>NW_028257260.1:1200000-2400000 GCF_035046125.1 Drosophila serrata | reverse complement strand
TTCCTTTCTTGTTTCCGTATTATTTGAAGCCCAACTAAAATTCTCAGAACTATGTCTTGCAGGTTGCATTTACTTAGTTGCATTCGATGCTCAACGAGGCTACAACAAAATTTGAAACTTGCTGAAAAATATTTGTCCCTACTTCAAGCCGAACTTCAGCCCTTCTTTCGCCCGGCATGTGTTTGAAAAACTTTCGACTTCAGTACACAACTAACCCCAACTTCTGGCGAAGCAGGCGGAGAAAGCACAAAAAACAGCAAAAAACGAAAAAAAAAAAGTAAAAAGATTTGTTAACTTGGCCGAAAAGGAGAAGGAACTTTCCATTCGAAGTTGGCCAGAGAGTAAATTGAAGGAGACGAAGGACTGGCTTACAGTCCAATTTCGCAAATCGTCCATTTTTGCAGGTGATAAATTTTGAAAGGCATTTTAATTGATTTCGACAAGAGAAATTAAATTCTGCCGGGGCTAGAGCCAGAGCCAGAGACAGGACGAAGGTGAAGGTGTGAGCGACATCAATTATTAAACGTTCTATGCCATTTGAATTATCAAATTTTGCCACTGACAAAACGCTCTATGCTGGTGCGACTCTTTACATGTGAGTTTCAATTAAAAATTTACTTATTTGCTCGACAAAGTTTTTGTGCGAAGGAGAGCAGCATGGGAGGACTTCAAATACCAAAATGCTCAAATACAAAACGACAGAAGGAGCCGGAGATGCCAGGATATACAACGAGTACGAGTGCCTTAACGGGGGAAAAGGAAATGTGAATGTGAATGTGAATGGGTATGGGTATGGATATGGGTATGGGAATGAGTATGGGAATGAATAAATTTCCAAGCAGTTGAAATGTTGAACCAAGCGAAGTTTCTGCTTTGTTTTGGCGCCTCAACTAAAGAAACACACACACACAGAACGAATAGCGAGCGGAGCAGAAAAAGGCATACACCGGAAATAGCATTCTTAGTATGCATTAGCATGCAAATTTAGCATTTATGGAGTTAAGAAGCTTAAAAATTAGCTTAACATTTCGGTAATTTTAAAACATATTTTTAATATATTTTTTTTTCCAACAAAAAAGTGAACTAACATGAGTTCTTGGTCCAAGTGTATTCTCATCCAAAGACGATGCCAAGGCTGGAGCGGCATGCGGTTTGTGGCAGCCTCTTACTTGCTGCACACTTTGTGGCTATCGGTGACAGGGACGGGGATACTACAGAGCCTGGCCCCTAGGAAGAGCTGCAACTGGAGGAGGAACTGTTCAAGTTGTGCAGCGAAAGCCACAAAAATAAGATGCGACGACAAAGTAAGTACTGCGAGAATCCCCTCTCCTCGAGTGTTGCGCCTCCGTCTCTGTGCAAGAAATTAGAGCCGCAAATCATTTTGAAAACAATGCATATGCCATGTCATATGACAAGGATGCCTCCGGAAGGGTGGGAAGGAAGGTGAGCTTGTTGGGTTTTCCAGGAAGCTGCACAAAATTCCCCACGCCTTTTTTAGACGTCGGATATTCGAGATTCCGTCAATGCTAATTAGTCGGGTTTTGCGGCGGCATCTAATTGGGATTATGTATTGTTGAAGGAGCAACTTTCCGGGGGCGTAATCGCGTCAGAGATTGACGTGCCAATGAGCTCATTAGGTGGAAATCCAGACTGATGCTGGGAACTTGATGTATTATTTGCCAAAAAATGTTTATTGTAATCCCTTTCCCGACGACAGGGTGTGCGATTTCCCAGCGATAATCATATTCCATACGGTCACAAAAGAATCTGAATTATTTGGGGGAATACAGGACTTAGATACGGAAAACCCTCCTAACCCAAAACCCACTTGAAATCAAAGCCTGTGCAAGAAAAGGCTTCTAAGCCAAAAACCCCGCTTCGGCCATGTGTGTAATGTCGGCTCAGACATGTCTAACACCCTTTGGCTAAGCTGCACAGCTCCGCCCACATTTTCTACTTCTCCTCGAGTAGGACTTGCAATTTAATATTCATTTTGTGAAAGACCCATTTACATTTTGCGTTTGCCCTTTTTCGTTACTCCTGCTCCGGCTCCTGCTCCTGCTCCTGCTCCAGTCTCTTTCTGCATATGAGTTGCACTTTCTTTTTTTTTTCGACCTCATTCCCGAGCCTGAGATGGAGCCGGAGACCTCATCCCCTAGTCTCCACTCACCGGGGGAGCGACTGCTCAACACGGCGTATGCGTAATCTAAGCAGAGCTCTACATACCCCAGCACTCTTCAGTGCCTTTTGTTTGACTTAATTCAACCGCAAAGGCACAAGGATGCGGGATGTATACGGGATGCTGCTGGGAGGCCGGGACTCACTGGGATGCTGGGAAGCTGGGATGCTGGGATACCAGGGACAGGGATTTGCGAGCGTTGACCACTTGAAAAGATTTTAACCCGCTGTCCCCGACTTTTGTCCAAGAGCCTCCCATCGTCCCTTTACATCCTTCTCATTCATCCGTCTCCATTCTCCCTTTGGGGTGGAGAAAAACCTGCTGCAGCTGTTGATTTATACGCACTGGACCATGTCAATGTCGATGCCGGGGGCCCTGAGGGAAGCAATCATCGCCGGGTTGCCATAACCAGATGCCCATAGAAAGGAGCCTTCACGGAGAGAAAAATTTCCAATAAATTTTTAGGCTGCACAGGAAATCAAGGCCAGCATTATGGATTTTGGCCAGGACGCACTGCACCTTGTACTGGCGAATTATCTCTCCTGATTCAGATGGACCATTTCATAGGGACAACGTGGATTCACATGGGACTTCCATAACACCGAGAATATGCGGTCGTTTACCATTATTCCAACAATTCAACAATAATACAATGAAATAAAGTTACAATCATATATAAATACATATATACATATACATACAGAATAAATATTGTGAAATATTCTTTTCTCGCCGTGTAAAGCTTCAATACAATTGTAAATCCAATTCGAGCCTCGCATTTGCTTGGGTTGAGTTGGCCAATAAACAAGTAATCGACCACGCCCACTAAACTTGCACAATTAACAGGAAAGGGCGGTGGGTGGAGAGCTGCAAATTGGGAAATTGTTTTTGCGGGTGCCGAAATAGTTATTAAAATACATATGGGCGGTTAAATGTTTAACTAATGTCCCGCCATATGTGATAATTGGGGGCGTGGGTGGACGGATGCAAATATTTGGCCATTGGCCACAAAGCCCAGGTTTACTGCCAACCAGCGAAAATGCAATTGAAATGCAAATATTAATTACAATCACATGGGCAGCGAGGTGCTATCGTATAGTACTATCGCTAATTGTCGTGCGATAGTTGAAAAAAAAGCATGGTTTTTGTGATAATTGGAAAACGCATTGTTTTTGTGATCGAAAAGTGGTTGAAAACATTTATATTTTTTCAAAGATTCTTCTATTCAAAATATGTCTAAAATATGGTTATTATGAAAATATTTAATGAAATTAAAATTGATATAAAAGCGCAATGAAAAGGAATTTGGGACAATTGGAATTGAAACAAAAATAATTGAAAAAAATATTTTTTAACAGAAATAGCTGCTTTTACTTTATTTCTAAGCCATTTGAACATATATCAGACATACATAACACCCTGATTAATATTAAAAAAGAATAAAATAGATCAAACATTCCGATAACAAAATGATGGTAAAAAGTTTGTGCATCAAAATCTTTTAATCGCACAATAAGGAAGAACAAGTTCTCTTGTTAATTATGTATTCTCCTGCATATATTAGAAACATACATTTACTATTTTCATTACTAAATATGTATAAATTTTCCTTAAAAACATAGTAGCATTTTGCTTTAAAAATATATGTTATCGATATGTTTTAGAACTTGACGTCAGTAACGTCCCTAAAGCTAACCACGCCGCGTGCCAGAACACTAACATCTCTACTTCCGTTTTTTTTTTTTCTACAAAAGTTTTGTGAATTTTTGATTTGTGAGCAGAAAAAAAAAAAAAATTGCAAACAATGAGTTTCTGCCCGAAATATTCACATGTAAATTGGCATATAATGTGGTTGTTATTGTGCGCAGGTATGAAACTATTGATATTTACTTCCAGAGACCGATTTACCCGTACGCAAGCCCACCGCCGACGCCGTTCCATGCGCCTGCGCATTGCCAAGAACGGGATTTTGCACGGCCCAGTGGCTGGTTTCGCCATGGGCCTTATCGCTCTCCTCCAAGGCCGTGTTTTCAATTGCATGGACCGAGAATTCCGCGGAGTCCCGTGAATTTTGGCTCCACGCCGGGCTACTACCAAAATGGTTGTTGGTTCAACGCCAGGCTACAAAGACGACCTTGGGCGGGATGGATGGGGCAGCCACATCATGCTCCGCTTCAGCAACAACAACAGCGGCAGCTGCAGCTGCAGCAGCAGCACGTGCCACAATATCCCATGGCCGCCCAGCTGGGGCAGCAACAACAGCACATGAATTCATCCTGTTCATTGCAGCAGCCGCAGCAGCAGCAGTTGACTTCATCCTGTTCATTGCAACAGTCAGCAATGCCACCATCAATTTTATATCAGCAGCGGCAGCAGCAGCAGCAGCAAATCTTAACTCAATCTTATCAATCGCAGCAGGTAATATCGCCATTCTAATTCTCACAGTCCAAGCAGCGTTATATTGCTATCTCATCCCTCTTAGCAGCAGCAAATCTTGCCTCAGTCTTATCAATCACAGGTGGTGATGCCTCCGGCATGTCCCACGCATCACCGCCTGCAGCAGCAGCACATCTTGCCTCAATCCTATCACTCGCAGCAGGTAATGTCGCCATTCTAATTCCCGCAGCAGCAGCAGCCAGTCACATTGCTATCTCATCCCTTTTAGCAGCAGCAGATCTTGACTCAATCATATCAATCACAGGTGGTAATGCCTCCGGCTTGTCCCACGCACCAGCCGCAGCAGCATCAGCAGCAGCAGCAGCAGCAGCAGGTTTTTCTGATGCCAATGTATCCATCACAGCGACAGCATCAGGATGTCATGCTGCAGCCGCAACAGCAGCAGATCTTGCCCCAATCTCATCAATCGCAGCAAATAATTTCTCCATCCTGTTCATCGCATCAGCTGCAAATAATTTCTCCATCTTGTTCATCGCAGCAGCTGCAGATCCCGCTGCCAAGCCAGCCAGCTCAACAAGATCTGAGAGCGTCGAGGGTCCCGAGGGCACCACAGGTCGTGGCAGCACCCAATGCTATGCCGATGCAAGTACCACTTCCTGTTCCGGCACCACAACAAGAGGTGGAAGCGACGCAAGTGCCCCAAGTAGTTGAGGCCGAGACTCCACCCGAAGTGGTCGAGATCAATCTGGGAGCCGGAGTTCAAGCAACCAGAACCCATAACAAGCTAACGATTGACATCGAGATGTCCCACGGGAACAGTGCTGTTCCGGAGAGACGTCGCTGTGCGGATGAAGTGCTGAGTGAGCTTACTCAGCTCATCAGAGGCGTAAGATAGAGAAAAATCAAATATGCTTGCCTTACATCATATTCGCTTTCGCATAATGCTTTAGACAATTGTTAAGCTAAGTCCATTTATAGAATGCATGTAATAACACTGGTTTTCTGTAGTGTTTTTACAGAAATCCCCTGCCACGACGACGACGGAATCGCTTTTGGCTTCGACACACCGTACCACGAGCACGTCCATTATGTGATGGAGTGCTGTGTGTTTTAGAGGATAAAGATACACAGACGGAGGAGGTGGTCGAAAGCCAATTGGAGATTCACGAATCACTGGATGAGTCAACATCTTCAGCTCGAACTTTGGTGCCGGAGGAATTCGTGTCCCCGCGGCCTATATCATTTTCAACTCCAACTTTGCTGCAGGAGGAATCTATATCGTCTCCGCAGTCTATATTATTCTCACCTTCGACTTTGCTGCAGGAGGAATCTGCATCGTCTCAACAGTCTATATTATTTTCACCTTCGACTTTGCTGCAGGAGGAATTTGTATCGTCTTCACCGATATTGTTGCAGGAAGAACCCTGCATTGAACATCCGGTCGCTGTGCCGATCTTGTTGCAGGAAGAACTCTGCATCGAACAGCCTGATCCCATTTGTGATCAGACTTCCGAAGACATAACCGTGTCTAAGCAGCCGGATAACGATTTACTTAAACCGACTGGCCTAGACACTATAAAAATTGCCAAGAAGGCAACTCTGGCGAAGATTTCTCCGCGCCGTGAACCGAAAGCGGTAGGCACAGCTCCGCTACCAGGTCCGGAGGTAAGTGCCACACGCTATTATCAAGTCATATCTTCCCTTAATCCTTGAAATTATTATTCCATTTACATTTAAGCCAAAGGGAATCAATGACGAGACCAGTTCCTGGCCACCTTTGGGCACCCGGCCACCTACCAGACCATCTTTGGTCAAGAAAAGCATTTCGGTAAATGCGAATGTCTTCAAACCTTCGCAGCGATACAATGAGAATAGATTCTCGAAGACTACCTTCGGAAATCAAACAAATGTCGGGGACACCGAGTCAACCTTTCAACCCAAACAGATTCTGCGAAACATGGAGCGCTATGGCAAGGAATTGGCCAAGTCAAGTGGCGGCCAAGCCGAGGCTGGAGCTCAAAAGGATCCATCAGCAAATCTAAGTGGCAGTTTGCAGGCTCTGCAAGTTTCACAACATAAACTCGTGAGTACTCTAAATGATAAAAAGATTCCAGGCAGCCCGCAATGTGATAATATAACATTTGGTCTCCAGGATAAAAAGCATTCAATACAAAGCAGCAAGCAGCAGCAGCCGGGATCGAAGTTGATAGCCGGAAATATGTTTGCATTGCTGGAAGATTCTGTGGCGGAAGCATCTCCTCCGGAAACTAAGGACGAGACTGCTGGTGAGGAGAAGGATCATGTGGATGCCAAGAAATCGGCTGCGAAGAAGGCAAAACAGCAGAAGAGGAAGCAAAAAAAGAAGGAGAAAGCCCGTGCTATGAAATTGGAGGCTGAGGAAAAAAGAGTAAATTCCCTAGCCCCAAATGGACCAACTTCAACTGGCCCTAATGCTGATCTTGAGGGCAAACCGTGTGAGATTAAATATTTTGGAAACCTACAAGTTACAGGTCAACCTGCAACGACAATATATGAACAGGAAAGCGCCTTGAAATTTCTACTATTCCGAAATTCAGGAAAGTACGGCGCTAAGGAAACCTCTAATGCAATACTACCAGCAGGAAGAGGTGATCCAACAAAGTCTGCCGAGATACCAGTGGAGTCGCAGGACGAATTTCCTAGCTTGGGTTCAAGAAAAGGACGCCGTCGTAGCCAATTCCTAGATGCAGTGGCAGATCTCACGGTTTCAAAAAAACCTATCGAAGTAAAGCAACCGCCAATAAGGCGCAATTTGTGGGAAAGAAGGAATTATCCGCAGAACTAAGAGCGAAGGAAACAAAATGTAGGCATATCCTTGTACCAAATGTTTTCAATTTTCATATACTTGACAATTTTGGCAAATTTAAACTTGCAAATTTCTATGTAATGTATACCCAGATGCCATCAGATTCTATACCTAATGTTAAAATGAAACAACTGCTTCCTATTAAATTTATATACGTAAAACTTTAATGAATAAATGTATGCATTGGAACGAATTTTAAGATCTCAAATTACATTTAAATTTGATTATACACAACACGAGCAGAAATAAAGTCAAACTGTTTTATATATTGAATTTTGTTTGCTAAATTGATGAAACTGCCCTCGCATTAGGCGCTCCATGAACCGTTCTACGCTACGTGTCGCGTTGTAAATAGAATTTGTTGTGCATAATAAAATTATGCATTCATAAAGCAGTCGCAGTCGCAGTTGGAGTCGTTGTTGGAGTACCAAATATGGCCATAAAACACTCACTGAATGCAATTTTCACCGCCGCCCCAGGCTTTCACTTCTGTCCCCTTCCCCCTCCCCATATTTCCAGCATTTATGCACACAATGAGCAGCCATGGAAACCTCACTGATGTGATGGCAGCAGTCTGATTTTCCACCGCCAACGCCATTCAAATCGCCATAATGCCGAGTCCCTTTTCAAAGCAGTCCATTTGGCCAAAACTGAAGGAGAAGCGACCCCAAGGCCCTCAAAAAGGGGATCTCCCGGATAAGGATATGGATCCGCATATGCCTGTCCAAGGAAAGGATTCAATGGGCAAAGGTCCTTTACGCAAACAAAATTAAAGTTCAACGGAATGATATAGTAGGGTTTTACGGAGAGATATCATCTTGTATTGAGAAAGGTTCTTAAGGCAAAACAAATGTAATTTAACTTGTTTGTTTTAATTGATTAAAAATGTAATAAAATTTAATTGGAGCTACATTTTAGATATAACATATTGTTTTTAGTTAAAACAAAACCTAAAGTATTTTGGTATCTATGAACTTTGAAAGCTTTTCAGTAAATCTGTATAAAATACAGGCTTTATTGTAATTACATTAAAAGAAGTGTCTTTGAAACTTAAAACCCTTAAATTGAATCTGTAAAACTTTCTTGCAATTGTATTAAAAGAAGCATTATAATAGTTTGTAATATTAAGGCACACCTTTAACTTTTGAAATGTTTAAAAGATATATTGTATATATAGCTTGTATATATAGCTTATACTTTTGCCTGTATCCCTCGATTTCGGGTAACCTAATCCGTTGGTTTAAGGATGCGGAAATTCGGCTAAGTCGGCAAGGTGCCTCCTTGAGATTGGAGCTCTCTCTCTCTCTCTCTGGTTTCCTTGGATTTGCCCAAAAGGGGGGTGACACGATGTCGTCCATAAACGGATTATAATGCGTGAGCCCCGGACACCCAATCGACCTGGTGGCCACCGCCACCGCCACCGCCTACTACTTATGCCTGCCCATCGCTGAGCAGTTAAACCGCTTACTGAATTTCTGTTCCCAGCTCGCCAGGTTGGCCTTAAACGCTGCACTCGAAGAAATGTGAGCTAAATAAGTTGGAAAATTATATGGAAATTCAGGGAAATATAAGTAGAACTAATAAGTATTCATATTTGTTATATGTCACAACGAAGCAATTTCGGTTGAGAAGTTTGTCAGCTTTCCTTGCTTATCTTTCGGCTTCGACTTTTCTCGCAGTGTCGGCCATCCTTAGTGTGCTTCCTGAGCTTTGTCGAGGCAAAAGTCCATTCTGTCACGTTTTATATTGATATTTAAAAAACAACAAGTTGGAGTTGAGGGCGGGGCTGAGGAGGTGGCAGAAACAACTAAACAAAATGGCAAAACAAATTTCTGCGCGTATTGCTGCCGCGTTTAGCACGTAGGCAGGGAGGGGGCGGTGGTGGAAAATGGGTTGCAAGGGGGGAGGGGCGAGACAGGTGGCAAGAGGTGGTGGGTGGAAGTGGAGGCAACTTGCTTCTGCACGTAGCAGCCACGTAGCAAATGGTAGCGGCAAACGGAAATTGCAATTGAGTGCAAATTGCAAGAAGGAAAGGACCTGCATTCGCAGCACCCAACCCGCAACCCCCGAATCCCCTTCACCCCTTGAACCCACTTCCTGTCGCCTTTCGATTTTCGTGCACTTCCTGTGCTGTGTGAGGTCACTAAATTTTTAATGCCCCTGTGAGCCGCAGGGATTTCCCTGAATAAATCTGACCGTCTTGAGTCACACAGCACAAGGGGGGGTGGCCCAAAGGGGGGTGCCTTTAATGATTAACCACACTGCAAAGGCCGAAGCTGCCACGCCCCCCGCCCCCCATTGCCACAAGACACATCGCTGGGCCGTATCTTTGTTTGCTTGCCGCCTTCAACTTCATCGTCGTTTGTCACGTTCTGGTCGCGATGTTTATCGCTTCGAAGAACCCATGGAACCCAAGGAACAGGAACAGGAACAGGAACACGAGACTTTAATTAAATTCCTCAACGACCGAATCTCACACAATATCTGGCTAATATCTCTGGCTATATATTTTTTTGGGGATACAAATTGAGTGGAATAGAATTTAACAAGCACCATTACTTACTATATCTTTTGTGTTTTATAGTTAATAGCTTTTTGCTGTGTCGATTTTGCACTTCAAAAACTAAATGATTGTAAAGATGCAAATTTGATGTAATTTCAATATAGATTCATTTTAGAGTTTTGCAATATTTAAAGAAAATTTATTAAATGTGGTAAAGATATAATGATATTTCTAAACCTGATTCTAGTGCTGCCAAAGTACGATTTGATTAAAGTTTTAATTATATATATATTTATATATTTTATATTTATATTTATTTATGTATATAATATATTATATATATATATATATATATATATATATATATAAATATATAAAATATTATAAATTTAAATATATATAAATAAATTAATATGTATATAATATAATATATAATTTATAATTAAAATAAGAAGTTAACTTTGAGCATTTGCTTGTAGGTATTCTTAATACAAATTGCTGTATCACTTTAAATAAAAAATTGTGAATTGGATTTACGGCAATAAGAAAATTATAAAATTAATAGGAAAATAAATTCATAGCTAACACATCTGATTCTAGACCTAGGCCTGATCTCGCCTATATTATCTATATACATATATGATATAATATGTCATAGTAAAGACTTACCGAACTTGAGGACACGTTATTTTTCGTCATTCCTTGATTCCTTTAGGTGTAGAGTTATATTCCTGGTGAGTTAATATATATATGTTATATACATCTTATCATAAATTTGAGGTCGAAGGGTAATCACTATCACTATTGATGTTAACACTAGGTACCCCTAGGACAGACTGAGCTCGCGGCGACCGAAGCACCTCTATTTATAGTTCCCGAGTGAAGAGAACAGAGAAAGAGAGCGAGAGGGAAAGAGCTACCTCCAGAGCTGCAACAGAGAGAGAGATAGAGCATAAGCGCCATCTCTAGAGCTGCAACAGAGGGAGGCAGACATACCAATAGATATTGTGAGTAAGAGAGAGAGCGAGAGACAGAGGCTTATAGCGGCATACTGAAAGAGATGGCGAGAGTAAGCTATTCACTGCAATTACAATATAATGATATTATATGAACCGAAACCAACTTCCGCCAGCCAAAATTTGTATACCATTGCAAATTGCAATTCGATCATTAATAATTTATAGAATATAAATTATATATATTTATGTTAAAAAAGTAATACAAAGTAATACCTACTTTTATTACTTTCATCGATACATATTAAATTTATAGTTTTACATTCACAGTTTTGCATTTTCCTTTACATTTAATGACCATTCCTATGGCAGCTATAGGATATAGTTGTTGATTAATTTAAATAACTTTAAAACTTAGAGGATATTTTAAGGAGACACGGACAGACGGAAGGATCAAGAATATATATACTTTTTATGACCGGAAATTACTTCTTTACTGACTTGCAAGCTTTTGAACTGAATTTTATCCAGCAAAAGTTTAATAATGGACCAAAAATTGGATAAAAATCGGTATTCGTGAATAATTTATAAGTAAGTTAGGCTCTTAATTTTGAGTATAGGTTTGTATATATCTTTATTACAATTTAGAGAGAGAGAGAGAGAGACATAGGCAGAGGAGATAGAGAGAATGAGATCCCTAGAGAAGCACAGAGAAATATGAACATACTGAAAAATATAGAAAGAAAGGAAGGACGAGAGGGAGAAAAAGAGAAATAGAATTTGATAACAGAAAGAGAGAAATGTATATAAAAATAGAAAAATCTATCAATAAATTAAAAAATTTCCTAGTAATACTTCTTTGGATGCTTTACATCGGCTTAATGATGCTATCTTCTTTTCTTGCTATATTATATTGTTATTGTTCGCTATTAATTAAAAATAATACATTTCCTAGAATATAAAAACAATCTTCAAATGCTTGAGTTAATTTAAATAATATCACAAAATTAGTTTTAGTGTTTAGTGTTTTTGTTTATTAACATATGATGGGAAGTGATTGCAATTTGAACATTTTTTAAAGTCCACTGCATTTAACAAGGTAAAAATAAAACGAAGTAATTTAAAATTGAAATTAAGTGTTTTTAAATTGCTTTTATGAGTTGGTTTAGTTTCTCTCTTGTTGCTGCTGCTCCTGAAATATTTGTTAGGTTGCTTTTGTTTGATTGTTTGTTTGATTTTGTTTTCTTGAATTGCTGCTGCTGCTCCCTATCCTGACCTTTTTTTAAATACTGCTGACCTCCGGGTGTTGGGTTTCTTTATTTTCTACTTTATCTGGAATAATCTCCTCCATTTTAAGGGGTATCTCCTCCTGTACATCAAGTTCTTCTTCACTAAGTTGTAGGAAATTCTGCTTCTTGAACTGCTTACGTTGCGGCCAAATCAACTGATTGAAGTGGTGCCAATGTAGACACAATAAAGGCAAAATGAAAGCAAAGCAATAAGCTAAATTTAAGGGGGAAAATATTGCAAATAAATCTATAATTTAAATAGAAAATAACCATTGATATTGCCCCTCTACTAACCAATCATAATCATTGTGGAGCTGCCAAAGAAGGCGCACATCATGGTAATATAGAAGGCAGCCAGAGACACCAGGACACTGGGACGATAATCCTGGCCAAAGATCACGTACATCCCGGTGGCCATCCAGCGGTTAATCCAAATGGTCACCCTGTCGGCCACCAGGTCTACCACCTCCGTTGGCACTCTAATCTTGGCCAGGATCTCGTTGGACTCCAACTCCTGGTATGGCTCAACGCGCTTAATTGCTGCATAGAGCATGACCATGCCCATGAGGATCAGTCCCACCAGGCCCACCAGGCTGGGCAGACTAATACTGGCCAGAATATAGATGGTGACCAGGCCAAGAATCAGCCAGGAACTGGTTACAAATGGCACCTGCCAGGTGAGCACATCCATTATGGGGTTGGTCCACATAATTAGCGAACGGAATAGCTCAGAGGTGGTGTAAATATTCGGTAGATTACGAGGCACCAAAGAGATCAGTGCCTCCTTCTGCTCTTCCTTGTTGATCTTCAATAATTCAGTCTCCATTATAAATAGTTTCGGTTATAAATTTTAGATAGATTAATTTTTTTAGACTTTAGAAATATGCTCAAAGTAAAACAAGTGCCACTGGCGAGAGACCAAATGTTACTGAACTTATGTTTCCAAACGAACATTGATGTAGAGAATGTAAAAAGCAAAGCTTGCTAGAATATTTACAAATTATTAAATGCTCTTCTTAGTTTAGCCTGTACTTAACGAATATAGAACAAATCTTAATAAAAACCAATGGAAACTTTAGGAGTATAAATACCATATTATTGCCAAAGATTTTTAACAATTTTTCTATATTTTCCTATGTTATGATATTTTCTTGCCTCAAGGGAACGATAGTCGGAACCAGGCAGCCCCCCAAAAGTCACAAATAATTTATTCATGGTCCTGGCGAGACAAGGCTTATCGCTCATCAAGGATGAGGAATTCCCCGCCGCCGCTTTTCAAATGTCAAATATTTGGCCAGCTTTGCGTCAAACAAAGGCAGCGATCAGGACAAAGGCCAGTGCTTCGATTGCCACCACGGCGTATACGCAATAAATAAATTAAATCCCTGTGGAAGCAGTGGACCACGTAGCCCCTCCCGGGGGCGTGAATGCAAATGCCAATGCTGGCGGGGCTTTTAGAAAATGCAAGGCGAACAAACTAAATAGAAATGAACATGAAAAACGAACGAATGGGAAATTGGAAAAGCCGTTTGTGTGTCGCTAATGAAATGCGATAAAATGAACCGAAAACGAACCAAAATAATGGCCGATTTGAATGCCAAACGAGAGAGAGACAGAGATGAGCGGTCACCGATCAATTTTGTGCGGAAATTAGTACAATATTTTTTTCTGCGCACTCTAAATGAATTTCCAAAGGCACAAGAAATTTCCATTGCGTTGGTGTTGAAAAAAACCAAGGACAACTTCCTTTTTGGGCTGGCTAATTTCCAGTGCCGGCAGCTCCAAATGTAAATCAAAACTGCAGCTCCAAGTGGCTGACTAATTAGATTACTTAAAATGGAACGGCCAAGAAAAACCGGTACTTTATATATATAAATTTATATTATATATATGTTTATATATATACGCACAGTGAGTCACAAAAAGCTGTTGACAATTTGGAATTTTGGAGTTTTTTGCACGGCATTGCGATAGATATATGCAGCGGGAGAAATATGTTGGACTTTTAGAAGTTATTCAATAAATTTATATCTTTTAGTTGATGAATTTCTGAGTATATGGAAAATAAAAAGCAAAATAATTTGATTACTATAACAATAGAATTTTTTTATAATATATATAACGATTTTTAAACCTTGAGCTCCATCTAAATAGAGTCTTAAATTGTATGCCATATTTCTTATTAAGGTTTGTTTTATAGCTCTTTTTTGATGTCATTAAGATATCTATATTGTAACTTTTCTTTTATTTTGCTACTAAACAAGAACTGAAAAACTTTCCTTAAAAAATTCCTGAATTTAATATTTGCCTAATAAAGAAATATTTAGACAATTATACAGTTTGGTAAAGAATATTTAAAACAAGAAAGGAAACTAACTTTGAAAAGTCTTAGTTTGTAAATAAATTATATATTTGAATCGGAAATTAATTATAACTAAGCCTAAAATATTCTCCTGGTAATGCTGATCAAGAATATATATGATTTATAGGATCGGAAATGATTCCTTAACTTAGTTTCAAGCTTCTCACTCAAATTATAATACCCTCCAAAAGTACAGATATATATATCTCTAACTTATAAACTATACAATTTTCTTTACTGTGCACTTAAATATGTATATGTATGTATATATTTAATATTTTTGTTTGCACAAAAATATATATATATTTTTTTTGACTTGGCGCCAGCGAAAAGTGGCAGAGTTTCTTGTCGGTGTCTCCGTTTGCTGGCTGGCACGTCTTGCTTAATTATTTCCTTGGCTAGAGCAAACAATCAACATAATTTCTGACAGGCCGCCCACGCCCCGGTCCCGGTCCCGGTCCCTTTCCCGTTTTCCATTTCCCATTTTCCGCTCCTTTTCTTTTTTTTTTTCTTTGTATTTGTGTTCTTGCTTGGGCGACATAATAAAAACAAAATGTTAGAACTTTGCTCCATCCCGAGCATCTGATTAGCTGCATCCCAGGAGTCGTGCTCAAGATTCGAAGGACCTTTACCATTTCCCATTTTCCACAAAACAAGCAAAAACAAATGTATGTGGGAGAGGGGGTGGGAGGTTGAAAAAGAGGATGGAAAAACAGGTGAGGGCTTAGGTTACACGTTACGTTGCGTTGCGTTGCAGGCTTTACCAACACTTTCCCTTGTTTGCATTTAAATTTCGTTTTCAATATTACCGAAATCTGCATAAATTATCTCTCTACACAACCCTTGGCTGTTTTCCCCACTTTCCTTTTGGGGGGAAAGGATGGTGTATGTGTGTGTGTGTGGAACTATAACTATCGATCTCACTTAAGCCTCCTGGGGTCCTGCTCTGTTCGTCCATCTGTCCGTCTGTCTGGGCCATATGCAAGCTGGCAATAAAATTTAAATATTTTCCATATAAATCAAATCGATGGAAATTTTCGGGACAAAGCAACTTGCACCTGTGTGTGTACATATATGTATATATATATAGCAGACGAATGTGGAACGAGGAGTAGCTTTAAGGACCTCCTGAACGAGTGGGTGGCCGGTCAGTGGTGCCGTTGGCAAAATAATAATAAAACCAAAAAACAATAATGGCCGAGACATGGATTAACAATACCACAACAACAACAATAAAAAATTGTATTTAAATACATAAGCCTCATTTTATTGTCCGAATTTCGGCATTGTTTAAAGTTTCTCATGGAAA
Source organism: Drosophila serrata (assembly GCF_035046125.1). Classification (NCBI taxonomy): domain Eukaryota; kingdom Metazoa; phylum Arthropoda; class Insecta; order Diptera; family Drosophilidae; genus Drosophila; species Drosophila serrata. The sequence continues at coordinate 2,384,160 of NW_028257260.1, read as the reverse complement.
TAATACCATTTTTAATAGCAAATTAATATGGCAATGGTTGTTTTTTGAATATTATATGTACATTAAATTAAATCCTTATTGTATTAATTATGTTTTTGGATATTAACAAGACCACAAGACTTGTATTCTTAGCCAAAAGCTTATTGGTTTGTAATATTACTTCATTATTTCTGACGTCTTTAAGGTTTAACTTGTAAATGAAACCTATATAATATTTTAATGTAAATAATCTCTTATATTCTATAATATTTCAATCTTATAGTAAACCAAATTTTAGGAAAATCTTCCCCCTGAAATTGGCTAAAATTTCTCCAAATTGTCAGAACTGGAAAACTAAAATATGCTTTCCACTGACTTCCTTGTCCTTGTCTTGGCTTGGTCACAATTTATGGTTATATTATATATATGACTATTCACATGCAGATGCAATTTGCGTTGACTTGACCCCAGCACCTGCTCCTGCACCTGCACCATTATCCTTTCCCCAATTCTCAGCGATCACGTAGTCCTCATAATCGTATATGTATAGCTCTCCGGCTGTCCGCGCGATCATACAAAATGGTTGCATAGCATCCTTGTGACAGGTTCATGAAATGTCCTGCCAGGACGTTGGGTAATCACGCGTGACATCTCAGTTTTGCACAGGATTATTAGCTTACATAAGCACGTATTTATTGATGGATTGACGAGGGTCAGCCCAAAGCAATTCTTTTTATTCATTTGATTGCTGAAGGCTTGCTTATTTTTATACCCTTGCAGGGTATTATAATTTCAGTCAGAAGTTTGCAACGCAGTGAAGGAGGCACCTCCGACTATATAAAGTATATATATTCTTGATCAGGATCAACAGCCGAGTCGATCTAGCCATGTCCGTCTGTCCGTCTGTCCGTCTGTCCGTCTGTCCGTCTGTCCGTCCGTCCGTCTGTCCGTCTGTCCGTCTGTCCGTCTGTCCGTTTCTACGCAAACTAGTCTCTCAGTTTTGAAGCTATCTGAATGAAACTTTGTAGTTAGCCTTTTATATACTCTCACTCGTATATATGTCTGAACGGGCCGGATCGGACGACTATATCATATAGCTGCCATAGGAATGACCGGAAAATTTTTACAAAAAAAATTTTAACTTTTTCAGTTTTCAATAGAATTGAATCAAATTTGAGATATAGCCATTTTACTATACTCTTCAATTTTGTACGAAATTTTATAAAAATCGGACTACTATATCATATAGCTCCCATAGGAACGATCGAGAAATTAATACAATTAAATTTATAACTTTTTTAGTTTTCAGCTGATTTTCATCAAATTTGAGGTATAGCCATTTTATATAAGTCTTAAATTTTGTGGCAAATTTCATGAAAATCGGACGACTATATCATATAGGTGCCATACAAACGATCGTTTGATGTGGAGGAAAAATGCAAATCAGTGAATGTAAAACTGCAAATATAATATGTATAGGTGAATGAAATGAAAGCAGGTATTACTTCATTGTTTTTTAACACAAATATATATAATTTATATTGTATGGATTCCTATTCATAGAAGTTCTATCTGCAAGGGTATATAAACTTCGGCGTGCCGAAGTTAGCTTCCTTTCTTGTTTATAAATATTTCTACTTGAATATTGTAGGAATAAAATATTTCTCAAGGAAGCTGTACCAACTCATCTCGTTCTCATCATGAGATCCACGCATCTTCCTTTGCACATTCAGGACTTGCCCTGACAGATGAGAAGCAAATTGAAATGGAAGCCCTCGGATAATGAAGATCTCTTGCTGGCAAGGATATGGCCCCCCTCCTCTCCAAGAGGAAAACACCGCAAGACACTCGCAGGATAACGTGAGTCCAAACATGTCCATGTCCTGGTTCATTTGCATCTCCACTCAGCGGCTGCCTCCTAATTCTGGGAACTTGGAACTTTAAGGGGCGCTCTGCCATATTTCGTTTACGTCGAGTGCACTTTCGGTCACATTTATTACACAATTCCAATAAATAACTTTTCGCAGGGCTTCCTTCTGGCCAGCAGTGGCAGTCGCAGTTGCAGTTGCAGTTGCTCCTTTTCCGTTCCTTTCTGGCCTCCAACTCCAGACAGGACACACAGGACACACAGACACAAGGACGGTGCGCCGCACGTCGGCAACGATTTTCTTTATGGTATTTACAACGACATCGTCAGCTCGTCATCGTTTTGCCGCTGGCCTCAACCGAAGGAAAACCAAGGGCATGGCAAGAAAAGCGAGGGGAAAATACTTTATTTACGAGTATTTTCCAACACACCAGCTGAAGGAAAATGGGACAGAGACGAATAAAGATATACTCTCATGAAGGGATTTTCCTTACTAATATTTTGGGTGTGGATAAATAAGGCTTTTGTTCTCAGATTTTTATATGTTCTCAGATTTTTATATGAGCTTTAAATGATAAATATATAAGCTACAAATATGTATATATACATATACAATAATGGAAAAACCTGTGATGTCATATCTTTTAAATGTAAATAAATAATGAATTCTTAATTCTCTATTTAAAATCTTGACTGTTTTGTGATGAATTACTATTCAATTTTAGCATAAATATTCTAATTTAAATGCCAAGTTTTCTTAAGTCAAACCTATTTTAATTTTATATATTACACAGTTCAAAATTCATAGCTTTACTATCATTATAGAACTAAGCAAAATCAAGTGTTATAATTAATAAATAACATCTTGAAAACGTTTTATATGCTACCCCCTTTCAGCGAGCAATCAAAGAAAAAAATTCAAAATTAATTTCATAATTTTACAAATATTTATAAAATATGAAGAATATTAAACACTTTGGCAAGAGTATCAAGAAGCCATATATGTACACATATTATATATAAAGAAGCCACAGTCGAACTGTCAGGGCTCAACTGCTCAAACTCCGTCGATTTTCCCAGTGTGTATATGTTTCTGCAATAAATTTTTGTGCTTGCTTTATCGATATTTTTATGATTTTTATTCCATTTTATTTGTATTCCATTCAGATGTTGCTGATGTTGCTGCTGTTGCTGCTGTTGCTGCTGCTGCTGCTGTTGCTGCTGTTGCTGCTGTTGCTCTTGCTGTTGCTGCACTTGAAGTGCTGTAAATTTGCCATTTAATTGACAGCTGAATCATAATTGCATTGTTCTTAAATCCGTCTTTGTTGCCGCAGTTTGAATTTAAATTCAGTAGCTTCGATTGCCGTCTGCAGTCTGCTGTCTGCAGTGCTGCATATTTATGAAGTTATTGCAATGCCAACTGGCATAAACATATTCATTGGGCGGCATTCGGGGGGGATTGTTTGATTTGCCACTCTAACGAACAGTAGTCTCTATGTGTGTGTGTCTCTATGGGTGTACAGGGTGTGTGTGTGTGTTGCCAGAAGTGCACATTGTTTGCTATGCAAACTTTGCAAGCCGCTGCTGCTGCTGCTGCTGCTCCTGTGACTGCTGCTCCTTTTTGCTGCTGCTGCTGCCGCTACCTCCTGGCCCGCCTCCGATCCTCTTTGCTTTTGGCCAAATATCAACAGCATTGCGGGGTTGCGGAGGCCAAAACGGCACATGTTGCACATGATTATGTTTAATTTTGAACCGGAAACCGCCTTAGTCGATACCCGCTCGAGGCCATCGAGTTTTCTCAAGTCACAGGACTTGAATACAAAAGTCCAACCAAAGTCAGTCCTTTGTCTCAATAATGCCAGGCAGTTTCTCAGCAAAAAGTCTTTTATTTCACGTTTCTTATGAGATGATTAACAGATTATTCAAGTCAAAGAAACTTGTATTATACTTTATTATATTATATACACTTGTATATAATTATTCAGATTAATTTGTTATTTATCAGTTTCCTATTCAAATTTAGCTGTGTTTCAGGTACCTTTTAATATATATATTTTAAGTTCAACAAACATAATAATTATAATATATAAAATAAGAATCATTTATATAACAAATAAAATAAGCTTTTGCTCTCTATGATCAGTAAATATATATGATCAGTAATTAAATATGATCAGTAAGTATCTATGACCAGTAAGTAACTATGATCAGAAAGTAACAATGATCAGCAAATAGCTATGATTAGTAATTAACTCTGAACAGTAAGTAACTATGACCAATAAGTAACTCTAAACAGTACGTAGCTATGACCATAAAGTTACTGTGATCAGTAAGTATTTATGAACAGTAAGTAACTTTGAACAGGAAGTAACTCTGATCAGTAAGTATCAACATATGACCACTTAGTATTGATGTATGATCTGTAACTATCTATGAACACTAATAAACAATGACTTGTAACTTTTGTAACAACACATTTCTGAGGCTTGGCTGGCAGAAGTCACTTTGTTCCGGGGATGTTAGAACCAGTTGGGAATCATATGCACATATGTGCGAGATTTGTTTTGGAACATGGAGCAAGCTATTTGAATAAAACTATGGAGTTTTTCTTCTACATAATTTTACTAATATATAAGTCGGAGCATGGCGAATCAGGGGACTATATATATATATATATTTAAAAACTTGAAAAGTTATAAAAATAGGAACGATCGAAAAATTTTAAGAAAATCTGTTTTAACTTTTATAGCTTTCAACAGATTTTCATAAAATTTGATACATATATAGCCAATATATATTAATCTAGAATTTTGTGTAAAATTTTTTGAAAATCGGACGACTATATCATATAGTTGCCATACAAACGACATTTAAAAATAGAGGAAAATACAAAATTGCGAATGTAAAATTGTAAATATAATATGTATAGGTGAATGATGAGAAAAAGCAGGCATTCCGTTGTTGTTTTTTAACATAAATATATATAGTTTATATAGTATTAATTCCTAGTGATCGAATTTCAACTGCAAGGGTGTATAGGCTTCCTTTCTTGTTTCCTATATTTCCTTCCCAATTAGATCATGTTCTGTTTCAACTGATTTCATGGGCAGAAAGACCACGTACCACTAAAATGGCTCGCTCTAGAGTACAATCCAATCAAGCTAGCCGATTTCGCTGGCAGTTAAGTAATTGACCAATTCGAGACCGCCACTCGATTGTCAGCCATTCGAGCTTGCGACAATATCGATAACCTGTCACAATACCGTTGAGTCTCGATGACCATGTTCCCCATACATATTTTTTTAAGGCTTCCCCTCCTCCTGCACCACACACCACACACCACACACATTCTCTTCTCCTGGTTAAAATGTATTTCCGGCAATTTTTATTTAAAGGTTTTGGCCTGGTGGGCCCCTCCCCTGCCCTGGGCTTCTGAATATTTGAAAGTGCTGTCTGGACAGCAGCTGGCAGGATACGCAACAAATAAACAAATGCACAAAAGAGTTATCGCAACGAGCTGATATTTCTTTCCTGGCGATTGTACGAAAATTTTGTTAAGCTAGGAGTTGAGCTTAAGAATAATTGTATTATTAGGTTTTTAATGTTTTAATTATAAGTAATATATATGAATTTAAAAAATGGAATTAATAGGATACTATATAAATAGTGTTGAAGCAGAGAGAGACTGGCATTTTAAAAGGAATTAGTTTTCTAAATGCAGTCTTTGGATCTTTAAAATTAATTTTCAAAAATTAAAATTCTTAAAGTATATTTGTATATATTTCTGCTTAAATTTATCATACATTTGCTGGGTATTTAAGTATTTCCCTTCTCTTTAGCTTTGTTATATTTTTCCCTTAAAAAGAAAGGGCATTTGAAATTCACTCAAAATCATTTGAATACCCATTCTTATCCATTTTTTTTTATTGTTGTTTTTGTCACATTTATGCACACTTAATGGCAGCGACAATCGACCTATGAATGTCCTTAGCCTTGGACCTCCGCCTCTTTCTCTCTCTTTCTCTCTCTGGGTGTGAGTGTGTGTGTATTTTTTGGGGGTCGGAAAAATGGGGGGCAGAGAGAAGGACAGGACCGAGCTGCTGCAGAGCCACAATGCGCAATAATGGCAATAATGTGAGGAAAAATAGGGAAATACCTAGACGTTCCTAGTACCCAGTAGTAAGTAATTGTTAAAATATTAAAAATACCTAAAACAATACAATTGCATGAGAATTTTAAATTTAAATTGAAAGCATTTTAGAAGAAAATATACATATATCAATTTAAAAAAGTAAAGCCTAGCTATCATTAAGAACATCTGTGAGATATCCTCAAGCTCTAGAATTAATATTTTTTAGATAATATATAACATATAATATCTTGGTTTTAAGTCTCATAAAGCTCTGCCAACTTTTTACAGGGTATGCAAACAATAACGAGGAATTGCGACACCCCTTCCGTTGTGCTGGCCACCCCTTTTCCTAGTGTATGCTTTTGGTATTTTTCGGTGCCCCGTTTTCGGTTGGGTTTTTCGGGGCGTTCTTTTGGTCATTTTGGCTGGAGCATATTGAAAAATTGTTGTTGTAGGAAAAACCCATTTGGCTATTGTTTGTCATACTTTGGATGTCCGCTGCTGCTGCTGCTGCCGTTCCTGTTCCTGTTTTTCCGCTTTTCCTGCTGCTTGCTGCAGTGGATTTTCAATAAATGACTTATGTGTATACACCGCGGTACTAACTGCTTTCCATGTCCCCCTGCATGTGTGTGTGTGTGTGTATGGGGTTATGCAGCCCCCAAGCCGCGGCTTTTCTCCCCCCTTCCCTCTGGATTTTCCCTGTTTCCTCCCCCCCATTGTTGGTTGTTGTCGTTGTGTTGTTGTTTGTGCTTTTAACGAGCCCAGCTGCGTGCCGGTTGCGAAAATCGCTTTTAAAAATAATAACAATGTGGGTTTTTCCTTGTACACGTTGCCAGAGCGATGTCTCCCTTAACCCATCTGCGCTACGCAGTTTTAGAGCTGGCTAAGAGGGGTTAATCATATTGGTCATCCCACTTAGTGTCGACTAATGGATGGGATGGGGTTTAGTGTGCTTTAAATGGGAACAAGTTTCAAGGAAAAACAGGAAAGGAAACTAACTTGGGGAAGCCGAAGTTTATATACTCTTGTAGTTTGCAAATAAATTGAAAATCGATCATCGGTAAGATGACAATATACGCATTCTATAAATATATCAAATCTATCAAATCTATCAAATCTATCAAATCTATCAAATCTATCAAATCTATCAAATCTATCAAATCTATCAAATCTATCAAATCTATCAAATCTATCAAATCTATCAAATCTATCAAATCTATCAAATCTATCAAATCTATCAAATCTATCAAATCTATCAAATCTATCAAATCTATCAAATCTATCAAATCTATCAAATCTATCAAATCTATCAAATCTATCAAATCTATCAAATCTATCAAATCTATCAAATCTATCAAATCTATCAAATCTATCAAATCTATCAAATCTATCAAATCTATCAAATCTATCAAATCTATCAAATCTATCAAATCTATCAAATCTATCAAATCTATCAAATCTATCAAATCTATCAAATCTATCAAATCTATCAAATCTATCAAATCTATCAAATCTATCAAATCTATCAAATCTATCAAATCTATCAAATCTATCAAATCTATCAAATCTATCAAATCTATCAAATCTATCAAATCTATCAAATCTATCAAATCTATCAAATCTATTAAATCTATCAAATCTATCAAATCTATCAAATCTATCAAATCTATCAAATCTATCAAATCTATCAAATCTATCAAATCTATCAAATCTATCAAATCTATCAAATCTATCAAATCTTACAAATCTATCAAATCTATCAAATCTATCAAATCTATCAAATCTATCAAATCTATCAAATCTATCAAATCTATCAAATCTATCAAATCTATCAAATCTATCAAATCTATCAAATCTATCAAATCTATCAAATCTATCAAATCTATCAAATCTATCTATCAAATCTATCAAATCTATCAAATCTATCAAATCTATCAAATCTATCAAATCTATCAAATCTATCAAATCTATCAAATCTATCAAATCTATCAAATCTATCAAATCTATCAAATCTATCAAATCTATCAAATCTATCAAATCTATCAAATCTATCAAATCTATCAAATCTATCAAATCTATCAAATCTATCAAATCTATCAAATCTATCAAATCTATCAAATCTATCAAATCTATCAAATCTATCAAATCTATCAAATCTATCAAATCTATCAAATCTATCAAATCTATCAAATCTATCAAATCTATCAAATCTATCAAATCTTATCAAATCTATCAAATCTATCAAATCTATCAAATCTATCAAATCTATCAAATCTATCAAATCTATCAAATCTATCAAATCTATCAAATCTATCAAATCTATCAAATCTATCAAATCTATCAAATCTATCAAATCTATCAAATCTATCAAATCTATCAAATCTATCAAATCTATCAAATCTATCAAATCTATCAAATCTATCAAATCTATCAAATCTATCAAATCTATCAAATCTATCAAATCTATCAAATCTATCAAATCTATCAAATCTATCAAATCTATCAAATCTATCAAATCTATCAAATCTATCAAATCTATCAAATCTATCAAATCTATCAAATCTATCAAATCTATCAAATCTATCAAATCTATCAAATCTATCTTCAAATCTATCAAATCTATCAAATCTATCAAATCTATCTCTTCAAATCTATCAAATCTATCAAATCTATCAAATCTATCAAATCTATCAAATCTATCAAATCTATCAAATCTATCAAATCTATCAAATCTATCAAATCTATCAAATCTATCAAATCTATCAAATCTATCAAATCTATCAAATCTATCAAATCTATCAAATCTATCAAATCTATCAAATCTATCAAATCTATCAAATCTATCAAATCTATCAAATCTATCAAATCTATCAAATCTATCAAATCTATCAAATCTATCAAATCTATCAAATCTATCAAATCTATCAAATCTATCAAATCTATCAAATCTATCAAATCTATCAAATCTATCAAATCTATCAAATCTATCAAATCTATCAAATCTATCAAATCTATCAAATCTATCAAATCTATCAAATCTATCAAATCTATCAAATCTATCAAATCTATCAAATCTATCAAATCTATCAAATCTATCAAATCTATCAAATCTATCAAATCTATCAAATCTATCAAATCTATCAAATCTATCAAATCTATCAAATCTATCAAATCTATCAAATCTATCAAATCTATCAAATCTATCAAATCTATCAAATCTATCAAATCTATCAAATCTATCAAATCTATCAAATCTATCAAATCTATCAAATCTATCAAATCTATCAAATCTATCAAATCTATCAAATCTATCAAATCTATCAAATCTATCAAATCTATCAAATCTATCAAATCTATCAAATCTATCAAATCTATCAAATCTATCAAATCTATCAAATCTATCAAATCTATCAAATCTATCAAATCTATCAAATCTATCTATCTATCAATACTACTTTGGAAAGCCATGGAAAACAATGATAGGGAATTGTAAGTCTTTTAAAACTCAATAAACAGGTAAGTTGAACTACAAAACGAAAGCCATATATACTTTTCATTTGGATAACATATAAGATTGTATAAAATTGATCTTAAAACGCCTGAAAATGTATATTTACCTATGTGAATATTTCAAGCATTTATACTTATTATACACCAATATTAAAAGGAATCAAAAACATTCATCTTTATGCAAATTACCTTTGACATTTCTGAGAGCTAAACATTTCCAATTGCTGAAAAACGTTCGTCTTTGTTCTTTACGACTCCCCAGAGATCAATGGGGAAAACTTTGGTCTCGTTTTCCATTTTATGGTAAAAGTAGTTAAATATTTAAGAATCTCTGGCCTTAAAGTCCCCAGCACTTTTCAAGCACAATTGTTTGTGGAGTTACTTGAGGGCCTGCTCGATCTTCAACTTAATTGGCTGTGGATGCCACCGAAAACTTTCCATTTATTTTTCGCCCTTTGTTTTTTCTCAGCTCTTTTTCTTTCTATGACTCCACTTGGTTGGTTGTTATCATCAGCTTCTATTTCCCTCATATTTGTTCTATGATTTTTCTTTTTTTTTTGTTTGTTCTTGTTTTTGCTTTTGCTGCTAATGAAAACATTTGCTGGAACAAAACGAATTTGGGTAGTTATTAAAATATTTTCGTCTGTGTCTGCCAATGACATTTACAGGCTCTGGAACTAGCAGTCCGGGGACACACTAGCAAACACACACACACAACCCACACACACACACATATGTGGGGACAGAAGCCATTTTGTTTGGCCAATGTTGATGTGCGGGGGGGAAAATGGAGGAAAGCGGTGAGCGGGAAGGTTGCTTTTGGGGTTTTGTTTGCTTTAAAGTGCAACTTATTTACCTGAGCAAGCCGGTCGCCCCTCACACATCTCTGTTCCCTCCCCCAGAGTGCTTATAGGCCCGCATAAATGACGCACTACATAGCTATGGATCCTTTTGGCTGAATGTCCTGTCGCCATCACCAAGCATTTTCCTCCCCCCCTTCAGTGAGTCCTGGCCTGTTTGTTATACTCCTTGGTAGGGAAAGTATATAAGTTATTCAGGATTCTAAGAGATATAGTTACACAGCGTCCTTGTTCAGATATTATTGTATATTACTTCTCAAATTTATCCAAAAATTTTTGCTTTGTTTGTCTCTCTATCTGTTCAATTTAAATCAACATCTCACACAAAATTTCGATTTATTGCAAATACTGTTATAAACATAGATATAGATTTATCTACTAAATTTTACATTATAGATTATAGATATTAAAAAATGTATTCTGAAAACTCTAGGCTAATTATACGATTGTAGGGTATTACATTTATAATCATTTTCGACCCTATAAACCATATATATTCTTTGTCAGCATTAACAGTCCAGTCGATCTAACTATACCCTATATACTATAAAAAAACAAATTTTTGAAATTAAAAAAAAAAAAAATTACGTATACGTAATATCACCCCAACCAACATAGAATATTACGTATACGTACCGTTGTCCTTCAGACTTCGGATAATCTTTTCATTAAATATCTAAAAATAGTCTTACTTTCAGTGATTTATTATGGAACTGGTTTATAGTTTCATTTATTCCTTTACAACTTTAAATTTGTCAAAAATCGGCAAAAATTTAAATTTTTAATTGAGTATGCAAATTTATTAACCTGATAAAAACTAGCATAGGAAAGGTTTCCGAATTGAAATTAAAGATTTTTTGCCTAAGTTATTGATATTTAAATTTTAAAATCCAACACCCAAAATTACGTATACGTAATATCGCCCCAACCGATAAAGAAAATCACGTATACGTACCGTTGTCCTTTTAAATTTTAAAAGGAGTAAACAAATTCTAAAAAATTAAAAGAAAATCTAAGTTTTAATGAATTTAACCCAATATGCAAAAATATTTACCTATTAAAAACTAAAACTTTCGTATTGAAATACTAATAATATTTTTGTGGCTTAGTTATAATCAATTATAAATTCGCTCGAAAGTATGGTGATTATTTATGCGATTGAGTAAAAATTACGTTTAAATACTCATAAATCTACAATTATGAATATATATATTTTTTCCAGGGTAACTTTCCGTCGACTATCTACTATTTGGTTCAATATTATTCTACATGTTTGGCCCACCCCTTTTGGCCGACTGCCGCCTTTTGGCATTTCAGCCTTTGTCCTGTGTGTGTTTATGCTGATTTTAATCAACGATTTTAACGTGCGCATTTGTTTGTCATTTACAGTTATTGCTGCATAAACACACACTCACACACACACACACACAGTCCGAAAGTGGGAAAAGGATAGATATAACGAAGGTAAAACGAGAGACTTTCGATTGCATATTGCATATTTTCACACAACAATTTTTCTTTGTTGTTGTTATATTTTCATCGACATTTTTATTGCTCAATATTAAAAAGGAAAATGGTGAGCAAATGTTGTGCGTATTCCCTGCCCTACCCCGCTATATTTAATAGAATTAATAAACAAATAAAGTGAAACGCAAATTAAAATGGTTTTCGCAAACCAAATTAAGTACAAATTTAATAAAAACCTGATATTTAATTGAAACGCAATTGGTGCACAAACAGAAAAGCGTAAATATATAAATATACAAAATATATATGTATATATATTTGTATATATTTATGTATGCACCGTCTGGATGTTGTTTTTCCAGGCGATATTTTCCCCACCGATTCCTGGACTCCGGGCATCATAAACATAATTTACATGAGAACTCGAAGCGAAAAGCGGAGCGTTTTTTGGACTGAGCCATAAAACGCAGACCCGGTTTTTCACGACGATTTTCTTTTTCCAATAGTAAAATTTAAGTCTTGGCTTCGAGGGCGGAGCTTTTCCCGGCGTGTTAGTGAGGATGGAGGGGTGGAAAAACAAATGACTGCCGGCACATGTAAATCAATTGGCTGCCATTTGTATGCGTGGCAAAAGGAGGGGAACAGCAGCTGCCATAAATAGCTGCACGGGCGAAAAATTTACCAAGGGACTGTGCACTTTAGAAATGAAAATTTTATATAAATATAATATATATATATCTATATATTTATATCATTTTTAAGAGAGAGTATCGAAGGATTAGACTCCCTTTGGTACAGCAAACACGCAGCGTTCTTATTTTAGTCCCAATTAATTATTATTTGAAACTATAGCTCAAACAGATAACATTTAAAGCAGATTTTAAGCTTAATATTCAGTTCACTATGTTAGTAAACTAAAAGTAGGAAGATGAGTTTGATAAATTATTATTTACATAGTTGAAAAAAGAGAAGTACTAAGTACCTACTTCCCTTGGAAAAAACTTAGGAAATCCTTTTATTATAATTTTAAAAATGTATATAAAAATATTTAATACATCGTTTTAAAGAGCTATCAATATTCCCACTCTAAATAAAAATCATAAAGAAAACTCTAAGAAATATAAACTATTTAAAGAACATTTCATTCTTCCTTCTTCGAGTATTTTAAACAAATTTAATTGGCAATTTTCGTTTATTGATTAAATTAAAACCTATATCTAAATTAACAGAATTATAATGTTTAAAACATTACATAATAAATATCAGAACTAATTTTAAAGAGCTACCAATATTCCCAATCTTAACTAAAATCTTAAAGCAAATTCTGAGAAATAGAAATGAATTAAATAATAGTTCCTTCTTCTATTACTCTTTTCTTGTAGCTATTTTAAACCAATTCAATTAGCTAATTTGGTCTATAAATCTGAATTTTATAAAATTTAATGTTTAAAGATGTAAATACAAATATACCATAAATAGTTATAAACAGCTTTAAATATTCTCAACCTTTATTCAAACTATAAAGCAAACTCTAAGAAATAGAAATCAATTAAATAATAGTTCCTTCTTCGATTACTCTTTTCTTGTAGTTATTTTAAACAAAATTTAATTGCCTCAATTTACTAATTTATTAAAATAAAATCCTATATCTGAATTGTTTGAATTCCCTAATTTTAGTACTTGTTATTAACAAATGAACATCTAATCGAAAAAAAGGAATCCAAATTGAACTAGCGGGCGTGTCGAGAAGATTCCCCATTTCCCATTTCTATAAAGGAGGCGATGGAACAGCATTTTATGCGCAAATGCAAATTCAATTTTCACCGAATCGCTAAGGGAAATTTTCGGAGGGGGAAAATGCCTGGCCTGTCATAAAAATAAGGGCGAAACTCGACCGGGGCGTGGTCGTGTCGGCATGTCGAAAGAACAACAACAAAAAATAGGGTCCTTAGCCCGGGGTATTAGCGGAATATATAAAATGAGCTCAGCATACTATATAATATCAATTATGGATGAATAAAAATATATATAAATACGGGTTATCAATTAAAAATTAGATACAAATATTAACACAAATATTTTCCATTTTTTAAATGATAAAAATATGTAGCTTAAAACATACAATAAAATAAGTATATAGTAAACACCTTTTAAACAAATCCATTTCGAATTTTTTTTATTAGTAATCATGCTATAAAATGTATGCTTTAAATATAAAATAATTTAAGTAGATATTCTCAAAGCTAGTATATAATGGAAAAGTCTTCCTAGAGTAAAGAATTCTTTTAGGAAATATATGAAATATATATGTAGGGTAAATACATTCTCAGCGATATATAGCTTTCTTTAAATACTTTGTTATTTTGGAGATGTTATTTTGTGGCTGGCTCACGTCTCTGTGGCTGGTGTTGCCTGGGCTCTGGGATATACACGTTTTATTGTTGCTTAAAATTTACGCCAAGAGCAATAAAATATTTTAATGGCCGCATAAAATGCTGCAGCATTTGTAAATAAAATCAGGCTTCCCCCTCGAAAAAAAAGGGATGCGGAGGAGGAATATTTTTGTTTTTTTCTTTTTCTGCGTAAGAGGAGAAGGGGTCAAACCCCGAGCGTGCTTTTCTTGTCTTTGTAGCGGACCCCGGACCCCAGACCCGGATCCGGATTCGGATCCTTCTAAATTTTTTATGTCTGCCTGTGCAATTTGCCAAATGAAAATCGCCCACGCGCTTTTTAAAACGCACCGAGCAGTAAATTTCACTTTATACTTCACTACACACTAGACGCGGCAAATAAGGCTACATTTTTTAGTTGTTTCTAAGAATAATATATAAATACTCATTCTTTAAGTTAAATAAAAGCAAGCAAGTTTACTTCAATATTCAACTAAACTTTAAACATTTGTTTTCTTCTCTGCTTTCGTGCTGTATTTGATCGTTCGCTTGGCTGCCTTTGTTGCAGCAACAATGGGATGTAATTAAAGAGTTTTCTCAAGAAATTCAATCAAGCCAAACTCTCCACTCTGCGCCAGCTAAGGACACGTCCATAATGTAAACAATGAAGCCAATTAAACGCTCATTAAGTGCGCAGTCCCAGGGATAGAGAGTCCTCCTCGAGGAGCGTCTCAAGTTAATTTTTTAAAGCTTTTCCACTGACGCTGAGGTACGTAGATAAAACAAACAACAAATAACAGGTGAGAAACAGCGGGGAAAATGGAGAGAAAAACCGCGGGGGAAAAGGTGGAGAGAAAGGTAAAAGTTTTCAGCCAGAAACTTGGTCGTATTCCACTCTTTCTCATCGCCAGTAAATTCGGTACTTACTCACGCATTTGCCGCCCACTTTACCGGATCCTGGCTGCTTTCCGTTGAAATGCGAACCGTTTAAGCTAGAGCCGCAAATTAAGTTCATAAAAAACACTTTGCGGCCACAAACAACAACAATGGCAACCGGAAACGATATCGTCTCACCAATATGCCTTCCGTTTCAAAATGGCGTCGAAACCCATTTCCCCTTGAAAGGTTTTACATTTCTGGGCGTAAAACGTAAGCCTAATTGAAGGGCAAAAGGTGTATTAATTGAAGCGTGAATTTACTGAAATTTAATTTTTAATTGTATTTGTGGAGTTGTCTGGACATAAGGATACTGATTTGTAGCAAAGTATATTTGAATAAAATCATTTTGAACAACAGCTTCTATCTTCAAAACCAAGTAAAAAACTTGTATCGAAGGTGTTATTAAATTTAGATGACTGTTTAAATAAGGATAATTATAGAAATGATTGATTTCTTGATAATGTATTAAAATTTATATATAATTCCATATTTAAATGTTGAGATAAAACTATATTTAGAATTATTTATCAATTATATATAACCAGAAAAAGAAATGTACAACTTTTGCTCTGATATTTTTCGATCATTTCAATATTTTAATATAAACCCTGATATTTTTCCTCTGTGTTTTAAATTTTTTAATCAAAAGTATACTGTATTTGTTCCATAAAGCTTAATATTTCTATCAATATATCATATAAAACACTTCCTTTCGATCCCTTGACTCACTATAAATATCATAAAAGTATCGCTAAAAATTATAATGCCAAAAAGAAAATTGATATGGAATATAACATACCCCCAAGACGCCTTTATTTTATCGATTTATCTCTGCTGTGACTGTAAGAGTATAGCAATCAATAAGTCAACTCTGGGGAGCCATTTTCAAATATTCTAGTCCCGGTTACGCCTTCTGTTAAATCTCTGCTCAAAGCTCCTTCTCCCCTCCCGTTCGTCCTTAAGATAAATCCCTGCCATTTTCAACGCCTGAAAATATTTGATATTTTTTTGTATGTTGCTTTGACATAAGACTTGCTTACTTATCATAAGGAACAGTTACAGTTAAATTTAAGTGACTGTCGTCGCAACATCCTTGGGAAGTGCCCCGCCACCACCATGCAACACCCGGGCCACTTTCATGCGATTTTGTCAATTTCGTTTTACGCGCTGCGACTTTGAAATAAAAAGGATGCTTCGTACCCCCGACTCCACCCACTTCCGGTTTTTCCTATTCCTTGCTGGTTTTCCCCCTCATCGTTGACTGGCATTTTCTTCCCATATGCTGCGCATTGATGCCAGAAATCCGAGCGATGTCTCCGTCAAAATGTGTGCACACACATTTGTATTTTGCACGCGCGGGCCACGCCCCCCACCTTTTTCACCTTAATATGTTGATGCCACCACCCACTCCTCCCACACCTCCTTTTCCGCGGGGGGTGGTAGGGGGAGGTAGGGTTTGCGAATAAGTAGAAGTCATAGAATGCTCGCGTAGACAAAAGAGATGCCAGAAGATGCAACTTCGATTTCAATTGAGCCAAATGCAACTTGACAACGCTGACGACGTCGCTTTGTAAGTAAGCCAGCCAGGCAGTCAGCTTTTCCTTGCCCCCTGAACCCCACTTGGGGTCTCCTCTCTCTCTTAAGTTACCACATTTTCCGCTTTCCACCACCCGCCACCCCCTTGAGACGCCCTCTTAGCGGGAGCTTCTGCTCGCTGTGTGTTCGTACATCAAAGTCATTGACAAGCCGCTGCGGGGTATGCACTGAGAGAAATGGTAATTGGTTTGAGGAGTTTATAATATATATAAAATCAAGGAGAGCAATATATTTGTATTATAACTTTAGAGAGAACGAGTCATTTCCAACCCTATAAACCATATATATTATTGGTCAGCATCGAAAACCGAATCAATCTAGCTATGTTGGATAGAAAAATAATTTTTTGAAATTTAAAAAAAATGTAAATAGGGTTACATCGTTAAAATTATAAAAATTTGAGAACTAAAATTTAATTTATTTGATTTAAAAACTTTGTATGCAGAATGTATGTATGCATATAAAAATATGGATTTAATATTTACATACTTATATTATATATAAAAATATTTATAGTTTTCTCAAGGGTATACGAAGACCTGAAAGCCAATGATTACCCAACGTTTAATTAATAAAGTATAAAACAATGAAAATAAAATTCTACAAAAAATTAAACCAAATTTTCTAAATTTTATATGAGGTAATATTATTAAAATTGTCAAAAATTTATAACTATTTAAATAATTGAAATATTAAACCCCAATATGCCTGGTATCCTAATACAAGTCAACACAAAAAAGCTCTTCAAATTAAGATTAATGCAATTTAGTTGGATTGAATATTTGAACCTGTGATTCTATGGCTAAATGCAAGGGTATACAAACTTCGGTTTTCCTTTCTTGTTCGTTATAATTGTAGTTAATAAAATATATTAAAGTTTGGTATGTCTCCTATTAATTTATATCGTTTCTTAGACTGCTTTTACATAATAGATCAGTTTTCTATAGACCCTTCAGGTGCCTTTTAAGGTTAATTCTAACACTGAACAAATATATACATCATTTTCACTAATTAAAATATACACAACCTCCCAAAGGAATAGATTAATTTGGCTTAATTCGATTTTACCCTTACTTAAACTTCAGGCATATCGATCTTATTATAAATAGCTTCAAAATTTTATTATATTTATATTTTAATATAATATATAATGTAATTTAATAATAATTTTTTCCCTTGAAAATTTCCCCATACAAATTAATGTATAATCTTTACAATGAAACAAAAACTCCTTCATAGTATTTTGAAGTGTGTAACAAAGAAAAGAAGAGGAGAAAAGGCAGGTGACTTGCCACTTAGCTGCTTACCTTTAAATGCCAAACAAGGCGACACGAAGGGGGCGTGGCACTTGGGACTGGGTGTAAATGGATGGCTGATAGAAGCCGCTGACGGATGGAGATGGAGATTGGGATGCAGATGGAGCTCCTGATGGAGATCCAGATGGAGATGGAAGATAGCAATGAAGACATATGCTAATCTACATCGCAGGTAAGCCATCAACGAAGGGAGCACCGGCGTAACCAAATAGGTGGAAAATTCCTTTGTCTTTAATGCACATTGGTATGAGAGCTTTTCTATCAACTGAAGTTCTTATTTAAATTTCAAATAAAAACCATGCTCTTCTATAAAAAAATTTAATACAAGAAATAACTCGTACATATCCCAGGCAATCGTTGGAACTTTTAGAATCTTTTTAATGACTGCGACTAAAGCGTCCTGCAATTTCCGTGAAAACGAGACGAAACTTTGCCAGCAGTTTTCCAAAAGGAAAACCTAGCCTATTTGTACTCCTTCGTAAGTTTTCAGTTGCCAGTTTTCAGTTTTCAGTTTTCAGTTTGTTTGCCGCTTAATGATTGCCATTTAGTTTGCCACTTGCGACTAATTCGAGATCCCTGCAGAGAGCTGCAGACAGATTTCATTATTTATGCACTTGTGTCTATGTTCGTGCCGTGAAAATGGTGGGGGAAAATGGTAAAATGCGGGATGCCGCCCGCCAAACAATTAACTTTGTTTTTTACATTTTCACGCTATTTTTTTGGCTTAATTTTCTTTCGCCTTTTCGCACACTTTTGCGCTTTTATTTATTTGCAACTGCAGTTGAAGTGGGCCTGGACGGACCAATTTTCCCCCGAGGTTTTTCTCCCTGGCATTGAGTTTGCTTTTTGTTTGTTGTTTGCTCCCGGTACAGGTGGTCCCTGGTCCCTGGTCCTTGGTCCTTGGTCCATGTCCTGCCGCTGGTCTTCGCACCTTTGTGCACTTCTTCATCAACGCGTCCAAAAAGTTTTTGGTCCAAGAAACGAAGTTAGTGCCGGGCGGAAAATACCTCGTTGGGTAGAGGGGAGGAGTAAGAGAAAAATCGTGAAGGCTGAGGAAAATATATATACTGAAAATGGAGGAAAATGCATGGCAGCTCTAATTGAGTTATTTGCGCAGCTTCGGCCTGAAGCAGGTAAGCAGCAATTAACCGCCAGGCCAGGTGAATCCCAACTGCAACTGGTCCTGTTTCAGCTGCAGCTCCAATTTCAGCTCCTTTACCTGGTCCTGCCCCAGCTTGTTGCACAATCAACCTCTCGAAATTCACCCCTCAAAGGTGTGCTGCTAATGGCTCTATATACTACGTACATATGTACATGTATGTAGAGACCGGGTTTTTGGTATAATTTGATTTGGGTACGGGAAATTCTCTAAAGATGTAGAATTTTCTGAGCTTGCTATTTGGCAATTTTAGTGGAAAAACATAGGAAAAACAGTTCAGGTCTTGGGGGATTTTTAAAGTTTATGATGGAACGCCAGACACTTGTGTAAAGACATTGCTGTTTCTTTTTAAAAAAGAATATAGCAAAATCTCTATTAGAAAATCTTTTCGAAATTACAGGATTGCCCAGACTCTTTATACATCAAAAAGTCCTTCTAGGCAGCCTGGTTTTATATTATCAAGATTAACCTCTTAACCCCTTTGACATCATTAATACTTTTGTATTAATACATTTTAATAGCAATAAAACCATGTTCAATTAGTTTCAATTAGTGTACTTGACGGCCATTAATAATCAAAAATGCCATCAATTAGAATGCCTTTTGCAATCAATCATCTTTGACCCCAAAAAAAAGATGATGAGTTCTCCCCCACAAAGTCCCCTTTTCATTAACCCCAAATAGCTCAATGTTGAAATCGACCTTGACCCGCCGCTCTCCCTAGAGAGAGGCATTCTGCATTTCAGTTTTTCATTTTCCGCTCATCATAATCCCCATTTTCTGGCCTGAACCATTTCCCTTTTGGCCATCTTTAGCCCCATTACCAATTAGTCCGACTGCCAACGCCGCCAAGGTCAATGGCCCGGACATGATGGCAAAGTAAAAACAAAAAAAAAGAAAGAAACCAAAAAAAAATATTAAGCTGGATTTCCGGATCCGGGGATAAAGGAAATGGCATAAAGATACGAATGCAGATAGGGGATGAGGACGAGAATGATGGTAATGGCAATGGAAATGGAAATGGAACTACTCCTGGATCCATGGCCATTAGGCGTGCGCTGCAGGCTTAATTAATCATGGCTAAGTGAGTCCGGTACACAAAGACACACACACACAGAAGAAGAAAAAAACTATTAGACATAAATGTGATTTTTCCATAGCTTTTACGTTTATCGCTCTCTTTTCGTTTCCTTTCCGTCTGCGAGTCCGTTTTTGTCTGCTTTCGCCAGCGCACAATTTTCCGTTTCCGGCTAACTGGCCATGCACTGAGAGAAATGTGAGAGTCTTAGAAAATTGTAATGGAATTTATATTACTATTTTCTACTTTTACTTTAATTATGAAATATTTTTCCTGTTTTTAATTTTCAATAATACATGTGCGTCTGTTTATATTTCTATTTATCTTTTTAATTATATAAATATCTGTCTGTATATTTAACTTTTTATTTATATTTATATTATATTTATATTTAACTATCTATATTTCAATCAAAATATCTGTCGATCTAAATATCTATTTTTCTATATTTCTATTTATCTTTCTTTTTATCGAACTATCTATTTATCATACTTTATATCTTCCTATATATTTATCTATTCATCCATCGATGTATCTATAAACCTTTATATAATCTTAATAAATGTTTGGATATAAAGCTAAATTATTCCGTAGTTTGCAAATGAGTTCCAATATATAATATAAAATATTTCAATATTTTTCTGACATTCCAGGGTATTATTATTTTAATCAGAAGCATGGAAATCAGCGAAGGAATCATTTCCGTCCCCATAAATCATATATATTTCTGAAGTTATCTTAAACCTATTCAATTTAATCAAACTTTTTTCTCAAAGTGTAGGAAAAAACACAAAGGGACAGGGCACAAATTACTTAAAGATGGATAGAGAGCGACCGGATGAGGTGAAGAATGTGGCTAAAGTCACAGAACAAGAAGATGATGGTGCCGCGCGGAAGAAGAGGGCTCGAAGGGGCGTGGCCAAGCAACGACGCGTTATTTCCGTTTCCGGTGCCGGCATTCAACACTCGCCGTCATTGAGTGATGAAGTTTCAGTGTCTCGGCCCTGTTGTACCCTACCTTGCCCCCGAAAACCCTTGAATCCTTTTGGATACACGGATACTGGAGCGTCCCCCTGCTGTGACCACCCATTCTGCAAGCCTTTAGCCTGGCCTTAACCCCTGACATATTCTTTTTTTCCAAGCCCCTCCCTTGGCCACCTTTTTCGATCTGTTTTGTTTGGGGCAGCCAGGCCAAGTGATAAAATGTTTTATGTGCTCGAGTGTCTGATAACAATAAATAACGCCATCAGGACGAAAAGGGAGACCAGGCGGCCGGAGAGATGCCATGTAAACAAATTGGTGTTGAAGGCATTTAGCCCTTTGTTGAGCCGAGTTTGCGGCCTGGCCAGTTCGTTTGTTTAGGCCTCCAACCAAGTTAGGCCCCCCTCCCCCTTTTGCCCTGCATCCCATTTCCCATTTTTCTTTCATCGGGAAGGCCACCGTTGGGCCATTGGGCCATCGTTCCATCGGTCTTGATGAATTGTAATCAGCTATAAATTGGTAACAAGGCCAAAAGGGCCTGTCGAATTAATCATCAAAGTTTCAATGGGCGGTCGGAGTTCGAATCCGATTTGATTAGTTGCCAAAATATGTTTGAACAACAGCGGCAACAGTTTTTGCGCTGAAAAATCAATTTTCATGGCGACCAAAAGGGATAAATGATGATAATTTATAAGTATTAATTAATACTTTTGGTGGTAAAGGAATTGGGTATACAAATTATAATGACTTGCCGAAGTTCAATTCCATTTTTGATATAACTTAAGATATATATTTAATCATTTTTCCTCTTATAAGTAATGCACTTAAATTTTATGTAAAGTATCTAATAGATACTTAAATTTTTACTTAAAAGTTTGAGGGGTTTGAACCCTTTTATATAAGTGGATAAAACAATATATATATTATATACAGAGACTGCCAGATTTTGTTCGCCATTTGCATATCCGCTGTCTGTGCATAATTAAAACGGAAAGACAAACAAATAATTTTATATTAATTTATTAGCATTTTTATTAGGGGCCGCAATTAAATTGGTTCCCTCACTTTTTTTTAATGCTCCAATTAATAATGGCATAATTGAATAAACATGAAATGGGGGAAATAACGCATTTAATACGAATGCATGAATTATGCAGCTGTAATGCTTTATTTTAACATCACCTTTTTGGCCGCTTATTATGCGTCTAAATGAGCTTTCCGTTGGCTTTTGAAGCCGAAAAAAATTTGCAACCGTTGGTTGTCTTTGAATGGATTTTCCAAAGGCGGAAATCCCAAAAAAAAAAACAACACAATGCCTTTTCAACGCACACAGGACTCTTTTATTTTTTTTAATTTGGCTATGCATTGGATCGTTTTCTAGAAAATGGGGAAAAACGGAAAATGGGTAAAATGGAAAAGCGGGCAAATGGAAAAGCGAGCGAATGTGTGAAATGGGCAAATAAAAGCACGGCGAATGCGTACGAAACTCTTTTAATTATGTTGATTTTTCGCTGATTTAATTTTTACCTGCGTTCGTTAAGTTTTCAGCATCAAACCAAATGGAATTTAATTTAATCCTTTCGCAAAAAAAAGAGCTGCATTTTTTATATCATTGTGCCCAAAGGGGTAAAAAGGGTATTATGAATTAAAGCCAAACATATGTATATGTACAGGAGAAGAAGGGATTTTCGACCTTATAGATTATATAAAAATAATAATAATAATAAATTATTGTTCAAAATAATTTAAAAATATAAAAATCTTAGTTAAATTGTAAGTTTAAGAGAGCAGATTGCGATTTTTTGTAAGTGAAAAATACATCCAAATACATTTTTTTTATTTTAGCACAGACGGAAAGAATCGGCTTAGACAACTATATCGTATAGCTGCCTTACGAACAAGTGAGAAATGTTATGAACATTGACAAAATAACATAAATAAATAACGGACAAACAGACGGACAGATGGACGAACGGACAGACAGACGAATAGGCGGACGGACAGATCAAGAATATATATACTTTGTATGGTCGGAGATGACTCCTTCACTGCATTGCAAACTACTGACTGAAATTATAATACCCTGCAAGAGTCAATTGTAAAACTATCAAAATTGTAAGAATTCAATATTCGATAACAATTTATTAATAAGCGTAACTTATAACTAATGTAACTTCAGAATAGGTTTGTGGATATCGTCAATTTAAATTGCTGTATCACTTTAAATTATAATTAATCAATGGGTATTATGGCAATAAGGGAATTAATTGGTAAAAAAAAAATGATAAGCTAGCAGAGCTGTATCTAGATCAAGGGTTGATAGCTCCTATAGCATATATGTATATGTGTATATGATATAATAATATAATATGTATATGATAAAATAATATAATATCTATATGATATAATAATATAATCTGTATAAGCTATAATTGTCATGATTAAGACTTACCCCAGTGGAGGACACGTCATTGTTTACTTCCTTCCTTCTTTAATTAGGGTAATCATAGAATCGAATATCACTTGCTTGTTATCCATTTGCATATTAAATTGGCCACGTGACATTTTTGAGGCCGAAGGCAGATCACTATCACAATCACTATCACGATGTAAACACTAGGTACCCCTAGGACAGACTGAGCTCGCTGCGATCGAAGTGCCTCTATTTATACTTCCCGAGGCAAGAGAACAGAGAAAGAGAGCGAGAGAATAAGAGTAGGGCAGAGCGACATACAGAGAAACAGTTAGCTCTAGAGATGCACAGTGGGAGTTAGATAGAGAGAGTAAGAGCGAAAGGGGGAGGGAGCTGCTTATGCTGATTCTATTTTTAGATAAGATAAGATAAGAATATGCTTACTCAATAAGGGCATTACTGCGTTGCAAACTTTTAACTAAAACTATATTATATATATATATATATATATATATATAAATCGGCTCAAAGAATTATATTACAATTTAAGTCAGAAGCTTCTTAAATTGCGAAGGAGTCGTTTTCGAGCCTATAAATTATATATATTCTTGATCAGCATCAACAGGCGAATCTTTCTGGCCATCTAATGTAGCAAAACAGAATTGTTAAATTTTTTTTAAATAAAAGGAAAGGTGTTACATCGTTAAAATTTGCAAAAATTCGAACAAAAATAAAAATTTTTAAAAATATAAATCCCAATATGCAGATTTGTTTACCCTTCAAAAACTAGCACAGAAAAGGATTCCGAATTAAAATTATATATATGTATATATACATATATATATATATATATTATGCTTAGTTATGATATATGAAAAACTTTGATTTACTCAAAAAAATAGTTCGTAAAAAATCGATTAAAAATACCTAAAATACACAGATATTTTAGGTTTTCTTCTTGGTATACGAAAGACAAAAAAGCCAAAGACTATTCATAAAAATGTAAATTTAAAATGTTAAATTTTAAATAATATAATAACAATGTTTACTTTGAACATTTCCCCATATTTAATACCGGAAATTTCACCTACCGGGTATCACATGGTCTGTATCGACTATAACATCTCTTACTTTTTGTGTGTGTTGAATTGACCGGCAAGGACTACTGAACACAACACACACACCTCCGCCTACACACCCCGGGAAAGCGGTGGAAAGAAAAAAGCGGGAAAGAAAAGTCAAATTTTTAAAAGCACTTTAGTCAAGAGCGAATCTTTTCAGCTTTTCCCTGTTCGAAATAGAAGCAAAAACGTAAAAACAAAAAAAAAAAAAGGAATCCTAAAAAAAATATACTTGAAAGGCTTTAAAGTGCCAAGCGCTGATAACGAGAATGGTGGTGTCACGTTTTAGTTAATGTTACACCATTTTGGCTTAATTACTTTTTGGCTTTTGACCCGGCTCTCTGTGCACAATTTTTTTTTTTCGCTTCACTTCCGGCTGCCATTTCAAAGAGCTTAATTAAATACGGCGGAGATTCAGTTTTTCTCTCTCTCTCTCTGTCGTTTATAATTTAATAATTGCATCTGGCCAATAAGCTGATTTAGTCGCTTAATGCAGCTTTCACCGCACTTTTTAAGCACATTATTTAACAATCAAATTTGGGTTTTGATTTTGTTGGAAATTTAAGTCTATTTTTTATGGTAAAAGCTTTAAAAAAAGCAAAGGTTTCTCAATATTTAAATTTGTGATGCTTTTTAAACAGTTTTTTACATTCTCCTTAAAAATAAAATAATTTTCTATTCAAATATTTCATTTATATTAAATTTTATTTATTATCAAATTGAAATATACATACAAAATTTGTGCCTGATCCTATAAGGATCATGGCCTGCGCATACACAGATATTATATATATATTTACAGCTAGGTTTGGTCCTGAATTTCATACACACACTCAGTACAGTACAGTACAAAATTATATATTAAAGCTATTGAGGGGTTTGTCGGTGTGGAAGGGAAGGAGTTACAACTCTTACTGTCTAAGAAAAAAAAGACACAGAACACCCAGAACTTACATATATCACTGGATCGACCCTGGAGTTGGACTTGGCAGCCAAAACCGATCTTATCACATATAAACAACTTTCCTAACTATTATATATAGTAAAAAAATATATGTTTAAAATGGAATTCGATTTGGAAGAGGGGTTTTTTTTCAAGAGCCTTTGGCTTTTCGAGTTAACTTTCATATTTTTAATAAAATCTTATTTAAACTCTGATCTAAAACTATAATTTTTTTAAAATTCCAGCTAATATTTCCTCTCAAAGTCAAAGCTAATCTTATTTTAAAATTCTGTCCATCCTGATCCGAAGTCCATTTGCTATTTAAAGATATATTCGCAACTAATCCAACGACCCAAAATCAAATACTACTTAATGTACAGGCAAAAATATATATAGATCCTTAATATTCCTTTAACCCTTGTGTCGTGTGTTGACATTTTCAAAATATACAATTTCGGGAAATGAAAAAAGAGAAGAAAGTTCTTTGGAAACTGGAAAGGGTTTTGAGGATTGTTCTCCTTTAGGTTCTCGTCTCCTCGTAGGCACAGTGAACGTAACCCGTTTCCAGGGAGCCGCTAACCGCAGGTGATTTTGCCGGCAGATCCTGTCCCACTTCCTGATGAAGCTTTCCATTCACTCCATTCGCCGGAGCTCCATTCGCCTCACAGCTGTCAAGGATTCTCTCGAAAACGGTCTCGAAACGGCAACGACTGAGCGAGAAGCGTCCCACATCCAGGCACAGATCCCGCAGAATCACAAAGAGCTCGGAAAGGAGTGGCTGTTCTGGAGAGACCGGGCTACCCGGTGCCCTAATCCTCACCAGGAAGCGGAGACTGTGTCCATAGTGCTGGAGGTCTCTTATACCCGAAAGTCTCTGACCCAGACTCCTGGCCAGCAGAGCCTGTTGAGCGGGACCACAGAAGCAGCTCACCGCATAATAGCCACCATGCTCGGCCTTCAGCCTCTCGGGTGTATCACTGGCAATCACCTGACCATTTCGGAGCACTGCAACCCGCTGGCAAAGATGCTCAATCTCTGACACAGAATGTGAGGTGAGCACCACGGCACGACGATCTAGGAGCAGTTTCTCAATGGTGGCATAGACCAAATCACGGGTTACAGGATCCATGTCACTGGTGGGTTCATCCAGCAGGACAGTGGGTGTGGTGCCACAGCAGGTGACGGCCACGGTTAGCTTCCGCCTGTTGCCGCCACTGAGATTGCGCACTTTCACCTCCTTGTAAGGACGCAGCTCGTAGGTATCCAGCATACGTTCCAGGAACTGATCTACCTCTCGAATACCACGCAGGCGGCCATAAAATCGTATACATTCGCTGACTGTAAGCAAAGGATCCAGAGGATTACTCTGCGGACAGTAGGAGACACCCGGCTGAGGGAAGATACAGGTTTTTAGTTTATTAAATTAAAGTAATAGAAAGAAGACTCACCTGCTCAAAGTATATGTGCCCCACATTCGGTTGCAACTGACCCGTCAGCAGCTTGAATATTGTGGACTTCCCAGCTCCATTTTTGCCCAGCAAACCAAAGCACTCACCACGCTGGACACTAAAGTGCACCTGGCGGACTGCATACCTGCCTCGGCTGTAAGCCAGCCAAAGATTTTCCGCTCGCACAGCCTCACCGGCAGCCACGCAGCTCTTGAAGATACTCTGTATATTAACCAACTTAAGTTGACCCAATTTATCCAGCTCCTGGCGGTAGTGACAGTCAAGCAATCGCTCCACACGCTGCCACAGCCGGCGGAGCAAGTGCCATTCAATGAGCACATTAAGGATCAGGAAGATCACACCCACGAGCACAAGACCCGTGAAGTGACGAGCAAGGAGATCACTGGCCAATGGATGCTTATACGAATCAATGTCATAGCGCCGGAAGACCAGGGCCACCATATAGTTCTTGCACAATTCCAAAAGACCATCGCCCAGAGCATGTTGCGGAAAGATGAGGAAGATCTGGTTCAGAGCATGACGCCAATTATCCCAAGCTGGACCATCACCCACCACGCCCAGGATGAGAATGATGCCCATGGTGACCAGAGGGATGATCAAATTGGCACAGAAAATGGTCACAATGGCAATGCTCGAGTCGCTGAATAGTTTCTCAGCCACATGCACGGCGGGAACACAGGCGAAGCTATAAGATAAAGATTTAAATATACTTTCGTTAAAGATTAAAGCCAGGAGTACTCACCTGAAAGCTAAGGACAGACCGACAATGCCCACCAATTGCTGTCGATCCACAAATACGGGCATTCCAAATAGTAAAACCACAGCTAGGCACACGACCAAGGCCATTACCATGACCAGATAATCCCAGACAAAGGCCACCAGCCAATAGGTCACAGCACTGACACCACACAACCTCTGCTGCAGTTTCTCTCCATTCTCGCGCTCATTGACCAGGTACACGGATCCGGCAGCCACGACCAAGCCAAAGGCAATCAGTAGAATAAACACAAAACAAGAGTCACCGGCCTGCCGGAGTATAGAGCTGGTGCTTAGCTCGGCAAAGCCCAGTTTCCAGGGTTCATTGAGGGTCAGTAAGCTGTATTCCGAGTCATTGAGTGTGGTTCGTAGCAAATCCGAGTTGAGATCATTCAGCCAGGCCATCATGGCATGATAGCCTTTGTTATTGTACCACACAGTGGCTCCAGAGCCATTCAAGCTATAGCCACCATATCTTTTCTCCCGATACTTTTCATGGGTCTTGAGAATCCAATTGTAAGGCTCCTCCGAGCTGGTAAACTCTCGGCACTCTCCCAAATCCTCACAGCTGGTCTTGAGATGAAGTTGTAGTTGCTCGGTGAAGCGTGTGGCCTGCTCCTGGGACCAGAATTGCGTTGACTTCGGGTAAAGAGATCTACTCAAAGGCAGGACTGTGTCAAAGTCATCCTCCAAACGATAACTCACAAACCACATGGCGCAGAGCTCAAAGAGAGCGGGTAGCAACAGGACATACAGGAGCAGGCGATAGTTACGGGATAAATGCTTAATCCTCTTGCTCATCAGGAGTCCAAACTGAGTGCAACTGGAGGGTGGCTCTTGTGTGGTTACAGACTCCGCAGGTGTGGTTACTCCTTCGCTTCTCACTCGTCTCACCTCCTCGCCTCCGTTCTTCCTGTTCAGTTGCTCAAACTCCTGCTCCAAACTATTGCTGCTGGCCAGTTCCACATCGGTCACAGCTCCAACGACCTCCTGCGATTGCAGCAACTCCAGGAACTCCAAGGCTCCGGGTGTCAAATGCTCCTCATAGCTGGCCTGTATAGTCACACTATGCGGATGATCACCGGCACCCAAATGGAGCACCTGACTCTGAGGGAGAAGCTGCTGGGCCTGTTGAACAATGTGACTCAAGGTGGTGGCATCCACACAGCGCACACTAATGCTATATGTGGCAGTGCAGAGTTGTTGTAAAGAGTCCCGACTATGCTGGGCCACAATGCTGCCCTGGATTATTACAAAAATAAATTAAATATAATTTACTTAATAGAATAAAAGATATAACTTACATTGCGCATGATAACCAGCGAGTCACTGAGATACTTTGCCTCATCCAGAAAGTGTGTGGCAAAGATCACCGCTCGTCCTTGTCGCAGACGCTCAATTAGCTGCCAAATATCCTTTCGTGCCTTGGCATCTACTCCATTGCAGGGTTCATCCAGAATTACCACACTAGGTGAGGCTATAAAGGCAATGGCCACACAGAGGCGTCTCTGGTATCCACCGGATAGTTGCCACGCGGCATAGGATTCGTGTTTGCCAAAGTTCAGGCTCTGCAAGGTGCGTGCCACCTCTGCACGGATCTCATCTGCATCAGCAATCTCCTCTCTCTCCGCTGACATCTTAATTTGAGCATATAGATGCAGATGCTCTCGAGCGGTGAGAGTGGGTATAAGGATATTATCCTGCCAGCAGACTCCCACCTGATGTTCACCGGCTAGCAAAACCTTGCCGCTACTTTGCCGGATCTGACCAGTGAGCAACTTGATCAAAGTGCTCTTGCCAGCACCATTACGTCCTAAGAGACAGCTGACTTGGTTTCGGGGAAAATCCAGGGTAAGATTGGACACAGCCAACTTGCTGCCATACAACTTGTTCACATTGGCCATGGAGGCACCCAGTTTGTCATCCAGCTGAGAGCGAGCCACCTTCACAAAGCTGTAGTTAGCTGGAAAACAAAGTTTAAATTGGGTTTAGAAGTAATCTAGTTGGATATCATGATTACACTCACTCTTCTTGTACCGCTGATAGGCTAAACCTATAACCGCATACAGAAGGAAATCCAAGAGGAACATGAGAAAGGCCATGGCACATTCGCTCCTGGCAGGACCCGTGGCAAAGAGGTGACTCAAGGTGAGGCCCTCCTGTTGCAACTCCATACGCATTATCTCACCAAAGCCCTTGGCAAAGGCCGTCGTAAAGGATAAATCAATTAAGAAGCTCTCAAATACACTCAACTTGGCATCAAACATCAGGACTAGGATAAAAGGACACAAAGTGATGAAGAACAGCAGAGCCGTGGCCACAGCTCCAATATTGGCCGAGTTAAAGAAGTTGGAACACATGTAACTGGTAGGGAAAGAAAAGAAACTAAGTCTTTATTTATTATTTAGAAAGATTAAGAGTATAACTCACCAGAATGAGATCAAACAGATGCCAAAGGTCAGACAATAGAACATCATAAAAAACCAATTGGTATATGCCAAGATACCGCCACTGTACAAAACAGCGCTAATTAGCATAAAGATCACGCACAGTTCCATTAAACTCATCAAGGCCCAGGCCACTAGCTCGGAATGAGCCTTAAGACCCATGGAACGCATTAGCTTTTAAAGAGGGAAATAAATAAGGATTAAAGAAAGCTCCTTTGCAAATCCTTTCAAGACTCACCATGCTATTACGACTCTCCCTCATCCAGATGCGTTCCCTTACACAAAGAGCCACGGCTACAACAAGACCCAGGAGATAGGCCACCTGGACACCTTGGGCCAAATATAAACCACGCTTAAAACTGCAAATAGAAAATGTTAATTTTAAAAATCCAAACACTACCCTTAACACTTACACATCATTGAGGAAGGCGGGATAAGGAAACTGTTTGGTATAGAACTGCATATCGTCCACTTGGAATTTCTCCTTCTTATCCTTAGCTCCACCAAGACCTCCCAATAAGTCCAAGAATCCTTGTCGCTTTGTACGCTTCAGTACATCCTGATCCTTGAGCAGAAGTAAATCAGGTTGTTCACTTAAATTGGGTTGATCTGTAGTCATAATCTGCTCCGTGGTGGTCACACTCTCCTTTTCATCTTCTGACTCAGGTCTCAGAGTGGTCTCATCTTCGGGGTCTGGCAAAGTCTTGTTTGTTTTGATATCCTTATTAAAAAAGTCATCTTCATCGTCGAAAGCATCATCATCCTCATCATCATCATCATCGTCATCGGAATTGATAGTTTTGATGCTAAATAATGCTGAAGAGTTTTTGTCATTATCCTCCTCCGGCTCTGGCAAGAAACCAGCCTCATCCCGCTTGGCCTTGATGATACCCAAATCCACCATTTGCTTCAGCTGAACAAATCCTCGATGATATTTGAGATCCATTATCATGCTGTCAGCGGGTCCGGGGAACCAGAATCGATTCCGATTCTCGAAAGTCGGTTGCGTATTGTCCGTGTCCATGTGCAGGCGATATGAGGATTGCTTGAGACCCACATCCTCCAGATTGAGAGCAGCCAGAAACATTTTATTTTGATTCAGCTCATAGGCCCTCCTCTGCAAGGCCTCCAGTGTATCCACAGCCTCAAAGCGATCCGCCGACACACAATCCATGAGATCAGCCACAGTATTTAGGATATCATGTATTAATTGATTTGTGCGAATATATTCGAATACTCGTTCGATTTCCCCTATATCAAAATCATCGCCCACCAGGCTTTTGACCAGCGGCGATCGGGCCAACTTTAGGAGACTTTCAAAGGCTTCCTGAAAGGTGGAATTCGTGTGAAGTTTGGTTAGGATCGTGGCTGCGGCACGAGAGAGTTCCTTCATATTGTTTAGCTCCTCAAAGGTGGCATTACTCTGGGGAAAATGAGAAAAGTCTGATTAATGAAGGTTTTTTAGGCCGAGTTCTGGTAACTCACAAACTTGACCACATTTTTGGTGATTTCATTATCGGGGTAATACAGAATCTTTCCCTGAATGATTGGCTTAATGGTGTTCCAGGTGAGTTTACCTTGGTTTGTGGATGTCACATCTCTATAGAGCTGCTTACAGTATTTGGCTGGGAAATAAGAAGGAAATTATAATAATAGTTAGAAATTAAAACAAAGGAATTTAAGGAACAATTAGGGAGGAAAATAAAGATGTAGCAAGGTCATAACACCAAGGAAAAATATCTTAAAAGAATATATCCTTCAGAAACTTGTTATATGAAAGCATTTTAGGGCTGGCCTTTAAAGCTTTAATTTTAAATGATTTGCTATAAATATATCTGAATGATCCTTCACAACCAGCGGGATAAAGGCCTAGGACTCTTAGCCATTAGTTAGCTTTTAGTTTAAAACTATTTGTTAACTTTATATACATAAATAAATAAAGATCTAAATTGTTAGTTTATAAAGAACTCTGATGCTCACTTGGCCTCCAGTCCAGGGGAAGATTATTATCGGTTACATGACGACGACTACGATGGCGGCCTGGAGGCAGAGCAAGGTTTTTTGATTTGCATTTAGAATCAAAATTAAGGACATGACCACCTCTTGGCCTTCTTCTTATTACTACTCACTTGGCATGGCCTCAAGTTCCACATCTTTGTCAGCTTCACTAAAATCCTCCGATTCCAAAATCTCATTAATTAAGGGAATGGTATCCGTGTTAGGAAAGGGATGACCGCACAGCAGAACGCCCAGCTTAACAAAGGTCTCGCGATCTGTTTTAAATAAGTTTAAGTTATTGAAAGATTCAAAGGAGTAAGTTTAACTTACTTGAAAACAAGTGCTTGATATCGAAACTATAGTTCATGCGTCGCTCGATTTCCGGCACCAGGGAAATAATTTCACTAATGTTACCTGGTAAGGAGACAAGGATATTAAATATATCAAATATTAGAGACTTTACTTACTTCTTATGATGTCCAGTCGATCGCTGGTTATCAGCGTGGTTATGGCCGAGACAAAGTTGGCCTTGTCGGCCAACTCCACCACAGCTTTGTGCAGTCGCTCGTCGGTCACAAAGGCATTAACCACATCGATCACAGAGTGGAGTCTAAGGAAAATCAAGAAAATTATATTAAATTTTATTATTTTATAAAGAAAGAAGGTAATAAAGCTTCTCTTACGGTGCCTCCTTCCATCGGGAGTACTCCTCGTAGGGTTGCGCCTTCTGGCATCGATTCTCAATGCTGCAAATGTAGGAGAAGGCAGCGGGCACCACCTGGTTTTTGGTGGGCAGCAATCGTGTTGGATACTGGCAGGCTTGCACCTCCTCCGAGCCATACTTCAGCCGGATGAGATAGAGCAGCATGAAGATCATCACTGGCCAGGCCAGCAGGATCAGGCTGAGCACCTTTTGGCGCCATCGAACTATCAGATCCTTGCGCAGCAGCTCTCGCACCTCGCGTCCATTCACATGCATTCCCATGGCTTTCGGTGCACCTGCTCCTGCTCCTCCTGCTCCTGCTCCTCCTGCTCCTCCTTCCTGTCCACAAAATCTGTTCTGATCGCTGGCTGAGATGGCACGATCACTCGGGCATCTTAGTCCGCTAAAATGCGGGAATAAGAAGTATAGTTTATTTTTTTAATGATTTTTTTTAAGAATATTTATGTGTAGGGAGTTCACATATTTTTTTGGGGTTTTAATATTCGGAATGTCAATTTTTATAATAATTAGTTATACTAAGAGCTAGGGATGCATATGTACATATATTCAGAGATAAATTGTGATATATAGATAAATATATTGCGATCAATATCATATCAAAAATATTGATATATTAACGTTGTATGCTATCAAAAATATGATACTTATCATTAAATATCAATATTATCGAAAAATTAAACAAAAATGTATAAAAAATATTGAAAATATATATATGTTAAATACATTTTTAATATTTTCAATATTTTTTTATTTATTTATTATTCTTTTTTATTTATTTATTTAAATATAAAAATATCACATTCATCAAAATCGGTATATTCGAAAATCAACCAAAAATATATTGAAACAAGAAAGGCAATTAACTTAAGTATACCGAAGTTTATATACCCTTGAAGTTTGCAATTGAATATAGGTTCATCTGGGAAATCGATTATAACTACGCTAGAATCAATATTTATTAATATTATCATATGTAAATTTTTTCAAGAAACCAAAGTTTAAAAAAAAAACATAACTAAGCCATAAAAGCTTTAATTTTAATTCGGAAAGCTTTCCCATGTTAGTTTTAATTAGGTTAATAAATCTGCGTACTCAATTTAAAATTTAAATTAAAATTCAATTTTAAATGTCAAATTTTGACAAGTTTAACGATGTAACCCCTTTCCTTTTTTTGAAAAAAATTGAAAAATTTTGAATTTTTTGTATTTTCTGCAAAAGATGGCTAGAAAGATTCCTCTATTAATTCTGATCAAGAAAATATATGATTTATAGGGTCGAAAATGATTCCATTAGTAATTTGTAAACCTCCGACTGAAACTATAATCGTCTTCAAGGGTGTAAAAATTATAAATGAAAGTATAATCTCCTTAAACGGTATTAATAAAACTATATCCCTGTTAGAAATTAAATTACTGAAAGTTAGACTATTTTAAGATAATTAATGAAAAGATTATCCGGATTCTGAAGGGCAATGGTACGTATACGTGATATTCCATGTTGGTTAGGGGTGATATTACGTATACGTAATTTTTTTTTATTTATATTGAGTTTCAAAATGTAAGATATCTATAACTTAGCCAAAAAAGCATTATTTTTAATTCGAAAATCTTTCCTATGTTAGTTTTTTTGGTTTATAAGTCTGCATACTCAATTTAAAAATAAAATTTTTCACGATTTTTGACAATTTTAACGGTGTTGCGGTAAAAATGAAACTATATCCCAGTTACAACATAAATCACTGAAAGTAAAACTATTTTAAGATAATTAATGTAAAGATTATCCGGATTCTGAAGGGCAATGGTACGTATACGTGATATTCTGTGATGGTTGGTGTAATATTACGTATACGTAATTTTTTTTTATTTATATTGAGTTTCAACGATTACAAAATCCTTAGCTAAGCCAAAAATGCATTAATTTCAATTTATTTTCATGTGGTTAAAAAATCTGCATACTTCATTTACTCAAATTTAAAAAATTAAATTTGTTTAAAATTTTTGAAAATTTTAACGATATAACCCCTTTCCCCTTTTTAAAAAAAAAATTAATATTTTTAAAAGCATCTTTTTTCTGCGGGAGGTTGCTTTTCATGCTGATCAAAAATACCTATTATTATTTATATTCACTCCCTCTTAAAATTACACTACAATACAGTACAGTATCAATGTATCGATTTATTTTGCCTAAAGTAGCAACATTTTTGAAAACTATTTCCCAACAAACACTTTTAAATACCATTATTCGCAAAACTCTAGAAATAATTTCTATCCGAACAAGTAAGATCTTTATCCCGTTGCCATAAATATGGAAATCTAGCTAACTAACTATGACAATCTGTGATATTTTCTCTCTCCCATTTTGCCGGCGGAAAAGTGAAACAGGTGTTAATCACATAGGATTTCGCTTCCCCAACATAATTAACCCCTGTCTGCCCGACTTTGTTACGCTTGTCGCATTGCTAATTCATTTTGTTTAGCGGCTCGCCTTGGCAGAAAAACGCTTCCCGGTGATGGCTGAAGAGCCACTTAATGATAATTATTTTAAAAAGAGTGTTTTGCCACTTAAATTGAATTATTTACCCGATTTTCTGAGTCAGCCGATCAGCAGCACTTATAGTGACAGTTCATCGGT
Organism: Drosophila serrata; assembly: GCF_035046125.1. Taxonomy (NCBI): domain Eukaryota; kingdom Metazoa; phylum Arthropoda; class Insecta; order Diptera; family Drosophilidae; genus Drosophila; species Drosophila serrata. The sequence continues at coordinate 2,348,384 of NW_028257260.1, read as the reverse complement.
CGAGTTAAAGTAGCAAATATGTATGACTAACTGCTAGTTACTAAGTGTTTACTATAATTATCCTTAAAAACTGATTAATATGTTATTGATTTTAGCTAACAATTGTTGAAGTCTTGAGATGTATCTTTGACATTTTCCCCTGAAGGTTTAGGCCCCTCGTAAAGTTGTTCAGGAGCTGAAAATTTGCCAAGGTTGAGATGCTTAACGATCTTTATGGCATTTACACTGTTTAGATGGAAGATGAGCGGCCTCACTTTTTATTGTTTGGTGCTATGACTTATGATTAGTTATGTTTAAGGCCCATGGAAGCCAGTTGCAAATCATATTCTAGTAAACATCTTCATTATTTAGATTTTGCTTGGTATTCAAAGCCAGACTCTTGAGTTAGTGTTTATTTTTTTAACTTTTAACAAGACATCGATCAACGAGAATACGTAACTGCTGAGAATATTTTCTGACCTATGCCCTATAGCTTGTATCAGAATGGGAAAATCTCGGAGGCCAAGACAAAAGAATCTTAAAGTTGTGAGGCAATATATATGTATATATATATATATAATCTGTAAAGTTTGGTGTGCCAAAAAGTTTTACAACAAAATAAGATAATAAATAAACTTAAAGAGATATGCTTAAGTTTAAGAGAATTAAAACAAAGATACAGGTTAAAAGGTCTACTTAACAACTTTTCTAAATTCCAATTCACCCAAAAGTGAATAAAAGAATATCTATTTGATGATTTAATTAATTTAAAATTATTAAACGATTTTCCAAGAACCACTGACTGAAGTTTTGCTGAAACATTTCACCTAGTTTTACCCTATATACAAAGCTTAGTCGAAACGTTCTACTAATTGTAATAATTGGTTTGTTTATAAACAGGTTTTTTTCTAATTTTGATTATACTTTACTTATTATAATAACAACTCTGGTTGCGAGAGCGTATTATTATAAAATTTGATTGCTGAAAATGGTTCAATAAACGTTTCAATTTTTTTTTTATAACAATTTTAGAAATTTATTATAAAAATAAAATACAAAAATTCTCTACCACGAATACAATGAAAATTTAAATATTTTTTGATTTGAAAATCTAAAGAGAATGCATTAATATTTTCCTAGAAATTGATTGAAATGATTTAGCAATTTTCAAAGAAATATTCCATCATTTCAATATCCTTAAGTATTACATAGAATTACTGTTTAAATTTGTATAAAATCAAAGTCGAAACCTTTTGCAAAGTGTAATTTCCCCCAGTTTATATATAATATATTATATATTCGAAATATTTAAATAACATTTGGAATTAAAAATATAAAACAATAGTTTACTTTAGAGTGAAACTTAGTCAAGCGACGCGACTACTATCACCAACTGGTTAGTTAATATGTGTATATGGAACCAGATCTAGTATAAAACCAGAGCCAGTTCCAGTTCCAAAATCTACTTTCAGCTGCATTTGCTGATTAGTCAATCCAAGTCTCTATATAGCATAATGTTGCACTAGCGCCAATGTCATCATCATCGGAGATTATCTAATACTTGATTGATCCCCGGCTAATGTTGCGTGAACCGATCGCTCTAATTTTCCGCAGCTCAATTAAATCGATGCCAACTATGCACAAATACTATATATTATTATATATTGTATATAGTATACTAAATATGTATATTTGTTTGTGATTTGCGGCTTATCAACGTCAGTGTTCCTATTCTGCAAAACGGCATTGATTGAGTAAACGCATCGAAGTCACAAAATTTATAAATAGTTGGAAGGACAGTTAAGCATGAAACATATTACTATTTATAAACAAATATATATAAATATAATTTATTGTTAAGATGTTAAAATAAAAATTCTTGATCTAGACATTAAAAAATCATTATTTATATATAATTTTTTTATAATATTCTAATAAGGTATTACAGTATATTATAGTAATTTAAAAGGCTTTTAATCATTGCCATATATAAATTATTTTTGAAGCTTAAACAAATTGAATACATCTTGAAAACGAAAATGATAAAGTATCTTAATAAATATAACTTTTCTTTGAATCTTCCTGAATTTCTTTCTGTGTTTATTTTCTTTTTTATATGAACAAACAATTGATTTAAGTGCTTTAACTAAAAGCTTCTTTATAACCAATAATATCTTCTACTCTTTTAGATCTTAGGTTGACTTTAATTAAATTAAAGCTTTAAGCAAACCCTTAAAGACTTTAAGACTTTGTACTTTTCTGCAACAAATATGTAACTATAAAAACCTTTAATTAAACTACTTTAACGATCAATTTCTTTTGCTTTTTTACGACTTGTTTACATCGTTGGTCTGAAAACAGCCAAACAAGCCAAACTGTTACCCAAATTCAGGGAAGATTTTTTTTGGCCAAATGCAAATGTGTTAATTCCTTCGATTCCCGGCAACAATTAGTGACTCCCATCACGTACAGGTACAACACCTCGTCTTCAGGTAAAATAATGTAATGTTCAGGTGTTTTTTGTTTTTATTCTCTTTTTTTTCCAGGCGCAAATAGTTTTTGAATACAATTGAAAAGCGAAATGCTAATACCACCGCCTGGCTCTGTGATAATTATAATCAAGCGATAATACACAGCCAAGTTGATTCAGTTGCGAAACGGGATTCGAAGTAGTATAGTATATATAGTATATAGTACCTTCTCCGCCGATATCAAAACTCGTTTTAATCACGTTTAGTTAGTCAACAAAATGCAAGTGTATTCCTGGAATAACCCCAGACAGCAGGCACTTAAATGATTCTTAATCGAAAGTTCGTTTCTAAGACCTTTTCAGACATACATATAAAAAGCGATTAGATTACACGCTTTTTTTTGTTGCTTATAAAATTGAACAGGTTTTTCATTATCTTTATTATATATGTCAATTAAATAAATTAATGAATTAGTATGCTATCTTTATATTTATTAAAATTAAAATACAATTACAAACACTTTGCTATTTATTTGTGAGTAATTAAATTGTGTCTTAAAAGATGCGCTTTGTACACTTGTAAACTTTATGTAATTGGAGTTAATTAATTTATTTTTTATGTACAAAAAATCTTTACTATTTTATAGATATTTTCTTGCTGTGTAGGGAACACTCACCCACTAAAAACACGTAATCAGCATAAACATAAAAGCTCCCGCCACAGAGTTTTTGCCATGAGCGTATTCTAGGCGTGATTTATCATTGATCTGTTGGCTAACACGGCTCTCGGGCCGACCTTGACCTTGAATCTTCACTTAATCGTTAAAGGCGAAATCAAATAGCAAACTCAAACACACTCACAGAGATAAAACTCGCTAACTAAGCTGGCAATATTAAAATAAATAAAGAAATACGACGGCGAAACTAGTTTGTCGCCGACCAGAACCAGAACCCCTGATCACCATTAAAAAAAAATCGGATATATCTGTATCTGAATAGTGCATCGATGATTATACCCACTTAAATTTTATTTTCTGGGTTCCAAAATCCCCTCCCCTCCGATTCGCGTGTTTTTAAATTTGAGTTATTTTGGGTCTCGTTGATGGCTCAATTTATAGTACAATTTGTCTAAAAGTATTTCGATTGATATATCAATATATATCTCGTGTTCTACTTTAACTTGTGTGCTGATAAACGTCAGTGATTTTCGCGATTTTAACTCAATTAGCATTATATTATTGTCAAGTGCAGAAAATAAATACGATAAACTAGCCATGAAAAGTAAACTTTCAATAGTTAGCTCAATAGGGTTGTAATTTCCTAGAAATATATTTATTTATATATATAATCATTCATTCCTTTAAACTTCTAAAGTTTCTGAAGTGTTAAAAAATTATGTATCTTGTTAAATAAATTAAAATATATATATAAATAAATCCAAACTGTATAGATTTATATTTTACAATATTTTCTACGATTTTTTTAGGTCTTTTTTTTAGTTGCAGTTTGCAAATCTTATTATCAGATCGACTCGAAAATCGATTATCGAAAATCGCTTAAGATATGTCCATTCTTTAAATCGATATTTTATGATATTTTAAATGCATATTTTTTGCAAAAATCAAAGTTTGAAAATGACAAGAATTTAAATTTTTTGTAAATTTTTGATCATTTTAACTATGTAACTCCTTTCCTTTTTTTTAAAAAAATGGAAAAAAAAAAGGAAATTTTTTTAAATTGCATTTGTATTTTACCGGAGATGGCTAGATAGATTTGCCTGTTGATGCTGATCAAGAAAATATATGATTTATATGATCGGAAATGACTCCTTCAGAGCGTTTTAAATTTCTAAGAAAAATAAGAATATAAATAACCTTTAAGTTTCCTTAATCATTAGAGAACTTTAATGCCTGAAGAAATCACAATGCTAAAACTTTAAGGGGCTGACAATGAGCCATTTTTAGCCTCCGTTTCAGTGTCATAGGAGAAGCTGGCCTCAACCATTAACTGCATATTATAATGTTTAATATACGACGTCTAAAGTTAAATGACAGAAGGTGCCATTCAAGAATCAATTAGTAAGAAATACTGGATTTTTAAGATTAATATGGATACATATATAATTATTAAATTAATATTGTTATATAGAAATTATCAGCAATTACAAAGTATGGATAATTAAAGATTACATGTTCCTTTTATATTAAATAAGAGAGAAAATTGAGTTTATATTAAATATTTAATATATTTTGTATATAGAAATTTATTAACTTATTAAAAGGAAATATATTATGCATACTAGATATTTATATCAAATATTAACAATATTATTAAACACATATCAAGTTTAAGATCAATAATAAGATTAAAACTAATACTTGGTTTCTTTTTAAGGAAGCTTTAGTAAAATATTTAAAATATGTATGCCTAAATAATAATATAATAATATTTCATACATATTCTCAACTATTAGAAATGAAAAATATTTGAAAATGCTTAATAATAATCTATAATAAATATTTCAGTTAAAAAAACCCCTATTTCTCTTTAAAAAACTATAAACTCCAACGATCTAGGAAAAGACCTGAGTCAAGTTCAATTCCCACTTGAACTATAATAATATTTCATATATATTTTCAGCTAAAAATAAATGAAATATATTTTTAAATGCATAATAATAATCTATAATAAATATTTAATTTAAAAAAACAACGATTTCCCTTTAAAGAACTATAAACTCCAATGATCTAGGAAAAGACCTGAGTCATTTTCAGGTCCCACTTGGACTTCAACTTTCGATATAACTCCACTTCGGATCGAATTGTATACGATTTCGATTCAATAAGCGATCGGCTCAGCATGAGTTGGCAAGAATCGTCGCAGACTTGGCTATATATTTTTATACACACTTCCAGACGCTTGCGGATTCTGTCGCATATTTTATTTATTTATAAACCATAGGAAATACAGCAACATTTTTTTATTACTATTCTTTTTTTTTTCTTTTTTTTTTGTTGTGCTTTATTTATTCATTTATTTATGGCTACTTGCTGCTTTTTCGCATTTTAAGCCCGCTCAGCAGCAATAGTCACCAAGGTCGCAGCTTACATGTGCAAAAAAAAAGGAGAAAAAAAAACTTGCAATGCAATTAACTCTGTCAAGTCGCAAGAAATAGTCGCCAAGAGTGAGTGTGTGTGTCTGGTGTGTGTGCACGATAACCAGTCTGATAATAACCGTCCGGGGGCCTTTGAAAGCGGTATGCTAAAAGCTACAAGATTTTATGGTAATACCGGTGATTATCATTGACTAGGAAACGGAAGATATAGAAAGAAAAAAAAAACAGAGAATTCTTCTGTCCAGAACAGCACAGAAACAAAAGCAATATTAGTATTTGTTCCCCTAATTTATTACAGAACACGTAAGACCCGAAACGAAATGTATTTATCACAAAATCAGCGTAAGCTATAATTTTTTAATTTCTCCTGCCTAAAAAAACACACACAACATGCTTGAAATAATAAAAAAAAAGGTTTAATTAAGGAACATTTTGTTGTTAAACAGTGGCGCCAAAAGTATTCGAAACTTTTTCAAATGCGAAGCAATTGTAGTTCTAAGTCTATTTAGCTTTAAGATTTTATTCAGGCATCTTAATTTGTTTCTATAATTTGTACTTGTAAATAAATTGATACTTAATTAAATCAAGAAAAAATGTTCATTTATTAAAGCTAATTGTTACCAATTTATATATATTTTTTATTCAAATGTATGGAGAAATATAAATACGTAAGACTTATTAAATTTGTAATATATAATTAAATGAAAAGACATTAAATAGAAAGCTAGAAAAGAAATATATCATTTTCAAACCTTCGATCATTTCCCTGAGTCTGTTCTCACGACTTTTGTAACTTTTAAACTTTAGTTTTAATTTTAATGCCTGAGAACAGACCATGTCGAAAACCTTCCAGCGGAAATTGTCCGTAATACTACTTCACACGTGTTAATTGCTTGGCTATGCACATTACAGATTTTATGCTTTAGTTTAGTGGTTCTTCTAAAAAAAAGAAGGGCACTACTTAAAGGGGTCAGACTAAAGATAAAACAGTCACCAAAAAAATATGTAATCAGTAAATTAAATAAACAAAATAAATACTTATATATACTTATACTTATACTTATAAATAAACTATGATCAGTAAGTTTCAAAGAACATTAAGTAACTATGATTAGTAAATAACTATGATCAGTAATTAAGTATAATCAGTAAGTATGTATGACCATAATTAAGTATGTATGTATGATCAGTTACTAACTTTGAACACTAATAAACAATGACTTGCAACTTTTGTAACACAACACATATCTGAGACATGGTTGGCAGCAGTCACTTCGTTCCGGGGATGTTAGAACAAGTTGGGAATCATATGCACGGATGTGCGAGATTTCTTTTGAAACAAATTTAAGCTATTTAAATGAAACTATAGGGTTATTCTTCTATATAATTTTACTGGTATATAAATCGAAGCATGGCATATCGGTAGACTATATATATACACATATATATATAGCTGCCATAGGAACGATCGGAAAATTTAAAGAACAAAATTATAACTTTTCCAGTTTTCAACAGATTTGTATCAAATTCAATATATAGCCATTATATATTGATCTAGAATTTTGTGTAAAACTTTATGACAGTCGGACTACTATATCATATATCTGCCATAGAAAACAATCGTTAAAAAATATAGGAAATTACAGACCTATAAAATATAAAATATAGGGGTGAATGATGCATTGTTTCATTGTTTTTCATGGTTTTTCATTGTTTTTTAACATAAATATTAATAATTTATATTGCATTAATTCCTAGTGATCGAATTTCAATCTGCAAGGTATATAAACTTCGGCTTGTGGAAGTTAGCTTCATTTCTTTTTGTTATATAAAATATTGGGAATACTTTATTTATAATATACCCTTGCTGGGTATTATAATTTCACTGACAAGCTTCCAATTCACCAAAGGAATCATTTCCGACCCTATAAATCATATATATTATTGATCAGCATCAACAGCTGAATCGATTTAGCCATGTTTGGTAGAAAAATAATTTTTTTAAATTTTTTCAAAATTTTATAAGGGGTTACATCATTAAATTTCTCAAAATTTGAAAAAAAAATTTATTTTTTTTTAATTTTAAAACTTAGTATGCAGATTTGTTAGCCTTATAAAAACTAGCACAGAAAAGCTATCAGATTTAAAATTAATGCATTCTTGGCTTAGTTATGATATTTGAAAAACTTTGTTTTAACCATAAAAATAACATTAAAAATATTGATTTAATTTGCCTAGCATACAAAGATTGTCAGAAGTCATATATGTATATACTTCGAAGTTAGCTTTCTTTTTTTGTGTTGTTTATATATAAGTTCAAAACATTTTTTAAAATTTTAGAGTATTTAAAATTCCCTTTGTTTCCTAAAAACAATTTTTTTTCCCTGGTTTTCACTTTCATTGGCTATTATTGCCACCTTTTTTCTTGCTCATTTGGCTTTTAACAATATATATATTTACAGTCTTTGTGTTGTTGGCCAAGGCATTTTGTATGGCCAATTTCCAATTTGTTCATTGCTTTTGTTCCGCTCTGGCTTTTTTTTTGTTTTTTTTTTGTTTTTGTCCGCCCTTTTTTGTTAACATTACTACAAACAATCCACGATCCACTTTGAAAAATGAGCCCACAAAAAAAACGTGCCAAGAAAAGCGAAACAAAACACAAGAAAAGCCAATCCGTAAACGCTTATGAATAATAAAAAAGAAATACAAACATTGGTTTTAAATTACGCAAAATAAATACATGTATTAAATAAGTATTTAAATAATGAATTTGATTTTATATACATTTATATTTTACTTAGTAATGATTAAATATATATATTGTCAATATGTAAAGAGATGTTTATAATAAATAATCTTCAAAAGTTGTATATCAATTTGTAGTTAATTTTATACTTATCGAATTTCTTTTTATATTTTAATAAAATATTGGATTCTCTATGTTTAAAGATATATGAAGATATGTATTTCATTTGTTTTCAGAACATATATATATATATTAATTCATTTCTGTAATATATGGTAAATTTTTATGTAATAGAACACTAAATTTGTTAATAGATAAAATTAATAAATATACTTTAAAATATATAAATTGCAATTGCAATTATTTATAATAGATTTAAATGTTGTATATATAAAACCGATTGGATCTTAAAACTTTAAACCTTTTATAAATAATACTTGTTTATTAATTTTGGTATCGAAAACCAGCAAGAAATTTTTAATCTAAATAAAAGAAAATAGTGACTATTAAAGATGTGTAAATATTTTAGACAACAACAAATAGCTCCTAAAAATGTAATGCTATTTTTTCTAACTAAGCATATATCATTGTGTAAATTTAATATACATTTTTTACAAGAGTGTGATTTTGTTATTTCAATTTAAAAATATTTTTCAAAATCTTAGCTTGGAAAATCTTTGATAAATCTTCATAGTTTCAGTTCAAATTTTTCAAGTATATTTTTAAACCATAAAAGTTCCCAAATAATATTTTCTGTGTAGCCTTTTGATATTGCAACTAGTAACTGCATTACCAAATAAACTTTGCCAAAGGCCAATAAAGCAACAAAAAGACAAAAGAACTTGGTGACTTACTAACCTCTCTTAGCTTTGTTGTTGTTGTTGTTGCAATTGCCGCTAGGTACTTCTTTTCCCCCTTGGTGTCTCTCTTTGCTTTGCGTGAGGTCTTGTTTTTTTTTTTAAGGTTTTCGGTCACAAAAGTTGTTTACTTCACACACGGCGGCTTTCTATACATACATATATACGTACATATGTACATACAAACATATACTTCACTTCTTCTGTAGCTGCATCTTTATGCTCTCTCTCTCTTAATCTCGATCGCTCTCTATCTCTCTTTCTTGGAGCTTCCGCTCTTGATCGCACAGTTAGCACAGGTAAAAAAATGTATATATATATTAAGGAAGCTTAAACTGAATTTTAAAGTGAAACTGAAACCAAAACTAAAAACTGAAATTGAAATTGAAATTGAAAACTTCGGCCAAGACAGAGACTGAGACGTCCGTCAACAATGCTAGCCACAATTGAACTGAGCTTTACTAAACGCGCTTACGGAAAATTATTTAATTCCGCTGCCAAAGCCGCTGTTCCACGCTCGCTGCCTCGGCCAGCGTCGACGTCACTGCGATCGCCAACTTCTAAACAACTCCCAGGTTGTTGTTGTTGCTGTGAATGTGTGGGCGGCAGCAGAGGCAACATATGTTGCAACAGCAACATGTTGCTAATCAGGAAATCATAATTTGGAACAAAAAAAAAATAGATCTAAAAATATAATTTTAAGGTAATATGTATTACCAAAACAAAAAAATAATAATTTTAAATGGTTCTGCTACATTACGTCCTTTTTTGAAATCAATAAGGGATAATTAAACAAATAAAAAAACCCAAATCAAACTAAAGAAAATTAAATTATTCTTGAAAATTATTTTTTATCTCTTTAAAAAAATGTTTAATTCAAAAATACATCCCATACATTTGTGTTTTTTAATGCAACAAAATCTGCAAGTATGTGTTCATTATGAGTTTTACAATTCCCAACAGGGTTTAACAATAAGATCGATGTTCCTTACTATTACAACCTGTTATAAATTAAATTAAAATGGTTTATAATATTAATTACATTGTAATATAAGTTAATTTCAAGAGCTTTAAAAATATGTAAATCTTGTTTTAGAATTATTACCATTATCCCTCACAAATTTCTCCATTTAAGATAAAGAAATTTGGGTTTTCCCACAAACTTTCTACAATCTTGGCTAAGAAATTTAGGGTGAGATTTGTTGTACAATTGTTACACAGTTACAATATTTTTTTTTTATAAATCTTGCTTAGATCAGATATACCAACTGCACGCACATCGGCTTCTAACTGTATTTTTGTTCTTGGTTCTAACTCAATTTCCGTGTTTCGTGACACGCAATTAATTAGCCCGTCTTTTTTTTTTGGGAAATACTAATTGCAGCCTTTGGCCACCGGACAACTGTACTTAATTCCAATGAAATGTCAAAAATACAAAAATCCCTTCACAAAGCCAACAAATCCCAAAATTAGCGCCAATTTAGAGAGTCAGTCGGGCATGTAAAGAGGGCTATAACGTGCGCACTTTGTACCTGGACGGGAGCGATTCCGATTACGATTTTGATTCCTATTCCTACTCCGAAACTAATGATTCGGAACCCCAAGAATGATATAAGCATATAGCGATGACTTGATGGATTTTATATTTTTAGGAATAAAAGGAAGATATAAGGTAAGGTTTTTGGGGAACGTCATAAATAATATAGGCAATAACCTATAGTTAAGATTTGAGAGAGTTCGTGTCAAGTACTTAGGATTTTAGGGGTAATGCTACTGTATCTTAAGTTTTAAAGAACACTAAATCTTGTTATAACATATTTTTATAAGGATTTACATTACATTTTTAAAAATAGAGGTAGATATACGGTAAGGTTTTTCAGGTACATTTAAATATTATCTAAGATTTTATATAATAAGTGCCAAGTAGCTAAGTTTTTTATGGGTTTTTATAGTTTTAAGTAAAAAATATATATTTTTGTAATATAATTTTATATAAAGATTATATATTGTTATGGTATTATATTTATAAATATTTAAATAGTTATTTTCAGTATATTATCATAAATACATTTTGAAACTGTATGCAGCAGGCCTCGAACGTGCTATGTATATGATCTTCAGACTCAAAAGTAGAATATATCTTCCATGTTCATTATTCAATTTTACTCAAATTTAAAGAAAAAAAAATAGATATATAAATATATATTAACAGATTAGGTATGCCTGCTAAAAGAAATAAACTCTATGATTTTAAAAGAAGTAATCCAAAAAGATAACACTTTAAGAACAGAAGGAAGCATTCTTATCATAGTACTCAGATTACCACAAGTATGTAGGATATAAAAAATATACATATTTTAATTACTACAATTTCTTTGTCCAAGTCTTAGCAATTGCCAAGTGTTTTATTATCAAAAAACAAAACCTCTGTTTCGATATTCCTCTTGCTGTCTCTCCCCTTGAACCTGACGAACCAGAACCAGAACCATTCTCATTCTCAGTCGGATTCGCATTCCGTGTCCCCCGACAGGCGAAAGCCGCTTTGAAATGTCCAAAAGTTGCGCTTGGCTGCTTATCATTTGCGCATAATTGCCAAAGTCATTATGGCCAAAATCGTAAAAAGACAAAACCACAAAGCTGGAATTAAAAATTTAAAAATCTAAACTACGAAATTGTTATATCGGCCAGCACAAAGCTAAAATGTCCAACTAGGAATGACAATACAGAAAAAAAATAATATTCAAGTAGCACTAAAGTAATTATAATTAAATTTAAACGAGCCCGAAACAAAGAATATTAATTTCGCAATTGCCGGTGCCATGAGCCATGGTACATAGTACAAGAACTATCAATTTAAGCCACGTTTATAATTATAAATATTCTTAATTGCACAGAGAGAGATATTATCGCAGAGATTTGGGATAATTTTGTTTATAAAAAATTATTCATATCATTAAAGTCCTTTTAGTTACTGAAATCAACTTGTATATTAAATATTTTTAATTGTCGTATTTAAATATATAATATATCTTTTGGCTAGTTTCAGTAGCCTTATTATATGTTATATTGATTAATTGATTATCTTTGTCTGCGTTGATTTGATTCATTTATTGTAGCTCCAAAAACTTCGCAATATTTTAAACTTAGAGCATCTTGTTAATTCCTTGATATCATCTTTCCGGGTTAATTGAGTGAGTAAGTTCACAGCCGATTTCCATTAACCCGAACCCAGTATTACAGACAGTTAAGAAAAAATATATATATATGTGAATATATACCCAGGAAGTAAGTCGGTTGACTCAATTTTCTTACATTTCCAATAAGCTTACCCCTTAAAAGCGCGAAAAATGGGAAAAATCAGTAGTTAAAAGTTTCTTATGCGAATTATTAATTATTTTTATTAAATATTATTTAGAATATAATAAAAAAAAACGGTCTAACTGTTACAAGCATTTCCTTATCAGGCTTCCATCTTAAAAATTTGATGCCCCTTCATGATTTAGCAGATACCAGACCACCCTCTTTAGGGGATTAGCCACAGGTTGGCGTTGGCCTTTGACCCCGGCAAGGTCAGGATTGAAGCCAATCAAGCGGCAGAGAGTCATCCAGCAAACACATTCATAAATAAACAGGAAAGAAATTCAGCTACTTCCTAACGAAGTTCAGATACACTTGCCTTAAGATATAGTCTAACGAATTTATTTATACTTAAGAAAAGGAAGGAGTAGAGCTTGTAATGTAAGTCTCCAATTTTGCTTTTATTTTAATATATCTCACCTTTTAAGCTCCTAAACTTAAAGAATAGAGTATTTTCTCTCCACAAAGTGTATCTAAATAAATAATTGCAGCAACAGACGCTAAAAAAAATTCAAGTGGGTTCAGAAGGGAGGAAGCTGATGTTGCTACTACAGTCACTGAAATCGCAATCACATTTTGCAGTTTGTCAATAGACAGAGGCAGGTGCACATACTTACTTATAAATCTTTATATGTTAATATTAGCTTAGTTAAACACATACAACAGTTAGCGCGATGCGGAGTTGACTTGAATTCCACTTAAATGCTATTATAAAACGACGAATTTGCAATACACAGAGTCATGATTATTTTTATTCTGTGGAAATGTATACAATTTCTACAGTTTTTCAGTTTTATATTTCCGAAAAAGAAAGACGATTTCCTAGATTGGATTCCGTTTTTTACTTCCGGGAAATCATCACAGATTTTTATTTCCCCTCTGTTAGCTTTCGAGGAAAATAAAACAGTATCTTCCGTCTGGCATTTGCCGGGAACAAAGGAAAGTTTTAGTATATTTTAAATCTATCAAGTATTATTGATTTGATTATTTATTTTATTTATTATTTATATTGGACATGGCAGAAGTTGCTGCTAACTTCTCTCCTGTAAGTAATAAGAAAAAATATAATCCTTAATTTGTATAAACAACTTATTACATTCTGAATGAGTTATGATCAGATCAAGTTTATTTTCCCATTTTCCAGCTATTTAGTTTTCTCCTCACTTAAACATATTATATATTTTTTAATCACACAAAGCATTTCAACAAGCCACTTATTCTTGACATCTCATTAAAAATTAGTAAAGCTTTTCGCATAAGAGTCAGATTAACTTTAAATCGTTTTGTAACTTACGTTAGATTTATTGTCATGATAAATAATTCGAATCAATTTAATCATCAATCAGGTTGGCAATAATAATTTAAGAGTATAATTAATTAGTAAAGCTATAAGATATTAAAGTCTAGTTTGTTAAAGAATGGAATATTCAAGTAAAAGTTTATTTGCCCTTTAAATTAAATATTCTTATTGATATTTTAGTATTTAAAAATTAGCAAAATATAATTTAGGAAAAATTTCAGTGGAAGTGGAATTTATATACACATAAACAAAACCAACTACGGTAAAAAGATGAAATATGAAATATGGAAATGCGGTAAATCTTAACTTTAACATTATTTTGGTTAGGCAAAAAGTCGGTTAAAGATTTATGTTATTGTGGCTGCTATTTAAGTGTCAATAGAGAACACTTTTACTTAATGTTTTTTAGAGTTTAAAAGAGTCGGAAAATATATTGCATTGCAATCAAGCTTAAACTTCCAAGTCATTCGTCTTCATTTCCTATTATTTAGGGTTTCTTTAAACTGACACAGATAGTAATTCATATTTCTAACCAGTTAGGTATTATCTGAAAATGTAAATAACTAGCTACATTAAACTGTTTGTAAATAATTAACTTTTATACCTTTTTGTTACTTTCGGGGCAGCTAAGTTCCGGGAAATAGAAAATCTCCGCTCCTTGGTTTCCCTGGATTGAAGGCGTTTCTGTTTAAGGATGTGTGACATTGTCTAATCAAAATACTAATATACATTAGCATATATTTATTAAAGCAAACAAGAAAATGCAAAGGAAATTTCGCAATTACCGAAAATGTTATTGGTTTGCTTCTTCCGTGTTTCCGGGAAAAACAACAAGCAGCTCATTGTTATCGGCTATCGAATAACGCAAACAGCTGATACACCAAAATAAAAACATACATATTTATGTAACATACAAATTCCTTAAATTTTCTTAATTTCAATTATTTTGGGCTTAATGCATTTACTAAAGTTATGGGACATTTAATTTTATTTAAATGAAAACATTTATTATTATTTTCATTTAACAAAATACCAAAAATTATGGCTCTCTAAAGCTTACAGATATAAGACATATATATTTATTTAAACAATAGAAATGTGGTTTTTCTGTTATAAGCCTTCTACTAAATTCTGCCTTTTAAATTTAAAATTCTACTTTCACTTTTCACTTCAAAACTATTCTTATTTTCTTATACTTTTATTAAAATTATTTTGAAAATATGGTTAACACTTTGCGCGCCTTTGTTTTATAACATTTAGCAATATTTTGTTTTGCAATAAAATACCACACACAAGTATCGAATAAAAATACTAATATCGAGTGGTTGTAGTCGATTTTTTGAAATTTAAATTTTAGCTGGAAAAGCAGCTGTTGTGGGTGGATAGAAATTATTTTATTTGGGTTTTTTAATTGATTATTTAATGTAAAAGTAAAGGGTTATGATAAATTTATTTATTTGAATAAATAAAATAAGGTTTGGCACTAAAAATAGTTGTTTTAAGTTCGTTTTTTCACTTTAAACTAAACAATATTGTAATTAATTGTAAAATTTTTCAATAAAAACAAACAATAATAATAAAACGAGGCTTAAAGCTTAATACATTTTAAATATTAAGGATAGTTACATGTTTTAAGACAATACATTTTTAAATAAATATGTTTTTTAGTGATTAATTTGTATATTATTTATGTTTTGTTATATATTTCTTTTTATTTATTGTAAAACAAATTTAGATAAAATTGTTCCTTATTTCTCTACCCTTCTGTGACTATTACAGCTGAATTCCTTCTCGCCTGAGTGCACCTACCCCTCTAACTCCTGGCATCCTTTGCGAACGAACACCTTTCCCCCCACCCTCACCTGAGCAGGCCGGGCAGCACCTGTCACAGTCGATGCACGAAACCCAGCTGGTGGTTGTTGCAGTGCCGCTCACTGGCCTTACCTCTCGCCTCTTGCCTCACCTGGGATAATTGCATTCACTCGCACACGAAGGACGGTCGCGACAGGACCTATTGCAATCGAGTTCTGCCACGAGACCCAAGATCCTGCGATGAAAACCCGTCAAGTGCAGACGAGATCCACGTCAATGGCTTCCGGCCGGTCGAAGCAATGGGTTCCAACTGTCCCCGGGATACCCTGCGAGCGGGAGCGAAAACATGAGATGGCGGCACGTGAACGGGAGGAGCAGGTAAAGCGGGACAGGGCGTTGGCGGCGGCAGCAGCGGCCGCTCAGCGGGTGCGGCAGCATCGCATGGTCAGTGGCGATAGGAATCAACCATCCAATCGGGGCAGGACAATGGCAGGAGCGGGAAAAAGCAGGTCAGGATCAGGAATCAGTAAGATATACGGCGGCAGTGGATCAAAAGGATCAAAAGGAGGTTAGCAGAGTTCATAATACGGATAATAATTAATAAATAAATCAATTAATTAATTAATGATAATTATTTTAAGCACCCTCGGAAGCTCCACACAAACCCGAGTCGGCAGCCACAACTACTGAACCAGAGCACCGGACTCCAGAAATCTCTGAGGAATCCTCCATGAATCCCCAGGATTCTGTTCCTTCCAAAATGGATTCCCGGCTTAGCAGCGATGTCAAGGCGGATCGCCTAAGGATTCAGCTCGAAGAGCTAACCCAGCTGCCAGAGCAGCAATTCGAGCAAGGATTCCGTAAGTGGCTGGACCAGGAGGGCATAGCCCGGGAAATGCATTCCCACCTAAGGGCAGAGCTCATCAATTGCTTTAATAATACGGCTTTGGGTAAGGATTAAATACTATATATATAAGATGTTCCAATAACTAATTCCTTATCCTACAGGACAGCTCCTAAACAAGGCCGCCGGCTTGCAAATGTCCCAATCACATGCCCTGCTCACCTCACCACTGGCCATGGCATTGCCCACTTTGGTGGCAGAGTTCCTGCACTCCCAGAACTGTCACTTCACTTTGTCCGTCTTCTGCAGCGAAATGCCCCATCGTCATACTTTGCCCAAATTCGAGAATCGTCCAGAGTTTCGCTTCCGTACGGATGAACTGCAGCAGGTTCTTAGTGCCGTACTAGGTGGTGGTGACCAAGAACTCCAACCTGATCCGGAGTTTAACCGCTTGGTGGAGGGTCACTACGAAGAGGATTTGGCGGGTCAAACCCAGAGTCTGCTAATGGCTCTCGTCCGTTCATTGGTGGAGACCAAGAAGCTGGTAATTTCCCAAGAGAATAATACGGTCACCCCCGTTGATTGTGGCTCCCAAACGGAGCCGGCTGCCTGCCTGGAAGCTCGTCCCGAGGTGGACACCAGTCGCCTCTATCAAACCGAGGAGCAGGAGCTAATCCTCGGAGCCGATGGCCGTAGTGTCTTTGTGGGACCTCGCGTCTCCCAATCCCTGCATGCTGTCGAACAACAAATGGCAGACTTAATGAAAAATCTACGCCTGCTAACCAAATCCTGTGCACCGCCAGTGGAGGTGATATCCGAGGAATCCTTCGAGCAACTCCTGAAAAAGGAACTCCGTGAACGTGATCGTCTGACCAAGGCGGGAAAGAGTTTCAATCCCGGTGAGCCGGTGATCAAGTTGCCGGAAAAACCACCCAAAAAGAAGGTCAAACCGAGCCAAGAGGATGAAGTGGTCAACTCTGAAATGGGTCCTATTATATTACCCGCTGGTGAGGTGGAACTACCCCGAGTGCTGCCCCTGCATCCGGAGCAATTCTCCAGCCTGGCTGTGATCCGGCAATCCTTGGATAATGCCCAGAAGAAAACCAGACAGCCGCAAGCAAGGATGTATGTGTCCGTTCAACGCATGGAGACTTTAATGAGTGATGTCAGCGGTTGTGTCCAGTTGCTGGGAAATGTGCTGAATCTATCCATGGAGCAGGAATATGCGGTGGGGCAGCAGAAGGGCTTCAAAGAGGGTTACTTGGAGGGCTTTAGTCATGGTCACTTTATGGGCGTTCAGGAGGGACGGCTAAGAGAGCAGCATGATCGCTCGAAAAACAAAAAGGAAACCTCAACTCAGGTGAAAGAAAAGTCCCTAAGGAGTAAAGCCACCCAGACGAGTAGGAAGAGATTGACGCCCAAGAATCACATTTACATACAAACGGATGCCAAGTCCATGGGCGATGCCACCACCCAAGTTTACATGGAGGTGAAAAGGACCTACGAACAATGGATCCATGAGATGCTGCACAGTGCCAGTGGTCAGTTGTTTCTCGAACGGGTGGAACTCTCCCTCAACAAGGCTCTCAAGTTGCAGAAACAGCGATTGGACGAACTCTATTTGGTGAAGTTAAGACACCAAGCAGAGATCTTAAGACTCACCAGAAGACAAAACTCTTGGCGGGTAAGTATATCTAATTAATTGTAAACCAACTAATTAATTAATTCTCATCCTCAGACCATGTGCCGCCGCGTTCAACGTGATTCCCATTTATCCGCCGAGACTCAGGAACTTGTCCAGAAAATCTTCCGCCTGCTGGAGCATTATGAGACCCATCACCGTCTCCTGGTGGAGAAGATTCAACAGACTGAGATGGCCGCCGAGCAGGCCACTTGCATTGTGCCCATGTGGACTGGTCAGGAGAGTAATCCAGCTGTTGAGGCTTCTTCTTCAGCTGCTACGGTTAAGGTAAACCTGGCTCTTCCTTCATCCTCCGTGGCAGTCACATCCTGCGAGGTATCCAAGCCCATACAGCCCAGTCATCCTGTACAGTTGCCTGTTCATCATCCTGCTCCTTCATTGGAGGTTATGCCTCATCCATATCCGGGTTTGACTTATCAATTGGTAGCTGTGGCTCCAACAAATGGCATACCAGTTCCTGCGGCTTATATACCGGTTGAACCACGCCTGGCATCACATTATAGATTTTACAGGAACTCCGATTCCAGTGATCCTGTGGATGTAACAGGAGCAGGAGGTCTTTCTGCCAGGACTAATAATCATGGCAGGAAATCGATACTACCCAAAGATACTTCAGTTAGCTCTCCTGAGACTCTTCCTGTGGCGAGTAAACTAGATGCCACTCCGCCAGGTCACAATACCCAATCTCCCAAAAATGAAGCTAATGTTTCTCCGGCAAAAGTTGCCAGGGAGGAACCCCAACCGGCAAGGGTCAAAGTTGCAGAGGAAACACCTTCCCCTGTCATTGCTCCCGCTTCAGGATCTTCTGAGCAATTAAAGGAAACTCCACTTCAACCCTCTTCACCCCTAAAACCCCCTGTAAAACCTTTAGTGCATGATGTGGCCACAAATACTATAGAACCAGCACCACCACAACCCATACTATCCCTAGGTCAAGCAATCCAAGGACCCAGCTTTGAAGAGGCTCTGCTCAGTGCCAAGTAAGTTTAGCAACTCTTTAAAATCTATAACTTTTAATGAATCCCTTTTAATCCCTCAGGAATCGCATGAAGCAGCTGGAAGAGGAAAGTGACCTCCTGGAGCAAAGCTTTCTCAGTTATCTGGAGAAGGCAAAGGCCACAGCAATTACAAACAACCAGAAATCCCACAAAGAACCCCTTAAACCACGTAAAATTCCACCAATCTCTCAATTAAGAGAGCAGCAGGAACAATTAGATCGCACTTTGGACACATTCATGGGTCAGCATCGAAGTATACGCCTAGAAGATTCAACTCTCAGAGAGGAGGAACTGCAAAATCAGCCTCCCACGGTGGACTCCAAGTTATCCTCACCCATCTGGCTATCGGAGGTAGAGGAGAACCCTGGCCAGGACAAGTATCACTTTACAAATGCCATTTCCGAGGCTCGAAAAAAACTGCTGGCTGAGATAAATCTGGAGAAAAAGGTGGCAGAGATAGAGCAACAGGAGCAGAAGGAGAAACTCCAGCCACCGACTGAATGGATACCAGCAGAGATGCCCAAGGTTTTGAGTGTTGTCAAACCCACGGAACTTTCCGATATCACACCCTCGAGGAGCAGCAGCAATGATGAGATGAGATCGCTCCTTCGACGAGCTAAGAATGCTCTGGGCCTGCGATCCCCTAATCCCCTTTTAGATAGCAGCACCGATAGCTCCAGCCTGGAGGATCCCTCCCTTAAAGTGACCCGTTCGCCTAGTCAAAAGCTGCAGCAATCCATGGCCAAAATGGAGCTACTTTTCGGTGGTCCTTTGGTGTCAAGTAAAACCAAGATGCAAAAATCTTCAAAGCTTAATAAATCTGCAACGAGACCTTTTAGTGCTCCTACGACAGGAGCGGAGAATGTGAGGCTTGTGCCACCACGACCCCACACTGCACCCACTCTGTATCCCATCCAGGAATCACAGCAATCTCCTGGCCTCCAGGTGGAGATCAGCACCAGTACCAGCACCAGTACATCCCAAAGTAGCCTGCCCAGGGTGAGATCACCTTGTGGATCATTCGAGGAGCTGGTTGACAGTGCAGTAATGGGTCCAGATACCACACCAGAGGTCTCATTTAGTCAAGATTTCTGGAATCGCATGAACTTGTAGTTTAAGTATTTATGAAATTACAGTTTTTAGACATTGTATAATTGTAAATATGTGTAAATATAAACAGACAGTGAGTGGTATTTACCAAGAAATAAAGTGCGGTTGAACTACTTTGATTCAGCATTTAATTCTTTTAATTTGTTTATAATTATTGTATAGATACATGTATAATTAAATTTCATCGACAATCTTTTAGTACATTTTTTGGTTTTTGTAATAATTATTTATTTATTATTTATTCCATGTGAATTGAATTTTTACCTCTGTTTTTTCAAATGCATTCTTGAATCTTTACCTTGAAATTGTGTTAATATTTTGTGAATTACAAATTATTGTATTTTTTGTTTCTTCTTTCCACAACTGCATCCCATTTTCAATTTTTTACCTTTAATGGTTTAAATTTTATTTTTTAATTTTATATACTTAAGATTTAATTTATTTTAAGACAAATCCCTGAGCAAACAGTACAAAATTTAACACGGAAGGATTCCGATTTCCTTCCTTACCACTTGCTGATTTGGGAAAGCATCCTTTAGGGAATGTTGCTAACCAAAAATCCATATATTTTATTATTAAATATTTTTTAAAATAAACACTAAATACACACAAACTTAAAAAGAAAGTAATTTTTTAAATTGATCAAAGTATGCCATGAACCAAATATCAAGCAATTGTCATTACTTAGGTAAGAAAGCAACTGTAAGTTCTTATTCACTCTCCAATCCCATTACTGGCAACAACTAGTATTCGTATTTTATTTAAAAATAATACTTTTCCAACAAGTCTAATCCGTGAAAAATTAAATTTGTATTCGTTTTCGGTAACTTGGTAATTATTTGCATGCTTTTACAATCGCGGTGAAAATTTACACTTTGTTTTACGGTTTGTTTTCCAGGATTACTTTTGCCTTCGTCCTCGCCATCCTGCGTGTCATCTTGTTCAGTCAAAATCAAATCTAATCAATCCACCATAGCCTGAGGCTACTGTAAGTGAGTTGAAGTTCCCTTCAGCTGCATCTGGAACTAGAGAATCTAGAGAATCTTTTGTGCCTGATAAAGGAATCAGTAAAAAATTACATTTTTATTCGTTTTCGGTAACCTGGTAATTATTAGTATACTTTTACAATCGCGGTGAAAATTTACAATTTGTACTACGGTTTGTTTTCCAGGATTACCTTTGCCATTGCCGTCGCCATCCTCTTGTTCAGTCAAAATCAAATCTAGCCAATCCACCTTAGCCCGAGACTACTGTAAGTGAGTGAAGGGAACACCAGCTGCATCTGGAACTAAAGAGAATCTAGAGAACCTTCCGAACCTTTTATCAGGCTTAAGGAATCTTACTTTACGACATGGGAAGTATACTGTCGTTTTTGCGCCGTGGAGGTAAGTTTCTATTTATTTTATATAATTATTTAATTGTTGATTAAGTACTATGACTAAAATAGATACAAGGGGAAAAAGACTATAGCCTTGCACCTTTTTAAACATGTCACAGAATTCAGACTTCAAATTTCAAGAGCACTTTCTTTGCAACATATTTTCTAAAGCTTAATTTTTTCCTTGGGTGTGATTTTTCTGATCTAATTATCTTCGATATGCTACTCTTTCATTTTATTTAATAATTATTATAAAACATATGTATTAATTTACTTGCAGCTAATGTGGCTAATTCAGATGTAGCTTTGGTGCCATCGACCATTAATCCTGAAAGGGATAATCGCATAAAAAGGCCTTACTTCGTGGTTAATGGAGTGGCCTGCTATACAAGTGAGCAGCTGGAGGTGGAACTGAAAAAGGATGAGAGTTTCCGAATGAGAAAAGTCCTGGACTTAATCGAGAATGAGGGAGATTCCACTCGGCCTTCAACTTCAAGCCTCGAAGATACCACTACTACGGATCTTCTTGCTGAAGTCGTAAAGAACACCGTGGAGTGCAAACGGATGCGTCAAATTGCTGAAAAATTGGAGGAAATGAAGGTGGAAATCATTCACATGGAACAGAAGCAGGGTTTTATGGAAAATTTAAGGAATGTTCAATATAAACGTCCCGTTTTTCCCATAAATCGACATGCAAAAAAGATCAGGAACGTCAGAGCTCGTCAGATTATCAATAGAATAGGTGAAATGTTTATTAAATTGCAGCTCGAAGAGGAAAAGAAACGTAATTTGGATGAAGGAGTATGCTATACATATTTTGTATCCATAAAACCCACTGCTGGAGCCTCGAATTGTGCCGTAGAATTGGTTGGACAAACCGTAGAAGATGTAGCTGAACAGCCCCAGAATCAGTTGGTGTCCAAAGAAAAGGGATCCGTAGGGGAACGTTATTAGAGGACCAACGATATTGTTTTTGATGTAATGCTTTTCAAAATTTCGAAATATGCATTTTTCGACTATCACATTTAACACGAAACTAAATTTAAAGTTATGTGAAAAAGAGGTTCCACTCGAAACAACTAAATTTGCAAGTATTTAGATTTGTAAGCCTTCATCAGTCTGAAGAATGGCAAAGAATTGTTGATACCTAAGAAGGATATATGCATTCATATTGTAACGTTTAAATAAATCGATATTCTGTTTAATATATCGAAAAAAAAACCAATGAAGAGCCTTATCTTTAATTAAACTATCATTTTTGGGAAGTAATATAATAAGTAAATAAATATAATACCTTAACATAAACTATAAAAAGAAATAAAAAAAAATAAAAAATAAAAACATTGTATACTTTTTCTTCGATAGTATTTATATTTTAAAATTAAGTCTAATTTTTTCTATATTTTAAATTTCAATATATTAAAATATACAATACTTTCGATATGATATTGAGCGCAATGTTTGTGTCTTGAAATTATAAAGGACTTTGGCTTTTCTATAAACTTTTTTCAATAAGCTCTCTGAAGGACTTAAAAATAGATTATATTTTTAATACAGATCATTAAACTAACTTATAATCAGTCACTGTTTTAAATTTTTATACTTTAATAAATCCTTTTAGCTACACTCAGTCATACTCCTTCCACAATTTCTGTTTAAATAAACCTTGTGTGCGTGAAATACAACATCCTGCGGCTAAACAGGATTCGATTATATGGTCAACCTCCTCCAATAAAATCAAACCAATTTGCTGTTAATAGATTTTTTATTTTCTAAATCTAAGCCTGGGGCCTTTTTAAAACGAATTTCAATGCCCTGTTTTGCGGACTTTCACAATTCCAAATGAATGTGTTTATTTTGAAAAGCCAATTGTATAAAAGTTAATAGAATCGCAAACATAGAGTGACATGAGTTGTTGATTTCATTATTCATTGTTTATTGGAAATTGATTGGCGTCGGTCATCCTCCCCCCTGGAGACCACAAATCACACACACGAAACTTTGTCGACATTTAATTAAAATTTCAGCCAACTAAAAAGGGAAGTTGGGGTTGACCCAGAACTCACCTGGTTACCCTGGAATTAAATTGCTTAAGGGTAATGCATTGAATACCTTATTTAACTTTAAAATTAATTAGGAAATAATAATTAAAAAGATATTTGAACAGAGAAAATGAAACTGCCATATCCTTTCTCTTTGCCAAAATTGTGCGGATCGTTTTATTAATTTTCAGAGACCTGTGTATTTCCATTTAAGCTAGTATACTTTTATTATATTTTATTGATATATTTTTTATATTTCAATTTGATAGACCTAAAATTGTGCGCACTTACAGATATACATATAAACTTTTCATGTAGATTTTATTATTATTTTAATAGCTTTCTTTAATATATTAATATTTTTTTCAATAGATAGTTTTGTAGAATATATCAGTATTACAAAAAAACAAACAAGGTTCAGTGAGCTCCTAATCAAAGGCAATATAAATAATAAGATGCATAAAGCCAAGTAAATTAAGAGTTTGTTTAAACAGCGATCGAATAGAGTAATCCTTTATCTACACTTATTATCAATCTATTATTATATTTTAAAATTTATAAAAGAGATTTAAATGTAAGCAAATTTCGATTGCTAATAGAAAACTGGAAATTCATACATATCCATGGATGTTATGCATCTTACCCTTTACATTCCTTTTGATATTATACTCTTCAGTTTTAGTTTTTTCTTAGGATAGGCTAGGATAACTAATTGTTTAGACGGCTGTGCCATTGATGAGATCATAGGGATCTATTTGATTGATTCCAAAGAGACTTGCATGCGATCGCCGCCTCTCCCTTTCGATCTCATCCAGATCGAAGGCTTCACTCACAAAACTCGATCTCCTTTGGGGATCATCGAAGGCATAGCCACGTTGAAATTTCGCTCCTGTCGTATTTCCTGTTCCCATCACTCCACCGGAAGTTGGGTACATCGGTTGCGGATGCTGCTGATAGCCATTCGAGTAATTTGATGGCGATGAAGGTATTGCCGCTGGCCATTGCACCTGCGACTTGGGAGGTGGTGGAGCTTGGGTAACCTGTGGCAGGGCCAAGGTGGAGAGGTAACAGTTCTGTTGCTGTGATTGCTTCTGCATTTGCTGGGAATTCAACATCAATTGGGAGAATCGCTGCTGACTGGAGCCCAGACCAAAACCACTTTGCAGGGAATCCGAGGACTGACGGAGGAAGCAACGCGGCAGGGTACGACTCTGGCCAAGATCACTGGCCGGTGGGAGGGACATTCGCATATTGGGATAACCCACACCCGGATAGCTGGGATCTGTGTGCAGCGAAAGATTTGAGTTTAAACGTCGCAAAGTTTGTCCCATGGAATCCACGCACATTGAGGAACGACGCGGCATCACCAATTGGGCATGATCTGGGGATAGTATTTAAATTAGCATTAATTTTGTTTAAAAATGTAAAAGACTAACTTACCCCCCACAACATAGAGATGATCCTCCTCCAAACGGAACTGCCTGAAACCATGATCATCGCCATCGGCATCATCGTCATCATCATCATCATTGTCTCCATTTGGATTTAAATTAGATTTTGGACTGGCCAGGGTATCCTCCCGTTTAGCCACCTCCTCACCTTGGCCACCATCCTCACCCTCATCCCCGCCACTGATGTAGTATATATTCTTGGGTTTGCTACGCATTCCAGCCCTGCGACAAAACTCCTGAAACAATTCGTCCTTGGTCTTTCGCAATCCCCTCTTCAGGCCACACAATCGCGATTGGGCATCATCTGGACCTGGACCCGATCTCGATCTTGTATTGGTGGCCATATTCCGCTGCTGTTTACCCTTTATCTGTGCCGAAGTGGAGGAGGATGGTGCTACAGGTGCTGATGGTGCCGTATAAATATCCGTGGCAGTGGACACCGAACGGGTCAAAGGAAATTCCTGTGGCAAATCAGCAAAGAGAGCTGGGGCAGGCAAAGGCTCCGGCAAAGGAGCAGGAGAAGATGCCGCCATGGATACCGATATCTCAGTGCAAAGTTCATTCAGCGATTTGGCAAAGCTGCGAGAATGCAGATTGCATTTGGACACTGCCGGCTTTTCAAAATAAAAACTAAAGGAATATACTTATTAATTAATTATAATTTATATTAATAAACTAATAACCTTACCGCCTTGCTAGATCATTGTTGAGGTTCAAATTCGATCCCCCATTTGGATGTTTGCGACAGGCTCCTGGGAGCGTCTGCGCCTGACCAGGATAACCCATCTGCTGTCCCAGGTGTCCTCCTGGTAAACCACGTCGTGCATCATGCACCTGATGCTGTCGAGCATTCACAGTGCTGCTCCTTAGGATTCCAGACTGTGGCTGTGGCTGCATTGCCGCCTCCTGGTGATGATTCCTTGATGGCTGAAGGATGTCCCTGCTATTCCGATTCGACACACTGAGTCCTTCCTGGCTGCCGGCATTGCCAGGCTGCTTGTACCTCTTATAGGAGTGACTCATTACCGGCTGCTGGTCCTCCTTGAACTTGGCCTGCATATTGGCTACACTAAAGCAGGGAAGTCTCTGTGGAGAAAAAGTATACATAAGTTGATTGATAGGAAAGTACAGATGAGAATTTAAGGATATATTTATATATAGATACAAAAAAAGTGGGAGAGAAATATTGCTTATAGGATGCAACCTTAAGGGACAACTCATGCAATTTAGATATGCATTTTAGCTAAAAGGTTTTTCCACTTATGCAGTAGAAATATGAGGTGACCAGGGATTAAACGATACACGGGAAATTCAAATGAATCAAATAAGTCAAGAAAAAATAGTTAGCAATGAAATGAATTTAAAGAATTAACTAATTTAGCAAAATTTCTCTGAGGAAAACAAGGATATGATGCATATTCTGCGGACATTGCAATGAAAAAAAAAATATAATAAAAATATATTGGTTTACTCTACAAAATTATAGTATAGATTTATCCATATTTGGCACCAATAATATTATTTTTCTTTAAAATATATACAACATATATATACCAACTCATACTCACACTGTAGTAGCTCACTTCCTGAAGGTTTATAAACAGAAATATATTCAATACTCCCACAAATTCGGTGACAATAAATCCAAAGACAAAGAGAAAAAAGCTCTGGCCATATGTGACCTTAACAAGGGCCGGTTGAAGGGGTGAACGGGGTCGCAATTTCGAACCAATCTCTGCCTTCAATATTGATATATAGGCAATCAGTCCAATCAGCATCACCAGACCTGTCCATCATAAAAAATCATTTTAATCTTTATAAATATAATTCCTAAAGATAATAACTTACCGCTCACAATAAACAGAATGCCGGCACTAAAGTAATAAAGATTATTTCGATGCGAGCAAGTGGGTATCAAAAAGACTATAAAGCTGATCATCAAAAATACACCAGCGGCCAGAAAAATGGGACACGACTTTGTCACAGTATCTATAAAATGATTAATTAAATTAAAATTTTTACATATTGCCATGAAATAAAGAAAAACTATCATCAATCAATAATCAATTAAGTATTCAAGTAAATATTATTAATATATTAATTTAAATGTATAATTATTATTCTGAACAATCATAAGAAATAAATGGAAAATAATCATTTAATATATTGTTTCTAAAAGACATATTTAGCTTGATAATTAAGCTAACAATATAGATATAAATTTATATTTGCTGTGTACTTACAGGGTATTGCCGCAGTTGAGTCATGCGGATCCGGTTGATAGCCTTCCTTGGGGAAATAATCAATCTTAACGCAGTTATAAGAATCAACATCGAGTCCTTTGGAAATATAAAAATAAACAAATTTAAGGACATTAATCTAGAAATATATTAAAGAACATATGTACATTTAAAATAACTTTATTAAATATCTTATCAATTAATAGACTCCTCAAATGCGACAAATATACATAAAAATAAAATTATAAGCCGAATTAAGGCACGAATTATCTATAAAAACAAATAACACACAACAAATGTTTTATTTAATTAACATACTCTTCCACCTCTTTATATAGCTTAAAAATAAATAAATAAATATATACCCTAAAAATCTGCATTTTCCATCGTAAATCAAATTAGTGAAAAACATTTTTCCCAATTTTGTGCAAAAATAAATATGCACATTGAAATTTTTTTAAACATTTTCTGTTAATTAAGAGCCCGTTTCAATTGATTGATTGATTGATCTGCCAGCCTGATTTCGCTTTGATTTTGCAAAGGCCTAAAGTCCACATGACGTATACGCAATTTCATTCCATTCAGAAACTGCAGACCAACAAATAAATAAATAAACAATACATATACCAAAATCGACACCTGTCCCATTCGTCTTCATTGTTTTAATACTTGGAAAAGCCTGAAAAACTGATTTTCAATTCCTCACCTGGCTGCGTGTTGCACAGTATCCACAGGCTGGACTTTGTATACTTGGTGACATAGGCACCATCATCCATAGCATTTATATTGGCAGTTCCATTGTACTTATAATTGGGCAACTTTTCCTCCGTGAAAAGCCATTGAGGTCCTGCAAGGGCGGCTATGACAATGGCCACCGAAATGCTGCAAGGAAAAATTAAGGAAAAGTAAGTAAATAGGTAAACAATTATTTACGGAATATATATAAAGCCAAACGATATTTTGTTTTGAAAGTTTTCTAGTTAACTTCAGGTTCTCTTAAACATTTGTTGCAAAATCTGAGAGAGAGATCTTTTAAAGGCTACAGAGCCTTCTTATTCTTTATACTGTTTTTGAATTTTTTATAAATTAATCTGTACTTGTTTTTAAAATTTATTAAGTCTACTACCTTAATACATTTGAAGAGCGTGAGTTTCCAAATTATAATTCAAATATATCCACTAACAACCAATCCTTGTCATAATCTGATCAGATTTGCAAGGATTTTGCAAACATGTTTTGTCACAACTTTAATTTAAAGTTATCCCAAACGATGAATTTAAACTTAATGCGATGTATATCACTTATAAATAAATATCAAGACTCGGTATTCTTCTACAAAGAATGTCACGGTCATACTTGGGCGAAGCGGCAATTGAAACGTGAGTGTTAAGTTTAAGTATAATTTAGAATACAAAAAATAAGTGAAATAAGAAATTTAAACAGTATTTATTCATCATAAATTTAAGATTAGTCCATATTAAAACGAAAGATTGAAATCTAATAACCAAGAAAAATAAACACAAGCACGCGGTCAAAATAGGCCACCAAGTTGGGTGAGCAGAAATCTAATTGCAAGTTCAATTCTCAGTTTAAGAAAGTAATAATAAGATAATCCTATTCTGCTTAATCTGGACTTCATCATTTAACTTTGATAAAATTGTATTTCTTTGATTTCACTTACTTTTCTTAATAAGTTTCACTGTTTTGTTGCAAGTTTGCAATTTGCAAAGTTTGTTTACATTTTCGGCTGGGTTTGCCATCATTGTGCTCTGATCATTTTCCAACACTGTTCAGCGAATCTCCTAATTAAAGGCCAACTAACACCCACTGTGTGTTCTTTGATTTCATTAAAATAATTAGTTGAACACTGTTATGTGTTGAATACCATTTCATTAATTTGTATACACACGAAATTAGTTTCTTTAAAATTGATATCAACATGTGGCGAGACGGAACTAACCTCATTCTAATTAAATTAGGTGGCAACGCCAAGAGATATATATGTATGTAAATAAACAAACAAAATTAAATGCGATAGAGGTTGACTTACTGACCTACTGGGATCCAACTTTAAAATTTAGATAGGAGTAAACTAGAGATATATAATATATTCATAGATATTCATAAACATTTAGCAATGCCTTTATTTGTACCACTAGAAAATACATTTAGATAAATACATGCATATGTTACATATGTATGCATATGTATTTCCCCTGATTTATGGATTGTTTAAAAATATAAAGTTTATTTTTCCTTGTCTTAATACGGAAAAGTTGCATTCCACAAATCGAATTCAGGAACTGAATCGGAAAGTAATCAAGGAAAATACCTATGATGGGTTCAATCCAAAAATTAAGTGTCTGTGTATATGTGTGTGTGTGTGTCTGCTGATTAAAAAATACTTCAACCTGACTCTGTGGTCTGTGGCGGGGGCATTGGCCCCAAAAAAGCGATGCCAAAAATCTGCAAAAACAAAAAGAAAGTTAATGTGTGCTGCGGGTCTCACTCATCCTTTCTCCACATCCGGTTGAACACACACTCACTCACACACACACACACCCACACACTGTGGTATGCAAATAAATGTCGTCACCCCATGACAAAAATAAAAATCCAAAAAAACAAAAAAAAAAATCGAAAACTGGCTCAAATAAAATTGTTGACGCTAAAATATGTATCTGCGAAAAAAGGCAGCAATTGAAATGCAATAAAGAAAAAGGTCAGTGGGGGTGTTGGGTATTTTTTTTGTAGAGGCTGCGTTTTGCCCCCCCCCCCCCCAGGTACTTACTCATGAATACACTCGTGAGTACACTCAGAGCTGGCTCAGAAGCTACATATTTGTTAAGCTCGCCGGCGGATATTTGTGAATGCAAAAACTGTGTTGATTAGTGCCCTATTTTTGTTTTTTTTAGTTACAATTGATCTT
Source organism: Drosophila serrata (assembly GCF_035046125.1). Lineage (NCBI taxonomy): Eukaryota > Metazoa > Arthropoda > Insecta > Diptera > Drosophilidae > Drosophila > Drosophila serrata. The sequence goes on along the minus strand of NW_028257260.1, from coordinate 2,318,054 downwards.
AAATTTTTCTATCTAAAGCATTGATAATTTCACAATTTGGAAGATGCAATTTAAAGGCATAGTTTTTCTCTCACAAATTATTTAATAATACGGTTTACAATTTCAATTTCGTAAATTCACAGAAATTCTTACCGAAGACCTTGAAAAAATAAGATCCATAACACCCAACGAGTTTTGCTCTTGTTTCAAAGCCTTGTTAAGCTGTTCTTTAACAATGAATTAATACAAACTAAGATACAATAGGATTTTTTAATACTTTTTTCAAGGTTTCGCAATGCCATCTCTTTCCCAAATTATTTTATAATACGAGAAAAAAATACAATAGACTGTGCAATTATAAAAGCATAAAGGACAAAAGTCACCACATTTGGTCCTGGCAGAAATTGTCATCAACTTTTTGCAACTGCCAAAGGCAGCTGGTACTTTTCACAGTCCCCAGTTTTATTCACTTTAATTTCCTACTTACCATATTTATATTCCTTATATTTTCTGCATTCCAGAGCTTTCCAAAGGTGATGGGAAGAAAACTCTACAATGCGAAGCCTATTTTCCAATCGTTACAATAATAAACGTAATGAGTTCCACGACCGTTATGAAGGTAATCAAATAAACTTGGATTTGGAAATATATAAAAACTAATTAAACAATCTCTGATTTAGCTGCTCGTGCCTTGCATCCTAGTTTGCCCCTATATGAGCGACCCAAGGAGCCTCCTCCAGGACGACCGCAAGCCTACGAAAGATCCTGCCGCAGACGCTTCAAGCCATCCAAGGATCAAAACAATCAGGCCAGCGATAAAGGCGATAATTGGATGGCCAGTGATCAGCTTAGCATTGTGGTTCGTCGCACCATCGAGGAGCGGAACTTTGTGGAGCTAATGCCCAAATATGATCCAACGACGGCTACTCACGAATTTAGCCATAATGTCAGATCCCGTGGACGTCGACCCACTCCCGCCACAATGGCCAGAAATGCAGCTGACTTTGCACTACAAGTGGGCGGAATGGGAACGGAAACGACCAAGGAGAAGGACAAGAGGAACAAACCCTTTGGCAAAAAGGAATCCGAACCAATGAGCAAGTTGATTGGGATCAAAATGAGAGAGCCAGAGGAGGAAACAGTATTGCAAGAGCAAGAAGCAATATGGCAAGTGGAGGAAGCTCTAGATCTAGTAGAGGAAACAGTAGAGCAAGTGGAGGAAATAGTAGATCTAGTGGAGGAAATAGTAGATCCAGTGGAGGAAATAATAGAGTCGGAGGAGGAAACAGTAGATCCAGTGAAGAAAACAGTAGATCCAGTGGAGGAAACAGTAGATCCAGTGGAGGAAATAGTAAAGCCAGTGGAGGAAACAGAAGAGCCAATGGAGGAATTAGTTTGGCAAGATCAAGAAACCGTATGGCAAGTGGAGGAAGCTCTAGATCTAGTAGAGGAAACAGTAGAACATGTGGAGGAAATAGTTAAGCCAGGTGAGGAAACAGTAGATCCAGTGGAGGAAGTAGAAGAGCCAATGGAGGCATTAGTATGGCTAGTGGAGGAAGGACTAGATCTAGTGGAGGAAACAGTAGAGCACGTGGAGGAAACAGTAGAGCACGTGGAGGAAACAGTAGAGCAAGTGGAGGAACCAGTAAACCCAGTGAAGAAACCAGTAAACCCAGTGAAGAAACCAGTAAAGCCAGTGAAGAAAACAGTAAATCAAATTAACGAAGCTGAAGAGCCAATGGAGGAATTAGTTTGGCAAGATCAAGAAACCGTATGGCAAGTGGAGGAATCTCTTGATCTGGTAGAGGAAACTGTAGAGCATGTGGAGCTTGACATCCCACACAACCTGGCCAATTTCCAAAACCACAATCTGCCCGAGTTGCAGGCTGTTCAGCAAGTAAACTGTGAGTTTGCCATGGAGGATAAGGAGAACTATCCAGAATTCAAGTTTACTCGCATCTTCAACTGTCCAGAGGCCACTTGCAAGCAGGAGTTTATTATGCGGTGGGTTTAAACATTAAAAATAATATAATTATATTATAATATCATCTCTTTAAAGCCGCTCCTTGTCTAAGCACCAAAGGGACACTGGACACCATAGCTGGTCGGAAAAATGTGATAGATGTGGGCAGATATTTCGCACGGCAGGCTTTAAGCGAATGCATACCCCTGGAGCCTGCAATCGCAATCTGTACAAAAAGAATCACAAATAGGAAAAAACACCATACTAAATCTCAATTTCTTACTATTTTGTATATTTTTCACTCTCTACAGGATGATCACAAACAGGGAATAATGTCATACCAAATCTCTCACCTCAACTTCTTAGTGATATCTGCATTTTTTCCTCTTACACTTTGAGACAATGTTTGAAAGAGATGTTTTCAATGTTTTTATATTACGGGTCATACTTAGCGTCTTACCTCAATTTTTTAACTAATTCTATATTTTTTTAGTCTGTACAACAAGAATTACAAACAGCCAACAATGTCATACTAAATCTCAAACCCCAAAGTCTTACTAATTTATGGATTTTTCTTACATTTTGAGACAAGACTTGAAATTAAAGATTCCTACTTTTTAGATATATTTATATATTTTTTGTATACAAATTTATATCACACAACTTTATAAGAAATAAAAGTGTTATTAAAAAACATTTGATGATTTCTCTCTCTGTGCACCTTCGTGCGAAATAGTTTGCGAACAAATTAAGCCCACTTTGCAGTGATTTGTGTCGCTAACACAATTATTTGTCAAGCAACAAGGATGAAGGAGGCAGCCAAGGATGTTTCTTGGTTGCTCTTGTGACAAGGACGAGATGCCTGTACCAGTTCCGTTGCCACTGCTGCTGCTGTGACTGATGTTGTGGCTGCCACGTGAAACTTGGAAATCGCTTTTATCGCATTCCTTTAGTTGCTTTAAACAGAACTCTGAGAGACAGGAAATTTCCTGAGAGTGTGTCAGTGCGTCTTTTGCAGGAATTCAGGCAACCGGAATTTCAAGCTCTTCATCGTCGATCTAAAGCAGGAATGACCAGGCCATACATTGATGTGTTCAAATTGAATTTATAAGAGTTGGAAATATATTAAAGTGTGTAGGTAGCAGAAAAAATAGCTTACAATTTAGGTAATATTTTATAAAATAATATTTCTGACTAATATTAATAGATATTAACCCCTAAAAGAGATTAGTTTCAGCTGCAATCTTTAAAATTTAATCGAACTGTAGGGCTTTCTCTCCTCTCCTCTCTTTTAATATCTATATAAGTAATCATAGATTATTGAATAAATTTTGTTGCTTTACTAACCTGGCTGCAACAGGTGTGAGAAGCCACAGGTAACTTCCGCTAACGCTGCCCATGCTTGTGATTCTACCTTGCGGATCGGTAACGCCACCTACACCCGTGCCTAGACGATGTTGTTGCTGCTGTCGCTGTTGATGTTGCTGCTGCTGCTGCTGCTGATGTTGTTGATGCTGAAGCGACTGCTGATGCTGTTGCTGTTGCTGCTGGTGTTGCTGTTGCTTTTGATGTTGCTGCTGTTGCTGTTGCAGCTCCTTAGCTGTATTGTAGTGACCCAAGGAGGCCACCTGTCGTTGCTGCTGCTGCTGCTGTCTTCGGTGGTTGCTGTTGCTCCTGTTATTGTTGCTATTATGATTGCCAATATTGCTGATATTATTTAGATGCAGTTCACTAAAACTACCAGACATTGTGCCAAATCCAGTAGCCGGAATACTGCCAGAGATAGTATTGATCACGCCAGTTTGCTGCTTTTGCTCTGGAGCGAAGCGCTGGCCACGAGGCAATGTTGCATACGGCGAGTGTTGCTGCTGTTGGTGTTGGTGTTGCAGCTGTAGCTGCTGCGAAGGATGACTGTGCTCAATGGAAGCACTGGTGGTCAGCTGATGCACAGCAATTGGTGGTGGCGGCGGGGGAAGCATTGGCTGTTGCTCGATGGTGTTGCCGCCATGTTGTTGCTGCTGCTGCTGCTGTTGCTGCTGCTGTTGGTGTTGCTGTTGGTGTTGCTGTTGTTGCTGTTGGTGTTGCTGTTGTTGCTGTTGGTGCTGCTGCTGGTGTTGCTGCTGCTGTTGCGTGTTGCAGTTGCTGGCATTTTTAGCAGACTTGTAAGCACTGCTATAGGGATTTTCGCTATTGATGCTGTGTGTGGAGGCCACACGGAACACATTGGGTACCAAAGGATGGTCCCTCATTCTGAATACACTTAACACAACACACGAAAAAAAAACCTCACCTCTAAAACCAAACAAAACACCAAACAAATAATTCTATAACTAAAACATCAACAATTTCAACACTTTGAAAGCGCGCCAAATGAAAAACAAAAATCGTATTTGCGGGCACGTCCGCTGCGCTGAAGAACTTTCACTCGACTAACAGAAAGTTTGGTCCTGGCCAAAGGACTCGGTCATGTAAAACGAAATGAAACGAGCATGGCGATGTGGGCCTTCGGCTGCTGCGGCCGCTGATGAACCACCACAGCCTCTCACTGTGGCGATTATAAAACACATCAGCCATATATTTTATCTCTGCTTTGATGGTCTCCAACTCCATCAGCAATCCTCGATTCGTCCTCTTCTTTTCAAACCCCCAAAAAGGTAGTGGCTATGACCAATGTTAAATGAATTTTTGCAAGTGCACAGGCACAAAAAATCACAACAAAAAATTAGTTATATTAACATTTATTTAGCTTTCATAAATTATTCTAGCTATTCTGACAAATATGTAGGGATAGAACATACAATAATCGACAAATTATTTAAGATTGACTGAATAAATGCACTGCAAATAAAATAAATATTTTTATTTATATATATATTTCTACTGGTTTTTAAAAAGATTATTGAAATACACATGATTGGTAAAATCTAAAAATAAACAAACAAAAATAACATATATATTTGTTTGTTTAATTATTGTGATTTAAAAACAAATTTAAATAAACAAAATATATAAAATATACCGAAACGTTAGAATACCAATTTATCGACCCATGAAATATTGATAAAATATCGATAAATTAATAATTTATAGCTCGAGGTGTTTATTAATCGTTTGTTAGAAGATAATTAAAGCAAAGGCTTTACCTAAACTAATTCCTTCTCCACAAAAGAAAGACTTTTAACCTTAAAATTATCTATTTCATGCTTAGTTATATTTATAACAAATATATTTAAACAATAATTAATGATCACTTACTGTTAACAAGTAAACTTTACATTTCTCTCTCTGTGACCCAATGGCAACTAACAACCAGCAGACGTTTGCAACTTCCGTTGTTAGCTAAAAGTGACTTCCGGTCGCTAGGGGATATAACCGTAAATCTGTATGCGTAGACAAGCCTGTACATACATATGTACAAGGATCCTATAGCTAAGGTACCTGGCCCTGGTTGTTTTTGTTGCACTTTGCTGCAAATCTAAGCACTTATTGCAGCCCTTCCTCCATCTTCTACAACTACCCTTTTTGTGGCTCAGTGCAAGTCTCGTTTATTTAATTGAATTCCCACATGTGATTGGGCCAAGTTCGTGCCATGATTGTGCCACATTAAAGGGATAACGAAGAACCACCGAAAATTCACCTGTCCGCCAGGCAACATCACCACCCACCACCAATACCACCCACCACCCACCACCCACCACCCACTGCCCACTGGCACACACACACAAACACAAACTGAATTTTGGCTGAAAGCACCTTGTTAAGTGCACTGCTGAGTTGGCCGATGAGAACGAAGTGAAAGTGCAGAATTGTTTGGCCTTAAGCCCAAGAGCAGAGTTCAGAACAAAAAGCTGAGTAGATAAAGCGGCAAAGGTTGCACTGCAACAAAATATCTAAGAAAATGTAAAGGTTATCTAAAAATGATTACCTAATAAATACAAAAATACACAGCTTATTTTGATATAAGTCCCTAAAAAATCATATCTAAAATATTTGTATTGTTTTTTCTAAAAAAATTGTTATTGATTACTTTTAGACAGTCTTTTTTTGAAGCATCTGCCATCCCTAGTTTTCGAATATTTATATTTTGATATATAAAATATCGAAATCTGAAACGATATAAATATGTAGGAGTGCCCTAGAAATCGTTGTTAAATTTTAAAGTAATTTAAATAGACTTTAAAACTCTTATGTTCCAAATGCCATTACAATTTCTTGCTTTAAAAAAATGTAGCATACTTATGTGTGCACCATTTAAAATGATTTCAAATCTTGAGCTAATTCTTTAAAATTAAATAGTATTTTCCCAAGTGCAGGATTGAGTGCATATGGGACGCCCGAGTAATCATTTGGTGAATAGAAAACAAAAGCTGCAGATTATTGCAAGCAAGGACCAAGGTGTTTCTGTAAGTCTAAAAAAGCAACCGAAGTAAAGCGGCCTTCCAGAGCTGACTTCAGTGTCGAAAGACATAAATACCTGGGTTGAGATTTGAATGAATATAAAAAAAAATGAAAACCAAAAAGAAAATAGTATTTGCTTTTATAAAAATGTATGGAAAACCTCCTAAGCAGAGCTGTAAATAAAAACTCCTGGTGAACTGTCAAAAAACATACAAAATTAGGAATGCAACATAATCATTTGTCAGAAGAATAATTTCTAAAACCTTTCAATGTACACACACACTTAAAAACTGAATAAACTATTAAATATTTGAATAGTGTATATCCAAAATATATTATTTAAGTCTCAAATCTCTTGACAAACAACACAACTGTGCGTTATTTCAACAAGTTGTTCAGCGTTTGCCTTTAATTTGCCATAGAATTAAGCTTTCCTTTTCCACTCTTTTAATTTCTGCATTTAAATACATAGAAGCGGAGTTTACAACTTTTTGCAAAAGTTTTCATCTAAATGTTGGCAACACTTTTTTCATTTATTTTTATTTTTTTACTTTAACATTTACATGCATATATATATACATTTTTTTTGCATTGCTCAACTGAAAGTGCAAAAGAGAAAGCTAACAGAAAAGTTCATTTTTTTTGTTTGTGTTTGTGCCTTTTGGCAGTTTACTTTTGCCCCCTTTTCTAGTTTATTTTTTAGTTGGTTTTTTACTATTTTCTTTTATTTTATTTTATTTTATTTTTTTTTTTTTTGTTATTTTTGAGTAGCTGTTGTTGGTGGCTGCTGCAACTGTCAAATGTTTGCAGACGCATCCTGCGCATTTTTAAGAGGTCCTGTTAGGGTATGACATTGCTCACGGCTTGTCGTCATTTTTTTATTCAGTTGTTGACGCTGTCTTACTTTATTCTGTAAAAGCGAAGTTGTTTGTTTGTTTTGTTTTTTAAAGCTTAAATTGAAAGGAAAAATATCAAAAGATAAACAGACATGACTAGATTGACTGGGCTGTTGACGAGGATTGGAAATATATACTTCATAGGGATTATAATACCAATTTTAATTAAAATCTTTTTAAATAAAGTAGTCACAAAGTATCCATTAAAACTTTATTTATTTTTAAAGCGAAATCCAATGTATAAATCGATGTTTTAACTATAAAATAAATCTATATTCTTTTTAAAAAATTGGATTTAGAAATTTAATCAGAACAAAACCAATAAATTATATAATAGATTTCTGATATTTGAATATTATTTTATTCTTTATTTGTTTATTTTATTTTTTTTATATTTAGTGCTGTATTTTTCGAAATTTACTAATTCGATACTCTTGTTATCGATATGTTTTTAATATGTCAATATGTCGAATTTTTCCACTCAATTAACATCCCTATTATAAATATAGTCTTTCTACACCTAAATACTTAAATCTTCTTTAATGTTCTAATTATAAACCTTACTTATATGTTTAATATAAAACAAATCATTTATTAGTTTGTAAGTATGCTAAATTCTTAAAATATTCTTATATAGTCGATAGTTTCTTGTCATGATCTTTTATTTTGTCTCCAAGTTTAACAACTGGATGATAGCTACTCGGTTTCTCAAAGTTTTGTCTCCTATTTTGTGAGCTTCCTTTGTCATTTAATAAAAGGATGTTGGCTAAGTTGGCAAAGAAAGGCAGAACTTTGGCCACTTCAATATTTACTTTTAAGGGTTTCTATTTCGTTCAAAAACTTTAGTTTATAACCAACCATTTATGATAACTTAAATATAATATAAGTAGTATTCTCAAAATAAAATAGATTTTTTGGTTTGTTGTTTTACCTAAATTTGATAAGTATAAAGGATTATCAAGACTATGTTATGTATATATTTTGTTCCTTAAAGCTCCGCTTATTTTTCCATTGACAGGTGTGTCCTATTCAAGTTTAGCTCACTTTGGACTAGTTGTTTCTGCTGGTGTCCAAATATTGATTAAATGCACAAAACTCAAAGCCAATGAACGCTCCGAATCCTGGCACGTTGACACACATAGACCGCGGGGACAGATTTGTTGCTGTTGTGTTGACTGATTAGCGCCTTTTCCATTGATGCGATGTTGCTGCTGTTCAGGTTACTGCTGCTGCTGCTGCTGTGGAAATTGATGAGCAATTAAGGTTATTGACCAAACCGCTTGGCGAAGGGTTGCTGGATTGACGGAGGGATGGAGGGTGGTCTTGGGGTGGCACGCTTCGATGCCTTACCGACTGACCCAATCACTTGTATATACTTATATATATATAAACCATATAGCCATATATATGTATATAAGCAGTGAGCGAAATAACAACCTAATTCTGTCACTCGTAAAGGTAACAATTAACTGGAAACTCTTTAATAGACCTTAAATATATACTCTACAGATTTAAAAATTTTATAAATTAATAGAAAATATATATTTTAAAATACTCGTGGAAAAATAAAGAATATTTTTAACTACTCGTGGGAAAGTTAGGAATATTTTTTTAAATAAATATATACTAAGAAAACTTTATTGATTAAGTGGTAGTTAAGTTCAGATCTCTCTCCCTCTATATGTATATTTAGAATCTCAAAACAAGGCCTTTAAGTTGGCAGTTTAACTAGATCTTTTTTATAAATATAAGTTTTAAAATTAAATATACATTTTTATATAAATTTCTATAAACTATAACTAGTAAAATAAAATAATTGAATCATGTAAAATCAACTAAAAAATATCTGGTTTTTTTGTTTATTGCACAAAATAAATACACTTTTAAGTTCAAATTTATTACTTTCTTGGGAAGCATTAAAATATATATTTATCTATAATATATGTACTAAACTTGATGTTTAAGTCTATATATAAAACAATATTTAAATGTTTAATATTGATTATCAATATAATATAATATAAGACATTTTGCTTATATTTTTCTATCGTTTCGATTTTATCGATATATTAGCCTTGCTATAAAGCAATATTCTAATTAATATATGGGACCAAATCAAATAAAAAATAAATTAAATACAACAAATTTGGATATTTTTAAAAAGGTAAAAATAGGAAAAAGTTGAACTACATTCATTTAGTTGAAAGCTTTTGTTTTAAGTCAAAATACATTGATTATTAATATAATTATTGCTTTAGTCAGTTTGATATTTAATTCACCATCCATTTGAACCATCATTTTTCTTGCAGTGTCCATCATAGACACTGAGGCATTGAAGGGGACAACAATGCCGACAGCCATCCGTAAAGGAGGAGGAGGAAAAGGAGCTGGAGGAGCTGAAGCCATAACCAGACCACTTGCTCATCCCGTCGCCGGATGAGGGAAGCGTCAAACGGAAACGAAAGCAATTGACTGAGTTGAGTGACAGGACCAGGTCCACCTCGGCACCCCCAGAGCCACTCCACCCACTCCGCCCGCTGATTAACATTAACTGATTTAAGGTGAACGACTAACCTGAATATGCCGCAGCAGCAGCGGCTCCTCCGACTGCGACAACTCCAGGTGGCAACTTCAGGCGTAAGTGGAGCGGAAGCGGATTACGGATTACGGATTACGGATTACGGGTAACGGGTAACGGATTACGGACCACAGGTAACGGATTACGGAATGCGGCAAAACAAACGAAATGAGCAAAGCACAATCCCAGCAATTAATTTTTGAATATGGAGAAAGTCAACCATTTTTGAACTTTTAATTATCCACAAAAAAAAAACCAATAAAGGTAACTGCTGCCAGGAGAATCATTGATGAAAAGGGAAGCAATTTATTTGTTGAAATAATCGGAAATGGTAAAAGAAAAACGGTAAATATTTTCCCGACATCGGCAGGAATCAATCATTCAATGGCTGGTCAACCATACTTTTTAATAAATGGTTTTTAAATGAGTCTGTGAGATTGTTTTTTTCCCACTCCCCCCTCCGAAATGAAAACAATGACACTGAATATATTTGTTTTTGATGTGAAATATGAATGCATTTTGATATTTTATTGTGAGCTTTGAGCATTACCACATCTATAACATCAGCATTTTGGAGTTAGCATTTTGTAAAAAATGTTTCATTCCCAATGTTTTAAACAAATAAAAAATAAAATCATTGTAAATATCGGATTATGGAGGAAATGGGTCTATGGTCATACTTTAGATCGCGTGGCTCAAAAAGAAAGAGAAGTCGAAGCAGAGAAGTACTTGCAATTTTAATTTGCAATTATATTGTTCATCGGAAAAGTTTAACATAATTTTGTTAGCTATCTTTGGCAATCACTTAAAAGTTTAAAAGAGTTTAATTGTATTAATTTGAATGCATTAATTTAATGCAAACATAAGTGGATACAGTGTCGAATGCTAAAAAGCGGCGGGTAAGTACAGTCACATGCAAACACACATGTGTATGTATTAAGCGGAAAACCTTTTCTTCCGTTTCTGCACAGTAAAAAAAAATATATATATATATATATACATAACTATATACATACTTGAACTTAAAATCCAAAAACTTGAACCCAAAATCTGGCTCCCAAATCATGTTCCTAATAATTTTCATTATAATTGCATTCGTCGAACTAGCAAGACCATTAAAGAATTTCCTCCAAATAATGTAAATTTCAACTAAAATCTCCAGAAAGTTCAGCGGTGTGTTCATTGTAATTGTAATATATATAGATATATATGTATGTATATAAATAAGGTTATGAGCCAGACATCAAATTTTAACAACCAGCGTTGCATCAGAATGAATTCTTTGCAAGTTTTAATTTTTTTGTATCGCCAAAAAAATACATGTGTTTGTGGTATTGGTGCATTCATATGTATGTATGTATGTACATACAGCGACGCGTCGAATGCTAAAAAGCTGCGAGGAAGTACAGTTACGTACGAACACACATGTTAATGGATAAAGTGGCAACCCTTTTCATGCATTCCTGCACAACCGAAAACATAAACATATGTATATATATACATATATCTCCATTCTTTCTTAACATTTACCTATATATTTAAGACATTTTTTTGTAGAAACCAAAGCGTAAAAAACTCATAACTTAGCTTTCCTGTAGTATTGGTATTTATTTATTTAAGTTGCTTTGTTAACATTTTAATGATTTTATACTTAACCTTAAAACTTAAATATTGCCATCTAGTCTTGTATTAAACCGAAAGTCTAGCTCCCAAACCATGTCCTAATAATTTTGATTATAATTCCATGGAGCCAAGGTGTGCCCATTTATGGTTTATAGGGTCGGAAATGACTCCTTCACAATGCAATAAACTTAAGATTAAAATTATTATACCCTATATATTTATATATAGGATGACCAGATAAAAGACTCACCGCCAACGATCATGAGAGCATCTTCCAAGGGCACCAATGGGACATACCCGTTGAAGAACAAGGGGTGCAAGATGCGCTCCCCAACAAGACACGGCCAAGAACCACTTTCGGTTTTCAGGCATTGCATGTATCATGCATTTCAACCAAAATTTCCAAAAATCTCAGAGGTGGGTTTATATTAATTGTAATACTTATATATATATGGTATATAGAGTGGGAAATGACTCCTTCACAGTGCCATAAGCTTCAGACTAAAATTATACCATATATATTTCTATATAGGATGACCAGATAGAAGACTCTCCGCCAACGATCATGAGAGCTTCTTCCAAGGACATCACTGGGACACATTTCGCCTCGTCCGACTCCTTGAGGTGCTCCACAACAAGACACGGACAAGAACCGATTTCGATGACGATGACGGCCATTACTCTTCAATACTTCAAGGAGAGGAACTGAAGACCAAAGAAGCTATGCTTTTCAAGTCGAAAATAATCGTGACCTGGTCCATGTTGATTGGCGGACGGGAAACCTGGCTCTTTATGACTCGCAACCATCCCGACCAATGTATCCCTACGGATTGCCATCAAGTCTTATTTGTGGTAATCAGATTTGGGAGCATTCAGTAAGGAAACGTTGGTGGGGGTGGGTGGGAGTCATCAAGAGCCGAGTTTTGCGTCCACTACGTACAAGTTCACGGTTATTCGCGATTTGAAGAGTATAGCCTCTTTGATTTCCGGACCTTTTTCTTTATATTTCTGTTAAATTTTAGTATAAATCATGGCAAATATATGATCCGAATTATAATACCTTTTTGGTATTGGTATATGACATAGGCATGTTTGTGCTTTGTATAAATATAACAAAAATCAAATAAGCGTGACTATATAAAACGTGTTATTAAGGGCTTAAGGCTTATGTTGATCTTAATGTAAAAGAAATATATGCAAATTTGTAGGTATATATATATATTTATATTACATTTACCCCGTGTGGTCACGTGACCAGGAGACTGGGTTAAAAATAAACCAAGGGTCGCCCCTCTTGTCCATAAAACTGGAGTATTGTGTACATATATATATATGTGTGTGTGTGTGTATACACACAAAGGTACACCACTAAGCAGGTACTAAGATACAGACCAGTGCACAAAGCACAAACGAGGCTTTGAAGTCTCGCCTAGTTAATTAACGCGGTGGCCCGCCTAAATATGCAACACTTTTCGTGCTCAGCCGGGAACAAACTTGCAGCAGACACAACTGCTGGGCGATCACTATAATTAAAGTTTCCAGCTACAAAAATGCTTTAAAAATTATTTATTTATGCCACCCACATGGAAACCAAGCGCTGCGGCATGAGCGGCGAACAAAGTTAAAGCGGAGCCAGAGGATGGACACTACAGAATTTGAATATATAAATAACGTGATGAGTCCTCCAAATACACAGGAAAAAAGGATGTGTATTTTTAAGTAGTGATAATGGAGAAAATATATATATATTAAACCGAATTTTGCGGAAAACTAATAAAGAAATAGTGTAAGAAAAAATAATGAACAGAAAGAAAGAAATATTCATATAAAAATATTTCAAAAAGATATAAAGAAAAATTATATGACAATTTATGAATAAACAACAATATCACAAAAATATATACATATAAATAAATAAAAATAAATTCGGAATGACTTTAAATTAATTCATATTTATATATTAATTAGTTCATATTTTAAAGAAATTTAAGGCATTTCTTAGCTCAAGTCCTATAAATTTAATATTATCGATTTTTTACTTAAGAATATCGAGTTGTAAATTAGTCTTTCCATGAAATTTCAATTAAATCTGAATATATAAATATTTATTATATTTCAACTATCACAGAAATGTTAATTTTATATTGTAATGTTTTATATTTTAATATATTCAATATTTGTATATTTTTTAATATGTTTTTAAATCGTTCATTTACTTGGAGTTGGTAGACACATTCTTTACAATTTTAACAAGACTATTATTTTTCTAAAATCTTGTGACTTTGTTTTCTTTTTGTGTGCACAAAAAACCGCATAAAATATAAAAGAGTCGTTACGCTAACTTTTTGGGAATTTAAGCATTACGAACATGAATTTTGACCACAAAGTTTGGACCCCAGATCTGTAACTTATTATATACATTAACTGCCAAAGAAAAATTATATTATAAATTACCTAAAAAGACTGAAACTTACCTGAGAAATCACCTTGGAAATATCTAGAAAATCAAATACATTTAAAATTCAAGTTTCTGCCAAATAAATTTAGGTATATTTTATTTCATGTCCAGTCTACTTTATTTTAAACTATTCTCAAAGGTACGAAATACATTGAACTATTGGTTTTTTGATTTGGTTTTTTATTTTTCTCTTTCTTATGTTTCTGTTCTATTGTAGTTTTTTTTTTTAAATCTTTTGTTTATGGAAATTTCTGTTGTGTATCTGTAATTTTTTAATATAACCTTTAACTTACATGAGGCAAGCGTTGGGATCGATAACAATACAATGCGATGCAATTTTTTGGGAGGGGAAATGAAACCAAATTTTGTTTTGAAATATATGTGAAAAATGTTTGAAATGAAACCTCCATGGGTTATTTTTTTATATGGAGCATATTTTAACCACAATTTAGAATTTAATTATCTCTCCGCTGGCTCCCCTTTTATGAAGTCATACTTTGTTTATTTGGTTTTGGTTATTTAATACCTAGCTAAACATTGAATTACTCAACAAAATTAATTAATTGGTAGGGCTTTTTCATATTTTCACTCCACTTTCATTTGCGTATCCACTTCCTTTTATTTCACTCAACAGCACACTCAGAGATACAAAAGCAACAATGGTATAATAAAATATACAATTTCAAAACATTGTCAGGTTTCCACTCACATTTCAACAAACTTTTTCTATCCGAGTCAGAAGTCTCTCTTTTTTGCATATTGCTACATTTTTGTATATCATACTTTTAGGCAAACGGAAAAATAAAATTAAATAAATCAATTTACAGGTTTTGTAAAATGATTAAAGGTGTTAACGATTTCACATGGCGGGAGGGAGGTGATATTGTATATGTTTTATGATTTACTATATTGGTTATATCGGTGTATTTTTGTTTTTTTTTTTTTTTGTGGGACGATGTGTGGAATGTTATTCTCTTGAATTAGCGGGTTTAGCCACAAACATATCTTGTTCTGTTTGGTTTTCTTGTTAACTACTCATATACAATATATTCATGCACAAGTTGTACACTCAACGATTTTGTATTACTTTCTTCTTTTCTAAATATCTCTCTTAATCTCTTAACATTAGGGTAATAAAAAAATACATTTTTCTCCATTTAATTCCGTTGTTGTTCTGCGCTGTCAATCATCTAACCCACAGTTATAGCGTAATACAATTTGCAACTAGATTAAATTTAATTTATATATATATATATATATATATATATATATATATATATAGTTTGTATATATTATTCATTCTCTGATTTTGGGGTATTCTTCTCTCTGTGGCTTATAGAAATAAATACATAAAAAATATATAATTTGGTAATTCATATAAAACTAAATCTTTTAAAACTTTTCCTATAAATGAGCAAAAATTTCTCTGAACAAAATCGAGAACGAAATATATAATCAGTGCTGTCACATTGTAATTTTAATTTTAATTAACTTATTTTCTTAATAGATATTTTTAATGCCAAATTACAGAAGATTTTACTTATTTAATTTCTACCAATTTATTAAATTCCTAATACAGTCAAATGCAATACTGTAAATTTTCCTATATATGTATATAAAAAAGGTAAATACAAATAAAAAGAAATAATTTTAAACTATAAAAAGACAGATATAGAGAGAGGAATACCCGTATTTAAATTGTCAATTTTCTATATAGATTTGTATATATAAATAATTCTGTATAACGAATCATGGCTTTGGGTTTCCTTAGATCCTTTGTTTTTGTTTTCTGGGACTTCCAGCGTATGGCCTAAAATATACATCTAATAATACTCAAAACACACAAGTCTAAACAATTCGTCGTCGATCCCTTTCAAACGGCCGTCTCATGATCAGTTTCATCAATCCTTCCAAGGCGCCAGGAGTTCGGATCCCCAGCTAAAATATATATAAAAGAAATAAAAAGAAAAGAGAAAATATATATTAAAGGATCTTCAGTTATATATTTCAATCTAAACAATTTTAGGGCAGTTTTCAAGGAAGATAAAAAATATTAATAATTCAATTCAATGGAAAACGGCGACAAAATTTGATTTAAAATTAATATATATTATTTTATCCATATTATTTTGTTTTTTCTTTAATTGCTCTTTAACATGTATTCAAGAATGTGGAATTAACACCGTAGAACGCATGCACAAATCTAAAAGCTTTTTTTGCAACAAAACTAGGCATGGTCACACTACACAAATTGTAACACAGACTTCAGAGAGAGATATATAGATAGTTTTACAGAGAAAGAGACAGATACACACACGACTATCATAAGTACATACTCTGCTATGCGGCTTATAGTTTGCAAACCCTTGTCTTATGACTTTTAAATTAAAAAGTACCACAAATATTTAACAAACAAGGGACAACAAGAGCCATTACATATTTCTTTAATATTTTTTTTAAATATATAAAGTTAAATTTATGTAAAGATGACTTCCGGATAAACAAACCAAAACAAAATACATAAGGAATTAATAAATTTATTATATATATACTTTAAAATGTCCATTTGTTCTATGCTAATTTTACTGACTTTCATTTGTTTTATTAAAAATAAATTTAATATTAAAAGACTCTAAGACTCTGTTAAAACTTTAATCACCAGATTCGTTTGCGGATTTTTACCCTCCTTTAATTTATCTGAGCTTTAAAAAAATAACAGTGCTGTCATTTGTGCTGTTAAATATTACATATCCTTCTTTTTCGAGCAAATAGCTACCAGTAACTTTAACTATATAACTATATTTATAAGTGGTTCTATAAAAAATACTAAAGTAATATTATTTTCTTAAAGATTTTAAATTTAAATTCAAAATTTACTCTTCCTACATTTTAAATATTTTTCTACAAGTTTATCCCTACATTTCATCAAATACAGTATAATATTCATTTGGCGGTTTGCATCTTTGTTGTTATATGACCTTTACTTTATGTTTTATAATAACTAATCAATAGATTGATATAAAAACTCATATAAAGCAATCAGTCTGATAGTTTCATTTTAAATATTCACCTCAAAAGCTATATACATATATCCTTTTTATTGGATTTATGAACTTACCGCAATCGTAGTACTTCGATATCCTGGGCAGTGCTGTTTTTGGATGTTGTTGTTGTTGGTTTTGGATTGTTGGTGTTGGTTGTAGTTTTGTTGTAGTTGTTGATTAACGTTTATGATGCAATTTTTTGGTTTGGAACGTTTACGTTAGACATACAACAAAATTATAGTCACCGAAAAAATAGAAAATCAAATACATAAATTTTATCACAAATTAAACACATACATACATATAATTTGTAGAACGTAGAATATATAGAAGGTGGTAGAGGGGGGGCGGGGCGGATTCAGTGTGTGAAATCAGACACATATAGTAATGTACATACATATATGTATGAATGTAACACATAAATCCATGAACTTTAATTTTCATTTTTGTTACAAATTAAAGTAAATTCCATAAATTAAGTCAATTAAAATTTAGCTAGACTCTAGTAAATACTATAAATTTTGATTAAAATTTTTAAAATTTGCTTGATATATTGATTTTAGGAAAAGGAAGAAAAACTTCTTCCTTTTTGTTCATTTACACTGACTAATAATTTTTATTGCATACTTATGAGCACCTTCCTTGGGGGTTGTAAGAACTTTCTGTGAAATCCTTTGCTCCTTCGAATATATATAAATTCTATGCAACGAAAACAAAAACAACTTCTTGAAATTTGTATAGATTTTGAAAGTTAAAACTTTTTTACAGATTTCCCAGTAAGTTTCCAAGTAAGACTAACTTTTCTCTATATATTGTTTATTCCTAAAAAATGTTCCTTAGCTTTTATAGCACCAAATAAAAATGTTTTAGATATATATTAATATTATTATTGTCGGCTGCACTTTGTGTGTAAATTTATAGACATGCTTTATTATTTTGTTTGCTTTCAACGCGATAGTTTACAAAGACACTCCCTTACACTACACAAAAACGTATACCCAGACAATTAACACGCGGCAAACAATTAAAAAAAACACACATATATATTTACGTAGAAATATATTACATTTTGTTATTGTTTTTGTTTTCCCCAGAGCGGCGGCAAAACCAAATAATTGCGAATTAAAATAAAAAACAAATCAATACCATTTGCGACAAAATAATGTTAATAATGATGTCAAATTGGCTGAGCGCGCGTGCCTTTGATATATACATATGTATATAGTATATATATAGTCTGACTCCCGATATTGACACCCGATCGATTCTCATTGGGATTATCTCAAATACTTCATATCCATATTACATACATACATACTCGTATGCGTGTGTTTTTTTATTAGCTTTCGTTTTTGGCTTGTTTACATTCACATTGATTTCGTTTCGTTTCATTACACATTGGATATTGATTAAAGGGGGTTATGTACATAAGATATATGTATAGATTTAATGTGCTATTGGTCATATATGTCATATATATATATAAATATATATATGTTTATTTGTATGTACAGAGACTTAGGCTATGCTATTGCTTACATTATGCCAATAATTATTCGATATTAATTCTAATTAGTTTTCACGCTTTCTGTTAGCTCAATTCGTATGCAAATTAAAATCAGCAAAAAGGAAACAGAAAAAAAAAATATTAATGCATAAAATGAAAGAACAATAAATTAATGTGTTAAAGTCAAAATAATAATTGTAGGTATTTTTGTGTGCCAGCACAGTAAATTTCCATTACTCCAAAAAAGGTTCCTGAATTCTAAATTGAAACTTTTCCAGTTAAGAAACAAAATCAAAGACTCTATAATAACAAGATCAATAACACCATATTATATTTTATTTGTAAACAAATTTTGTATGGAAAAAGATGAGAATTATGCATCTTGTTATTATAAAATCCTTGTCAAAAGATCAATAAAATATAGACATTTAAAGACGGAAGTTGAAAAACTATATGTTTAAGAGAAACCTAATTTATTTACAAAAGTTTGAGTTGATCTATTTGTGAAAAAACTGATAATTACATCTTTAAACTAATTTTTTAATTTCATTTACTTCTGTCACAGATATATTAATATTTACCAGAAAATTCTAATGTACAAATGCCATCTTTTCATGGATATTGATATAATTTTATTTGATCTTGCTAAATGGTGATTTATATTCAAGATCTCAGCTTTAAATTGTCTAATAATCGATTAATTTAAAGTCCAAAACCTTGGTTCGAGCTGTCTAATCGAGAAAAACCCACTCAAACTATTACTATAATTCGTGAGCAATCAAGTGTCTTGTTTAACTACAAACTCAATGCACACAGCCATGATAAGTCAAGAAAACTGTTTGAACTGAACATAAATTGAAAACTTCAATAACTGGTTTTAGACTGTAACTAATAATGATTGCTTTTTGCTAAGGATTTGCTTTTTTTTTTTTTTTTTTTTTTTTCTTTCTTTCTTTTTGAGTACATTTCCGCTGCGATGGAAATTTTATGCTGAACAATTGCTGGTGTGATGACGAGGAGTGTGTGTGTGTGTGTGTTTGTTTAACAATAAGCTAAAAAGTTTACATAAAAAATCATTGAATCTGTTTTGGGTTGTACAAAGATTGGCTTTTAGAATGATTAGATGGATTATTATTCGTTTGATTAGTGTCTGTGATATATAGTTGCTATGCTACGTAAGTATGAAATGACTTTATAGATCTAAATGACCTAATATTCCATTGGCACATTTTATTAAACACACTTTAAGTGGATTGGAACGACATGTGAATGGTACAAAAACCATATTTGTTGTCTGTTTTTGCAATTATTTTAAACAATCGTTTGGAAACAACTGTAATATATCAAAACGGATGGTATTCTTTTTTTTATAGAATATAAAAATATACTGAAATTGGTAATTTTATAATTACAGAATCAATATTTGCGACGGAAATAGATAAATAAAATAATAGTTTAACATTGTGAACTAAAGGAAATCAATTGATATTTAATAAAATAGACTATATTAATACAAATGAAAATAAAGCCTTAAAAACATTGATATTTTCCTTTTCAATATATAAAATCTCATAATATGTTTACAATTTTTCGAGGTTATGAAATAAAATAATAATTACGATAAAAATATCACCATTTCAACATTCAGTACTATACATTTCGATAAATACAATTGTAATCTTTTCGATATACATCCCTACTCTGTGTGGAATCACTTTAACATAATACTAATATTTCTTTTCATATTTCTTTAAAATTTACTAGGGTAAAAGAATCTATACATTTAGTAGAATGTTAAAAAAAAAAAAGAAATGTGCCAATGGAATCGAAGGCAGCTCTTTCGGTAATCGGTGATTGTGGCCTTTTGTTGCTGATGTTCGCGGTGATTGATGATTGATTGTTAGAGTTGGGATTGGATTGAAGGTACGATGACTGACTGAGGAGGCTCCGTGTGTTTGCGTGCGTGGGTGCGCGTGCAATAGATTTGTTATCTCATTTTTTTTTCTGGTTTCAATTTTTTATTTGTTTTGTTTTTCTCGGCATGTATTCGTATTTATTGCATAATATTTTTCAAATTGCACTTTGCTCGATGTTGTTGGCGCTTGTTGTTGCTTCTGGTTGTTGTGGTTCTAGTTGTTGCAGTAGTTGTTGTTGTTTGTACGTGCGACCAAGTAAAGGAACATGCTCTTCTAAAATTAGAGTTTTTGTTTTTCGTTTTTTTTTTTTTTTGTTGCGTAGAAAAAAGGTAAACAGAACAGAAATAAATATAAACGAAAAATCACAAAATGCACATAACATAAAAGAATCGCAATGTAAAATTAAGATATAGTATATACATATGTATTCTATATAATTTAAACTATAATACAGGGTTAAGTGAGAAGGGAAATTAGGTTTTTTTTTTGCCATGCAAAAAGCCCCGTTAAAAGCAAAAAGCTTGCGTGCACACACAGAGAGAGGGAGAGAGTTGGAGAGAGGGGGGAAGAGCAGCGACAGAAAGACATTAAAACTGCATTTGAAAAGAAAGAAACCCCAAAAAGAAAAGGAAAAACACATCTAGAAATATTTGGATACACAGCAGCGGCCACAACGCTAGTAGAAATATTTAATAATAATTTAAAAGATGACCATTTTTGAACAGGTTTTTCGATTCACAGTATTTAGAAAACTCTTTAAACTTTAATGCATAGGTTTTAATTAAATATCTGAAAGCGACAAATATGTATCTGTATTTTCTTTAAAAAATTAAATCTTTTCCCTGAAAGTAATACAAATCCAGTCGGAAAATATATAATTTAAGAAAGTAACATTAAATTTGAAAATTTGCCTATTACATAAATGAATACTTTGAAAAAACTAAGTTAAACTTTATTAGTTGCTTTACTGTTTATATATATATATATATTTTAAATATATATATTTAGCATATATTTGTAATATATATTTTATTTATTTATCAAAATATTATCTTAAAATTTGATTAAAATTTTTTTTA
Source organism: Drosophila serrata (assembly GCF_035046125.1). Classification (NCBI taxonomy): domain Eukaryota; kingdom Metazoa; phylum Arthropoda; class Insecta; order Diptera; family Drosophilidae; genus Drosophila; species Drosophila serrata. The sequence continues at coordinate 2,296,613 of NW_028257260.1, read as the reverse complement.
AATTAATTTTCTTGCATATTGTGAATAGAAAACATGGTCGCTAATGTGTTAATATCGTGGTTTTTAATTAATCAGTGATACTATTTTGTGAGCCGCAGCTGTAGTAGCTTAGGTTAAGGAAAGGGGCAATTTTAAGAGAGTGAGAAAGAGAGAGATAAGAGAGAAGCACTCACCCTGGAGCTGCCGATTGATCAGGGCCGTCAGTCCATGGCCCACATCCACACTCTTTTTGAGTATCAACATGGGCTTGTCCTCAGCATCCTCTGCATAACCACCCGATGGCAGGAAGCCATTGCTGGCTATCGACTCGCTCACCTAGGATTAGAATTAGAAAATATATTTAAATTTCCTTCATTTATTTTGAAAACATACATATTTAAATTAAAATAATTCACTTGAGTATTCAAATCTAAAATCAGTAAGTATCTTTCAACACTAAGTTACTATGAAATGATCATAGTTACTTGATCAGTAATTAACAATGATCAGAATCTGTAAACTTTAAGTTACTATGATCAGTAAGTATCAATGAACATCAAGTAACTATAAGTAGTAAGTAACTATGATCAGTAAGTACCTATCACCAGTAAGTATGTACTTACTAACTTTGAACACGAATAAACAATGACTTGCAACTTTTGTAACAACACATATCTGATACTGGCTTGGCAGCAGTCACTTCGTTCCGGGGATGTTAGAACCAGTTGGGAATCATATACTTCGATGCGCGAAAGTAAATCTGAACACTAAGTAACTATGACCAGTAAGTAACTCTGAACACTGATTAACTATGTCCACTAAGTAACTCTGAACACTAAGTTACTATGACCAGTAACCAGTAACTCTAATCAGTAAGTATCTATGTATGTATGTAAGTATGTATGATCCCTTACTAAATTTGAACACTAATAAACAATGACTTGCAACTTTTGTAACACAACACATATCTGATACTGGGCTGGCAGTAGACACTTCGTTCCGGGGATGTTAGAACCAGTTGGGAATCATATGCACAAGTGTGCGAGAACCAATTTAAGCTATTTGAATGAAACTATGGAGTGTTTCTTCTTTATAATTTTACTAGTATATATGTCGGAGCAGGGCAAATCGGTGGACTATATATATGTATACATATATATAGTAGCTGCCATAGGAACGATCGGAAAATTTTAATAAAAAAAAAAACTTTTTCGATTTTTAACAGATTTTCATCAAATTTTATAAATAGCCATTATATATTAATCAAAAATGTTGTGTAAAGTTTTATGAAAATCGGACGACTATATCATATAGTTTTTCTTGATTTTATATGATATTGAGCTGTATTGTTTTGTAGATATATCACATTAAACATTTCCTATTGATATTGATATATTCAACCATTAATCAACCCTTACCTGGGTGACCTGCATGAGTTTCTTGACCACATCACGGCCTAGGATGTGATCAAAGACGGTCTGCAAAAAGGGCTCGGCCATAATTGACAGTTTGAGCTTATCGCGGTGCCAGATCAACACCCGCGACTCCTCCATCGCCATAATGGAGACCTGTTGTTTGTAAAAAAAAAAAACAAGTAAATCATGAGTTATCAAAATGCTTCAAAAGTGCTGACCACCGCACCCACCTGAAAGTAGTCGTCGGTGGAGACGCCAAACCATTCCGGCGAGTCTAGGAACTGATGGGGAAACACAATGTGGAGGGCTCTCTGATGCTGTGACACCACCAATCTGCGGGGGAAGAAGAGTAACGAATGCATTTTGATTAATTTCTTTTTAAAGGGAACGAGTCAACTGAGTTTAAATGACTCTTCAAACACACTCACTTGCCGCTCAGCACCAGCGACAGGCTGTCGACCTTGGTGACCTTCTCCTGGGCGTAAACCTCCTGGTACTTTAGAGCACGTATCACCTTCATGCAGTTGAGCACCTTTTTGAACTGATGGCGGGTCACGTGCAGCGGCTGGAAAAGCGCCAGGTAAACCTGAAAATTCAGAAACCACACACAAAGATTAGAATTAATCTCAATAAAAACTAGTAATCAAAATTAATCTGTCAATTTAATAATAAAGATTTCAATACACATACTATATATTTTTCCAATTAATACCACATACATTTTAGCTGATAATAGAGTATTCTCGCTTGTCTTTTTGAAAACCATATCCAACAATTCCCGAGATTGATTTACATTAACAGTCCGTAAAATAAATTGGCTTAGTCATTTTACGTTTTTTGTTCCCGTTGCGTTCACATAAATCGTCTAGTTTATATGACCATAATTTACTGTCTTTTGTAATAAACAAAACCAATTTGCAATTCGATATGGAGTGGAAACTCCCTAGACTTTTTTGTGTCTACCACTTGGGAGAATCTCTGTTGTCAACGATCGGTCATAAAAAAAAGCAAAATACAAATTGAAATCAAACAAGCAAGCAATAATCGGTTGGAGCATGCAAATAAATAAATATTATAGCTAAACGCGAGTGCTAACTGTTTTGCATTGCATCAAGTACAACAACCCACAATCGTGCCCCCTTTTCCCACTGCTCTATTTACCTGCTATTAACTTATGGCGTACACTGAGCGAAAATACATATACTTATTGAAGTCAAAAGTAAAGTATTAAGGACAAACAGAGTCCCAGTATTACAACAATTTAATGGTTGCCTACGAAGTGCAGAAAATATCAATATATCGATAAAATATCGAATTTTGACAGGAAAGTCGATATAAGTAGAAATCGATATTTTAGCCATTTTTCAGCGATAAATCTATATTGCTATATCGAAACAATGTAATCAAAAACTCAGAGAAAAAAATAATAATAAAACACTGTTCAGATATTTAAAATCTATATATAAACGATAATTGTGATATTTTTCTATATTTAATATTTACATAAATCATACTTTACGAAATATTTAATAGAATATTTTTCGATACATTTTAAACCGCTATAATTTAATCGATATACATGGCTTTATAGTCTCAATAAAATAACAGCTAACTGATAAAATATTTAACATAATTGTTCTATAACTTTTAATATTCAAATACTTTTACTAAAAAATCTCTGATATATATAATTACTATATTGTAATATTTTTTTAAATAATTTCTTTTGTCTATATATTTTTTTTCTTGTGTATATATTCACATGTAGTAGAGTTGCCGTGGTGGTGGATGAGCTTGAGACCAACAGAGGCCAGCTAGATTGGGCCCACCAGCGATCACATGTCCAAAATGTAAGACTCGTGGTGGCAACAACAGCGTCACATTGCTGTTGCTATGCAAAAATATTATACGATTTGCTGACGCAGCCGTTAAGACAGACCCCCCTTGGCCCAGCCCCTCCCCCTCCCCCGTTTAGACTCAAAAACCCAACCAGCCCCCACCTTCCACACGCACACACACACTTGCACACACACACGCCGCTGGGGGTAGCAACCATGGGAGGCGATCGCATTGCGGCGAGCTACTTGAAACGTTGGCAACTTTCAACTGTTTGTTCACTACTCATAATTTGGGGTATATTAGACTATTTATATCATTAAAATAAATATAATAAAACCCTATGTTAAATATATCAAATCAAAATGTTTTAATTGAGTAAAGAAATGCATGTAAAATGTGTTTAAAGAACTATTCAAAGTCTGCAACATACAATGTTGTAGTAAAGTACTATAAAATTTAGTAGTATTTAAAATCTGTAGCAGCTTCCGTTTAAATATAATTCCTATAAACTCTTAGTGATTTAAATTCATTTAAAAGAAAGTCCTAAAACTAGGCGAATAATACAAATAATCCTATCATTTTAATATCTCTGCAAAAAAAAATCCCAAAAACAACTCCAACTTTACACCAACTCCAATGCAAAATTGTATAGCATACTTTTTGATGCAAGTCTTCGAGAGTTCAAAAAAAGCCCTTTTAAATTTCTGTAATATACATATATATTTTATATCCTATAAAAAATACGGTAATAAAGTTTTAATATATATTTTAAATTTCAGTAGTATATTTATTCTATATCCTCTAAAAAAAAATCTTATATCGTTATTATAAATAAACAAACATATAAAAAAAAAGTAAGTGACAGGCACCAATTAAATGAAAAGCACTACAAAATTAGTAATGCCTTAGTCAGAGTCTCCCTATCTCCTGATTGTAGTTTTATTTTTGTCAGTTTTTTTTTTTTTATTTTTGTGAGGCAGTGGCAACGGCAACGACAAGCAATAACATTAAACATTAACGAGCATGGCAAAATAAATAAATAACATAATCAAAAGTTTAGCACGGGGCATAGCTGGGCAGGCGGGAAGGGGGGCTTTCATACAAATTGTGATCCGGGGCAGGTTTTTGGTGGCGGATTCAGTGAATCCAGCGGATCGTTTTGCGATTTGCAACAGTCGCCGCCGGTCGCCGGCCGCCAGTCGCCGCCAGTTGGTCGTCGGACATTGCCGCAAATGTCCGAGTCACGTAGGCCAGAGCTAAAGCCAAGCTCAGAGAGCCACAAAATACAAAGCAGCAGAAAAAAAAGTACTAAAAATAAAAAATATCACACAAAAAAAAAAATAATAAAAATCCACAGCAACAGTGAGAGGAGAAGAGCCGCAGAAGGCGGAATCCAGGGGCAAAGCTAGTCCCAGATACAGATGCAGTGGAAAAAATAAAGAGCATCTTAAGCTTAAACAAATAAATGAATTTATAATAAAACAGAAGAGAAACTAACTTTGAAAAGACGAAGATTTAACAATTTAATATTGAATTAGAGGATTGTATCGGAAATCGATCATAACTAAGCTTAAAATATTCGCATTCGAATCGATAGTTATCGATATTTTCATATGACAATTTATTCGAAAAATTAAAGGTTAAAAATCTCATAACTTCTTCAAAAAAGCCTCAATTTTTGTTTGGAAAACTGTTCAATATTAGTTTTTATTAGGTTAATAAATCTGCATACTCTATTTTAAATTTTAAAGAAATAAATTGTTTTTAGCCAATTTTAACGATGTAACCCCTTATAAAATTTTTAAAAAATTGTAAATTTATTATTTTTGTCTGATATGTCCAGATCGACTTGGCTTTTAATGCTGATTAAGAATATATATGATTAATAGGGTCGGAAATGTATCCATCACAGTGTTTCACAAGCTTTTGACTAAAATATCTTTTGGATTTAATTCACATAAAATTTAATTAGTGGTATTTTTGTTCAGTGTACTGCAGATACGGCAGATTACCGGCCTCTTGATGATACTGAACTGGTGTGTGGACGGGAACTTGGCTGGGAACTGGAAACTGGGAGAGCCGGGCCACTCGGAACGGGGATGAGGATGAGCTTGGGGTCGTTATTCCTATGCTGTGGGAAACAAAAGCGCGGATTCCATTGAGTTCGCTCGCAATTTGCAAATTGAAATCAATGAAAGCGAACACGAATTCCAACAGCAAAAATAAAACACACTAAATATTACAACTCAACATAAAGCCGAAACTAAGCTGAAACAATTTGCAAGCGATCGTTGGCCAGAGATAATGCTACTCAACTTTGGATCAAATCGGATCAAATGATAAGAAATAAGGTCACATATGTACATACATAGTTTGATATGGGTAAAAATATTGCATAAAAAAAGTATGCTAAAAAACTGGTATACTAAAACTGGTATATTCTAAAAACTTATCTAAAAAAAAACTGATATACTAACTTTAAATAATTAGGGTGTGACTCTTGCTTGAATTATAATAACATAAATTATAATGTGTAAAATCTTGAAATTGATTAAATTAAAGGGAATATAAATTAATTTGAGAATTGTTATACTTGAAAGTAATATAATTGTTATACTCAAAGGTATTATACTGTAAAAGAGTATAAAAGTCTTTACAAAAAGACACAAAATTCTGAAATTTAAATCTTTTATGTGAATTCTCTCTGTGCAGTCATAGTTGATATTACACTTGAAAGACTTAATAAATAATGACAGGGGAAAAGTCTTTGGTAAATTTGTATGAATTAATTTCTCCCTTATCTGCTCGGCATGTCAACAATTATTTATAAGAAGAGTTCAATTAACCGCAAGGAATTCTTCTGGAGCAACCCAGAGGAAAGATTTGAGGCTCATAAAGCTCAACACTAATTACTTCCTTATTCGATCGATGGAGTAGATCTTTCTTCAATCGATCAATGAAGTTACTCTTTCTTCAATCGATCAATGAAGTTACTCTTTCTTCAATCGATCAATGATGTAGCTCTTTCATTACTCGATCGATGATGTAGCTCTTTCTTTATATTTCTTTATCTTTTAAATTTTTTTTCCGCTTCTGGTTAGCTCTTAACTGACCTGCCTAAATATACACTAAATGGAGAGATCATAGGAGAGGGCAGACAGGTGGTTGATCGAAGAAGTGAGCAGCAAAGAGAGCCAATTGCAGTTTCTCTTTACTAAGAGAGCGATCGATAGCCCCCAGGTTTTCAGGCAGTCGGCAACAGTGCGATCGTTAAAAGATAATACAAAAAATAAATATGTACGTTAAGTCAATCGTGTGAAAACAATGGAGCTTGTAAACAATTCAACGCCCGTAAACAACCATCTTGTTGTGATAACAGTAGCGCTCCCCTTTCACTCTCTTTACCTCTCTCTCTCTCTCTCTCTCTGTCTAACTTGATACTGTCTCTTATCATAAGCAGAAGAGTTGTGCATGCAAGCTTTGACGCTCCGAAAATGAAACCATTTATGGTGAAATACCATTTGATCTATATTTCTAAAGAGTTTTTACTAGAAAAAAAAAGAGATTACTCATTTTTTTTGTAATAGATATGATATTATATAGCTTTACAACGTTACAATATATACATTCTTATATATATTCTTCACTTTTCTATAATATAAACTTTATCAATCCAATTGTGAGTCATTCTAAGAATTTTGGAAGAAATGGGCCTATATCTATATCTTCCCTTATCACGTGGGCCAATATCTATTTGTATGCTTTTTCCTCATAGGGATTACATGGAGATTTCAGACAATGATTGAGTGAAGGCGTGTGGGTGGTTTTTGGGCAGGGAGGAGGTGTGTACCGGTGATGTGTGAAAAATATTTTCCCATCATAAGTATCTGTTGGACCAGAGCCATCACAACGTTGGACAACTGATGCCCGAATGCTGACGCAGACTTGGACACGCGGACCGTCTTTCATCAGAGTTCCTCAACAACAATTTTGTGGTGCGTCAAGGTGCCAAAAGAAAGCACCGCGAGGAGCGGGGGAGGGAAACCTCATCATCATATGACGCGAAAGCCGGCCGGGCACGTCCGCCGCATTTTGGGCAAATTAAATGAAATTCGCCACACCGATTGAAAAAAAAAAATAAATAAGTCTTGAAAAAAAAACCAAGCCAAAGCAAAGTCCAATAAATTGGGGCTTACTCATGAGAAACAGCATGTATCAATCTTTCCAATACTATTGTAAAAGTTACTACTCTATAGGAACAGAAGAGTAGAAGAGTGCTTGTACATTGCAGGTTCAGCTTCCTAGATCACACAATAATTAGTAGCTATTTTTTCCCGTTTTATTCTTATTATTCTTGTTTCTGTTTAAAACGAAACTTTTTCTTGTTTCCTATTGCTTGTACATTGCAGGCAAATTAGAGCAACTACCACAGTTTAAGGTTTTTTACACTAAATCTTTCGGAATACTTTTTGAAAATTCATAACTCATTCATTATTTCTTATAAACATATCTGAAATTTCGTAAGAAACTAAACCTAATTGATTACCATTATCATTTATACATTTTTGAAAAAAAAAAAAAACATATCTAGACTTCTGAAGAAATGTTGTACTTTATCTTTTTAATTGATGAGTGTAGTTTACTTTGTAACTTTCTTGCTTCTAATTTTTTTCTACCAAAAACTATCCCCCTGCTTATATATCGATCATTGCATTTGATCGATTGAGTGCCATTTCTAGATATTCAATTTTGAGATTCATTCATTAGTAGGTTTTTTGTGTGTGTAGCCGCCGATGCCGATGATTATGGAACGTGTACGACATAACAATAGGATTTTTCGGAACCGGCAAATCGGATAAGATATACATGGAGAGTGCCTTTCTATATACGATTCCACTGATGTTGTTTGGCTTTGCCCACAAAACTGCTCATTATCTAATTGCGGTTCGAAACCATTGCGTTCTGTTGGTGAATTTATTTGGCCGGACGTAGATCTCTCCGATCGAGACGACATCGATCGATTTTTTTGGGTAGCTCCCGCTTCCTATTTGTGCATACAAATGCCGGCATTAATTCCGATTTTGGATCCCCCCTGATTTTGGGGCCAGACATCGTGACATTGATCACTGCGATTTTCTTGGCCACTCATCGTGGCTCTCAAGAATCGCCCGGCGGATATATACATATATATATTCATATAGAATATGTATATCGCGCCTGTGATACTGGGGGTCCGGTGCGTCCACTGATTGTCCATGATTAAGCCTTATAGCTTAATCAATTTCGCTTTACTGCCTGACCTTTAATCAAACTAATCAGCTTGTTTATTCTATTTTTTTTTTGCCAGTCTAAAATTGCGTGTGCCTTTGCCTTCTTTTGCGCATTATTTGTGGGTAATCCACGATGATCTCAGGATCTGGCGATCAAAAGGTGGTCAGTTTCGGGATAGGACCTTGACCTGCAATCCTCGATGGACACGACTGGGTTTACTCAGTGGCTGATTCACATTGATTCAATCTTTCTTATCCTTATCGTTTGGGTTATTGTGAGAGATTTCATTTGGATTGTTCGAACTTTCATCAAACTCTTAGAACTTGATTGCATTTATGGGAGTTAAAAATACAACAAAGTGTCTAGATATGTGACGATAATGGGAACGATTTTTGTGTAATGTTACATTAAAAAAAAAGATAAACTCTAAAAGTGTCTAGATCTAGGAATAAAATTGAACAAAAACAGTCTTTAGGATCAAGAATCAGAGCTTTGAGCGCCATTGTTTTATAGTCTCAATTTGAATACTTAATATTTATAAATGTTATTAAAATTAGCTCTAAAAGATCTACTCTATAGATCTACTCACAAAAATATTATTATCGCACAAAGGTCGTTCAGAGAAATCTACTGATTTTTAGACCTGAACATGAGGCACCACTTAGAGTGAATAATTTGAATAAAATTTAAATAAATTTGAATACATATTGAATGAAAATTTAAATAAATTTTGAAATAATTCTTAAATAAAAAATTTTAATAAATGTTGCATGAAAAATTGATATGAATTAAATGAAAATTTAAATAAGGTTTTAATGAAAATTTTATTACATTTTTTAATGAAAATTAGAATAAATTTTAAATAAAAATAAAAAAAAAAAATTTAATGAAAATTTAAATAATTTTTGAATAAAAATTGTAATAAGTTTAGAATGAAAATTAAAACAAATTTTGAATAAACTTTGAATAAAAATTTGAATAATTTTTGAATGAAAATTAAAATAATTTTTGAATGAAAATTAAAATAATTTTTGAATGAAAATTAAAATAATTTTTGAATGAAAATTAAAATAATTTTTGAATGAAAATTAAAATAATTTTTGAATGAAAATTAAAATAATTTTTGAATAAACATTTTAAAAAATTTTAAATGAAAATTTAAACAAATTTTGAATACAAATTTGAATCAACTTTGAATGAAAATTTGAATAGAAATTTGAATTATATTTAAATAAAAATTGTAATAAATTTTGAATGAAAATTTAAACAAATTTTGAATACGAATTTGAATAAACTTTGAATGAAAAATTAAATAAAAATTTTAATAATTTTGGAATAAAAATTGTAATAAATTATGAATGAACATTTTGAATACAAATTTGAATAAACTTTGAATGAAAATTTGAATAAAAATTTGAATAATTTTTGAATGAAAATAGAAATCATTTTTGAATAAAAATTGTAATAAATTTTGAATGAAAAGTTAAACAAATTTTGAATACAAATTTAAACAAATTTTGAATACAAATTTGAATTAACATTGAATGAAAATTTGAATAAAAATTTGAAAAATTTTTGAATGAAAAATTAAATAATTTTTGAATGAAAATTTAAATAATTTTTGAATGAAAATTATTGTAATAATTTGTAAAATTGTAATTTGTAATTTGTAAAAGCATTCTTCATCTTCTACTGTCACTAGGGTTTATTACCCCCTAGGGGATACCTGACATGAGACATTTGGCAATATGTAATTGATATTTCCCAAACACCTTTTTTGCTTAAAGCGAAAACACATATATCATTGCAATCAGAAAAGTTCTCAGAAGCAACGTCAGTTATTAAAAATCAAGTATACGTTGAAGTTAAGAAGTTGAGTCATTTGGAAAACAAGAATTGGTAGATCCGAAGATCGGGGATTGCTCCAAAGCGTTATGACGTCTGAGGTATTTACGCTTGTTTCTTTGCTGGCCGCAATTTTGTTGTAGGAAACTTAGCCACATAAATGTGTCGATGGAAAGTTTCCGAAAGAGAGAAGAAAGACCGGGACAGACAGAGAGAGAGAGAGGTAAAGAGAGAGAGGGAGAGAGGGGGAGTGGGGAGGGAGAAAGGGAGGGCAACCGCCCGAAGGTTAGTCCGAAAACTATTCACATGTGGCGCCCATTTGTCAGGTGCTTATAAGGGGCGGTATAATGTCAAACGATCGCAGCGTGACAGCCCCCCCCCCACCATTTAATTGAGGCGCTCTCTTACGTCGTTAGCATTGTTCCCTTTCAAGCTTGCAATTTAAGAGCACGAATGCAGGAGGTGCTGCCTCCCTCTCTTTGGCATTAAGCTGCACTTAATCCCAATTGGAATTTGGAAAATATTGTAAAAAATCCAAAATTTCAGTAAAGTCCATGAAATAGGTTGCCATCTTGGCCCTTCGCCCCCCCTCAAACCCCCACTAACACCTAGAGATAACACCCAGCTGATCCGAGTGCAAAAAATATGGAACATGCAGCGTGTGAAAGCCAAAGAGAGAGAGCGATAAGCAAAGAGACTACAAAAAAAAAGAGAAAGAGCATGGCAATCGATCAGGGGAGCACGCGAGCGGAAGCAGAGCTTTGGCGTTGACGAAGCGCAAGAACTGGCGTCGCGCCGCGCAGCGCTATAAAACCAAATGGCATCGCCGTCGACGTCCCATTCAAAATTCGCACACCTTAGCGCGCCGCGTCGTGGCCTCCCCAGCAAATAACCCCCAGACAATATTAACCCCAAGCCGAAACCCCAACAAAGCCCAGTCTCCACTTTAAACCGAGAAACGCGGAAAATACAAATCAAATTAGAAACGCAAGAAAAAAAACCCCACAAAAAAAGTCAAAAAGTTAAGAAAACAACCCGAAAAAAGTTCCACTAACACCGATTGATTTTTTTTTTTTTGCTGTGCGAGCAAGACAAAGAAAAGAAAGAGAGTGTGTTCTCTGAAAAGAAAAAGTAATACAGAAAGAAGGAAGAAAGGAAACCAATGCAAAGATGTGCCACAATTCGGCCATTATGGAAAAAAACAACGACGAGCAGCAGATCGAACGGTACATGGCCTGCGGTATGCCCTCCAAGGCGGTGCGCAGCGTTAAGTATACGCTAAAGAAGCGCGAGAAGAAGCAGCAGCAGAAGAAGGAGGCGGAAGAGCAGCAACAACAGAGAAGCTTACAGCAACAACACTTACTGGAGGACCTCCAACTTAGCAGCAGCAGCAGCGGCAGCGATGCAACCGCCAGCAGCGCCAGTGATAGCGAGGATAGCGGTGCCGATGTTGCGCCTGTGAACAAAACTGCTACCGTTTCGGAAGTAACCTTTAAGGAACAAATCACCGCTGACACTGCCGTCAAAAGGGGCAGTTTCAATAGCAATATTAACAGTGAACTTCTCAAATTCTGCCCGCACTACCGTAAAATGCAACAACAGCAAAAGCAACAACAGCAGCAACAGGAACAAATGATAATGAAAGAGCAGAAACAGAAAGAGGAAGCGGAGAGCGGTGAAATAACGGAACTCTCGGCAGCCGCTCTAAAAGCCCAACAGCAGCGAAAGCTTAGCTCCATGGAGCCCTCAATGGACGATGCTCTGGCCATTGGCACCCAGATGACCCGTCAGGTGTCCGAGCGTATCACCTGTCTGGTGGCCCAGCTGCAAGCCAGCCGTTTATACACGTAAGTTTCTAAATCAAAAACTATATAAACAAAATAAAATTCTAAACAATAAAACAAAGAAGGGAATAGAAAAAGGTATAAAATAAGTTAAAATAGCCGTATTATATATAAAGACCATATTTTAGAGGTCATTCATCATATAATAAGGTACCTTTAAAATGTTCCAAAAGTAAAATATATCTATATAATATAGAAATATCATATTTTGGTTCTTAAAATTTATATTTTAAGAACCATATATCATTTTTATTATGAGAAACAACCATTTCTTTTTGAGATCAAGTTAGATCTTAGCTAATTTTTTCCAATAAATTAATTAGTAATATTATTAGTATTCCCAATAATACACATACATTTTCACTTTTAAAAAGTATTTAATACTTGACAAATTTAATTATTTAAGCACATTAATAATATATAATGATTTCCGTTTAACATTCAGTGTAGACTTTGGCACGCGCCTCACGTGCTTACACAAAAATATGTGGGGAATGGCAGGAAGCGTGGAGGCATTAATTCGATTAATTCGTTATCGTTTCTATATATTATATTATTACAATATTTTCGAATTAAAATACACCCAAAGAATCAACAAAAGTAATCAATATTTTGCTATATTTATTGTTCATAAAACTTTTCCTCAATCAATAACCTTGCCCCACAAAAATTTAAAACAAAAATATATGTGTATTATAAAAATCAGCGATAAAACGATAAATATTATCTACTTTTTGCGGTTCATTGGTCGCAAGAAAGAGATTCCCATAATTTTGTCATGTGACATAAGAACAAAGCTATGAATGAAGGAGGAGGAAGGGTATTAGAACCTATAAGAAAATGCTTATCAGTTCGTTGTCACGGCGATGGATCATGCTGATCACACGCCCCTATTGTATATTATTGACTCTGTCAGCTGTTTTATTTACTCGTTGTCTAGACGCGAATGCCGTTATGCAAACAAAAAAGGAAGAGAATTAATGCATTTTCAAAAGAAACAGAGAATGGAAATGGAAAACGTTTAACAGGTAAACTAATCCACGCGTCACTAGCTAAACGGAATCAAAGTCATTAGATCAAAATGAAAGTGAAATATTATAATATACAACACAGGAAATGATCAACAATGAACTATATAAAGTGATATAGTTTATTAATAGACTGTATGAGATCTTAATAATAATGTTTTTGATCAGATCTATTTCATTGAATATCTTATCCCCTTCATCATCCTAAGATTATTAGCACTTAATTAATAATAACTGGAACTCGTGATATTCACAATATGGTTAATTTATACCTTGCTCTAAACAATTTAAAAAAAGTGACAAGCATAGCACGGGCCAAAAAGTCTGGAATTCTAGGCTATAAAATATATAATTTATTGAGTTATTTATCCCTTAACATTACCTAACAAAACATCCCTCCCATTTTTGCGTTGTGACTAATAGGGTTTTTAGCCAACTGGAAAAAAATTACTAATTATAATTCTATATATATTTAGAACATATAATTATATTATATTTATTTACCTTGACCGCAATGCCAAGCGATAAGTTAACCCCTTAAGTTCCTTATCTAATGATCAACGCAACGCGATGACGAAAAATCGCAAGTCAACAGAGTTTCCCTAAAGACGCCCTGAATCATCACAGGTGCTATTACCTGTTCGAATGGGGTTCCTAAAAAACGTCACTTCTAGGTTTTTAGGTCACAATTGCGGTCAAAATAATAGTGAAGTGTGTCTTGATTTTATAACAAATAAGACTGTTAAATAAGAAATCATTTCATGGTTTTTAAATAACCAACTTACTATTTATTTATTTATTTATTTGTAAATTATCTTTGTCTCGTCTTTTGTTTTACATAGTTTTACCAGCTGTACACGCTCGTCAGCTGATTTGTAAAAGTGCAAGTGCAAAATGTATATATGTATATATGCATACGAAGATTACGACTATGTATATATATATTTTCTATAGTTTCTGGCTTTAGTTCTGGTCTCCGCATTTAAGAGGGAGCACCGCTTGAAATATATACAATATTTGGTTGCATGCGTTTTCGCACGTACGCCACTTTGGCTTTGTATTTGCCGCATGACAAAAAAAAAAAAAAAAATTGAAAATGCAAAAAAGCAAGTGGCAAAAAAAAAATAGAGAAACATAGAAAAATAGTGGCAAAGAGATATGCAAAAACCAAAAACCCGAAAGGAAGGCAGACAGACAGACGACGCAACAAATGCGTAGACACAATGTGCGAAAGGTTGAAAAAAAAAACGCAAGCCCAGTGGCGTAACCAAAGGGGGGCCTTTGAATTGTTTAAAACCCCTAAATATATCTACATATTTTCCGGATCCCGACATGGAATCTAATCAGCCGACTACGAGGGCCACGTGGCTACGTAATAATTCACGACAACTATATCTATCTGGAGTTTGGACTTATATATAACCCAATCGATGGTGCTACGATTACGTTTATAAATCCATTTCAATTCCGCTCCGATTATATGGTAGCCACTTGAGTCTGTTTACACAGACTACTAGACAATTGACGACAATATCTGGGGCTTGTTATAAGATAGTTTAAAGTTCAGATTTATAGAGGTAGTTAAAAGTTATACAGACTGTAAGATATATGTATCTTATAGATGAAATTTATACAGGCAGTAGGGTATATTTTTAAGTTTAAGATTTATATAGGCAGTTGAAATTTATAAGATATATCTTTCAGTTGAGATTTATACAGGCAGTAAGGAATATTTTTAAGTTCATAATTTATATAGGCAGTACTATATATCATAGAATACTTTCACAAATTTCAGGGCTTTTAAATATTTATGCCCTATTTTAAATAAAACAATAAATAATTTGAAAGAAATTTTGGATTAGTAGGGATTATTATCAGGGTTTATATTAGTTAATATCAGAATTAAGAATAATCTTTTGATTATTTTGAAAAAATTACTAAATTCGGTATCAAAATTGATTATTTCTTATAGAATTCTGACGCGTACAACACAACCAGCACACTTGATAGCCGTTGGCATATTGGCCTTTGTGCTAATGACTGTGGGACGCGATCTCATCGATCCAACGACAACTACGGTGACATCAACAACAACATCAACATCAGCAACAACAACAGAAGCAACATCAAGACCATCGACTATACCAGCAGCTTTGGTCTATCTTGGTGCCTTTGCCACCCACTTTGGATCCCAGATCTGGATGACATTTGTGTCTGGTAAGTTTTAACAAATAGTATTAAAAAAATAATCATGTTTAAATCAGTAATCCAAACCATGTTACACTCAAGAGAACTTCATGTATCATAGGCAAGGCATACTTCATAAGACCCCAGGCTAAGGACAACATTTAAAACCGTAGCTAGACTTGAAAAGCTACTCTTAAATGTCACCAAAGTGTCACTAAGCGAAACATAAATCATCAGTGTGTGTCTCTTTTTGTTATTGTGATCCTCTCAAAATGATGTATTCTTCTGCAGCAGCAGATCATCTCTCATTCATCAGTGATCATTGATCTTCAGTATAAATCTCTTGAAAGCGACGCTTTTCTAAACATAATCATAGTCAAGCCGAAAACTGTAACTACATCTTAAACGAGCTTTATATTAATTATAAATTAATTAATTACTATTCTATATATTTATGTGTTATCCCTTTTTGCAGGTCTCTCGCTATATTTCTCCCTGCCACGTCATGTATTCGGACAGTGCCAGCAAATATTATTCCCTCGCTACTTTGCCCTCAATGCAATGCTCAGTTTAACCATGTTGGTTGTCTATGCCAAATACTTTTTGAGCGGATGGACAACGGCGGCTGGCATCCAAATGGGATCCCATGCCTTGGCCACCGGCATTGAGGTGGTGGTGCGTCTGTATTTGGTGCCACCGATGTTGCAATTGATGCACGAGAAATACAGGATCGAGGATGCAATTGGAAGTGGCCAGGAGGTTGGCAGTTTGGTTCAGGGCGATCTTGTCGATTGTCCGCATTACCAACGCATTCATAAGGGATTCCGGCGTATTCACATGACCATTGCCATTGGCAATATGACCGTCATGCTGACAACGTGTCTGCAATTGTATTTTCTGGCATCGAAAATACATTTCAGCTAAGGCACTAAGGCTGAGCGGAGTGAAGAATTTATTAGAGAACCAGGGATGCCCAAAAAAAACACATATACCTAGCTCTACGAATTTTGAAATCAATTGAAAATTAATTTGTTCAAATCGAAAAGAGGTTTCGCTGGGCATTCCTCATAGAATAAGTTAACATCATCATCACCATAAGCACATTAAATCACAATACCAACCGTATATTGCAATGTTCAGTGCTTTTCTCAAAAAAAAAATAATGATAATATGCTTATTGAACAATTGATAATATATATAATATTACCCAAGCAAAAGAAAAAACGAAAAATGTTACATTTCAATATTTACATCATCTGCTACGATTTTCCAATCTGATTTCCTGTGATAAACTCAGCCCGCCTCCCACTCCCACTCCACAAAACTCTCAACCGCCAACCGCAGCAGCACATTTAGTCTATAGTCGATAGCCAATAATTTACACAGATTAATTAATTAATAGCTTAATTCATAATTAATTATATTATTTTTTTTTTATATAACTCAAAATCAGTACGTGTTTTTTCTGTTATTTATTAATTTATCGAAACTATGTATTTATGATATATTAGTGAATATATAATTTAAATTAGAACAACAAGAAACTTCAATGAAAACAAAAGCAAAACAAACAAAAAACAATACAAACAAATAAAAACACAGAAATTAAACCAATAAACAAAAAAATATTAAAGCAAAGTCGAAATCTTTCGCTAAAATATAAATAATTGTTTTTTCTCAAAGGGGTTTCAATGGTTTTAAATTAATTTAAGCAGAAACTATTAACATTATAAACTTGTCTTCTAAAATAATTACTTTGAAATTGAAAAGATGACATTAAGTTTTGATGTTGAGAAACATTTTAAAGATTTTAAATACTCTAAATAAGAACTTTTATAATCATATTATTTATTATATAGATATATCTGTTAAATAGATCTTATTGTCAATTCAGATCAGTTTTTCAATTATTTAATTATTGCTTTTATCGATATTAAGCACATAAATCTTTCGATTTATCTATCTTAATATATACAATATTTGTATATTCTCTATTTGATTAATCCTTATATCGATATTAAGAACATGAATCTTTCGATTTATCTTAATATATACGATATTTGTATATTCTCTATTTTTATCGATATTTTGACAGCTCTACTAGAAAATCAGGACTTTGTACACAACTGTACTTTAACAAGTAAGAAAGCTAAATTAAACTTTCTACATTAATGACATTAAAGACAAATGTATTTCTCATTATTGAGATATTTACAAGGCTCTCCATCTCTGGAACTTTATATATTATTGACTTAAAACATAAAAAACCATATGTTAATGTATAAAAAAAAATATTTAAAATACTTTAGTACCCCATATTTAAAATATTCAACGAATTCTGTAACAAAAATGAAACTTTCCACTTACCGCTTCAATTTCCTGCTCGAATCGAACCGGTCTCAGCCGGCAGAGCACCACGACCAGGTAGATAAAATTCACCGCCATTCCCATTCCTGACCAGAGGACCACATCCGGCGTACAGGCAACCAGATAGCCATGCATGCCCATCATCAAACAGCCAATGAGGAGCATCGTTCGCATCCATAGCGAACCGTAGGGACCATGCGGGGCCAGGAAGGCGAGAAAGAGGAAGGCCCAGCCGAGCTGAAAGTATAGATGATGCGGCTGCTGCCATCCGAGGCACTGTTCGATGGACCAATCGCCGGGATTGATGGAGCGCAGGGTGCCATTGTTGTCCCAGGTGATGGTGCCGCTGCTGGCGGCACTAGTGCCAGCCGTGCTCTGTGCAATAAGGGAACCGGCTCCTCCGGCCTCCGATCCACCTGCTGCTGCAGTGCCGCTGCCCGCTGCGGATCCAGAGCCCAGACCGATGCCCATGACGCTACTGCTGGCACTGCTGCCGGCGCTATTGATTAGGGCGCCCATGCCAACGCCGGCGGCACTGCTGCCCGCCGTGCTGGGCATTCCAGTGCTGCTCCTCCGCCTCCTCCTGGCTTCCTTTCTCTCCTTGATTTCAGTCTGTCACTCTCCTTAAATTGTGGTCTTTGGGTTGGTTTTTTTGTTTCGTAAAAATCCAATCTCGATCACTCGTTATCTTGTTGGTTGGTGTCCTCGCTTTAGCTTTCATTTTAAAAAGTTAAAATTTTAAATTATTTGGGGTTTATATAATTTTTTAAAATTTTATAAAATCGAATTTAAGGTTTTAACTGATGTTTGCTTTATTTTAATATTATTTATAATAAATTGTTAACACACCTTGAAAACAATAAAAAATCCAACCGTTTCGTGGTTTTGGTCAACACTAAGTAGAACACTTTAGCTTTGAGTGGTGCCAGACCTCGCTAATTTGTAGCTTGAAAAAGTTTTACTTGGGGGATTTCCCTTGATAATTCGTTTTTTATATTGACAAATGCTGCTACTCCTCGGATAGTTAATAATAGAGTAAAGTTCCGATAATGATGATGATGCTGCTTCTGCTGCTGCTGCCGTCTCCGCCGCATGTCACATTGTTGCATCGTTTAGGCAGCTGATGGATGAAAACAAAAATAAAACAAATTTATTGGTAACTTCGTGAGACAATTTTAGCCTTGGCAAATCAATAAATAATAATATAATCGATATTGCTGCAACCCTTTGGGAATTCACTCAGCTTGTGCAGCAATTCCCAGAGATCACATAATATATAATTACACATATGCACAAGTACAATGGAAAGAGTTTACAAGTCTAGGAATCTATATCAACAAAAAATAAGTCGATTTATTATATTGACCAATATAAAATCAAAAACTTTGATATATCGAAAATATATAGAATTTAATATCACAAAATTAAATTAACCGTTTAAATATTGATATCGAAAAACATCTGAAAACTGTTATTTAATACATTTTCTTCTCCGATTATATTGATTTGAAATATCAAAAGTATATCGATTAATGGCACATACATATATCGCAGCATTAAAATATCGATTTTTATATTAAGCTTTTTCTGCCATTTTCTAATCTAAAAGAAATATTCAAAATATCCCTGGCTTCCACTGGCCTCCAGTTTGTATTTCCAGTTTCAAGAAATTTTGCAATAAATCATCCAAAAATCCACACAATAAGGATTTCAACAGAATAACCAAAATTTGGTCAAAACTCTCCAGAGAATATATGTATCTATTGTATATACAAAATAAAGCAGACTTGTGTGTGTGAGAAAAGTTGAAAAGGTTTCTTTAGCTGACTTTCAAAAGATTGGAAGTGGGAGAGCATATACAGTTGTGGTTAAAAAGAAATAATCTAAACAGCAAAATGTAAAACAAAATATACAAAAATAAAATAAAATTTTAAATTAATGAATAAGTAAAGGAGAAAATAATAAATAAATAAATATTTAAATAAAGAAATACTCTAATATAGTAAACAAAATAATACTAAATAATAAAGCTTGCTATTAAAATAAAGAAAAATTCTAAAACGTTAGAAAAATAATTATCTATATTTAGTTAATCCCAATGTGATCTATAATTTATTTTTAACTCAAACATAATCAGTTATTTATTTCTATTACTTATTAGTTAATTATTATTTATTATTATTTTGTTTCTTATATGATATACCTTGAATCTCAAAAGTGGCACTATATATTTTGAATTTAAAGGTAAAGCTGTCATTATTGCTATTCTTTTGACCACATCTGCATGGTTCCCACTATACATATATATGAGTAGATATATATTCTATATTGGGGTTGGTCTGGAGAGTGTAGAACCAAAACATTTCCGGCCTGGACTGGTGGACAATAAAACAAAGGCAACGAGAAGGACAGATAGCGCGAAAGAGGAAGGCGAACACACACACACCAAGAGGGGACGACGACAAAGGGCATTCAAATAATCAATTTGATGTCACTAAGTTCGTGGTCTCAAATGCACTGAGAGAAAACTTTGACATCAAATTGGTATTTAAATATAATTTAATTTTCCGAATACATTAAAAATTATAAATAACCAAAATAATAAACGAGAGTGACATATTTTCTTCGAAATAAACATTCCTAGTCTATAAATTAAATGAGAATGTGCTTAAAATATTTTTCCTGATTTTATAACTGATTTTATTGCACGATTTTATGTCATTTCAAAACGATATATACCCGGAAAAAAGACATGATCCAAGTGAGATTTATGCGGATAATGTAAATCATTTAAGACGATATAATTCAAAGCTCATTAAATCAAATACTAAAATTACAAACATCAAAAAGTCATAGTTTTTGAAAATAGTTATTAATGTATACATGTATCTACAAATTCTCATAACTAGCGCATATCTATCTTCTATAAACAAAACTCAAATAAATTATATAATGACTTCATAGCGTATTTTTAAATATTATTCTCTATGTATCGGAATCGAAAACACTAGTATTTTTTCTCTCTCTGCATTTTCGGTATTGAAAGCGGTCAGCCAAGCGATGACTGACAGTCAGACGACGACGATGATGATGATGATGGCGATGTCGGTTGGAATGATGATTACTCAACACTTTGCATGGTGGCTGCAACAATGATGATAATAGTGATGATAGCGCCAAGTGACACACATCATCAGCAACACAAGCAAACAAAGAAAGCCAACACTTTCAAAAGAAATAAAAACAAAACCAGCAGCAGCAACATTTAGTAACATTTGTGGTCTCGCACAAATGTTGAAGTAAAAACAACAAATGAAGGAAACAAGAATATTTAAAATCAAAATAAATCATAAAAATAAATTTCCTAAATTTCCACAAACATTTAGACCTTGTCTATATCTTTATTAAAACCATTATTAATCAAAACCCCTTAAAACACAAGTTTTAGTGAACCATTTTTGATATACCTTTTAGGCAAATAAAAATAATATTTAGATGCTAATTTAATTTGTATACCCTACGCAAACTAGTTCCTCAGTTTTGAAGGTATCTCAGCGAAACTTTACAGTAAGTCTTCATATAGACTTACTTTAATTTGGTTTAAAGCTATCTATCTATTATAAAATTTCATTTTTAATTTTATGAAAATCAGAATACTATACAATATAATTACCAGAAAACGGATGTTAAATGTAGAGAATCAGTAAGTATCTTTCAAGATTAAGTTATTAAGAGCAGTTATTAACTATGATCAGTAAGTATCTATGGCAAGTAAGTAACTCTGAACATTAATTAACTTATGAGAAGTAACTCTGAACATTAAGTATCTATGACCAGCAAGTATGTATGATCATGTATTATGTATTATATGAACAGAAAGTATCTATGACTAGTATGTATGTATGATCACTTACTAACTTTGAACACTAATAAACAATGACTTGCAACTTTTGTAACACAACACATATCTGATACTGGCTTGGCAGCAGTCACTTCGTTCCGGGGATGTTAGAACAAGTTGGGAATCATATACTTTGATGTGCGCAAGTAAATCTGAACACTAAGTAACTATGACCAGTAAATAAATCAGAACACTGAGTAACTATGAGCAGTAAGTAACTCTGATCAGTAAATATCTATGAATAGTCGGTAACTCTGATCAGTAATTAAGTATGCCCAGTAAGTATGTATGTATGATCACTTACTAACTTTGAACACTAATAAACAATGACTTGCAACTTTTGTAACACAACACATATCTGATACTGGCTTGGCAGCAGTCACTTCGTTCCGGGGATGTTAGAACAAGTTGGGAATCATATACTTTGATGTGCGCAAGTAAATCTGAACACTGAGTAACTATGACCAGTAAGTAACTCTGAACACTAAGTATCTATGACCAGTAAATAAATCTGAACACTGAGTAACTATGAGCAGTAAGTAACTCTGATCAGTAAATATCTATGAACAGTCGGTAAATCTGATCAGTAATTAAGTATGGCCAGTAAGTATGTATGTATGATCACTTACTATCTTTGAACACTAATAAACAATGACTTGCAACTTTTGTAACACAACATATCTGATACTGGCTTGGCAGCAGTCACTTCGTTCCGGGGATGTTAGAACAAGTTGGGAATCATATACTTTGATGTGCGCAAGTAAATCTGAACACTAAGTAACTATGACCAGTAAATAAATCAGAACACTGAGTAACTATGAGCAGTAAGTAACTCTGATCAGTAAATATCTATGAATAGTCGGTAACTCTGATCAGTAATTAAGTATGCCCAGTAAGCATCTATGATCAGTAAGTAACTATGAGCAGTAAATAACTCTGAGCAGTAAGTAAGTAAGTATCTATGTAAGTATGTGTGTATGATCACTTACTATCTTTGAACACTAATAAACAATGACTTGCAACTTTTGTAACACAACACATATCTGATACTGGCTTGGCAGCAGGCACTTCGTTCCGGGGATGTTAGAACACGTTGGGAATCATATGCACAAGTGTGCGAGATTTGTTTTGGAACAAAGAGCAATCTATTTAAATGAAACTATGTAGCTAATCTTCTTTATAATTTTACTAGTATATAGTTCGGAGCATGGCGAATCGGTGGACTATATATATACATATATATAGTAGCTGCCATAGGAACAATCATAAATAGTTGGAACAAACCTATAACTTTTCCAGTTTTCAACAGATTTTCTTCAAATTTAATATATAGCCAAAATATATTAATCTAGAATTTTGTGTAAAATTTTATGAAAATCGAACTATTATATTATATAGCTGCCATACAAACGATCGTTAAAAATAGGGGAAAATAGAAAACTGTGAAAGTAACACTGTAAATATAAAATTTATAGGTGAATTATACGAAAGCCGGCTTACTTTATTGTTTTTTAACATAAATATAAATATTTTGTATTGGATTAATTCCTAGTGATCGAATATTAGCCTGCAAGGGTATATATAAATAAAAGACTTTTTAAATAAATGAGTATGATATTAGTCTTTACAGCTCAAACTTTTGCAAGATAACTTTTAGATAAATTAACAAAATATACTGAGTCAAAGAATTAATCAATTAAGGAATTGATATACAAATTTTAAAGTAAACTACAAATATATATTTATCGTATTTATGATAAAGGGTAACCTCAACATCAATGCACCCACACACGCACACATTTTGTGGGCAGAGAAGATGAAGTCATCGTTTTGTTGCCTTGAAGAGAAAACAACAACAACAATAGCAACAAATAAAACAAAGTCCACACTAGCAGCGAAACAACAAAACAAACACAAACACAAAATAAATATATGTACAACTAAGCGCGACTTGGCTTAAAAGACCAAAAAAAAGTGAAGACCAAAATGGGAACAACTCGAGAAAAATGTAAAGAAAAAAATATATATACAAAAAAATGAACTTTAAAACAATAAAATAAAAAAGAATGAATATTAAAAAGAGGGCAACATGGAATATACAATGTGTAAGACAAGAAAACCATAAATCAGAGCTTAAAGAAATGCTAAATTATCATTATTAATTTATAGTTTTTATTAAACTCTGATAAGTTACAAAACATATTAAAAGCGTGTTATTGAACAGGGTTTCGAAAGTAATAAATATTAATAAACCAATAATAATCAATAAAATTTTAATAATATTAATTTGTTTATATAATCAATTTGATTTATTTCAGGTATATTTTTTGTATATCGTCAAAGTTAGTTTTCTTGTCTATTTAAAAATATTGTTTAAAAAACTTTTCATATTATTTATAATTTTAATATTTATAAAATTGTAAAAAGTAAATCTTAAACTTCCTATTGTGAAAATGCCAATAAGTTGATAAATGACTGAGGAAAAGATGGGTGGAGTGAAAAGACCAATGGGTAATGGATGAAAAGCGGGGCATGGATCAATGACCAATATAGTGACAATATAGGTAAAGAAATGGGAGGGGGAAAGGCGGAGGAGGTTAATGGTCAAAGCCTCCTCTCTCTTTCTCGTTGCCCTTTTTTTTCTTTGCGGCGAGGTAATTTGCTATCGAAGTCATCGATTGATTGGTGTTTGCTTAAACGCAATCATCGTAAAATTATCGTGTGGGGGGGGGGTAAAAGTATCTAATGAGATATCGCAATAAGATATAAGATATATCCCTATTTGTTTGCATTTGCCTTCCAATTAGATGAGTCACAAAAGGGACTGTACAGGATCCTAATGGCCTTTCCCTAAAAAAGGGAAATGAAAGTATTTGAAAATTTCATCTAAATTAGATAAATAATTTTCTTGGAAACCAACTTGGCTAGATTTAAGCTACTGTTGATGCTTATAAAAGATAAATACGTATACGTAATATTGTTAGAAATAACACCTAACAATATTACGTATACGTACTTATTCTAACAATATTACGTATACGTATTTATCCTTAATCATGAATTAAATTGAAATTGAATTGATTGACATCATTCAACTAAAATTATAAGGTAACAAATTAAACCAGATTAAATAATAGTATTTATATATTTACAAATAATAATATTTATAGGGTATAGAGTATAGGGTATTTCTATTTCGAAACGAAAGCTAGCAAATAAAATATAGCCCGCAGCGACTCATATCTTGGCCGATTCTAATCGTTATTTGGCCCGCAGACAAATTATGGTCGCTTGGGTCGTAATCCAATTGGAAACGGAACATATATGTACATATGTATACATTTATGTATGCCGCGGCAATTGGAAATGTCGATAGAAAAGGAAAAAGTGAAAATAGAGGCACCCTTTCATCAATTTTCCCCTAGCAACAAGTCATCAAGTTGTACACATTGTAATAGTTTAATTACAAGAAATTAATTGAGGAAAAAACAAAGTAAGAAAGCTAGAAACGAGAGTAAACGACTAGGGAATACCCGGTACTCAAAGTTTTTAGGAGTTAAATATGAAAATACAAAATGTAAAACTCTTTAAGAACTCAAATTAGCCTTTTTCAATATTTTTTGTTTTGAAATAATTAAATTAAATGCCTTTCTAACACTATTTATGAAGAAAAAAAACTAGAAACGGAATACAAATTAGAAAAAAGACTTATTAACATTTTCCAAACTATCAAAATATGATTTACAAAAATAAAAAAAAGATTAAATACCCTACCGACCCCTTAGGGCGTTTCCAAGTTTGTATTTCTCTTTGCTTAAATAGCATTTTAACAATTATAAAATAATTTCGTAGCAGTTTTTAGACGGTGAAGCAAGTGGAGAGGCAACTTTTTCTCTCTCTCTCTCTCTCTCTCTCTCTCTCTCTGGTTTCTTGCCAATTTCCGTTTCCCACGCGTTAACAAAAAACAAAAACCAGCAACAAAAAAATAATAATTATACCAATAACAATAAAGAGGCAAAAACACATGCCGTATTCAATTTTTATATCTTTCTTATGCTCAAAAAACAAGGGAAAACAACCAAAGCAAGACAAGGGTTTGAAAAAATAACTAAGACAACGAAAAGAAATCAAATTACTTAATCACTCATTCACTTTGTAAATGGGTTGGGGAAAACAATGAATATCCATCGAAAATTGATGGATTGCCAGACAATCATGTTTTCTTATTTGCAGTATTTCGAATATTTTCCATTTGTAAAATATGTATATATTTAATCAACAAATGGAGTAACGAGATAGAAAAACTATTCCAACACTAAGGAATGGTTTCTACTCTCAACTGTTAAAGTATCTGACAGTTATCTGATCGAAAAAGATAAATACCAGATACATTTCTGAAATGACCTTGACAATGAGTCTAGCTTAAGGATAGATAACCAAATTTTTGTATCATTAACTTTATCTGACTGCCCAAAAATTATCAACTTGACAACGGAAGAAACTTTCCAGTAAATAGATAAGTTATGTATCTTATCTAAATTCTTTTAAATAAAAATAGATATCAAATAGCAGAAGTTATTCAACTTTGTGTATGATAATAATGATTATTAACTAAGTTTATTTAGAGTATTTATCAACAAAAATTATTTGTATTTCACTCTATCCTTTAATACCTGGTATTTATTTATTGTTTTGAAAGCTTTCACTTACTGAGTGACTTTTAATTTAATTTAAGTAAATTATAATAATACTTTATAGGAATAATAATACTCAGCTTTATTTCTAAAGCATTTAGGGAGCGATCCTTGACCCGAGCGATTTGTAAGATTTGTTTAATTAAGCTCACACGCAACGATCATCAAAATAATTACAAAAAAAAAAAAAAAAAAAAAAAATTTCCACTCCAATCCACTCGCTTCCATCTAGGGATGTTTTTCAACTTTTCAATCTATTTTTGAATCTATTACTACATTTTTGGAATGCAGCAGCTGCTTTTGATTTCTGGGAAGCAATCTGTGTTTGTTTTTTTTTTTTTTTTTGTGATTTTCCTACATTAATTAATTTCTCTCCATGGGATGCAAAAATTTTGCAATTGCTTTTTTATTGCTGTTTGTCAACCGGCTGTTTGAAACTCGAATAAATAAATATCTATGATATGTATGTATTATGTACATTGTATGTACATACATACGTACATTATATTGCCCCAATCTCGCCTCTCTTTTGCTCTTTTAGGCAAACTAGCTTCCATAAATATACACGCACACACAAACATGTACTGAAAAGTTGCATGCCAGAAATGCTATGCAAATGCAAACACCCACACAGTCGCACACACACACATATGGGGGAGAGAAACAGCTGCAGGAGTTGGGGTTTGTTGCTGTTTTACTCTTTACCAACTCCATATCTCCCCCTTCCCCAATCATCCATTTCTACTTCTGCTTCTTCTTCTTCTCCTTCTTGGACTTCTTTGATGCGTGCTGGCAACTGCAATCGCTGCCTCTGCCGACGCTGCCACCACCCGCACGCACACACACACATGCATCGTATACCACATTTTTTAGAGCGTTGATGTTCGATTTTTCACCGTTCTTGCACTCATACATATAAGTAAGTATGTACGTATGTAACTTTAATGGTTATTATTTAATTAGTTTTGGCGCAACTTGAAAAAATAAAGAGAGTCAGGCAGCAAAAACACAAACAAACAACGCCTTCGCCGCCAGTCTCCTATGTACATGTATTGTACATGTAAATACATATATGTATATGACACCGAAACACTTGAAAAAAAATTAATGATTTTAAAGATAATTCACATGCACACACACACTTTCCCTTTCGTTGCTGTTGTACTTTATTTGTTAATGCCTTTAACACTCGAGTTTATTGTTTTTCTTAATGGGAAAAGCAAACTTTTATTTACCAGCAGAAGTCACTTGCATTTGTTTCGCGATCCGATTGCTTTTGTGGTCTCGTGTTGGGAAATATATACATATGTATGTAGCAGAATATATGCGGATGTTTGATATCAATAGTTAGTTTATGTTTTAGCCCGGCAATTAATCGGATACGAATGTCTTATTTGCCATATTCCTTTTCTTTTTGGCAGCGCAGCTCGGTTGAAAAAATAACAATGATAGTGAATTTTGCGGTGGCTTAAATAGAAATTTTGTTCGAATGCTCTCTGCACTCTGCTCCCGAGCTCCGCTCTCCCGCAAAACAGCCGTTTCTCTCGATTCGCTTTGCCCAGTGATGCCAAAGTTCTATCTTGAAAAAAGCTGTTAAGAACAGAAGTAGGGGTTAGAGGTAAGGCTAAATAATTTCTATATATGTATTTACCGATTATTTATTGCATTAATAGCAGGAATAAAAATGTAAATAAATTATTATTAAATTACGTTTAGTTTGCAGTTGCATATCTTTTGTTTTAACAATATTTTGATTTGTCCCTTAAGGCTAGCTACTTTCTAGCTACAATGTGACAGCACTCACTAGCCCTTTTTTCGCTCTCTTCTGCGTGGCCTCTCTTTCTCTCTCCTTTTTACAAATAACCTTTTTCAAAACGATAGACTTGCAAATACAACTGGGGGATCAAATATCACAATAAACTATAAGAATAAATACCTAATATAGCTTACATTCATTTAAATCTAGTTTATGTCATCGCAGCGGCAATTGGGAGAGCGAGAGTTTGAGAGAGCTGAAGAGGGAGGCAGAGCGAAGCTTGAAAAGAGAGCGGAAAAACAGCTGGCAATGACAACAATAAGAGGAAGAACAGCCGGTTTGGCTTAAATGTTTTAAATTAGTCACCCGACATAAGCTAGCCATAAGTTTACAATTAAGGGAATGTTAATATCAAAACGATGATTCAACAAAAAACATGTTTTGGCAAAAACGGAAGAAAAAATCGTGCCAAGCTGTGAGCTGCCATTACGTTTACAATACTTATATCGATAGCTCGATACCGATAAAGTCTTCTCTGCCACGGCTTGCAAATTCTGTCGCGCATTATTTTTACCAATTTTTTTTCGAATAATAGCAACAATAAACCTAGTGCAGTGATATATAAATCGAAATAAGCTTACGGAGCACCTATAAAACCAGAGACCGGTTAATTTGGTGACCTTGAATTGGAATAAACAACGCCGGAAACGCCGGCAGGCGAGAGAGAAAAAAAAGACATGACGGTTGACGTGGGCGGCGTCGCCAGAGGCTTTCTCACATGGGAGAAGCAGGAGCATCTAGTTAAACTGGCCATACTCATTTTGGCGGCCGTTCTGTGTGAGTTAATATGCCATATTGGGAATTTATAATAGTTATTGTTAAAAAACAAAAAAAAACTAATGCGGTTCGTGAGTTTGTTCGATATCGATATTTTCTGATAGAGGTGGTAGTTCGTACGAAAGGTTCATGTCTTCGCTAGACTTCAGCTGTTCTGATATAGTGAATACAGGCACCTTTTGAAGATATCGATATAACGATTAAATGAAATTTGCCATCACTAAAACTCAACTTCCTCTTTTTAATTTTTGACCGCATGCAGCATTCGCCACGCGCCTTTTTTCTGTTCTGCGATTCGAAAGTGTTATCCATGAGTTCGATCCGTACTTTAACTACCGCACCACTCGGTTCCTGGCCGAGCAGGGCTTCTACAAGTTCCACAATTGGTTCGATGACCGCGCCTGGTATCCCCTGGGCCGCATCATTGGCGGCACTATTTATCCCGGATTGATGGTAACCTCGGCGGCGCTCTACCGCCTCATGTGGCTGCTAAATGTGACTATTGATATTAGGAATGTGTGCGTCTTCCTGGCGCCGTTCTTTTCGTCGCTTACCACATTGGTTACCTATGCTCTTACCAAGGAGATTCATGTAAGTTTTGGAGGTTAATTTTCACACGTGGTTTTTGTACTTAACATGTTTTTCTCTTCTTTCTTTCAGAGCACTGGCGCTGGACTGGTGGCTGCCGCTCTCATCTCCATAGTTCCTGGTTATATATCCCGTTCGGTGGCCGGATCTTATGACAATGAGGGGATTGCCATCTTTTGCATGCTCTTCACCTACTATTTGTGGATCAAGGCCGTCAAGACGGGCACCATCTTTTGGTCAGCCATGGCTGCATTGGCTTACTTCTATATGGTCTCCTCATGGGGTGGCTATGTGTTCCTAATCAACCTTATACCCTTGCACGTGGTGGCTCTGATGATAACGGGCAGATTCTCGCATAGGATCTATATTGCCTATAGTACGCTGTATTGTGTGGGCACAATCCTGTCCATGCAGATCTCTTTTGTGGGATTCCAGCCCATCCAAAGCTCGGAGCATATGCTGGTAAGTGTGGTATCCATAGTACCATTGAGAGATTAACCTTAAGTGATCATTTTATGATGAATACTTTCTTATATTCTTGATAGGAAGAGTATGAAACATAATGAGTACGAACAACCAAGCTGATTTGATCATTGAAAGTAGTTAATTATTAATAATCCCTTCATTTTTAATAAAAATAATTAATATTTCTTAATTATTTCTTTTTAGGCTTTAGGTGTCTTTGGTCTTTGCCAGATTCACGCCTTTGTCGACTATCTGCGCTCTCGCATACCCAAAGAGCACTTTGATCTGCTCTTTAAGACCCTAATGTCCAGTCTGCTGACTGTGGTGCTTGTTGTGGGCACTCTGCTGACCATAACCGGCAAGGTATCCCCTTGGACGGGACGATTTTATTCACTGCTGGATCCTTCTTATGCCAAGAATCATATTCCAATTATTGCCTCTGTGTCGGAACATCAGCCCACATCCTGGTCATCATTTTACTTTGATCTTCAGGTTAGTTTTTATAGTTTTCTTTTTGTAATTGTAAACAGCCAAAAGATGAAAACTTTATAACGATGCGAATGAGTGTTGCGTCTTAATGCACTTGAATGATTACCTTGCACTTTGATCGCTGAGGCAGTGTCTGCCAATTAGTTGATTTTAAATTATATTTCCATATATTAATTGGTATATATTTCATCCTTTGCAGATCTTGGTATTTCTCTTTCCCGCTGGCCTGTACTTTTGCTTCTCCAAGCTAACCGATTCGAATATATTCATTATATTGTATGGCGTCACAAGTATTTACTTCGCTGGAGTTATGGTGCGTCTCATGCTGGTTCTTGCTCCCGTGATGTGCGTTTTATCTGGAATTGCCGTATCACATCTGCTGGCCAAATATATCAAGAGTGTGGATGCCGGCAGTTCGTCGTCCAAGCATGGCGGAGTGGAGAGCAAGCGGCAGCACAAGAAGATGGAGCAGCAGACGGGCGGTGTGAAGAGCGAGGTGGCCATTGGTTTTGTGGGCATTATAACGTTGATGCTTATAGTTTATACCCTGCACTGCACGTGGGTCACCTCGGAGGCTTACTCCTCGCCCAGCATTGTGCTGAGCGCACGATCGCATGACGGCGGTCGGATTATCTTTGATGATTTCCGTGAGGCCTACTACTGGCTGCAGATGAATACACCGGAAGTGAGTCTACATTTTCTACTTACTATATATTAATCAATTTCCTCACTTGCCTAAAATGATGACTACTTGTATAAATTCTTGATAGGAAGAGTATGAAACATAATGAGTACTAAACAAACTAGCTGACAAGGAAATTAAATAATGATTACTTTTCTCTTAAGAACTGTATAACTAAATTATATGTTTTTTCTTAATTTATTTCCGCAGGACGCTCGCATCATGTCTTGGTGGGATTATGGCTATCAAATAACAGCCATGGCCAATCGTACCATATTGGTGGATAATAATACTTGGAATAATACGCACATTTCACGTGTGGGCCAAGCCATGGCCTCGTCGGAGGAGAAGGCCTATGAGATAATGCGTGAACTGGATGTGGATTATGTCTTGGTTATCTTTGGCGGTTTGACTGGCTACTCATCCGATGATATTAACAAGTTCCTGTGGATGGTACGGATTGGTGGGAGCACAGATCGTGGTGCACACATACGTGAAAAGGATTACTATGCTGCGAATGGAGAGTTCCGTGTGGACAAGGAGGGTTCGCCAACGCTGCTCAATTGTCTGATGTACAAGATGTGCTATTATCGCTTTGGCCAAATGTACACGGAGGGTGGCAAGGCCCAGGGCTATGATCGAGTGCGTGCAGCGGAAATTGGCAATAAGGACTTTGAGCTTGATGTGCTGGAGGAGGCCTATACCACGGAGCATTGGCTGGTGCGCATCTACAAGGTCAAGGATCTGCCAAATCGAGGAGTCTGAAAAGGAATCAAGGAGTCGCAACAAACATTCCAGTGTGGCGCCATCTCTTTGAGAGCTGGAAGGAGAACATCTACGATTTTTTTCGATGTCACATCGATCTTCTATCTCTCTCCATTCTATGTTTGTACATTACAGTCCTACGTCTCTCTCCATCTCGCTCTGTATCTCTATTTATATCGAATCATTTGGCAATCTCTCTTGCTCCCTGAGTATTAATTGTTGCTACTTGTTGCACGCCTTTCGTTTTTTTGTACCATTTTTTTTTTTACTTTAAAATATTTCTCATCTGGAACAAGAACACAACACATGTAAGCAAATCGAACGAAAAATATATATAGATATGATAAAAGTGATCAATTTAAATAGATAATTGTTTCCATTTTGTGGGCGGTTTTGAAAGTAAGCATTTTAATTCAAATGTGAATTTATAAAATATTGCTTTAGGGTTTTAAATAACAACTAGGGTATCTAATTCAGTAAAATATTGGAACTTTGCCTTATAAAATAGTAAAATCTAGAGTTCTCTATGTTTATACCCTTATGGAGTATTATAATTTATTCAAAAGCTTGTTACTATATGAAGGAATCATTTCCGACCCTATAAATCATATATATTCTTGATCAGCATCATCAGCCGAATCGATCTAGCCATCTTTGGAGGAAAGAAAAAATTGAAAAAATTTTTCAACATTTTATAAGGGGTTACATCGTTAAAAATTATGAAAAAAATTCGAAAAAATTAAAATTTGTTAAAAGTTTAAATTAAGTACGCAGATTTATACACCTTTTAAAAACTTACATAGGAACGCTTTCCGAATTGAAATTAATGCTTTTTTGGCTTAGTTATGAGATTTTTTAAGTTTGAATTTTCGAAAAAATTGTCATACAAAAAAATTATTGATTTAAGGAATACGAAGCTTAATTATTTCCGA
The DNA here is from genome assembly GCF_035046125.1 of Drosophila serrata. Classification (NCBI taxonomy): domain Eukaryota; kingdom Metazoa; phylum Arthropoda; class Insecta; order Diptera; family Drosophilidae; genus Drosophila; species Drosophila serrata. The sequence goes on along the minus strand of NW_028257260.1, from coordinate 2,263,729 downwards.
TTCGATCCTATAATTTAATTCAAAACTGCAAGTTCAATGCTTACTTCTATCCCTCAAAAACACGCGTTAAGTTTTTTTTTTATTTATAAAAGGATATTTATTATCAAATATAAAAATGCATGCCGGTTTTGTTTTTTAACATTATAATAACCAATTTCGACTGGTACATATTTCAACTTTCTTTCAGATTTTAACTTATAGTTTATATATCCAAAATAGTTTAAAAATGGACAGTGGAATTAGGCTATATAAGTTAATAGTGCTTAGGTTTATGGTCGGTAGGTTTATAGGATAGGTTCTAACTCCATAAAGCTAATTTCTATTAACGTTTTAGTGGCCACCGCCATTTGTGGTGGTGCCATTTGACTTGGAATTCTGATTTCCAGCGTCTGTGATGAAGGCTGTGACGTCCAGCTTGTTGGCCAAGGCCTTAACCTCCTCCTTGCCTGAAGCATTCTTGCCCACAATCAACACAGTGGGATCCAGCTCAAGAACGCGGGCCAGCTTGCCAATAATCTCGGATTCATTCAAACGGATCACACGCCTATTCAGTGCCTTAATTACAGGATCAGATGGCTGGCGGTTCATGCTCACAATCTGAGTGATCAACGTCTCCTGGCTAACCACGCCCAAAATGGAACTATTAAAAAAATAAGAGAGAAAGTGAGTTAGTTATTTTAGTTTTAGTTTAACCAATTAATCCTTACCCATCCTCTTCATCTACCATGGGCAGATGGTCCACGCGGTGCTGCTTCATCAGGGCCACAGTCTCTCCCACAGTGGCGTTCGACTTTAGAACCATTGGCACTGCTGGAAGCTTTAGTTTCTGAATCGCTAGATTCCACCACCAGTGACCATGCTCGTTAACCGACTCCTTGAAGCCACGCGCCTCCATCCAATTGTCCGAGACGAACTTGGTCATATAGTTGCGAATGCCATCGGGCAGAATGACCACACAACGTTGGCCCTTCTTCAGTTTGCGAGCATTCTGGAGGGCAGCATGCATTGCACCGCCGCTGGAGCCGCCGCACAAGAGGCCCTCCTCGGCATTCAGACGCCTGCTCATGGGGAAGCAATCGGAATCGGTGATTTTGGTCCACGAATCGACCACAGTTTCATCATAGACGGTGGGTGGAAAGTCATAGCCAATGCCCTCGACTTCATAGAATGTCACATCGCTCTTGTTCATCCCAATGGGACGGGCCAAGACGGAGCCAAAGGGATCCACGCCAACGATTTGACAATTTGGAGCCTGCTCCTTGATTTTCCTACCAATGCCGCTTATGGTGCCCGCCGTTCCGGCCGAGACCACAATCATATCCACCTGATTGTCCAATTGCCACAGGATCTCAGCAGCAGTGCCATCATAGTGGGCCAACGGATTGCCCGCATTCCGATACTGATCGAGGACAATCGAATTGGGTGTTTCCCTCTGCAGCCGCTGGGCCACATAGATCAGACCTTCGGGTGAATCGTAGGCAGCCTCCGTTGGTGTACGAATTATCGTAGCTCCAAGAGCACGAAGTGCAGATACCTTCTCATTGGACATCTTCTCTGGCATCACAATGATGCACTTGTAACCCTTGACGGCACAGGCCATTGCCAGTCCAATGCCTGTATTTCCTGAAGTTGGTTCGATAATCGTGAATCCTGGCTTAAGGATACCCTTCTCCTCGGCATCCTGGACCATACGATAGCCGATGCGATCCTTGACCGAACCACCGGGATTAAGGAACTCGCATTTGGCATCTGTCAGAGGAAATCGGAAAGTTATTATGGATACACCTCAGTTGGGATTTGTTTATACAAACTCACACATCTCGCACTCTATGCCCTCAGCGGCGGGAATATGATTAAGTTTAATCAGTGGAGTGCATCCAATCACCTCCAGGATGTCCGGTGTGATCTTTTGACGGTGAGCAATGCCTCGCTGCGTATGGGGTGACTTTTCGGTGGTTCCCAAATGCCATTTGCATTTCGATGGCATTCCGGGATCGATGTAATCGGCGGGCCTTTCGTATGGCTTAGGCTGTGGCATCTCTGCGGGAAAAGGATACATTATAAGGATGTCATGTAAATTGAGGGGAAAATATATATATCATGTATGATATGATATTTAGACTAAGAGACTCATCACATTCAGTATAAGATTTATCGAAGTTGTATATCGACTTTCGTCTCATATATCGGTACAGCATCGATAAATTGAAAATATCTGCCATCTTGAATACTTAAGGTAAGCTTTTAAATCAGCGAAATACAATTTTGCAACTAGGTTTTTAAGTAACATGTAATTTTTACAACATTTTAAGAATTCAGATATTACAAAACGTCAATTTAAATAAAAGAAAATGTTATAAATAATTTGATTTCCTTGTTTTTCCATTAATAATATTCGAAAAACATTTGAATTTTGTTATCTGTTTATTTCACAATATTCGAATCGCCAGATGGTGCAGTTAGACCTCAGACCTTATCGCTTTAGATTTTGGAATAGGAATAAAAGTATGACTTGGAATCGGAATTGAAATAGATTTTTTTGTTGTCTCATTGTGTACTTGGTGATATTTTTATATATAGCCTGAGATTATTATTTGATCGAAAGCGAAAAGGTCGAGCATGCTTTTGAAACGATGACGTGCAAAAGGGGATTTGAAAAAACGAGCTTCTAAATTCCCAAGATAATAGGGATTGTAAAATTAATTTTTTTTAGAATCATAAATAAATAAATAAATTTATATTGGCTCTGGATGTGGCCATAAGAGAAATTGATAAAGCCCTGTGACGCGTTTATTTGATTATTATAAATCCCAAGGTCTTTCCTTATCAAAACCAATTGGGGGAAAGTTCAAAAATGGTGAGATCAGCAAAAAAAAAAGTGATTATGTAATTAATACTGGGGATATTTCTAAGTTCCTTATTGTAGATTGATATATTTATATATTGGATTGATCTGGAAACTAAACCCTCACAAAGTCGGTCAATAAACCTGTATATATTATACTTCAGATACTTCCTTATCGACACCTATTGGGGAAAAGCTCAAAAATTGTGAAATCAGCAAAAGTTTGTGATTATGCAATTAATTCTGGAGGAAATTTCCAAGTTCCTGATTGTAGTCGAGTGGAATTATTTTGTTTTCTTTTATAAGCATAATTGATACTTTGTTTATCTTTTGTACCCTCTCAAAGTTGGCCAATAAACGGTAGTTGCCTGTATATATTACATATATATATATATATATATATATATATATATATATATTTACTGCTTTAGATAAGGTGTTCCCAGGTGGCACTGATTGATAGCAATCGACACGCCACTTGAAGCAGACCAAATAAGGGAACCTATATACACACTCTGTTTTTAGTATTTGTTACTTTTATAATGTGCCATAAATTGGGTTCCTAAGGTAGGTCGGAAACATTAAAAGGGTTGCCTGATATTAAAAGCTTATTTTTCATTAATTAGTTTATTTAAGTGTCTCATTTTCATATGACATAACAAAAATTAAACCTTTTTTAAGGCTATGGAATAATGTTGATCTTTGAGACGAAAAAGAACAAGGGATCGGAGTTATGCAATACTTTATATAATCATTTTAAACCTATAAATCATATATATTCTTGATCAACATCAACAGCTTTACATATTCAGTCATATTTTCTAAACTGTATAAAGGGTTACACCATTCAAATTGTAAATAATTAAAAAAACAAAAATAATAATCATTTTTAAGTATTAAAGTTCATAATCTGATTAGTTGAACTAATAAAAACTAACACAATGAATCTTTCCGAATTGAAATTAATGATTTATTAGGCTTAGTTAGTTATATTTGACGAACTTTGATCTGACCAAAATATATTAAAATATATAATATATATATAAGTATTATATATAAAATTATCAATTTAATGGATTTATGTTAATTCCTATAATGCATGTTCTTAGCCAAAAACCAAATAATATAATCACCATAAAAATTCCAATTAATAAAAATAAAATATTTGTAAACCAAAAACCTATATTTATATTTTTATTACGTTTTTTTTTTTTAAATTGTAGAAGAGTTGCATAAGTCAAAATAAAACATCACATGTTGGTTTTTATACCGAATAAAACCCAACACAGAAGAGCTTTAAATGTAATATTTTAAATTAAATTTTTAAATTTAAATTAATGCATTTTTGTCTTAGTTATTATTCTACAATTGAAAACTGCAAGGGTATTAAAAATTCAGCTTTCACAAGTCTTATTTGAGACTTTAACTTAAGAATTAAAGTTAAGATACTATTGAAACAAGTTAAGTTTACGATCTTCCAACATTTAAATATATGTAAATCTATTAGTTCTATTTTTTCTGTTTTATTAGACCGTTTTCGTGTTCTCTTTTTTATTCTATCTTTTCCTTGAATTTACTTTCTTCACCAAAGAGACCGGCCAAAGAGTAAAGTGAGAAAGTGGAGTGGAGTGAGTGGGAGAGGAGTGGAGTTGCACAGATAGAATTCCAACTGGATTTTTTACTGCTCTCTCTCTCTCTCTCAAGCATGTTTATATGTTCTCCTTCCGTTTCAACGGCACATGTTTACACACACACGTAAAAGTATTTATATTCACATGCAAATAACGAAATAGAAAAACAACGCGCAGCTAAAAAACGAAAACAACAAAAGAAAGGCCAAGCACATGTGTTTTTTAGCCCCCTATTTTCACATACACGTATTTAGTTATTTAAGTACGTAAATGAGCCGGCTGGCATTTAAACGCATTTAATAATAAAGCCTTAACTGCCACAAGCTGGGCCTAAAAGGAACACAGGATTAACGTACTTTTTGAGCAGTTTCTTTTTTGTTTAAATAAACTAATCACTTTTGAAAGCCGCAGTTAAACGAATACTTACTGCTTAATTGTGATGTCTTTTTGAATAAAACTAAAAAACCGCAGCGAAGTAAGCTTGTTGAAAATATATCAAAATTTCAACTTGTATCGATATTTTAACATCGATATTATTATTTTTTGTACACAAAAAATATCATCGATATGATACGATACGATACGTAAATATACATTAACGGACTTTACATGGTTTATCTCATTTACCACTTGAAATAGCTTTTAGCACAAAGAAAATTGTTAATCAACATTCCGTACTCCAAAAATAATTAAAAAAATAATAAAAACAAAATTAAAGAATAACAGCTGCTTAGGTATGTGCTAGGGATGATAGTTCCGTCCCGATAGCACATCGATAGGCAGGAAGCGCGCCATATAAATTTGAAATTCAGCGCGCTCGACATCTATATTTGAATTAATTTAAATAGAATTTTTTGTTGTTGTTTTGTTGTTTTTGTTTTAAGTTTATTGATGACATATTTCGAAATATCCTAATAATTGAATATATCCGGATCCGGCATGACCTGTTTGGTTTATACTCCAGTGACTCAACCTTGGCTGTAGCTGTTCCCTTCCCAAGGGACTTCGTTTTCTATTTCTGGAGATGAACCGGGGGTCAGTTGAATATGTGATTCTAGTGTTGAGATCATGGGTCTTCTTGGTTAGTTGTTCGTGCTGCTTGATCATCCGGGCTTCTCCATCAGGTTAATCTTCTTCTGAAGATTCTTCCATGTCCAAAAGCCCCATTCGGTGCTCATCATGTGCCGTCTTTCTCTTTTCTTTGCGAGCCGCGAGCCCATCTAAGCTCGATTTCTTCATAACTTCGGCACTAGACCTGGGACTGGGATCCATATTAAGAAGATTACGAGGCTGTGCAGAAGACGTCGATGGTAATTGTAATGAGACATCCGACTCGACGGCTGAGGGGGATCTGTTGATACTCATAGCTTGTAATGCTGAGATTTCATCCTCCAGCTTGCCGATCTTCTCCTCCAGATTGCAATGCTTCTCCTCGTAATTGCGTTTGTCCTCGAGAAGACTGGAAATGGTGGCGGCCATGCCCTCCCTCTCCGTTACCATATAGGTCTCCTTGGATTTCTAAATATATTAAATTGTACTTAATCTAAATAACAATAATATTATATTAAATATTACCAAAGAGTTTTGTAGATATTCGATCTGTTCCATTAACTTCCGGGATTCTACGTTTGCTGTTTCAGCAACTAACTTTTCATTATTTAAGGCTTCTCGCAATGACTCAGATTCAATATCTTTGGCTTTAAGCTTTGCCAAGAGGTCAGCATTACGTCTATTCTCCAGATTCAAGGAGGTGATGTCTTTCTGCATCAATTTCTTTTCCTCTAGAAGACTGGAAATAGTGGCGGCCATGCCCTCCTTGGATTTCTAAATGTACATATTTCACATAAACGAAATTAGAATTATATTATTTTAAATATTACCAAAGAGTTTTGTAGATATTCGATCTGTTCCACGAACTTTTCTATGAGTTCAGCATTACGTTTTTTCTCTAGATTCAAGGAGCTGATATTGGCCTCCATCGTATTTTTCTCTTCGACGAGACTGGAAATGTTGGCGGCCATGCCCTCCCTCTCCGTTAGCATATAGGTCTCCCTGGATTTCTAAATATACACATTTTTTTTTTAAATTATTATTATTAATCTTAATGAACTTACTAGCTCAGTGCGTAGGTTGTCACACTCCTTGGACAGTTCCCCCATTCGATGGCGTTCAGATTCCATTTCCTCTCGCAGCTTCACAAGTTCTTGATTGGCTTCGTCTTCTTTTGATTGATTTTGCAAAAGATTTCGGAGATTCCTCAGCTTCACCTTAAGCTTTCCGTTTTTAGTTTCCAGAATTTCCTTATCATCTTCCAAGTATTGCAACTTGAGCTGCAAGTCTTTTATGGAACCATTGAGATCTGCAATCACCTTTTCGAACTGTATACCATCTTGGGACATCTTATCCTCCGCTGCCTCTAGCTTCGTTATCATAGTATCCTTTAACTCCAGGGCTTGCATTAGATCTGAACGAAGTCTTATCATTACTTCATCACCACTGGAGATTTCCTGTTGAGCAGCAAGCAGTTCATACTGCAGGTTATCAACTTTTTCCTGCAGAGTGGAGGACACTCCCTTTGCCACCGAAAGGCATAGCTTTAGCTCTTCGTTCTCCGATATCAGATCGTCAAGGCCAGATGTCTTTAGCTGAGCATTGTTTAGCTCTTTTTCCACCTTAAGCTCAAGCATTACCTTTTCCTCCCTCAGATTATTGGCTTCAGCATCCAGCTGGTTATACATTTGCTGGAGCTCTTGGATATGCGCCTTCATCATGGCAAGCTCATCCAAGCCCTTATTACGCTCATCTTCGGCTTTTTGGATTTGAAGCTCGAAGTCCGCTCGGACTCTTTCCAATTCAATTGAGTGGGCATCATGCATCCGCTTCTTGTAATTGTCAAACTCAAGGAGATCTTCTATCTCTTTATCCTGGTATTTTGCGATCTCTTCCTGGTGCTGGGCCTTTAAGTCTTCTTTTTCTTCCACTATTTTACGAAAGGTGTCTTTATAGCGCAATACATCTTCCTGACACCGATCAGTAAATGTAGAGAGCTCTTTTCCGTAACGAAGTAACTTGTTTTTGTCCTCCAGCAATTTTAACTTGTATTCACATTCTTTATCAAAATTCTCCTTTTCGACAGCCTTTAATTTTTTTGAGAACTCCAGCTGCAAGGCATTAAGTTCATCAGTCCTTACCTTATCCTTGAGTTTTAGCTCATTTTCGGCTTTCTGCAATGATTCCATAAGTGCAACGATTTGTTCTTCGTACTCAGAGGGAGGAATAGTTTGCTTCGGTTTTGGTAATCCAACCAGCTCATGAGGCGGAGCGAAGCGACTAAAACCGGTGCGGACAGAAATGTCGAGTTGTTTTACCGATTCGGAGACCTTGGCAAGCTCCTTACGAAGTTCCGCCATTTGCTCAGTACTCAAGCCACTCAAAGTATTCATTGCTGCGGTCTCCTTCAGATTGGAATTAGATTTGCCGTTGTTTCCAGACATTTTCTCTTTTTTTTCGCTTTTGATTTTGCTTTGACACACACTGTTTTCCAGTCGCACGAATGAAAATTTTCAGCTCGAATGACAGATGACAATAAAGACGTCAACTTTGATTCTTTAATGTGAACGAATTCTGGTTTTGGAAAAATGTTTAATTAAAATGTAGTATAGTATTTAATATATTTAGTATGGTGTTGAAAAGTGAAATTTAAATGAATTTAAATGAATGAGATTTTGGAATACCATTGAAGTGCTTCTTTTTTAAATATCCCGCAAATTATTTCGATTATTTAACAGCTGTTTAGTGTTTTGATCTGGCAACGCCATCACAAGAATGGTCATTGCGTTTTTGTTTACAAATTTTATAACAGCCTTAAAGTCATAATTATTGAAGATTTACTAACTATTAGTTAAGGAAATAAATTCCAACTGATGCTGCGTCCTTTGTCCAACGCCAGCGGCCTGCTGCGCCGTTTCTATGGAACGAAACTAAGCGATCACCAGGCGGCATTGATGGCCCGCGGATTACCCAAGCGGGAGCCCATTAGCGGCGTCCAGGACATCATTGTGGTGGCCTCCGGCAAGGGCGGCGTGGGAAAGAGCACCGTCGCCGCAAATTTCGCCTGCAGCCTGGCCAGCCTGGGCAAACGTGTGGGTCTCCTGGATGCGGATATCTTTGGTCCCAGCATACCGCTGCTGATGAATGTGCACAGCGAGCCGTTGGTGAACGATCGCAATAACCTAATGATTCCGCCGCAAAACTACAATGTCAAGTGCCTGTCGATGGGCATGTTAACACCACCGGATGGCTCTATTATTTGGCGCGGCCCCTTGGTCATGTCTGCCGTTCAGCGTTTGTTGAAGGGCGCCGAATGGGGACCACTGGATGTTCTCGTTGTGGACACACCACCGGGCACAGGCGATGTACATTTGTCGCTGTCCCAGCATGCACCCATCACGGGCGTCATTTTGGTAACTACACCACATACGGCAGCCGTTCAGGTGACCGTTCGCGGTGCCAAAATGTACGAAAAGCTGGGTGTACCCATTTTCGGTCTGGTGGAGAATATGCGTTACTCCATTTGCCAGAGTTGCAACGAACGCATGGAGTTCTTCAAGGACAGCACTTGCACCCGCTCCCAGGAGGCACTGCCGCGCAAGCTCATCTCCCTGCCCCTTGATCCCCACATAGCCGAGTGCTGTGAGATCGGTGTACCCGTGGTCATCAAGTATCCCGACAGCGAGTACTCCAAACTCTTCACTCAGCTGGCCGGTGACATTTCGAATATTCTGGAAAAGCAGCCAAAGGATAAGGCAACGAGTGATGGCAACTCTTGAGGCTGTCACTAAATATTGATGTATGTAAGTTGTTAAAGCTTTTGTTTACGAAAATATATATCAAATACTTGTCACAAAGTAAAACTTGAGGTGGGTTCTTTACATTCTGTGCGTGGTCTTTAGGCACCCTCTTCTTTACAAAATAAAACCCACAGCAGCCAATAATCTTAGTAAACAAGAGCCAAAGCCTTTTATATTTAAAAAATTATACAAAAATATGAATGAAATCGTAAACTATTATTTATTTAGAAAGCAGCCGCAAGGATAACCTGGAGAGCCATGTAGACGGTGGCACCCAGGGCCACGAAGAAGGCGAGCGCACGGGATGGCTGGGGAACAACAACCACGGCGTACACCAGAGTGTGGACAATGCGGGCGATACCCACGGCGCGGAAGAGATTGATGGCCAGCCAGGCGGAGGGATTTGTCAGCACATACAGAAGACCAATGGCAAAGAAGGGCAGAATGTTCTCCAGATCGTTGCGGTGAGCGCGACGCACACGTTCAACATTAGGATCATCGAACTTGACCTTCAGCTTGGGGGACATAAGGTCCTCTGGATTGGCAAAGGTCTGAAAATGGGATGAGAATTTAGGTTTTAGTGTTAGAATTGGAATAGATTATTATTTAATAATTAGGGCAGTGCAATTTAGTTAACAAATTTGATCAGATGGAAGAGGGTTTTATAGCCTCTTTATGAAACTGATGGAAATCTTCATCTATAATATGCAATTCTATAATTGTAATATATTTATGACTTGATATTTGAAAAGTCATGCATATAATTATAGTTTATAGCAGAAAAACTTGAGGTTCTCTTGTACCCAAATCACTAAAACTAGGTGGTAAAGATAATACTATTCTTCACTTTTGTATAAACCAATTTCTTTTGTCGAAAACTGGTTTATATACATAACTAATAGCGCAATTTCACTGGCATTTTGCTTATTTGCTTTCATTATAGTTCAAAATTAATGGGTTACTCTTCCTGAATATTATATATTAAAATTAACTTTAAATTTCATTCCATCTTATCGATAGGGTATTAGTATATACCTATACACTTTCACCGCAAGGTGGAAATGTGAGCCAGGTTAACTAGGCTATTAGGCTAAGTGCTTAACCCTAAGTTTTGTCCAAATTATTCGTGGTATTTGAGACTTTGACCCCACTGTGCTCGCTCTTGCCACCCTTCCCCCTCCTCACCTTAGTCTTGAAGCGCTGGATAGCGGTGAGCAGGCTCATGGACAGCATTTTGATCACCAACACTCCGACCCAGAAAACGAAGCTTTTGAAGACGGGATTTGTGAGGCTGAGCAGTTCCACGGGGCTGGCCATTTTAGTTGATTTTAGTTTTATGTATTGTAATCTATGGGGGGATCTATTAAGATAGTGCCTCGGTCTCCCGGTGTTTTTAGTTGGAAGTGAAAAAAACTAGTGAGCTTTTCAAGCGTCTGCTCTCTTGTTTTATACCGCACCCTCTCGTGGCTCTCTCTTTCAATATCGCCGGCACAACAATATTGTTCTCACGCTAATGCTCTCTCTTTGTTCGCTATCTCCCTCTAGCTCATGTTGGAAAAGTGTCAAGTCATTCTGAAGCAGCAAGTGCTTTATAGCACATGCTATAAAGTACAACACTGGACAAGCTTATAGTATATATTCTATATTAGATAAAATATTAAATATCAAACATAATTGTTAAGAAAACCTTAGAAAATGTTTTGTAAATTCGTAGCAAGTTAGGTGAAATGTTATCTAATCTATAATAATCAGTAATTTAGATTCATATATAACTAACCGCGACTGTAAATGTAGAAAGCATGCATAGGTACCCCTTGTATCTGTCGATTTCATGTAAATAACTACATACATATGTAGAAGATACTTTGTTGAAACTTAAATAACATAAAATAGAATCAAAAGTTAACTTACGGCCGTAAAAAAGCGCATCAGACCCGTATAAATGCCAGCTGCAAAGATTTTCAACACTAAAATAGCCGTCCATCCCATATAGCAACGGAAAACCTGGTTTTCCAAAGAAATCAATCCGATATCTAGCATTTTGAGAGCTGCAAGTGCACTTGTGTACTGGCAACTGAGTGTAATCGACTCTAGAATAAATACAGGGGAAACAAACTAGACACTTCTACACTTCCCAGAAAAACTATAAACAGTTGGAATTAGAAAGAAGAAATTTGTTTGTACAAAATATGTCATTATTAAAATTAAAGAAAATAAATGTACATTTTAAAGGCTATATATTTTGTAATATATCAATTTTCATGAGAAACAGATGTACCTAAATTAATTTAAAATATAAAAATGATTTATTATTAAGTAATTTACTGACAATTTAGAATGTGTAATGAAAACAGTGCCACCTTATGTGCTTTATGATATTCAAAAGATAATCTTTAAAGTTTTGTAAATATTTTTCTGCAGTTTTCAAAAATTCTTTATTCTGTAAATGTATTTATTGAATTTTTGTTCTGAATTTACATACATTTTATACCGGTTTTTATAAAATATTGTTAACAAGAAAATGAACTGACACCCTAAAGTCGATTTTTGTATTCCCTTAAGGGACTATTTGTTAAAATTTGTTCTTTTTCTGTTCTTTTTTAAATACATAAAATATATATAAAATGAAATACTTCATTTTAAAATATGTGGCAATCTTCAGAATTAATTTATAATACCCTGAAAAGGCTGTACAAAACTGAGAGACTAGAATTTAATTTAATACAAGCATACTCGATTATAGTATTCCAACTTTTTTCAATGTATTCTTGTTGTTGTTGTTATTGTTAAGTACTGATGATTAACATTAAGTGAATGCATAAAAGCAAACGAATTGCGGGTAATTACAGTCAATTTGTAAACAAAAATAATGCTTTGAAAAGCATATCACACAGCATTTGTTTTAGAATCTATTTACAATGTTAAAATATGTATTAAATTGAACATTTTAAAAATGCATACCTAAGTATGAGTAGTAAGAAATGAAACTATGGATTAATCGAATAGGTCACGCGATAAGAGAGCTAAGTATAGATTGATGTACAAATATGTATACATGTATCAATATCAACAGGTGCCTTAAACTGATAAGACACATTAATAGATCCCAAAAGAACTATATAAGAGTTACTTAATTTAATATAATTTCTTCCCCTTTATACATATGTACGACCCTGATTTAATGAAATGATTTGGATCTTAATAGAACGATCTATTTTCCATTATGTATAACCCTTTGTTGCTAACTAGGAATTAGCGACTTAACCCGCTGGCCCCATTTCCACCGATCTTGGACACAACCTTCTGGGGGCTAAATGCAAATCACAATGATGCCACACGGGGGGACCCGGGTCGGGCCCTGGGGACAGTCGCCACTCAATCAAGTTGCAAGGGATGGGCCTCAAGTGCTGTTTACACAGAGGAACGATTCCAGCAGACGATTCTGAAATTCCGAATGGGCGAATCCGAGGCGACGGGCGGTCCGAACAACAGAGAGATGGAAATTATGAAAAGCCTATTTCCTAAGTGTAATTAATTAATTTCAGTGGCTGCTGCTGCTGCGCTGCAGACTGCAGAATTTGCATTGGCATCCCCACATCCATCCATCCATTCGTTCATTCGAATCAGTTTATCTTTTGCTCTGTCGTCGTGTGCACGTTTCAAAACCGATTAAAATCGGGGACTATTCAAAAGATTTCTTCGGTATATATTTTTTGGAATAAAAAGAGTTGGTAAAAAAGAAATCTTTAAAACTGGACAACATCTTTGAGGACTGTCAGCAGCGGCAGCAGTTTCACAAAATGTCTCACGGCGAGCGAAAAGGTCGCCTCAATGTGGTCAAGTTCCTGGAGTTGGTAAAACATTTTTATATTTCTTTTTTTGTTCGTTTTTTTCAAGTGATTTTTGTGTTTGAATTTAAAGTGAGAAAATTATGGTATATTAAAAAGATATAGGTTTGCTTAATGTTCTTGAAATCATAATTAAATAGAGTTTAAGTAAGAACTTTGGAGTGAAGAAAGTGTAGGAGATATTTTCTATCCCATAAACCACATATTTAATTGATGTCCTTTTTAAAAATGAAATTTAGAACACAATTTTAGAATATTTTCAAAATCAAGTGTATAAAATAGATTGAAAAGAAATAAAGGGTTTGATTTTCGTACTTCTTGTAATAGTTATTTTTTGTGATTTTTGAACCACATTTAAACATTTTATTTAAGATAATAATAAATTTAAATTCTCAAAAAATTTATAGGAGGGAATATATACAATATCTTTATAAATTGTATGTATAGATAAAGGTTCTATATCTCCAATAAAGTTGTTCGAATTTCTTCACAAAAATATTTTGGTTTTTTATTATTATTATTCTTTTTTATTTGTTAAAAAATTATTTGAGATAATCATAATTTTTATAATCTTTAACTATCTCTCTTTCCTAGGGCTTTGCCGTGGCGTGTCTAGTGCTACATTTCTATAGCTTTAATGATCGGGATATAATGACATCGTTTCTGGCCACAGGTACCTTTACGGGCTATATAATAGTGGTAATTGGAGTATTTGCAGGTGAGTCTTAACAACAATTTCTTCTGAGAACTAAAATAAAAATAGAAACAACAATATCTTATTATAAATCATTGAAAAAATTAAATAAATAATAAGGAATACAAATATAAATCAAATCAAAATTTAAATACAATTTTTAAATATTCCGAAACTCATTCTAAAATCATGACACATTTACGAAGTTTTTGGTAAATATCTAACATCCATTTATTATATAATTATTTATTACTTTTTAAAAAATTATGAAAATACTTTCTCAAAACCATTTTAAAGTACAGACAGCATCATCAATCATTTCTATGCATTCCAAATAGAACTCCTATTTTATATATCATATATTATTTCTAAATTCCAGGGGTTTTAATGCGTGCACCCATACACAAACGCATCGATATTTTCTTCAGTGTCCTTGGCTGCACTCTATTTGTGGCCAGCGGTGTATTCATCATCGAAGCCTGGGAGTTTTCCTTCAGAACTCGAACCCGAGACTTGGCCCTCATCAAGGCCTCGCTATCCATTGTGAATGGTGTACTCTTTGGATTCGATGCCGTCTTTACATTTCGCGATAAATGAGTCCAAGATGATCAAGGGAGGCGGAAACCGGCCTAATCATTTATCATCATTGAAAAACAACAATTATATCGCATCGTAAACATACCTAAAGCCATAATATTAAAAGTTTTGGAATAACAGCTTGAGGAGAGCTTCTTTTAATGCATTTAATAGTTGTAAGTCTACCGAATATTCTTTCTCTGCTTCTATTTATAATTTCGAAAAACACATACATCCGTTTAACGTTAATATATTTGTATATTTAAGCATATTTTTCTTTTTTTTTTTTGTTTGTTTTTGTATCAATAAAAATTAGCTCTCACATCACTCTTTTAATAATTTTTCAACTTGAGAGGGTTCTCAATCCCGGTACTCTGACTCTGGGCATCACTGTTCTAAATATTTCAATTAATTAATTATATTTCATTAAAACTTTAAAGATTCTTTACCCTTTCAAACCGCAAAAAGGAAAAAACTATCCATTATTTCGTTGAATTACTATAATGTATTTTGATGTGTGCAGAAAAATACAAAAAACATAACGAAAACATTTCTTGCTACAAACTTGAGCACTCTCACAGAAAATACCTCACACATTCCATTCCATTTCAAATTTCATAATAATTCATAATTCTAGCTAAATATGTTGTCGAAATCCCCACAAATCCAGAGTACCGGGGTAAGGGGACGACGACGACACAAAACTGGGGTAAGAGAAAACAAACAAATAAAGGTAAATTCCGAGCTCGTTGCTCATTTTGTTTACATCGTAATAATAGTTAGCATTTAATTTTTGTTTATTGTGTGTGTTTTTGTTGTTTTTTTTTCTTTATGTTTTGTTTTGTTTAGTTTTCCACTGTTGATAAACGTGAGAACACTTTCTGCTTATTGAGTCGCCTGGAAGCCAGTTGTTACAGCTTCGTCATTTGCTCCATCTTTGGGTGTGTGGTTGAGTGTTGCAGTTTTGCGTTGTGAATATAAATCATAGATTTTTGTTCAGCAGAGTGTGTGTGTGTTGGTGTGGTGTGCCCCTTAGGCAGAATTGTGGATATTGAGTCGGAAGATGTCGTGGGCCACAAAGAAGGTGCCAGCATTGGCCTTCAGCACGAACAGCTGAGAGAAGGCATGTGGTGGATCATCGTCGCACTTGAAAGTAAAGAAAATAATAGATATTAATTGCAATGAGTTACTAATAGTCATCAATATATTATTATTTATTTAATCGTTTAACAAGCGTGCATAAAGATTTCAATATTGATATTTGTTTTAAGAGAAATGGTAAGAAAACACATATTCGAGCCATAGGGAGCAAGTGTTGTGGTTTAAGGTGTGTGCTTCATTAATAAATCTAATAAATATATTAGAAATTAATATAACACTATGAAAATAGTTATAAAAGAGAGGATTTTATTCAAAATTAATTAAAATTCTTAAAAACAATGAATAATTAACTGATATTTATCATGAATGGGTGTTAAATTTATTACAAATTAAGTTTAAGATAACAAACTATCGGTTATATTAAAGCCCGAGCCTGCTAAAAAAGGGTATTTCCAATCATTTTATATATTTAAGTAGAAAATCTTTAATAAAAACATGTATATAAAAACCTTGCTAAACATTTTTGGATCAATATTTAATGATTTAACTATTAAGAAATGGTTTGTATGGTCATCTATTCATTAATACCAAGTGAATAATAGTTACATAAGTAGTTCACTAAATAAAATCAATGAATAATGCATAGCAAAATAGTTTCATATTAATTTGTCATTATTTTAAACACACTTTTAGCTTTAAAATAATTTTAACAATTCGAAAAACTATTGAAATAAAATACTATCATCTAAAATAAATATGTATATATAAGTGTCTATAATAGGATCATTTTGAATAATACATCATAGATCAGAAATGTAAATATACTCTATAAACTTATTATACTCCAACCTATAAAAAATGGCAAACTCTTGCTAAACTATATCTCAATAAAGTAAAAGTTTCCCAACAACCACTTGGCAATTTGTTAATTGGTTCTTAGCACAACACAAAATTAACGAAAATGAAAACGAAAACCATGCAAGAAACAATTTAAATGTAAATAACAATTGTTTTTTTGTGGTTAATTGCCGTTGGAACTTCACGTACTGTGAGGAAAATTGAGAAGAAAACTTGTAGACGATGGGACGGCAAGGATTCATTTGCTTTTTGATTTTATAATCAATTTTGTATATTTTTATATTCTGCAGATTATGCTGATCATTTGGCTGCTTTTGTGGGTCTTGATTTTGCTTTTGGTTTTCGTTTCTGACTTTTATGATTTACTTGGTCTGGCGCTGAAGTCTGGAGACTGGGCTACACGTCGTGCAACGATAATCGAAAGATATCGTGCTGCACAAAGAAAGTACCACTGACCGACTTCAGGACGAAGGTCTGAATGTAGGCATGCGGTTGATCATCATCGGTCTGCATCGTCCGGGTTTTCATATTCATATCACAAACATAACAAGATGTTGAGATATTCGAAATATACAATATATGTTTGTAGTTTGTGGAAATTTGAGACTTTGGATCCAGTTTTGCGGTAGGTTAATAGCACCAGAGCCAATTTTTTTGATGTAAAATATGCGAAATGAATTTTCTATGTAAGCTGTACTGATACTGTATCGATGGTTGAAGCGAAAATGGATATTTTAAAAGATATTTTAACTTTGCAATGTTCTTTTTGGCATATCGTATCAATATAATCGGAAAGGGGACAAAATAATAAAATGTTTCATATTTATTTCAGCAATATTAATAGTTTCAATATTTTTCAACATTCTCTATATGATATTGAGTGAGAAATTTTGTTTTGATGTATTGTTTGGGAGTTTTCCTATTGGTATACATTCCAAATACTGATTTGATATGATAATTCTGAGTATAAAGTGTGTTTAAACAAAAGCTGCGAAGAAATCGATATCAATATGGTTTGTTTTGGTTTCGGTTGGTCATTTATTTGGCTTCAAAAGAATCAAATTGCTTTAAATCTGTTTAAACGCATTTTCAGTTTAAGATAAATATTATAAATTGTCAGATTTAAACTATTTAATTCCATAAAAGATCAATCAAAGAGCTGATAAACCTAATTTTCTAAGCTCTAGTTCATATCAATATTGTAAGTACATTTTACGGACTCCAAAGAGATAATTTTTCTATTTTATTAAGAATATTATCTACCACTTTATATTTAATATTTGTGGATAGTTTTATGGGGTTTGCCATTTTAAAATCAAAGAATTTGTATATCAAAAGGCTTTTAATATATTCAAAGGTATTTATAGTATTTTTAAGCTGATGAAAAATACATAAATAATAAATATATATTTGCAAAAAAGTATATGTTAAAAAACAATATTTTAAAAAGCTCTTTCTATTAGCTACAAATAATAAATAATAATTAGAATCTTTAGCAAGATTTTATTAGAAATGCTACTAGTTGTAAGGGATTTGCTAAAAGAAAATTACAAAATAATTGCTGTGTGATTATGTATACAAAAATATGATTAATAAGATGATCTACAATCTAAATAGACTGTACGTGCTATTATCCTGACCGCTACTGTACACAAAACAGTCAGTTTTTAAGAGATATTTTATAAAATATTCCCTTTAACGACTGTAAACTGTGGTCAAATTTAACAGGGGACTTGGGCCTTTTGATGTTTCTTTTCTACTTTTAATTTAAATAATATAAACTTGAGTAAACTGCTTACCTGCAATCGACCAAGAACATTTATAATCACACCACCGTCAAAGGTTGGCTGCGAATCCACAGTGGTTATTACACGGTTGATCTTTTGAAAGCTCAAGCTCTGCAATATATTAAATATAAAATATATATAAGTATGTAATATTAATTAATAATATATTCCCCACTAACCTGAACCTTCTCGAGTATCTTGGGTGCTCCCTGTATTTGATGGCCTTCAAATGTCATGAAGGAATCGGTGGCCTGTAATGTAATAATAAGAAACATATGATTAAATGATGAAATTTAAATAGGAATAGAAGATATAATATATATATTAAAAGTTATACTTTAGATGTGTAATGATTAGGTCAAGATGTGAAATGTCGTTGAGTGACTAATCCTAAAGGCTTGCTGAGTTCCAAATATGAAGGCTAAACTATTTAACTATTTATATCTTGTAGGTCCTTCAAAAGACTGTCATTTTAAAAGCTATTTACTGATCTTTACAGATCACATTGAACTATCTATATTTTAATAGCATTTTTGGGTTTATCTGAAGGTGTTAAATGTTATTATATATATATATATATATATATATATATATATATATATATATATATTTTGATTATACATAAATTATGTTTGCTACCATTTTTCGTATAAAGTAAATGCTTTTCTATTTCAATTTGATCAATCAGATCAATTTTCTAGTATTTTGGGGCAATCTCTGATATTATGAACCTCGTTTTTTTTTTATGTACATAAATATGATTCCGAATGATGTCTATAAATGTATGTATGAATGTACATATATGCATATATGTACATACATCACAATGCTTGTGGTATGGGCGGTATGTGTCACTCGAAACTTCGAGAATCGGAACGCTCCCGCACCGTCTGCTTCCGCTCCCGCTCTTGCTCCTCCGATCCCCCTCTCACTGATTATCTCCACCGACTTCTCCGTTTATCACCAGCTGCAGCATAGCTCCTTGTTATTTTTTGCGCGCTCTTTTTTGCCATTGCTGCTGCTTCCTTCTTTCGGAAGGCGGAATTTTTCAAGGGCGCGTCGCGCGTCACCTGAGCACTGCGGGAGCGAGCAAGACAGCAACAGATGGATTTGGGATGCAGCGGGAGAGAGCGGTGAAGGGGGGGATGGGGAGCCCTAACTCTTTGCAAATTATAAAGAAATTAAAATTCAGCCAAGAGCAAGCACAGCAACAAGAACAACAACAACACCACTCACGCTGTAAAAGTTCACCACGTTCGCCCGATTCGCCGGGTCATCGAATATCGAATAATATTGTTGTACAAATCCCTTGCCAATATCCTCGTACTGTAGATTCAGAGACATCTCTGCGCCGTTATTTGCTACACTCGGGTCTCGGTACAATGGGGGCCAGCTCAGAAACCGATCGCGTCGGGCGGATTGGATTATTTAATAAAATAACAAGTTGTGCGCACACAATTGCATGCTAGTGCTGGCAAAACATCACTATCACATCACAACTATCGATGGGTTGATTTTTTTGCACTATCGATGTTTTGATTTTTTGATATTTTACATATTACACGTGCAGATAACAATTTAAAAACATGATCACTGATCACTGATCGATTTCTATCAATAGTTTAGCTGAACCTGCATGACTACTGAACATAAGGCACAATACTGATGGATTATATCGATGGTCGAAATATCGATAATAATAATAGAAAATTATTTTATTTATTTTTATTAATTTATAAGGGTTTAGTTAAAATTTTTTGCTTGGACAGCTTAAAGAACACTTTAGAATGTCTCTAGCTGTTGTCTTAAACGCAGAATAAAGAGATTGGCGACGGAAGCCGCACAAGCACGATAGTTCAAAAAAAATGCAGAATGTGCCTTGAGCAGTTAACAGAAGAATTTTGTGTGAAATTATTGATATATCACTGATCAGTGATCTGCTGTACGAAACCATTATTTTTGAATAGTATTAGGCCTAAATAAAGTAATTATTCATTAATTTCATTCATACTCCTTAAATTAAGATGATTAAATAAGTTTTTTTTTGTTTTAAACGTGAAAGATTATAATAATATATGATTTTTTACGTTTCAATTAACTTTAGTATTCTCTTATATTATTATAAGTAATAAAAACCAAAAAAAATAGTTAATTTTTATTAAAACATATATTAATAAAAATATTATTTGTTACGTTTCAATTCGATTTTGTACTCTTTAGTATTAATTAATTAAAAATAAAGGAACTAAACTATTAATTAAACATTAATCATAATAATACAAGTAAAAATTTAATATAATATATATATAAAAACTGTGCTCGTGCATCGATAATATCGTTTTGGTTTGTCCCCACCTCTAACATGCACAGAAAAGAAGAAGACATAATCTTTTTTCCGTTGCTAGCACTGAAGTCCAGCTAGCTTCTTTTCCGCCAGATTTCAGCGATATGTTTCAAAAATATCGATGACATGTGTTTCCCCACCTCTAATCCACACCCACGAAACCACGAACTTGGAAATTTAAGAAGGTCCTCCAGATTCTTTAGAACTTGTCGGGCGTTTGCTTCAGATCGCAGCAAAATGTTGACCGCCTCCGACTTGGCCAGGCTATGCAGGATCTGCCTGCGCCAGTTG
The DNA here is from genome assembly GCF_035046125.1 of Drosophila serrata. Lineage (NCBI taxonomy): Eukaryota > Metazoa > Arthropoda > Insecta > Diptera > Drosophilidae > Drosophila > Drosophila serrata. The sequence goes on along the minus strand of NW_028257260.1, from coordinate 2,242,904 downwards.
AGGGACCCGGAGTGCCCGAATCCCCGCCTGATTCAGTTGCTAAAGAAGTTCCTCGACATCGATGTCCTGCAGCAGCCGCACGGATTTCCAACGCAAATCTGCAAGCTGTGTCATAACGCGATGGCCCTTCTCGAGGAGCTGGGTCAGGTGGCCAGGGAGACCAGTGAAAAGCTGGCTGGCTTCTTGATCGGAACGAAAGAAGCCGATCCCAAACCGAATGCAGTGGAAATGCCAGCCGAGAGGGTGGGATATATATGATATGCCAGGTTTGGCCAGAGTTTAATACTCCCTTAGGGTTTCCGCAGGTGAAGGATGAGCCACTGGACCAAGGGCAAGATGATTCTCAGGACAGTGAAATGCAACAGGAACTGGAACAGCTCGAAAAACTGGTGGAGCAGCAGGAAAACGCTGAGCAAGAGCAACAGCTATTGGAGGAGGTGCAGCAGCAGGAAAAGGAGCAGGAGCAGGACCAGAACAAGGAGCAGCGTCCGAATAAGAATCACACCGCCTCGCCAAACAAAAGACGCGCCGGCTTGGCCTGTGACCAGTGCGGCAAGCAAGTGTACAAGCTGCCCTATTTGGAGGCACACATCCGCAGCGTGCATCAGGGTTACACGAAACCGTTCCTTTGTCGCAGCTGCGACAAGTGCTTCACCCGCTACGAGCAGCTGCGTTCGCACATGCGGAACGCCCATCCGCATCCCCATCCCCAGATGCACCAGCAGCAGCTCCAGGAGCTGCGCGAGCTCATGTGTGAGCTATGCAACCGTCAGTATAGCACCAAGAATGCCTTGGGTGAGCACTTGAAGCGCCATGCCCAGCGCAAGGAGCACGTTTGTGAGCATTGCGGCGTGGCCAAGGTGACCAGAACGGAGCTATTAACCCATTTGCGCACCCATAATCCCACCTGGGAGCGCTTCAAGTGCAAACAGTGCCCGCAGCTGTTTCGTCACAAAAGTGCCATTAGCCGCCATGTCAGGGTCGTACACGAGGGTCAGCGACGCTTCCAGTGCGGTCATTGCAAGAAACGCTTTGGAACACACGCCTCACAGTTACGCCACGAGCGTCTGCATGCTGCCGAGGGCGAAGACGATGACGAGGAGGAGGAGGCGGAGAGTGAGGAGGAAGCCGGTGCGGGGAGTGATCCCAAGCTTTGGCCGGAATCTTTCGCTTGCAGCCATTGCCAGAAGCCTTGCGTAACCCGTCAGAATCTTGAGCTGCACTTGCGTCGCCATCGACGCGGCCGGAAGACACAGCAGTGGCTGAGGGAGCAGGAGGAGGAACAGGAAGAAGAGGAGAACAAAGAGGAGCAGCAGCACCAAGAAGAGCAGGAAGGGGAGCTGCTGCAGAAAAAGAAAAAGCTGCAGAAGAAGAATGCTGATAAAGCTGAGAATAAGCAGGAGAGAGAACAAGATGAGTGGCAACAAAAAGACGAACATGAATGGAAGGAGGAGGCGGTGGAGTTCGACTGGAGTTCGCCCAAAGTAGAGCAAGATGTGACCATGAGTTGACCAAGTCAGCGTCAAGCTAACGTTAATAATATATTCGTAACCAAAAACATTTATATTTTTATACTACCTGCACACAGTCCGAAAATAATTCATTTCTATTTAAGTTTAAATATTCTCAGTTGATTTATTGTTACGATCGTTAAGTAATTGTTAATCTACATTTGTTTTAATCTGTATATTCAGGAAACTGTTATTTGCGAGTCTTGTACTTATTAGAAACTGCACATTGTCGAACCTATAGCCTTAGTTTGTACCTGGTGTACCATAAAAACATAAAATGTTAAAAATGTTTAACATATAAACTAAAAAGAAAAGATAAATAAATAATATCGATAATTATTAAACTTGTTGAAGTGATTTAATAATTTTATTACTCATTTTTAATACCATTAAATAAAATTTCAAAATATATTTGCAGAAAATTAACAGATTTCAATGAATATAAATAGTTCTATACGTGAAATTAGTTATTTTATGAGCTGGGATTATTTATTTTAATTTATTATAATTAATTAATTGAATTTTACTTAAAGAATTTCGTGTTTTTTTTAATTTTTTATTTGAAAATCCAAGAAATTGAAAAAATTCACAATAATGTAATGCTTTTCGCTATGGAATGGTCAACTTTGCCAGACAACTTAACATGAATTCTTTCTTTACAATACCACTCCAAATAAATTTAGATTTAAATTTGTTATAATTTTATTTATATCAAATAAAAACATTTCCAATTAATATAATAAATTTAACAATAAAAATCGAATAATTTAAGCTGGAATCCAATTTGAATTCAGCCAGGTCTCACACCTTGGTGGCTTTCCCTGCTATGGTATTTGGTATTTTCTTCCTTCTAGTATATATTATTAAAACTTACACGACCACACTGACTGCGTTAGTGGGTGACAGTGATGCAAGTTAAGGCCACCGGAAAAAGCTAGATTCTGTGCAAATAAAGCTAAAACAGGCTACATATAAAAAATAAATGCTAATAAATAAGCTAACCAGAGAATTTATACATTATTATATTTCTTAATTAATTACAGAAAAAATTATGCAAGATTCGGTCTGAAAACAGCACAATTTGGAAATTTAAAATCGTTAGACCTTGTGGGAAAATAGCTAATAGCAAAATGTTAACAAGTACATCGTCGATTTTATTGTTTCAGAGGTAGGAATTTGGAATTCATTTGAGATAATTATAGTTATTTTTATTTTGAAACGATTTTTTACAAACAAAACAATAAAACGATTAGTAGTTTAAGTAAAAAGTTGGTTCAATAGTACTGAATATGTAAATGAACCGAGCCCGTAAATACAGGTGGAATATTTTTATTTCTTATAATAATCACACGTATTAAAAATAATATCCAATTTATCTTATATATTATATAATAGAATAGGAAAATTAATTTTTACTTAATTAATTAATTTAATAAGCTATTTTTACGGATACTAGTAAGGGTTTCGATGTGTAAAACTATGTCGAATCGGTGATATTTTTTGTTTATAAAACGTGTCAAATCGCTTTTCAGACGTGTAGAATGTAAAATGTTAAATAGCAGCTTTGGATTTAGAGTGACCAAAGAAAACGTATTAAAAAATATCAAAGCAAAAAATTGAAATCAATTTGATATTTTGATATATTTTCAACGACAGCCCCACCAATAAGAAAAAAAAAAACTTTCTTGCAACAACACCTCCGCCGTACTGTTTTTTTCATGTGATATTTCAAGCGATAAATGAAATATGATTGAAGCACTCGCCTAGAAACCGAAAAAAGTGTTTGTTAAAATCAAAAGAAAGCCGCAGACCCGTGGACGGGCGCGCGAAAGGTGTCGCCGTGTATTTACATATATATTGATGTGTGTGAGTGTATGTGACGTTTACAGCAGCAAAAAGTTCGGTGGTGTCGACAAAATTTGGAAGTTATTTTTGAGTTTTAATGGATTCCCGTGTATTTCTAATTCAGGCCAAAACGCGTAAGAAACAATTAGCAGCAGCAGCAGCAACAACAACAACATCAGCAACAGTCGCAGAGGCATAAGAAATACAACAAAAAAAAAGCAGCAACACCCACCACCCGCGGCACCCATAACGGTTTATTCACAGTAGCAGCAGCAGCAGCAGAAGCAGAGGCAGAGGAGAAGAGCAGGCAGGTGAGTTTTTGCATCTTTATTTATATTTTTTTGTTAAGTAGAGTTTTTACGTGTGTACGTGTGCATACATACGTATGAAGTTATCAACGGAAAAAAAAATTGAGAGAAAAAACACACAAAACTTTCTTTCGCCGTCTGCTTGCGTGTGTGTGTGTGTGTGTTAACTCAAATTAGCGAAGCAGCGCAACGGTAACCATTTCTCCAAATACAGTACGAAAAACTGGTACGGTATTTCTATATACATATATGTACATTTATTCAACGCATCGATATGATTAAAAGCATCATTCATCATACATCATCGTTCCACCGCCTGCTTCGCAGCTTCATTTACAGTCAGAGAACAACAACAACAACAGCAACAATAATAAGTTGAAACGGTGCAGTGTCCAGGCCCATTCCCCTGGCTCCACTCACCCCCGATATATCAGCTGTGTGTGTTGTGTTGTAACCTTGTCTTTTTTCCACCCACTTTTTTGTGCAATTTGATGGCGCGTCGTCTCGCTCTAAAGTTCTTCTGCGCCTGCGCGTTGCCACCTTCGGCGACACCTTGTACGTCGCGCGGCGGCCACAGTGCCACAGTGCACAGGCCCACGTCTGTATGTATGTTTATATGTACATGTATACATATACGTAAATACATACAGTGGCACAGTGATGGTCGACATATTAGGGGTACAGCTTTGGTTTTACATTTTATAAATAAATTCAGCTGTTATTTTATCAGTATTTGTATTTAATATTTATACTTTATTTAAAATGTACATGATTAATGAAATTAATCATAATTTTGGTTAGTATTCGGGCTGTTTACTTTCAAGTTTGCAACACCTAAACAATAATACCTATAAAACTTAACATTAATTGCTGAAAAATAGTTAAATAGTTACTTTACTCAATAGTTGTGACTATGAGAATCCTATCATTAGGCGTTTTATAATAGATATTTCTAAACTCTCGGCATAAATGGCAAAATATTTTAAACCTTAGACGATTTCTTTATGACAAATTCACCAGAATGTCATACAAGATATATAGTTTTATATCTTTATATTGATATATATGTGAATGTGGGTTAACGATTATTAAACTTTTGACTGCCGGTTTTAGATAAGATCTTTTTTAGCTTCTTATCTATAACCTTAAATTCATATATGTATATCGTCTCTTAAACCTACGTGTATTTTTTAATAATTGTGATTGATAATTGTGATGTTCAAGATAAAAAATAATACTTATATTAAAATTATTAAAAAGCTAAGCCAACTTAAAATCAAAATAAAAGAACTTTTTGGTGAAGCCAGCTTTATAACAAGCTAAATACTTACAATATTATATAGTATATTTCAAAAACTCTTAAATATATATCTTGTCGATGACAAAAATTAACTTTAAAATACAGTTATTTTAAGGCAAAATCTATAAGATTTGTACTTATATGATTTCTACTATATAGTCTACATAGATATCCGTACAGATAGGTTAATTTTCGCATCTCTCTAAAGTAACTTGGAATATATGAATAAATTAAATGTGAAATATATCTAAAAATTATAATTGTTAGGGCAAGTTTTGTTTCTAATTAGTATTCGTTGTTGTATGAGACATATACAAAAATGACATATATATTTATTTATACATATTTATACTCCATTGTGTTGGGTGTGTGCGTAGGGAGATGTTGCGTGCTTATTCATATTTCATTTGTACATAGTTGTGTTATTTATTTAAATCACGAGCATTAAAACCTGCCCAACACATGGCCAGAGAGTCATCGTCATGTTAATTATGATCATAAATTTGCAGATAGTGCGGGTGTATGTGTGTTTGTGTGTCAGTGGTTTGTCATCTGTCATTATCTGTTTATCTGGAAGGTTAGACCAGAATAGCCTTCATTCTTGCCAAAAAAAAAAAAATAAAACAACAACTTTGGTGATGGTGTTGGTGAAAAGTAACACCAAAATATAGGCGGGTTTTTCAATTATCTGCTCAAGTGTTTTCGCCATGTTTTATTATTTGTATTGTTTTATGATATTTTGGCGGCTGTTTATTGTTAGTTATTATGTTGCCCATGTGGAACTTGAAGTCAAGCTTTTGACCTTCGCTGCAAAGCTGCGAAAAATATTATGTACATTTGTATGTAAAAAAACACAACAACAATTTTCACCTGAGCCTGTTTTCGTACCTTTTTTTCATAATTTCGTGAGCGGAACAATAACAAGCGCTTGCCAAAATAATTGCAAATTAAGCGAGCTAACATGGAAGTTACAGTGATCTCTAGAAAATAGGAAAATACAAAATGATCATTTAAATATTTAATTATATTTAAAAATTAAAATATAAACGTATAAAAAAGGGTTACTTAAATCAATTAATGGGTCGAAATTTTCTTTATAAAGTATCTTAGAGAAAGAAAGTTAAAAAGGAGTAAATGTTTTAGCCCAAAACAGTATAATAGTAAGATGCTTAACGACTTGGAATTATATCTCTCACTAAAATTTCTTGCTCCCTCTAGAGCTTTCTTATTTTGTAACTCATCCATTGACTTCTTCAGCTTAAGAAAACTATCAATTTTAGACATTCTTTAAAGCTTATTTATGTATCGTTTTGTTTGTAATTTCTGGTATTAACCAAAAACGACTGTTTAAGTGTTGTTGTATGCATTCGTCTTCGAGTTTTTTCAAAAATAAATAATAATCATTGCCTTCTCTGGCGATTGCGCAGCTGCTTTTGTTTCCGTCCCTTTTCATTATTATTATTATTCGGCACAAAAAGTGCCGTTATGTAAAGATCAGGCAATAGTAATATGAATGGCAACGGCAGCAAATAGCCAACAACAAAAAACACCAACAAAAAAACACCAAAAAAAAAACACCAACAAAAAACACCAACAACCAGAAATATCAAATCAAACAACAATGGGGCAGCAGTCAGGCAGCCAGCATCCATAATACAAACATGTACATACATATGTAGCCAATGTATTGTTGCCACCTGGACAAATGGAGACTTACCTGATGGATTGTGCCCCAAAAGCAAAGAGTAAAGCAAAAAAAAAATCGGGTTAAACAGCAGAAGCGGCGCACAGCCAATTCCAATATGTGTGCCAATCTTTTCGTTGACGTGTTGGTATTTTTTGGGGTAAAGTAAATTGCCGTTAAGAGGCCGAATGAATTTCTGATTCTTACAAATTTTGAAAGGAAAATCTATTTTTTTTCTATGACAACTTAAGAAAATACATGGAAGCACACAAATTTATATTGTAATTTATATACAAATAACATACTTATGTAGGATAACTTATAGTTGTAGTTGGAATCGTTTTTGTTAAACAGCTTTAAAGTGTTTTTGTTTTATTTAATATATTGTTTCTTGGTTTTAATATAAAATTAAATAAGTAAAATAAATTGTAGTCATATATAAAATATTTATCCAAAATTAATATATTTTTAAAGAATTTCTGAATATTTCCAAAACGCTTCTAAACGTATTTAATATTGTATTTTTATCTACTGTATATTTCCAGTTTTCTAGTAATGCATTTTGAATGAGGCTTTTAAATTTTCTTTTCCGTTTGAATTTTTCCTCTTTTTTTTTTTTTTTTTTTTTTTTTCCTATTTTGCTGAAGCGATTGTTGTTATTTTTTTTTTATTTATTTTTGCAATCATGCAATCGCAGACATATCGTTTTTATTTGTTTTTTCAACGTGGCTCGAAGAAGTCTCACCTGATTTAATTTCAGTCTTGGTTTCGGTTGGTGTCTGGTGTCTGTTGAAATCCAAAACGTTTCAAATATGGCATTAAAAAATGTTTATTATTGGTGCACTTGTGAATGCTATTGTATATGTGATTTTCCATTCGATAGGGATTGAAATAACAAATAACTAGCGGTAGTATACACTGCAAAATATCACATAACATTTAATTAATTGGCGTCTGTATGTCTGGGTATTTTACAAAGGGAATTGAACTTGAAACTTGAACTTTCTTCTAATTTATGCTAATTAAATTGATTAAGTTTCAAAGTCAATGTTTCCTCTTTATAATTAACGTGCTAAAATGCGTAATATTATTAGGGAGAATTAAAAAACATGCAAAAAAGCGTATTTTATTAGACATTCTTCACATTTTTTGTCAGTGCATCGGTAGCATATAGTAGCATTTGGTAAATAAAAATAAGTTTGAGCTCAATGGCAGCGTGAGTTCCATGGGATTGCTTCAGCCCAGGGGATTTATGTTTCATAATTTCATTCCGATTTCCGATTCTATATTTTGATTGTACCCTGCCACTTGAAATTGCTGGGAAATCTTTGTAAAATGAATAAATGAACAAAAAATGTACTATAAATGACCATTAAATGAACAATTTGTAGTTCATTGGTTAATGTTGTTTATTATAGTTCATATATTATTTAAAAAATAATGTATTCAGTAATATAAATTTATAAAATGAACAAAAAATGAACTTTGAAGGTTGTTTTTTTTGTTTATTTTTATGACCTCGTAAATTTTTTATATTAAATTATTATAGTTATATATTAGCTAATATACACATCTTACATACCAATCTATGTGTATATGTCTATTTTTTTTTGTACAATTCCACTTTAATTGTGAATGACTGCCAGTTCGTGCGATAAAGTTTCATTGTTTCCTCGAATCTTGAAATTGTACGAACTCGCAGAGTGCCGCCCGCCTTCGTCTGATTGAGAAATCGGTGCATTTGTTATCGTCTGGGCCTCATTTCTTTCCCCTGTGGAGTTATATTTCTTCTTTTCCTGCTTCTGGCTGTTTTTTGTTATTGTTATTATTATTATTTGGGCCCTATCAGTTACTGTTTCTATGTCAGGCCTTCTGATAATTAGGGAAATTGACTTGGGCGACTCGAGAGAATTGTTTACCTTGCATAAGCATTTGCCATAAATGGTACACAGAGAATGGTGTACTTGAAGGGACAGGTAAATGCATTCGGAAATGACCACTTAAAAAAATTGGGATCTAGCTGAGCTAATGGTAAAATCTATTAATGGGACTATTTTTGAATTATAAACATGGCCATGTGGGTATCTATTTTTAAAGACCAGAGGGGGGATATTTAGCTTCCTTTTTGTGTTTTAAAAATATTTTTACAGCTCAACTTTAGTTATATATTCATTTCCTTTTAGTTTTTTAAATTTCCATAAACTACTAGAGTCTCTTCCAGTGCCAAGGGCTCAATTGCCCTGCAAACAATTCAAATTGGGTTAATGAGAGTTGGCCAGTTGAGGGTTTGGCTTGTATATATATTACATCTATTTTATATATGTACTTATGTATATATTTTTGTAGCTTTATGATTGGGCAATGTGGGCGTGCCATTCATTGGTCTTAAATTACAATGGCGACAAAATATAGAGCCTGTGAATTTCTGTTCCCAAAATTCAGCATTGTCTGCAAGAAAACAGCGACCTTCTCATAAACATATGGTTGGGATAATTATACAGTAATTTGATTAGCCAACAAAAATGAACATTTAATACACATAATAATGACTTAAAACATAGTCATTGAATTTGTGAATCAAATAATAATGTATACATTTTTAAATCTATTTAATAACGAGACATTTTCAGCAGATACCTACATATTATTGTAGGAAAATACAAACTGAAAAAGATAAATATATATCTTAGAATTCCCAGAAACTGCGGACATATGCACATATGTGACTTTTTATGCCCGCTGCGCTCTATTAATAATCAAGCTAATTTCCAGAATGCCAATAATTCCGCCATAAAACCATGATAATGTGGTGGTCTCTGAAGCATCTGCTTGGGGCATGCCTTAAGATGCATTCTTAAATTTAAATTCTAGTGCGTTTAAAACAGTAACAAGATTACAAATGAGCTCTGCTAATTTTCTTTGGCCCCCAGCGGTCACCCATGCATTATTCATTTTGACCAACAAATAGTTCCGAAAATAACAAAAAAATACGAATCGAAAAGAAAACAAAATACGAAATAAGTAAAACAGCAAATGGATTTGTTTTAAAAAGTTGCGAGGGGCAGAAATATTATCTAAAGCTTATTCACCAACAGGTTCCTGACTAATCGCTTTTCTACAGTGAAGTCAGCTTAAAGTGGTCATGGTTTTTGATAGGAGGAAGTAAGAAACGTACAGAAGAGAGTGCTTGATTTTATCAATAAAAGTTATAAAAACAAAAACGGGAGTTAACTTCGGCACGCCGAAGTTTATATACCCTTTCAGATTGAAATTTGATCACAAGGAATTATATACATTTATGTTAAAAAACCATAAAGTAATAATTGCTTTAATTTCATTCACCGTTTTGCATTTTTCTCTATTTTTTAACGATGATTTGTATGGCAGCTATATGATATAGTAGTCTGATTTTCATAAAATCTGGATTAATCTATAATGGCTATATATATTAAAATTTGATAAAAATCTCTTGAAAACTGGAAAAGTTATAACTTATTTCTCTTTAAATTTTCCGATCCTTCCTATGGCAGCTATATATACATATGTATATATATGGTCCACCGATTCGCCATGCTCCGAATTATATACCAGTAAAATTATAGAGAGGAATAACCCTATAGTTTCACTCAAATACCTTCAATTTTTTTCAAAGAAATCTAGTACATCCGTGAATATGATTCCCAACTGGTTCTAACATCCCCGGAACGAAGTGACTTCTACCAGCCAAGTCTCAGATATGTGTTGTGTTACAAAAGTTGCAAGTCATTGTTTATTAATGGTTCAAAGTTAGTAAGTGATCATGCACACATACTTACATAGATACTTACTGCTCAGAGTTACTTATGGTTCATAGACACTTACTGATCAGAGTTACTTACTGGACATAGTTACTCAGTGTTCAGAGTTACTTACTGGTCATAGTTACTCAGTGTTTAGAGTTACTTATTGTTCATATATACTTACTGATCAGAGTTACTTACTGGTCATAGTTACTTAGTGTTCAGATTTACTTGCGCACATCTAAGTATATGATTCTCAACTGGTTCTACCATCCCCGGAACGAAGTGACTGCTGCCAACCAAGTCTCAGATATGTGTTGTGTTACAAAAATTGCAAGTCATTGTTTATTAGTGGTTCAAAGTTAGTAAGTGATCATGCACACATACTTACATAGATACTTACTGATCAGAGTTACTTATTGTTCATAGATACTTACCGATCAGAGTTACTTACTGGACATAGTTACTTAGTGTTCAGAGCTACTGACTGGTCATAGTTACTTAGTGTTCAGGTATTCTTGCGCACATCTAAGTATATGATTCCCAACTGGTTCTAACATCCCCGGAACGAAGTGACTGCTGCCAACCAAGTCTCAGATATGTGTTGTGTTACAAAAATTGCAAGTCCTTGTTTATTAGTGGTTCAAAGTTAGTAAGTGATCATGCACACATACTTACATAGATACTTACTGATCAGAGTTACTTATTGTTCATAGATACTTGATCAGAGTTACTTACTGGATATAGTTACTCAGTGTTCAGAGTTACTTACTGGTCATAGTTACTCAGTGTTCAGAGTTACTTATTGTTCATAGATACTTACTGATCAGAGTTACTTACTGGTCATAGTTACTTAGTGTTCAGATTTAGTTGCGCACATCTAAGTATATGATTCTCAACTGGTTCTAACATCCCCGGATCGAAGTGACTGCTGCCAACCAAGTCTCAGATATGTGTTGTGTTACAAAAATTGCAAGTCATTGTTTATTCGTGGTTCAAAGTTAGTAAGTGATCATGCGCACATACTTACATAGATACTTACTGCTCAGAGTTACTTATTGTTCATAGATACTTACTGATCAGAGTTACTTACTGGACATAGTTACTCAGTGTTCAGAGTTACTTACTGGTCATAGTTACTCAGTGTTCAGAGTTACTTATTGTTCATAGATAATTACTGATCAGAGTTACTTACTGGTCATAGTTACTTAGTGTTCATGATTTACTTGCGCACATCTAAGTATATGATTCTCAACTGGTTCTACCATCCCCGGAACGAAGTGACTGCTGCCAACCAAGTCTCAGATATGTATTGTGTTACAAAAATTGCAAGTCATTGTTTATTAGTGGTTCAAAGTTAGTAAGTGATCATGCACACATACTTACATAGATACTTACTGATCAGAGTTACTTACTGGACATAGTTACTCAGTGTTCAGAGTTACTTACTGGTTATAGTTACTTAGTGTTCAGAGCTACTGACTGGTCATAGTTACTTAGTGTTCAGATATTCTTGCGCACATCTAAGTATATGATTCCCAACTGGTTCTAACATCCCCGGAACGAAGTGACTGCTGCCAACCAAGTCTCAGATATGTGTTGTGTTACAAAAATTGCAAGTCATTGTTTATTAGTGGTTCAAAGTTAGTAAGTGATCATGCACACATACTTACATAGATACTTACTGATCAGAGTTACTTATTGTTCATAGATACTTACCGATCAGAGTTACTTACTGGACATAGTTACTCAGTGTTCAGAGTTACTTACTGGTCATAGTTACTCAGTGTTCAGAGTTACTTATTGTTCATAGATACTTACTGATCAGAGTTACTACCTGGTCATAGTTACTTAGTGTTCAGATTTAGTTGCGCACATCTAAGTATATGATTCTCAACTGGTTCTAACATCCCCGGATCGAAGTGACTGCTGCCAACCAAGTCTCAGATATGTGTTGTGTTACAAAAATTGCAAGTCATTGTTTATTAATGGTTCAAAGTTAGTAAGTGATCATGCACACATACTTACATAGATACTTACTGCTCAGAGTTACTTATTGTTCATAGACACTTACTGATCAGAGTTACTTACTGGACATAGTTACTCAGTGTTCAGAGTTACTTACTGGTCATAGTTACTCAGTGTTTAGAGTTACTTATTGTTCATATATACTTACTGATCAGAGTTACTTACTGGTCATAGTTACTTAGTGTTCAGATTTAGTTGCGCACATCTAAGTATATGATTCTCAACTGGTTCTACCATCCCCGGACCGAAGTGACTGCTGCCAACCAAGTCTCAGATATGTGTTGTGTTACAAAAATTGCAAGTCATTGTTTATTAGTGGTTCAAAGTTAGTAAGTGATCATGCACACATACTTACATAGATACTTACTGATCAGAGTTACTTATTGTTCATAGATACTTACCGATCAGAGTTACTTACTGGACATAGTTACTCAGTGTTCAGAGTTACTTACTGGTCATAGTTACTCAGTGTTTAGAGTTACTTATTGTTCATATATACTTACTGATCAGAGTTACTTACTGGTCATAGTTACTTAGTGTTCAGATTTAGTTGCGCACATCTAAGTATATGATTCTCAACTGGTTCTACCATCCCCGGAACGAAGTGACTGCTGCCAACCAAGTCTCAGATATGTATTGTGTTACAAAAATTGCAAGTCATTGTTTATTAGTGGTTCAAAGTTAGTAAGTGATCATGCACACATACTTACAAAGATACTTACTGATCAGAGTTACTTACTGGACATAGTTACTCAGTGTTCAGAGTTACTTACTGGTCATAGTTACTCAGTGTTCAGAGTTACTTATTGTTCATAGATACTTACTGATCAGAGTTACTTACTGGTCATAGTTACTTAGTGTTCAGATTTACTTGCGCATATCTAAGTATATGATTCTCAACTGGTTCTACCATCCCCGGAACAAAGTGACTGCTGCCAACCAAGTCTCAGATATGTGTTGTGTTACAAAAGTTGCAAGTCATTGTTTATCAGTGTTCAAAATAAGTAAGTGATCATCACACATACTTACATAGATACTTACTGATCAGAGTTACTTACTGGTCATAGTTACTTACTGATCATAGATACTTACTGATCATAGTTATATAATATAGTATTCGGATGTTCATAAATCTAAAAACGAAATTCTATAATAAAAGATAGCAGTTAAAAACTGGAAAAGTTATATAATTTATGTATCTTATTACTTTTACTAAACTCCAGAGCTGTATTAAAAAGTTTTTAGTGGCCCTATATAGTTAAGATATTTGCTTTAAATAATTATTATGAAAATTAAAAGGGAAAACATATGAAGAATTAAAATTCAATTAATATTCGACACTCCTAAAATGTAGTTTCTTTATCGAATTGAAGAAATTTCTTCCAATCCCCTAATAATAGCTTATTTTGAATTTAAATACAAATACATATAAATTAAATATATTCAAGTGAGAGGAATATTTGGCCAATCAAGTTTTGTTGGCATATTTAAGCTATACATTTCAAATGCCGAGTATTAGTCACAGCAAAAATGGGCTTGACAACTTTTACCTGCGGTTCAACGGATTAAAATATAATAGGATTGAATATAATAGGAATTATTGTTTGGCTTGGATTTTGGAGTACAAATATATAAATATATATACATACGTTCGTGTTCATGGTTAAAGGCTTAAGAGTTAACGAGTTCTTTTTTATTTTCCTGAAATTCTCATAAAAGCCGCTGTCTTCAGACAAAAAAAGAAAGAAAAAATGTAAAGAGAAGTTTTATGAATGAATTAGTATGGAAATAGTGCAGAAATATCTGCTAGCACACACATGATATGAGTATGTACTTCATATATGTATGTTTTAATGTTTCTGCACTGTGTATATAATTTAAAGAGGTCTTAGAACCCAAAGTTAATAGTATACGCCCAGAGACCATGGCAAAAAATTATATATTTCATAAGCCCAACCCGCGCTCTATCATTAAAAAATTGCTTAATTAAGGAGTCCATTAATTAATTAATGACAGAGGGAGGCAGCTTTACATTGGGAGCCAACAGAGTGTTAACATCTGTTAACAGACTGTAACCACAATTAGTTTTTGTTATCTTTACTCTGTGATATATATATATATTTATACGTATATATATTCATTGTTTGCTTGTATTATATTTTCGCTTGATTTCTCTCTGTCGCAATTATCTTCGCATTGAGTTGATAGCGAAAAGCGAAACAATGTCGAGAATTGCCAATTCAGAACAATAATATATGTATGTATGTACAGATGTATATTTGAGTACTAAAAAAGCCTCTGTTAAATTAGAAATAATAATATTTGCACAAGAACTTGAATAACTTCATTATGGTGTGTGATAAGTAAAGAGTGATTCAGTAACCTTGGTTTTTATTATAACCTAGACAACCTGGATTATATATGATATAGGCAGAAGAATAAATCTTTACTCAATAAGGTACTTTGAAAGTTTTGACTATAATCGGATAATATTTATGGCTATTTTTAAATAATTAAGTTATTCTCTCTATCCTTGTCACTCAGCCTCCCTTCCAGGGGTTAGTTGAGTTTCATACCTTGGTTTTAAACTTGGCTCATACAAAAATTAAATTTTTTTCTATAATTTTTTAAAATTTCTAATTGAATTAAGAAAATAACTGTGTTTGAAAAGTTTCGTCAGGTTTTCTTACTTGCTTATTTATTTATTCTATTTTTTATTTTAAATAAAACTGAGGACTGTTTAATGATTTAAAATAAAGCAAGTTAAGTCAGAAGAAATAAATATATTAATTCATTCAATTATACTTTTGTGTATATTGCAAGGTTCCCAATTGACAACAGATTACAATATAATATAATGCAATCTAATTCCCAATTTACTACAAACTTCCCTTATAACTAAAAAGACTATGTTTTAAATTATAAATATATATATTTTTATTTTTTATCATCAATATCTTTTCATGACATATAATCTCCAATATTCTTTGAACTTATATCGAACAGGGCCTAAAAGTATACACCAAATTTGTTGCCCATTCAAAACACTTCCACATCCTCATGCGTGTGTGCTAGTGATAAGACCTAAAGCTGTTATCTATACACACCAGACTCGTCTGTCGGTATGAAAAGGTAAAAAAGAAAATATTAATGAAAATAGCGCTCCAATAGTGACAATCAGTTTACCCTTGTTAATGGCTTTTCGGGACTGCTTTTGGCTGCAATTGAAGTTATTGCCCTTTCCGAATGTCAGTCATCACGAGAGTGAAGTTTTATTTGAATTTCCTTAAAGTGCAGATAATCCTAATTAAAAGGTGATTTGTTTTATACCTTTTACTTTTTTATTACAATTAAAAACTGGAAAATTATGTATTTTTTTATATAGTTTATTTTTTTAATTATTCCCTGGTATTTTAGACACCTAAATGTGTGGAAAACTTAACAATACGTTTATATATTGATAAAGTAGACAGCTTTGAATGTTAATAAACAAAAAACTACATTTTACTTATTTGTAATCTTATTTTTTCTATGACAAGAAAGGAATCTGATAGATTTTTAAACAAATTCAAGAACCTTGTACTTTGCATTAATTCTACAAGTTATCAAGTTATCCCTCGCAGTGTTAGCTTTTTTTCCAGGTTTAATCTTGCCAATCTTGACTAGTGTTCGGTATTAACACAATTATTAAAGTCCCCACTTGAACATCGACCACAGGTGTAGGTTCCTCGTGATTGTGTTGGTGGTTATTTTAGAGGCCAATCAAGGCCCCATTTTAAAGGCTGATATCGATAAAGATCGGCATGCAACCGGATGAGCCAGTGAACATACTGTTTATTGTATGTTTAGTGAATTTTTTTTAAGCTTTTCCAAAGTCAATTCGTTTTGTTTCCACGGCTACAAAAAAAGCACCTGCAAAATAAAAACAAAAAATACCACTAAGACTTGTTCCCTCCCGCATAATCTAAAGTCTTTTTTTATAGCTTTTATTGATTTTATTTGGCGTACTGGCCGATTAAAACAAAATTATATATATATTTATATATGTTGTAGAAAACCAACTAGTATACTTGGTAAAGTTCCATTTTGTTTGGTTTTGGATGGAAAGTTTACATACATATATTACGTATTAGATCTATGAGAGCTATGGGATAAACTCTAGTTAAAAAAAAACTACAATTAATTTCCTATTTATAACATTTTTATATATAAACTAATAGGGCAAGATCTGGGTTAACTTTACTACCTGAAGATGTAATTTTTCATATGCATTTTGGTTACTTTTATCATAATACCATGTTAAATGTCATTTTGGACATTTAAAATTCTAAAATTATTACTAATTATATTTTATGTTAATATATGATTTAATTTTTGTAACTAAACTATTTTAATCACATTATTTTAGTGGCCATTAGGTGCATTTATATAAAATAAGAAAGCTTTAGTTCAGTGTGCTCGACTATGAGATACCTGGTACCCCAAAAAACATGTAGGAAAAAAATATTAATTCTAAAAATATGTTTTTTGTATAATATTGTATTGTTTTTTGTTGTTTCTATTCACATGTATTTTTTCCTACAGAAATTCAAGCTTAAATGTAGCATTCTTTGAGACAATTATAAACATATTGTCATTGGAATTTTTCTTTCTAATTACTATTTATATAGTTTTTTTCTAAAAAAAAAATCAAGCTTGCATATAGCGTTTTTTGAGACAATACAAACAATAAGATGTATAACGCCATACCAATTTTTCGGTCTAAAGCAAGGTTCGTTGCTCGATTTACATATATATACTTTTGTTAGGTGTTGTCTTTTTTCTATATTTTATATGATTTAATGACTTGGAAACATAACTTTTCTATAAACCTGTTCCACTTATGTAGCTTTAGTCCATAAAAATCACTGACCATTGGTGGTCATTACATTAATCAGACCCGGCATTACCTCCGCCTGAATGGGTCCATAGTCAACACGTTCACCATCGACCACCAGAATGCCATCGGAGGTCTGGGGTTCGATACGGAACGCTCTGCAGGCCACCACCTTGATGAAGGGATCCTCACCGATGGGCAGATGGGTGCCGGTATTTAAACTCAACATAAAGTTCAACAATTGATGGCGACTCACTCCACTACGGATGATCACCAGATAGATAAGTCCATCACTTAGTCGGGATTCCGGGGCAAAGAAGACATCCGAAGACAAGTGTGTGGTATAGGCAGCATGAACCATCACAAAGTCACCTTCCTCACAAATCCAACCATCCTTGGACTCCAATGGCATATTTAACCCGGGAATAGTGCCCGATGGCACCAATTCCGCAAATTCAGCATTTGCTGCCTCAATACGTTGATTTATACTCATTCGACTGCGATTTGAACGAAGACTGGGACCACCCAGTGAATAATAAGCGGTTCTCCTTGACATGGCCGAGTGCCAACTATCGGCATTTTGTCGGTACACAGATCTATCCAGGGATATAGCATCAGAGAAGTGTTCAGCATCCTCCTCCCCTTCCTCTTCCTCGGGTAAATCATGAAACTCACTGGCTTCTGCCTTGGAATTAGCATTTGAAGTGGGTGTAAAGTTGGCAGATTTTTTAGTTATTTCCTTGGCTTCCTTGGCCTGCTCCACTTTAGTTATTTTATTGGGCAATTGGTAATAAACCTTGCCCTTGTATGTCCTCAATGTTATTAAACGTCTTATAGCCCAAAGGGTAAATCTCTGGGCTCCAATTGATCTCAAGCGTTCGCTTTCAATGTCAATATCGGCTATAAGACCCCAACCTACTGATAAAAAGGAATACATTACATAATGCTTATCCCTGGCTGCAATCTCAACTCGAACCACATCCATGGGTGTGCTCTTGCCGGCAATGCAGGTGAGAGTGGCATGTAGAATGGGTTTGGGTTCATAGGGTTCATTGCAATGATGGGCTACACTTTTGGCCAAACCATTGCCAGAGCCACAGGGTATAATGCCCAAGGGTAGCTCCCTGCAAGCCCTTCTCCAATCCATGCGTTCCATAAGACCATTGAGCACTTCGTAGAAGAGACCATCGCCAGAGGCCACCACAATGCCAGAATAACGTTCCAGCAGATCCTTTCTAGTTCGTACAAATTCCTTGGCATATTGCGGATGTGTGGTTATTTGTAAATCATATTGGACCTCTGCCTCGCTGAGCAGTGGGGCCACTTGCTTCTGAAAGAGCTCTCGTCCCTTGCCGGAACCGGATTTGGGATTTAGGAGTATCAGTAATTGTTTGCTGGAATCACCAATGTGACTGGAGGCACTGCATCCAGCACTGCCTCTCTTATGTTGCCTTATAGTTCGATGCCATTGTTCGGCAGTGTTTAAATTAACTGCATAATCATGGCTAGAACGAAAGCGTAGTATCCTGAGGGTCTGAACTCTCCTCAAGGGTTTCTCCTTCTTCAAATAAGCATATATATAGAGATAGGCGCTATTATCACTGTCCGGTTCCGGTGAAGCCTCTTCCGTTTGGACATTGGGATTCTTGCAGGAGTTGAGGCCACCGCGGGCACGTTTCCTTAAACGCGGTCCAAAGCGGGAACCAATGATATCATCGATCCTAATTAACTGCTCATTGATATGATCATCTTCATCCGTTTCACGTCGCAAATAGACTCCCTCCGGACAGAGTTTAACCTGAATTTTAATGCTCTGCTTTCTACGATTATTATCCACAAAGAAGATTTCGCTAAGTTCATTGGTCTTGGCACACACTCCCGTTTCCGTTTCCGTTTCCGTTTCAATTTCCATTTCCGCTTCGGAGGCTGTGGATATGGATGTTCCCGGTGTAGTGACTTGCTCCTGCTCCTGACTATTCGGATCCAGTAAATTAATCTCCGTTTTGGCCGTCATTTTTGTGTTTTATATTTCCTCAGCTTCGGTTGTCTCTGATTTTTGGCACGTCTTTGACCTTGTCTTCACATGCAAAAAAAAAAAAAAAATAAAAAATATAAGCAAATCACACAAGGCACCATGAATATATAAGGGTGTAATCAGGTGTTATATGGATATATATATTGATATACATGTGTAATTTGCCAACTTTGAAACTCGTTTATTTTGATTTGCTGCTCTTTTTGGAGCCATTTTATTTTTGTATTTTGTGAAATTAGAGTTAAAAAACTGGTTTGTTGTGTGCTCTTTTTTTTCGTTGTTCGCTCAAGTCAATTATTATATGTGTGATTATTTTTTGTTTGCTTTTACTTTGTGCGATTTATGTGGAAATATACAAAGCTTTTGGAAACTCGGTTACTTTTTGGGTTTTTTCTCTTTCTGTTTTGTTGAGAGTTCACTTTAATGTTGTAAAAGTAATAAAAAACAAATAAAGAACAATAAAAAACATCAATAGAACTAAAAAAAAAATATTTTTCTTAATCCTTTTAAACTTTTGTTGCATTTTTTAACAAAATATATGTATATTTTAAAATATGAGTATCATATTTCTATAACTTTCTTTGTTTACAATTTAACACATTTGTATATTCTTAAAAAAAAATCAATGTATTTTTTTCTGCTCCTCGAGTTTGTCAACCTTTTCAAACCTTTGTTATATTTTTATTTTCTTGCGTAAAAAAAATCTGATTCATTTTCTTTGTTCACAAACTCAACACATTTGTTTTTTGTTGTTTAGAAACTGTTTAGTTTAATTTTATGTGCAGCTTGCAGGGTATCCGATTTCTACCATAAGTTTGCCAAGCAAATGTGTTTTTTTTTCTGGCCTCATTTAATGGCTTTTATATTTTTGCATCAACAGCCGAATTGATTTAGACTTGGAATGTACTCTATTTAGACTTTATCTTTATATTTAATTTATTATATTTTCTTTAAAGATTTATATGAAATCAATATTTTTAAAAGACATTTTTTAATAGGTTAATCATTAGTTAAAAAAAATATACGCAAAATAAGTGTTTTAATGTTTATAAAATTCATTTATTGAACCATTTTTACATATGGCATATATTTTGTTAATGTTCCAAGCTTTGTAAAGGGTTTTTGAGTTTGTTATTGAAATTATTTTTGTAGTTCTTTAATTTAAATATTATTTATTTGTAATACTAGAGCATTTGTATGTCTTTGTTTATTTTATTTAATTTTCAAATTCTTGATTGATTGATTGATCTTTTATTTAATGGGATCTTTTCAGTTAGTTATATATTTTGTTTTTAAGGCAAACCAGCATACTATATAGTTAAGGTTCATTTTATATAGACCAATTTTATTGTTTATAAATAACCGGGCTCACGAAGCTAAATGAGTTTACCAATTACTATTATTATTATTATTATTGTGCGTCTGGCATTACATTTAACTTTTTGTCCGCATGCGATCGCCGACGCTGAGTATATATATATTTATATATATGTACGATCCGATACGATCCAATCCGATCCGGGTTGCGATCGCTTCCTGTGCGCTTGACACGACAATTCGTACTGAAACTATGAAACGCGCGGGTGAACTAACCTTATTTTCAATGGAGACTTGGCTTTACGATTGCATTGTTGCTTTTGGCTTTGGCTTTGGCTTTGGCTTTGCTTTTTGACTTTGCTTTTTACTTTCACAGACATACACATACGCACCCCATATACACACCCCACTCACACCCCAAATACACCCCACATACAAATTGTTGCTTTTGTTTTTTTTTGTTTTTTTTTCGTGTCGAAATCTAATCAACACGTATCGTATTAATGAGATATTACCCGCTGCCTTTTGCCTTTCCAGTGTCTTTATCTTTTCCAGTTGTTGTCCACCTGTTACAGTTTTATTTTTAACCCTCATATATATATATATATATATATAAATATATTTACTTTTTTTTCGATTTACTATTTGTCTTGTTTGTCTAATAATAATAAACAAAATGTAGGCGGTGTCTTTTTTTTTTCTTAGTGTACTTTTCTGTGTGGGTTACGAATATTTTTTTTTTGTATTTTTGAGCTGCAATTGAATAATTTTCGCCTTTGACCTTGTGGCGAGAGCTTTCGACTCGACATTGCATTTTGTGAGGGGGAAAAGCAATGATAGGTTTTTTCTTTTTAATATATATTTGTGTTCTTTACGCAAAACAGTAGGCAGTCGATATTATTAACTAAAAATATCGATATATCAATACTGATTAGAAAGTCGATATAAAAATCGATATTTTGACATTGCGATATACCTATGTTCGATAAATATATATTTTTCTTAGTGCATCGAATATATATAATCCGAAAAATGGTCATAAAATTAATAATATCCATATTTTAACTTAAAATTCGATATTTATCGATATTTTAAATTTCAATATACCAAAATGTTCGATATGATATTAATAATCGGATATATTAATACCGACATTTTAAATCTCGTTAAATACCGTATTTTTTATCAATCTATAATACAGTCAACTTATATAAAAATATGAAATTTATATTAAGTCTATTTTTATTTTTATATAAATTTACTTTTTTACAGATCGATTTTAAAGTGTGATATTTTCCTATCGATATACATTTTTACCATAAAAAATATCATTAATTAGCACAACTTTACTATACTTGTTTTCTGTTATTTCATGTTAGATTAAAATATAGAATACTTTCTGTTATCATGATGTGATAAAAGATATTAACCTGGTATTAGGCTATATGTATTCTCTATTATGAGTACCCACTGTACACTCACTTGCCACTTGCAATAGATTCAAGTATATCCACAATGCATTAGTTTGCTTGCATGGACGACACTTGGCTTTCATTCATTCATTCATTTACTCATTTTTTCAACCCCCTCCTTCATGTGATATCCCTCTTTTGTTTTATTTGTAATCAATAATATTGCGTGGGATAAATGAGTAATACTATTGAGTGTTAATGGGGTTGTGAGTCTAGTGTTTCTCCACTTGTTGCACATACGTCACGTTGGTCCAACGATGTTATCGCTTATCAGCTGTCCTAACGATAACTGTGCCACATTATGACTCATACCATAACCCCTTGGAGTTCGTAGAAAATGTCACCTACAAGCTTTTCCAAAAAAAAGAAACAAAATATATGAAAAGCTAAATAAACATTTCGGTGGAACTCTTTCACACGTGATATATATACATATATAGTATACTTTGATATGGCTTGTCAATCTCTGGTTTAAAGGGCTCATCGTAAATAAATTGCGATTTCTTTGGAATAATTAAATTCAATATTTTTTCGCTTAGCCACTAGCAGGTGTACAAATCAAGTACACATTTTATATATATTTTTTGTTGGTGTATTTCGGTTTTTATTTGCTTGCGAGCTGTTTGTTGATATCAGTAAAAGGAATAAAGATTGTACAAAAATTGTGTTGATTTTATGTGTTGGTCATTCTTGGACACATACAAAAGACAGCGAAGTTTATTGTTCAAGAGGTATCAGAAAATATAAATTGTAAAAAATAATAACAATATAAAAAAATAATAATTATTACACTGGGAAACACTGGAAAACGGAAAATAAAGAGTTACAGATTTTTTTCCAATATAGATTTGTGAATTTAAAGCAAAATAAGCAGTCTAGATCTGTTTTACTGGAGCTATTTTTATTTCTAGTAATTTTTTAGCATGCAAATTTATGATTTATATATAAAATCATTAAAACTTCATCGTAATATAATTTAATATTATTAAAAATAAAACACACCTAACTACGCATTAATTTTGAACCCTATTGACGTACTTTATATCTGTCTTTATTGGTTTTACTGTAATTTAAATTGAAAGCTACGCCTTGTAAAAAAAATACACGTCAAAATGGAATTTTTAATGGGCTTAATTCCTTTCTATGTGTGATTCATGGAAGGTTTTTCGTGTTCGCACCTACGTATAAATGTACATGAATCAGACCAAAAACAAAAATTAATTGAAGAAGACATATAGGCAAGACCCATGGAATTACACTCCCCACTTTGCCTTTGCAATTATAATGTAATTTGTCTTGAAAAATATTCAGTGTTTATTTATTATTTTAAGGTCTGACAAAAGGGGTTAAACTCAAACCAATGGAATATACATATGCAATGCACTTCCCCATAGTGATTCTTGATTCTAGTTGCTTTGGTTTATCGTTTCTTGACCTACATTCATTATTATTTCAATTTACTTTTGGTTTTTAATCTCAATTGTTTGGAAATGAAACAGCAGTTGCAAGAGCAATATTTCGAATGCAGAAAGATAAATGCAGTCCTACAGTAATCGATATATATTTATCTATATATCTTAGACAGGGAAGATTGATAGATCTAAATAATAGTTTATAATATGACAGAAAACAATATTCCATAAAAATGTCTTTACATTTCCCTTCAAATTATAATTTATTTCATAATTCTTTGAAATATTTTCTTGCGTTTAAAAATAATACATCATATTTATATGGATGACATATTTGCTTATCAATAAATCCCTAGAACCTGAAATATTTTGTTTAGATAAAGTTAGAAAACGATTCTTGCTTGATGCAATACAAATTGATAAAGTGTAATTCTTAGAATACGTGGAAGAAAAATAATAAATTATTATATCTATTTATATTAATTCATGAAAATAACTCTTACAAAAAATTGAGATAATTAGAAAATCAAAAGAATTCCTTGTTTTATACTCACTGCACCAAGAAAAAAACTTTACAGATAAAGAGTTCTTTTATCACTGAACTGATTGATTTGTGTGAAGAAGTTATCAATAAAAGAGAGAGAGAGTGACAAAAGAAACAGAATCGTTTAATTATTGCCAATTTAATACTGCGCCTATTATTGTTTTTCTTCCTTCTTCTGCTATCTTTTGCTCTCTCTATATTGATAACTCTTTTGTTTTCAGGCCATTGGGGGAGCTACGAAGGTCACACATTCTCTAGAAAAAAAATACTTCCTTGTCAGAAATTAATTTTAGTTTGAAAAACAATTGTTTTTAATGTTTAGAGATGATCGAATATATCGATATTTTACTTTGAAGTTGGTATATAAAATGATCTATAAATGTTGCTATTCTAAATAAACAAATTAATAATATAACAGATTTATTTTAGTTAACTTTAAAATTTTTAAAACATTTCTGGAGTAGCTTAAGAGATGATAGAAAATATCGATAATAATCGCTTAAGTGGATATATATTTATCGTTCTTCAAACTTTGCGATATATAAGCCTTAAATAAACTTTCATCTTTATGTATTGAATCATAATAATAAGCAAAAAGTTATTAATATATTATACATATTATTTTCTGATATTATCGATACTTTTTTAATGTAAAATATCAGTTTTCGATATTTTCGATACACCTTATCGAACTTTTACATTCGATATATATAGCTACATTCTTCTGCATCCCTTTTTAATCTGGTTAAAATAAACATAAATAAACTCCAAATTAATTATGAAAATCCTCATCATCTCTATGCTAAAAATTAAATTACTTGATGGGAATTGATTGTCAAAAAGAAAGTAAATTTAGTTACCGGTGGCAGAGTTGAAAAAACCCAGCAAGGCAAAAATTGACAACAGAAAGCCCTGACAGCTTTTGCTATTGTTCAGTTTCAGTTTCAGTTCAGCGCAAGTTTTGTAGGGCGCACGAATTATAAACAAAACAATAACAGTAGAGAGGGACAGAGAAGCTGGCAAACAGACTGAAAATATATATATACTCGCTTTGCACTCGCTACTATTTGTTTTATAATTTTTGTATTTTGTAGAACGAGTATCTGGCACATGTTCATATCTCGAGCAAAAGGTTCATTTGTCCGGTGCTGTCTCAAGATCCGGTAACAACTTCCACTCTTTCGGTGGTAATTACATTTTTAAAGATTACTTCTTGTTCCACATTAATATATATGAATCTAATTACTAAATATTGTAACTTATTTTATTTATTTCAGTTCTGTGAACCTGCGCATTATGTGGAACAATATGCGGCGGTCTTAGGAACGCAACAAAAGGATACATTTACATTCAAGTAAATAAAAACGAAAGAATACTTTGCTGGATAACCTCTTTGACCTAGAAAATCTAGGAGGCAAGACTAAGGGATTCGTTTTGGGACACGGGTTGGGTGTAATAGACTGAGACTAGTTCTTTGTCAGCAGAAAATGACCCTGACCACAACGACCACTGCCTCATCAGCCGAGAGCCAAGCAAAAATGGATGTTAAGGGCGGCGATCCGGTACCTCCAGGTGAAGAGAATCTTCCCACTTCCGAGATGGATCTGCTGGCCAAGTTGGAGGCGGCCAATAAGCTCATCGAGAGCGATGCCAAATCCCTTAACTCTCTGCACTCAACGCACAGTCGCAAGAACTCGGATACGAGTCAGATAAGTCTCACATCGAGTAAGTTACTATCAAAAGTCATTAAATTATAAATTTAAATAAGAATTTGGGATCTATACAATATTGATATAGCTATGTTATCTTTTAACTTCTTTTTGTTCATTAAATTCATACAAAATATTTAAATTCCTCAGCGTAGGTCTTATAAAAATAAGGTACTTAACGCCTTACGGAAATACTCTCAAAATACATTCAAATTACTTTCGAAATACTTTCTAAATTCACTAAAAATACACTCAAACAGGCGGAATGAGGCAGTTCTGAACCAGAATCTTCAGGCGAATCGATTTAGCCATTTTAGGATTATATATAAAAAGTAAAAAACCTATAAAATATATTTTCTAAGATATCCTGCTGAATATCAAATCGAAAATATTGAAAACCTTGATTAAAAGAACTTTAAAATATTGAAAATCATCACTTTTAACTTAAAGAAATCGAAAAAGAACTCATTTAACCTTAAAAAAGATTAATATTTTATGTAATTGTAACTCTTTTTCGATAATTGTTTTCTTAGATATAAATTATATTTATTTCTTGAATCATGAAAGTATTGATTTGTATATCGACTTTAGCGATAAATACCGATACAATATAGTTATACCGATATTTGTTGCCATCCCTATTTCTTCTTTTTTGAATTATTTACTACTTAAAATATTCCAAGTATTCCAAATATTTACTTATTTTTCTTTAATTTTATTTTAAAGGCGGCAACTCGGTGGCCGAGGAGGATGTATGGACGACGTGGGCCACCATTTTGTATGACTGGGATGGCGCCCTCAAGCGCAAGAATCCCTGTGTGAGTGAACTAGTTCGTCGTGGTATTCCGCATCATTTCCGGGCAATTGTTTGGCAACAATTAAGTGGAGCAGCCGAAGCTGACAAGAAGCAGTATGCTGAATATATTAAGGCGACCAGTGCTTGTGAGAAGGTGATCCGACGGGATATTGCACGCACCTATCCCGAGGTGGATTTCTTTAAGGAGAAGGATGGACCCGGGCAGGAGGCCCTGTTCAATGTGATCAAGGCATATTCGCTGCACGATCGTGAGGTTGGCTATTGTCAAGGATCTGGCTTTATCGTTGGCTTGCTCCTCATGCAAATGCCCGAGGAGGAGGCCTTTGCCGTGCTGGTTCAGATAATGCAACAGCATCGGATGCGTCACATGTTCAAGCCATCGATGTCGGAGCTGGGATTGTGCATGTATCAGTTGGAGAGTTTGGTGCAGGAGCAGATACCCGATATGCATATACACTTCCAGCAGCAGGGCTTCCAGACGACCATGTATGCCTCCAGCTGGTTCCTCACCCTGTATACCACAACATTGAATGTGAATCTCAGTTGCCGCATTATGGATGTATTCCTTAGCGAAGGCATGGAATTTATTTTCAAAGTGGCATTGGCCTTGCTTCTAACCGGAAAGGAGACGCTGCTCTGCTTGGACATGGAGGCCATGCTAAAGTTCTTCCAAAAGGAGCTACCAGGTCGAGTTGAAGCGGACGTAGAGGGTTTCTTCAACTTGGCCTATTCCATCAAGTTGAATAGCAAGCGAATGAAGAAGATGGAGAAGGAGTATCAGGATCTCAAAAAGAAGGAGCAGGAGGAAATGGCGGAACTCAGGCGTCTGAGACGGGAGAATTGCCTGCTGAAGCAGCGAAATGAGCTACTGGAGGCCGAGAGTGCAGAATTGGCGGATCGTTTGGTGCGTGGACAGGTTTCCAGGGCCGAGGAGGAGGAAACTAGGTAATAATTAACACTTTAAAGAAATTAAATAATTTCTAAATCTTCTGATTTTCCCAGCTTTGCCATTCAGACGGAACTGATGCAGCTGCGGCGCTCCTACCTGGAGGTATCCCATCATCTAGAGAATGCCAACGAGGAGGTTCGTGGTCTTAGCCTACGACTACAGGAGAATGTGAGTATTTTAATTAGTAATCCCATGCCCTTGTCCTTGTCCTGTAACTAAAATTGAATCTGTTGCTAATCTTCTACATATATTCTTTTCTATTTTATTTGATTTCTATGGTTGTGGTGCTTCAAATTACACACAAAACACATCCATACATATCGCTTTAATACATACAAAAAAATAAATATAAAATAAAATGCAAACAAAAAAATAAATGCTTATAAAAACAGAATGTGTCCATCGACAGCGTAAGTACAATTCTTGTGACTATGGTTTGTAGTCTTTATTTTGTAATTAAATGTACAGTTTTTGCACGTTTTTATTGTCTTGTTTTAAAATATATTAATTTATCTATTCAAAAAAATAAAAATACAACAATAAAATATATCGATTCATATATTAAATATATTTTAAGTATTAATACATTATTCATATTTACATGTTTTTGATATTTCAACCATCGAAAATAGTATTTTTACTTAATTAATAATAGTAAAAATGTATTTATACCCATAAGTTTTTAAACATTAAATCATTAACACTACTTTTATTTTTTAATATATATTTACCCATTAACCTACTTAACTTTTACTACAAATAATATACAAATATTTATTTTAACAATTACTTTTAAGCTATTTAAAACGTTTTCTTTAATTTACAAATGCATCTTTATAATAATAAGCTTTTGTAATCATTTGTATTTTAGCTACTAGCCACACAAAAACATACTCTGCTTGCCCAAATAATCAATTAAAAAATATTTATCTTTGTCCGAATGGAAAACTAATTTCTTATATAATTTTTCCAAAAATATAGAACAACTCTCGTCAGTCATCCATTGATGAGCTCTGCATGAAGGAAGAGGCTCTCAAGCAGCGCGATGAGATGGTCTCCTGTCTGCTGGAAGAGCTCGTCAAGGTGCGCCAAGGACTCGCCGAGAGCGAGGATCAGATACGTAACCTCAAGGCCAAGGTGGAGGAGCTGGAGGAGGACAAGAAAACGCTGCGGGAGACGACGCCCGATAATTCGGTGGCCCATTTGCAGGACGAACTGATTGCCAGTAAATTGCGTGAGGCGGAAGCATCGCTCTCACTGAAGGATCTCAAGCAGCGGGTCCAGGAGCTGAGCACCCAATGGCAGCGTCAGTTGGCCGAGAATCAGCGCAGCGAAACCGAACGCACCACCAATGCGGTGGATTCCACACCCAAAAAACTGCTAACGAACTTCTTTGATAGCTCCAAGAGCAGTGAGCATACACAGAAGCTCGAGGAGGAGCTGATGACGACACGCATTCGAGAGATGGAGACACTCACCGAGCTCAAGGAGCTGCGCCTTAAAGTTATGGAGCTGGAGACGCAGGTTCAGGTGTCCACCAATCAGCTGAGGCGACAGGATGAGGAGCACAAGAAGCTCAAGGAAGAGCTCGAAATGGCCGTTACCAGGGAGAAGGATATGGCCAATAAGGCACGCGAACAGCAACACAGGTGTGATTTATATTAATTTTTATTTAGAAACATATTTATTATAGCTTTTTATTGTATTTATAGATACTCGGATCTGGAATCTCGCATGAAGGATGAGCTAATGAATGTGAAAATTAAATTCACCGAGCAAAGCCAAACGGTGGCCGAACTGAAACAGGAAATTTCACGTCTGGAGACCAAGGTTCGAATTGTATATTTATACCTATTATATAGTTACCTTAATTTATTTATTTATTTTATTTTTAGAACTCGGAAATGCTTGCCGAGGGGGAACTGCGTGCCAATCTTGATGACTCGGATAAGGTGCGCGACCTGCAGGACAGGCTGGCCGACATGAAGGCGGAGGTAAGGACAGCCAGAATATTTATTTCTGTCATATAAAATCACAAATCAAGCCTTTGCTTTTCGGTTTCGGTTATATTTTAGGTTTAAAGTTTTAAGTTTTATATTTAATCCAATGCCAGCAGCAGAACTAGCATTTCTTCAAAAATAATCCCCTTGCACTGATCACATTTCACACTAAAATCACTTAAATTCCGAGAATTCGAAACTGGTATTCATTATTTCAAAATACTGCTACTTAAAAATGTTACATGCAGGCTTATAATTACTTTTAATTAATAAATACTGGCGCTTGCTTACATTAAAATATAAAGAAGACAGAAAAACTTTCTAAAAAGTCATATTTGATAGATAAAATGACCTTATAATCTTTACGATAACTAAAATTATATGGTACTTAAAATATAAGAGCGTTATTCATCTTATATATTATAAGGTCAAAGAAACAAAGTTCTTAAAGTTCTTTGTAATGTTTTTAAGTTAATTTATACAAATGAATAATACATAAAATATTAGGCTCCAAAAGTAAGCCAGGTTTTGACAAAGCAAATCACACATTTTTAAATCTCTTACGCTATCTGTTGTGGCATAATTCCAAAATATTTTCATTTTGCTAAAGCTTTTTTGTGATTTTCTTTAATGTTTTCAAAATATTTTTCGTTTGGTTAAATGTTTCTTTTTAATCACATTGTAAAGCCAAGATAATAATCTTGTATGTATTTCTCATTGCATTTTCTTTCTCACACGAAAATAAAAAACCAAACAATATGCGTTGTTTTTTTGGTTTTGCGATAAATATATATAGTATCCCACGCCAATAACCAGCCCCGACACTGAGCCGTGGAAATGGATAAGCTAAACTAATCTTAACACAACCCAAAACAAACAAAATTAAAAAAACAAATGAAAAACTATTCAATGAAATCTAAACAAAAACAAGCATTAATTTATGAAACAAAAATATTACAAATTCAAAATCAAAATACAAAGAAATTACCGAATTACAAACACCCAGAAAAAGTAAAACCTTTCCTCTAATCTCAATTCCCGAATAAACATATTTAAACCTCAACCTCAAGCAGCAGGCCAAAGCTTCAAACTACATTCAGGTCTCTATAAGATTATAAAAACTTCAAAAAACATTTTCAGTATTCTTAATTAAAGCGTATTTGTAGATTTTTTTTCCTGTCCAAACAATACTGCCTATAGTTTGCATGGTCTATAGAGTCTTCTTTAAATCCCATTTCCATTTCTAAATAGCATGAATTCGCATGAATTTTAGCTTTAACTTAAAAAGGTTATGTTAAAAAGAAAAGAGTTTAGAAATATACAACGAATATTTACTTATTTTTAATATTTATTTTATTACTTATAGCTTTTCAGAATTTAAATCAAAAATCGTTATATTCAGAATATATTCTTTCTAAATGTATTTAATTCGAAATTTGCTGATTAGTGTAGATAAACATAAAAAGAGCTTTCAGCTAATATTCGAACCTCTGTTAGAGTTAAGTTGTAATCTATCTGAAACTTATCAGTAAAAGTTTTTCAAACTAAGGTAAAAAAAACTAATGATAGATTTGAGCCTCTATTAATATTAAAGGTATTTTTTCCCCTTTTTTATTTTTTTGAAGAGTCAAAAGTAAAAGGGAAAAAAGGAAAAGAAGGATAGATTATAATACATATTATAAAAATATACAACAACTCTTAGTTTGAATGAAAAATATATAGAAATGAAATGCTTTATTTTGTTAATTTATTTTTTAAAAGAAATAAAGTAAGTAAAGAATAGTTTTTTTTTAAGATTCCCTGTAGAATTATAACCTATTGCATCCAGCTTAAATAGTTCTAACCTGAATTTAATCGACTTTCGGTGTTGTTTGTATTATGAACATTGGTCATTGTCAAGACATCAAAAATTGACATGATCTGCTGACGGCAATTGATGCTGTGTTTTGACACGAGTTTGTTTTTCAGCCTTGCTATAAAATTTAATACTATATAGTATATGCTAAACAGTAGCTATGCGAATATTAAGAGGGAGTGTTTTTGTTTTTTGTATTAATATTATTATTATTCTTCTGCACGCTTGCATGCCTTGGCCTTAGCCTTAGCTGACATATTCAAAGCAATTAATCACTTAATCTATAAGATATTTAAGGCACGTTTTAGATTTTAATGTGAATGAAGTTGTGTATTCTTTAAATTTATATATAACAACAAGGTTGAAATAATTTGTTTCATAATCATGAAAGATAATTAGCGGGGAAATCAAGTTTAAATTTGAAGGTAGTTCACACAATTTTGTAAACAAAATAAAATTAAGAATGGTTTATTGTTTTTAAGTTTGATTTAGTTTACATAAATAAAAATCGAAATATATTATAGTCAAAAGAGAATTGAAATAAGTTGTTTATACAGTTTTTTTGCTTTCTGTTTAAAAAAAAAAATCTCAAAAGCTTGAAAAACTATCATAACTCTTTAATAATATTTTATATACTATATATTAGCTTTAAAATAGAGCTTAAAAATTTTTTAAAAGTAATTTAAAATCGCCAAAATTAAGCAAAAATTTTTGATTAAATTTAGAGTTTTCTTTAAAATCCTTGCATGACTAATAATTAATAAAGTTTCTACATTTTGGCCTTGTACATTTGTTGTTGAAATCGTTCTTAGATATATCTAATTATATATATAAATATATCTATAGTATTATCTTATATTATATATTATCTAATTTTTTTCCAAATATCTTTACTAATAATGCATTTTTTTCAATTTAAATATATATAGCTGACGGCACTGAAGAGTCGTGGCAAATTTCCCGGCACCAAATTGCGCAGTTCGTCATCGATACAATCGATCGAGTCCACGGAGATCGATTTCAACGATCTGAATATGGTGAGGCGTGGCAGCACGGAGCTGTCCACATAACCTAACTCTATCTATATATACATCGAGGGATATATATATGTGATTACGGATCAGCGACAGCGACATCGGAAACAGGAAGTAAATGTTTAAGATGGAAATGGAGAGGAAGTAGTAGTTGCAAACCCATTACAATATTATTTATGTCTTATAATCTGTTTAATTCCCGTATTTAATTTTTAATATATATAAATATTTTTTTTTGCAATAATTTTATTTCTGTTAAGTTTTACAACATCAAAAAACACTCATATTTATTTATTTTAAAACCTAATCAAAACGATATTGTGGCTAAGAAATGAGTTGAAAAAGCAGTGAAAGTGGTAATATATATATTTGAATATATATATTATTATATTTTTGTTTGCATTGAAAAAATATTTAAACCGATTTGCGAAATTTGTTGCTAGTTTTGAGGAAGTTGAAGTTCTTCGATTAATGTTTAACAATTTTTACTGATTGCTTTTAGAGACGTGAATTAAATATTAATACCAATAAGCAGATACTTCCGTATTCTCTTGTCAATATATGTTTTTTTTATCATATCCATTTTATGATCAGCTATGTTATAAGGAATATAGTCTTCCAGTTTTTGTGTTTTAAAGAACCCTTTATTCGCTTAGTCCTAAGGTTAGTTTTAACCGATTAAGCAAATTTTTGAGAAGATATATTAAAATGATTTAAAATGTATAAATAATCAATGATATTTACAGTATTTCAACCACTTTCTTTAAGCTTTCAATTCGAATTTTCATAAAAAACCCTCAAATTTCGCAAATCTCAACGGTTTAAAATACATTTTCGACTCAAATATTTCACTTATTTTGTACATTTATCGATAAGAAGAGGCAACTGTTTCCATGATGCGATTAGGCGACTTAGAAGAGTATTTTGGCGATCACCTTAGATTGTAGCACATAGGCAATGCAATGAATTTTATATAAACCCAAAAGAGAAAAACCCCATCCCGAAACCCATTCCCAACCCACGAGTCACTTTAAGTGTAAGTTTTAAGCGCATCAAAAAAAAAAAGAAAATGTTAAAGAAAACGTTTTTAAAATCAATCAATATCAGATTTTTAACAAGAATAATATGTACACCTTCTTACGTTTTTGATTTTAATTTCCTCCCAGTAGGTTGAATATATATTTAATAACACTTGAATGAATTTTGTAACTCTTAAAAGCCAATAAGCTAAACCAATCTTAAAACACAAACACGATTTATAATAACAAAAATTAAAAAAAAAAAACCAAGTGCGAAAGTAACAAAGTAACAAAAGCGTTGCCAAATGCAAAATAAATATGCAGCATCAGAAACTGAGGAAACAAAACAAAAAGAAAATAATAATACAACTATTTAAAATAGTTAAAAACGATATGTGAAAGAATCACGGAACTCCATTTAAGAACGATATTAAGATAGCGATCTACGATATTCATGCACTACTCACGATATTCAACTTGGAAGCAAAAACAAAAAACAACATAAATATGATTTATAAATATGTATATGGTTCCTTTTTACTCATATTCGGGCAGCTTGCACGAAAATCGATATCAAGCAATCGAACGAGATGCGATTAATGATAAACGATTAACGATTTACGATTAAAAAAATTTATTCATTCAGTTTAAACTGTTGTTCTTCATGTGCAATATATAAATATTATTTTTTTTTTATATTTTATATCAAGATTTTATTATCATTTGTTAATCTTCCAACGCATGACGTCCTCAGTGTTTAGATTTATAAATTAACTTAATTTGTGTAATTCCAAACAGACAACAAATCGATATAATGTGTTTATTTCGTAGCGTGTAAGAAAATAATGCTGAAGAATGATGTTACAAAAACTTTTTGCTATGTTAACTTTAAGTATTTGTGTATCGCAGAACAATTCGAATTTTATGTTCAATCGCGACTAATGCATTAACATTAATTAACGATTTATGCAAATGTAAAATATATGTTATATGTATATTTCTGCGGCAAACAACCATTAACTGTCCTTAAAAGAAGGCTGGTGGGGCAGTATTATTAACGATCAGCTCTGCAGTTGACAGACTATTATATTTTAACATATTTAAATATATAAAAAAAAAACATTCCCCAAAGTCAATAAATTTCCCCATCAGCCGCAGAGGAGACCGGGATAGAGCAATGCGATATTATTGGCGACTCTAGAATTAATTGCGTATTACTTATGTTATGGCAAGCGAAAGCACAAATTAAACGATATATTATTAAACTAGTTAATATGAGTCTAAGCCCCCTCCCCCATTTATGTATTTTGCGATAAATGTTTGTAAAGGATATTTATGTAGAGGAAAAACTGTGCGAATTTCTGTTCAACAAAATTGAAGCTCTCTTAAATAATAAAATCGAAAATAATGTTAAGAGATCTTATTTCGATGTAATTTCCCTTGTCAGCTTGATAAATGCTTGTGAATTGTTAAAATACTTCTTTGGTTTATAAATTTAAAAAATCGCAATCGCAGCTTCCCTTTTATTTGCACTTATTTATTGTGATTTTTTCGTTTCACCGATTGTTGACCATTAATTATTGTAAAACTGAGTGACGCCCGAGAGAAATATATATGTAAATCCAAGTAAACAAAATTCTGAATCACAAATGAAATGAAATGTATGTAGTTGGCAAAATAAAACCACAAATAGTGTTAAATACATAACATTTACACAGCCACACAAAGAGAAACAAAATGTATACATATATACCTACCTACCTATATCAATATAACGATAAAACTGAAATATTGAAAACGCAAAGAAAGAGCTGGAAAGGTAAAATTCAACTTAATATACAAAATCAATACAAAAATTCAACGGATATGCATACAAAATGAAATCAAAGTTACAACAATTTGTAGTATTAAATAAATAAAAATGAAAAGCAAAAATCAAAGACTTGTATTTATTTGGATTTATAAGGAGACTATCTCAGCTTATTTATTAAAAATTTTTGGAGCATTTCTAGAGCAAATGAAAGTGCAAGTTAAACGTTTCAATATTTATATTAACAATTCTTTTTTAGGCTATAAAGTCTAGACTTGTCTGGCAAATATTTATATTTATACTTGTTGCTAATAGATCAACCTAATAAGTGTGGGGAAACCTGTGCAAATTACAGTTCAAACAATTTGAACTCACTGCAAGTGATTCATTGGGAATATTGAACCCTCGATTGGTGAGCTAATTACAGTATATTTTCCCTTGTCTGCTTGATAAATGCTTGATACTGTGAAAATATCTCTTTTGATTTATAAATTAAACGTGCGAACCTGGATGACAATGAACTTTTGGGACACGAACGATAATGATTTGTTGACCCAATCTCAATCCTTTAAAGCCAATTAATTAGTAAGCACACACAATAAATTATACTTGGTTGCAAATAAAACAATTGCACAGCCTTCGTTTTTATTATTTATGAATTACGATTATTATTAAGCTTATTAAAGATTAATTTTTCAGAAAACTGAGATTAAATGAAAGATTAAGGGAAAAATGACTTATACTCAGATTTATATTATATATTATTATATTATATATTTATTATATATATATACTTTGTGTAAAGCATTTACATAGGACTTAGCTTTGAAATTGTACTAATTCATTTTTCATTTTTTTCTAATATATTACTTACTAATTATCTCAATGAATTTTATATATTAGTTCAATTTAATCTTTTATAGTCGCTCATTGAGAGATCAAACCAGAAACTAATTCATACTCAATTAATTATATATATATATATATATATGATAACCCTAACACTTGCATTTCAGATTAATTAAATATATATGCATTATTTATACAGTATACAAAAGCAAACCCAGACGTGCTAGCGGCGTAAGAAATAATTAAAATAAAAAAAATAAATAAATATTTAATAAGTAATGAGAGAAGCAATTTAAACGTTAAAGTTATATATTATTATGCCCTTTACCTTTAGGGTACTAAATAGTGTTGCTCAACATTTGGATAGCAACATTTGTTGTTATTTGGCTGTTGCGCAATATGTTCCTAGCTGTTGTAAACATTTCTCTTCAACCTTGTCAACATATTCTAATGCCTTTCGATATTTTTAATTTAAGTTTTTTTAAATTTAAACTTAAATTTGATCAAATTAAATTAAATTAAACTTTTCCATGCTTTTTTTAAATTGGGTACCGTGTAATTGTTTTATTTGTTATATAAACCTTATATCTTTAAAGAAAAATAGTTTTCCCTATAATTTAATCTGTTTAATTAGTTCCATAAAGTATCCCAAGTTATTAATAAAACATTTTTTTTTGTATTTATATTTTTTTTGTTTATTTTTTAGTGCATTTATTTAACTAAAGAGTATATAGTATGTATATATAGTTTAGGATTAAAGTTAATTATTTAATATCATTAAGAAATACATGGGTAGGGATTTGTTTTCTGGGTCTTACAGGAGTGATTTGATACTAGAGCTTTGTCTTCTTTGTTTTGTAGGGGGGATGTCTTTTTGGGTTCTTGCTCTTCTTACATAATGTCTGATCCCTGAGGATCAGTAAAAAAAACAAAAAAAAAAATACCTCATTAAAACCTAAATAACAGCAGCTGAAAAAACACAAATATATAAAAAAAATATCAGCAAGACGAGGGGCTGCCTTAAAATATTTCATTCATTCATTCTGGTGTCTACTTTTCTGGCTTTTCTCGGGGGGAAAATACGTTATTAGGTAAACTTGAGTGCGAGCTTTAATTACGTCTAAATTCTAAGCCTACATAATGCTTCGTATAACTTCGGGTGTTGTTCGGGTTTCGATGTTCGGGTAATCAGTGACGACGGGTCAAATGGATCCAAGGTGTGTGTGTGTTTTAACAACAATCGATAAATCGATAACAAATGTTTCGCAGCGGAAGCGGAAATGCCTACCGCTTATTCATCCAGGCAAATGGTGCGCAAGATGGCCTCCACCACGGAGTAAGGATCGCAATTAGAGCTGGGCCGACGATCCTCAAAGTAACCCTTGCCATCATCATTGACACCACGTGGAATACGTATGCTGCATCCACGATTGGCCACTCCGGCACTAAAGTCATTGATGGAGCTCGTCTCATGCTTGCCGGTGAGACGACGGGCATTATCCTGACCCTGCTTGGGATCATAGGCACGAATGTGACGCTCATGGCACTTGGATAGCTTGGCCACAGCCTTCTCAATATCCCGAATGCCACCATCCTCACGCATCGCCTTCGTGGAGACATTGGTGTGGGCACCAGCGCCGTTCCAGTCACCAGGCATGGGCTTGGGGTCCAGAGTGGAGACAATCTGTAAGTTAATATACATTTTTAAATAATTTAAATACTGAATTTCACAAGTTTAAGGAGCAAGAGATCTCAAAACTTACACCAAACTCCTCAGAAATACGATGCAGCAGGAATCGGGCCATCCAGAGGTCATCACCAATGGAGATTCCCACACAGGGTCCCACCTGGAACTCCCACTGGGCGGGCATCACCTCGGCATTGGTGCCGGAAACCTTGATGCCGGCATACAGGCAGGCGCGGTAATGGGCATCCACAATGTCGCGGGCATAAACCTAAAAAAAGATCAAAAATATATCAAAAATAAGCTTTTATATAGCAGAATATCGTTTACAGTGACAGTAATCCTAATAATGCTCGATAAATAATCGAAATCAAATGTTTAATTATAAAGCTACACTATCTCATTCCAATTTTTTTTTGTAATATTTAAGTATTCTCAAGCTTTTCATATAAAATACTTTTCTATTGATATACAGATATTAGAAAAGATATCCCTACAGTGATAGTTATCGATATAATAACAGCATCTCTTCTCAAACTAACAACGATCCTTAAAGGCACATAAATATATATTAAATATAAATTTAGAATATCCTCTTCAAATCTCTGAGCTATTATTAAGCTCTCCATGTCCCAAAAACCCTATAAATAAAGTATTTCTTTCTGTCAAATGCAAATATCGAAAACATATCGAAAATCCTTTGAAAATCAATCGAAAAATATCCTTAAAACCATCGCTAAAACTCACCTTGTTGGCACCCACACCGCAATAGTAGGGTCCCTGGGGTCCTGGGAAACCATTCTTGGGCCAACCCAGCGGATGACCATCGAAATCAAGGAAAGTGTACTCCTGCTCAATGCCAAACCAGGGCTCTTCATCCAGACACTTGTTGGCCACCTCCAGGCAGGTCTTGCGCTTATTGGTATCCGTGGGAGTACCATCGAACTTGTAGGTGTCGCACATCACCAGGATGTTGTTGCCGCGACGGAAGGGATCCTTGTAGATGGCCACCGGATACAGATAGGTGTCCGAGTTGGAGCCCTCGGCCTGATAGCACGAGCTGCCATCATAGTTCCAAACCGGAAGCTCTGCAATAAAGCAAGCAAAAAAAAAAACCATGACCTATTAGTTGGGGGCTTAAAAAGGGGTTCGACTTATATAGAGGTCACCCACGTAAATTGTAATACCCTCGAGTTAAGTGTAATTGAAGGCAATGGTGGTCTCTAAGGGGGACTTCCGTTTAAAAAACTAGCATGTTGCTCTTAAAAAATGCATCAGGTTTTCACATTCAGTATTTGCTTGTTACCATATTATTGAAAAATGCATATAATCTATAGTTATAACTACTACTACTACTTTTTATTGAAATTGTGTTCAAACTACAACTTATTATTATTGAAATTGTTTTCGAACTGGAATAATAGGAAACTAAACGAGTTATGACTAGGCTATATATAGACATTGTATTCGTGTGCCTAGGAAATATAACAAAGTGAGAATTAATAGATCATTTTGTAGAAACAATAAGAAATTAATTTATTCACTTAATTTATTATTAATTAACTAACTAAACTAAAATAAATAGGATCTGAAACATATAGACTTCTAAAGATGATGTTCAAGTCTTAAAAGAGAAAGGTTTCATTTAATCACCAAATTATAATTGTAATAACAATTATGAATACTTTTATTTATTGATTTATTATTAATTTATTTTAAAATATAATTATATTAATATTTAAAATGTAAAAATAAAAATATATTGATTAACAAATTATATATTATATATATGTTATACATTATATTTCCTTTAAAGTAAATTTAAATATATTATAAATTAAAATCATTAAATTCAAATCTTTGCACTTCTTAGTAATTAAAAATACCCTTACAATAAATCTTTTTGTCTTTATGTAACCATTGTAACTGCATATTATAAGTTTTTTTTTTTAAATGATAATAAAAATTCTGTGCACATATAACATTTCCTTCCAAAAAACCTCTCACCAACACCCTCTTTTTTGTCCATTATTAGAAGTACTTTGTTATATTATTTACACTTCTCCCCAATTTTTCATCTACCGGAAACTCGCCTTGTATTTAAATGGTCATGATGATCCATCATAGAGAAAAACACAAAAAAAAAAAAAAAAACTGGGTAAAGTGAGAACTTTGAAACTATGATATGAGAGAAACCTGACAGCCGTTTGTTGTTTATTCTAATAAATAGTTAATTCCCCCCTGCTGACACTGTAAATAATGCTAATGAAAATATTTCACTTATGCAAATTTTCACCGTGAGGATGAAGAGGGGGATGGGTGTTGTTGTTGCTGTTGTTGTAACAGACAGTGGCGGGTGACCTTGAGGCTGGGTTTTCATTTACAAAACTGGTATCTCTATCATTCCTCATAGCTAGTGTGTGTGTGAACACTCCAATTGATAAACAGCTGTAGATTCTCTCTGTGGTACAGGTTTTCATATGTCAGTGTGTCACTGTGCCAGCCACTACAGTTATTGTTATTAGCCTTGCTCTCACCTTTCCACCTTTCCAACACCCACCCACCCATTAAAGGTACCCCTTCCCCTCCTCCCACCTGTTACCCCTCACCGTCAGGTAACACCTTTGTGGAAAAAAAAGCGTTGCTATTTGCTTCCGATTAAAAAAAGCGGTAAAACAATGTCAGGCGTTGATTAGATTAGCACTCGATCACAGAGATTACAATTCCAGAGAGATCATTGATCTTGAAAGTAATTTACACTCTTAAAAAGATAATACAATAATAATTAATTGGAAAGTACTAAAGTAATAGAGAGCGTATATGAAAATCAATTGACTTTTGAGACTTAAAATGTTATTTTTCTTATTTAATTGATAAAATAATGTATTTTAATAAATCAATCATATTTGTTTTGTAATTTTTTTCAATTTGCTATCTAAATGTTGAGTTATCTGCATGTATATAATATAATAATTAAAGATAACTTGTTTTGTGAAAGTATTTGATGGTAAATATTACATTAGTTCAAGTAAAATATAAAACAAATTGTTATGATTGAAAGCAAAATAGATATATCAACACCTTCCTAATTGACTCTTTTTAATAAAGTATTTGCTTATAAACAAATGACATTATTAAGCTCTTATTAAATACCACATAGAATGTAAATAGTTTAATGAATGTATCTTTTTCTCCTTTTAGTAACTTGCTAATTGTACTTTTCGAATATTTATAAACTCTATTTCTATCTCTTTCTGGATTCAGCATTTTCGGAAAGCTTGCAAAATGTACTTTACTTTCAACTCCATTATCCTTTTCCCCAGACCTGTAAACTGGACTTTTTAACCATTTTCAACTTCTGTTTCCCTTTCTTTCCGGGTTTACCCATTTAAAAGTCCTGCAAACTGTACTTTTCTACCTCCATCCCTTTCTGATTTGACCCTTTTTGCAAACCCTGCAAACTGTACTTTTTTCAGGCATTCACACAAACGATATACCTATCTCTTTCTGTCTTGCCCATCATCCTTGAAATGACAAGCACTTGACGGCTTGAAGTGCTCAAAAATGCAACCGTATTACAAAGTTTTCAATTACTTTTGATTGCGGTTGAATGGGGTGGGGTTAGTAGCTGCAATTGAAACCAAAAAAATCGATTGTCAAGCACGCTTCAGCGATTAACTGTCATTTCGTTCGAAAATTGCCAATTAGAATATTTCCCTTTGAATAAAAAAGGTGAAGCTAAGGGTTACTCTCCCTTTATCTCTCTCTTTTACTCTCTTTCTATCTCTCTCTCTTACTCTCTTTCTATCTCTCTCCTAATCTCTATCTCTCTCTTACACTCTTTTTATATCTCTCTGTGTGTAAAAAAAAAAGCTTGGAGAGGCGCGTGTGGCTTTTTCTCCTCCCCCAAACCCATTTCAGATGCATTCCCACTCTGCGTGTGAGTGGGATAAAGAAGGCATGATTCTTAATTAGTAATTGTGTGCGCATTAAGTCATTTTTTATTGTTGTTGCTATTGCCTCTGCTTTTGTGTTTCGTTTTTCAAGTGCAAGTGGAATAATTAATCTGTCTAGTCAAGTTGACTGATCAGTGTTTTAATAGCGTTTTTTTCATCGGCTGATCAATCTTTGCTATCATCTTGTCCCTGTCTTTCAATAGTTTTTGCTTGAATTTTAACAGTGGGTTCAGTAGGTCAACTGTAATAGAGTTTCAATATTTATTAAAATTGAAACTTCCTTCTTCATTGAACGTTTTTTGTTTGCAAATAATAGAATATCTTAACTGTTTTGATTTGAAATGAATTGAAAAGGAAACTTTTTTCTTCATTGATAGTTTGTAAATGAATTATAACACTGGCTCCACTAGGTCAACTCTAGTGGAACTGTTATAATTTTAATTGAATTGAAATTGAAATTGTATATCTTTATAAGTATGGGAATCAATTTTATTGATATAAAAATTCTTATTTTATATTTAAATGTTTCTATTTGTATTCAAGTTTTGTTTTCTTAACAATAAATTTTAAAATAATTTTGTTATGAGTAATCTATAAGATTTTTCCTATATCTTAAAGTCTCTGATATCTAGATTACAAAGAGTCAGATAAAGTGATCCGTTTTCGACTCTGATTTTAAGTCCCAATATTCCATGGAATATATCTTCATACATTTTATAACCTATCCTAAATTCGTCACTTATTAATGCCCCAAAAGAGTCTAAAAAAATGGTTTAAAAATAGTTTATAATGCCCCCATATCACTTCCTCTTCGGCTGACTCGTCCATGGTTATAATTGCACATTAAAAGCCAATCAATTAACACCGGAGCCCACTCACACGCCTGCTAAAAAATAAACTCTTTCAAGTTCATACGGCATTTTTTTTTATGAGGCGTCCCATATCCCCCCCGGGAGATTAAATCGCATTATCAGACGCGAGTTGAGTCGTGAAAATTTAGACCATAAAGCACTTCCCAGACGTTAAATTGAATCGAATGGAATGGAGAACCACCGCCAGAATCGTGCCAAGGCAAAGGTCATCGTCGTCAGTGCTATGAGGGATCAATAAAAAACCGCAGCGGGCAATAAGCTTTAACAGACGAAGCCCGTTCATTGCCACCATTTAAATTTTTTTTTTTTTGGGCATTTATGGGGCTAGATTTTCAGACGCTCATAAAATCGCACAGATCCACTTTAGTATAGTCAGAGCTATAGCTAGTCTATATATGTTCAGATATATATTTATTTATATTGCGTGGTAATTGCCGTCAAATATAAATTAAGACAAATT
Organism: Drosophila serrata; assembly: GCF_035046125.1. Taxonomy (NCBI): domain Eukaryota; kingdom Metazoa; phylum Arthropoda; class Insecta; order Diptera; family Drosophilidae; genus Drosophila; species Drosophila serrata. The sequence continues at coordinate 2,199,779 of NW_028257260.1, read as the reverse complement.
AATAGTGACAAATAGAAAGGCGGAAGATAATGTAGAAAATATGCGAATTTTGATAATATTACTATAAGAATTATGAATAATTTAAGACTATATTTATAAACTTTCTTCAATTTAAAACTATATTTTAATAATATCAAATTTGAACTATTAATTATTATACCGAAATTATTTATATTTTGTATCTATAAATAACAGCTATTTTCTATTCTTTAAGTACTTCATTTAAATCTGTTTCCGAACTCGTCATTCTATTTTAAGGTTTCATAAACTATATTCTATCATTTTTATTATTTTTATAAATTACATAAAACTTATAAACTATAATTAAAGGACAAATACAACTTCTCCAACTTAGAAGTTCACCCAATAAGCTTCTAACTGAATCGTTTCGGAACATGTTTATAAACTTGTGTATATTCATGATCTTTGAAGGTGTTTTACTAATTTAAATAAATTATCACCTGTCGAGACAACAGTTTTTCTAGACATTTATTATCTGATTTTATTCAATATTTATACCTCTGTATGAATTGATTTTATGGGCAATAATACTTAATAAAAGTCTATTTGAAATTGTAATAAATAAAAGTTTATGGCAATCTTTAGTTGGTTTCGCTTTAGGTTTGCTTATTAACTGCCTTCATTTTATTTAATTTAATTTTAATATAGGTTACTTTATGTTCTGGTTCCTCATTATTTTCTTCTACAAAAGATTTACTAAAATATGTATACTTAGTTTGGGTTTTATAATTTTGGTAGCAAGTTTGCATAGATTCAAAGGAGATATTTTAGATATTCTAAAGTTTATTTAGTTTTCCAAAGAGAGGTGATTTTGTGAATTAAAAATTAAATTAGTTTTGGTTTAATATGAGTTATAAATTAATTTATATTATATCTTATTCTTCTCAAAAGGGTATACTAACTCTGACTTCCTTAAGTCTCAATTTTTCTAGTTCATTTGATTTTCATTTAATTTAATTCACTGTAGATCTATTAAACAACCATTATAGAGCTTAACTGGCTATAAAGAGACTTAGATCGGGGATTTATAGAATAAAATAGTGAATTACTGCGATAAATCAAGCCAGTGTCTGAAACGAAGACAGTTTTAAGTTGTCCCACTCCAACTTATGGTTGATAAGATTACACTGGCAGAAATCAAATAGTTCGCACATAAATCAAGTGCGGACACGACCTATGCTCCGATAAGAACAAAATTACTTAATGTAGGTATTTCTACTATAAGTACTTGAGGCAGGCGCTAATCGGATTGGAATTAGGATTAAATTTTTGCTTAGAAAAAATTTTTAAATGCTGATTTAAGTGATGATAATTAAGGCTAGACGACAGGTGTGAGTTAATATTATTAAATATAATTTTAAAAATTTATTTTGCATTCTGTTCAATAACTTTATATTACTAAATATGCCTCTATAAATTTATTTTACGTTCTGTTTAATAAGTTAATATTACTTTAATATGCTTTTAGATATTTATTTTACGTATTTTTTAACAGTTTAAAATTACTAAATATGCCTTTATAAATTTATTTAATAGCTTCCAGCGCTGTAATAATTTATTTAGCAAACTCAGAAATATTAAATTTAGTTTATGAACATTAATTTGTATGATTTTAGTTTATAAAGAGAAGCAGCAATTTAAATTCAAATTTTAAATTAAAAGCATTGCTTTGCATGATTAAAAGTATGTCTCCTTAATATTTAAAAAATTCACGAACCTCATGTGACCAATACTAATAATATATATTAAGTTATTCCTTGTTGTATTAGGAAATAACAAATATTGGTTTATCTAATGTCTGTCAATATTTCAAAACTAATAATAAATTTGTCTAACTAAATATCTTCAAAAAACTCACTTAAAAACCACTAAAATTCACAATCTCTCGACTTAAGTAACACACTCACCCTTGGGGCTCGATGGGATGAAGTCAAGGGTGCGATCCTTGCAGCGCAGATCCTCGCCGGTGCCATCGATCCACACATAGGTGGCCTGGACGATATTCTCCTGCAGCGGAAGCGAGAGATAACGATCCAGGATCGTCTTGTTGATGCGCGCGTTGGGCGAGTCCTCCAGGATCCTAGCGGACATACTGCTCTTTGCAAATTAAGGCCACCAAACAACAGAACAAAAAAAAGACAAGGCAAGCGAAAACGAAGTCGAAAGCGAATCAGAAATAAACAATATTCAATAATTTGGCACTCTTGTTTTTTAGGAATTTATTTTTCTGAAGAGGATTCGCACCTGTATGATTTGCTTGGCAACTGTGGATTATAATTGGGATTTAGTCGAGGATTTTGGATAGCGGCTGAGTCCTTTCGCTAGTCGGGATTCTTAACTGGCCTTTGGTTTATTTATTGTTATTATTTTTTTTTGTGTGCGCGGAAGCGTTACTGGAACACGACTAAGCTGGAGCCCCTTGTTCCCACTCAATTTATAATGACAAACAACGAAACAAAACAAAAGCAACGCGCTCGCCCGCCCGCCACTAATAATATTATTACGCTGCTTGTTGTTCTTGTCGCACTATATACACTATCCTATACTATACTATACTACACTACACTATACTATAATATACTATGCACTGCACACACTACACTAGGCTACACTAACATAGAGCACAGTAATACCAATTCACTTCCACTTACAGCGTACTAGCAGTCGCTGCACTATGGGGTCGAAAGGTAATTTTGTTGGACAAAAATGCTTAAGTGATGTATGAGTTTATCATATATATATCTCAATCAATAAAGTAAAATATAATGTTTTGAAAGAAAAGGATCAGAAAGCTCTAAAATTATCAAAGAAAAATTTGGTTAAGAAGCAAAATAATATTGAATAAAAGTATAGCATACATTTCTGGGACTTAAACTTGAAGACTGCCTTCATAGACTAAAAAGGACTATTTTAAAATAATTCCTAAACTAACGTGCATATAAATATTTTTTGCATTTATTTATATATATATATATATATTTTAAACTATTTTTTGTAAATATTTTATTAAAATTTAAAGGCTTCATTTTATGAAAGTCATTGCATATTTAAGACTTGTGAAAGTTTGTTTGATTAAAATATATGAAAACGTTGACCAAGCTCTTCTTTTGCTAACGATTATTTACAACCAATTTATATACGGTTTTATAGATGTAATTATAAAAACGAATTTTATATTAATTTTAAAAATATCGTTTGCTGTTTTTTGTAAAATTTGATTTAAAACGCTTTGGTAATTTTTTATATCACGATAATCTTATGTAGGGAACAACTGACACTTTTTCTAAAATTTCTAAATTATTATTTTGAACGCATAAAGTAGCTTTTGGCCCATAGTGCAGTGAAGGCAGCTCGCCATTGAAAACAAAAGCAACAGCTGTTGTCGCCGCAGCCGCTGCCGACGTCGTCGTCGCTGCCTCTGCTGCGGCGCAGTTGCTGCACGATCGACGCCCCACCTCCCCACCCCAACTGCCACCCACAGACAGATTAGACGCTTTGCAGTTTGTCGCTTACGAGCGAACGAGATGGCAAGAGGGAGAGTGCTCTCTCCCAATTGGATTCCTGGCTGACACTTCCGGTTACACGTCAAGAAAATGCAAGTATTGTCTTTAATTCACTTGAAAAGTAATTTACTTCCTTACTAACTTCCTTATTAAAGACAAGTATTATTTATAATAATTTAAAAATAGCTAGTGATCATCTTTTCAAGTAAGAAATTTGAATTATATATTTATTTATTTAACTGAAAACCTTTATTATAGATTTTTATTAATTTTAAGAATTACAGAAATAAAATTTGACATTAAAATAGGGAGTAAATAATATTTTTTTAATAGACTTTGCTTCTTTTAATTACAAACTTTTTATATTCTTCTTCTAATATTAATATTATATCATAGAATGTTTTAATTCTGTTATTCTGACAATTTGTTTGTAGAATAGAAATTGTTATATTCTCAGTATATATTTATTTAAAAACTTAAACTTTTCTTTGTCTTTCTTCCAGAATTAAAAATGTTAAATTGTATTAAACCATTGTTCAAAGAACAAAATAAAACAGAAAAAAATATAATACAAATAATTTCACAGCTTTCTTGATTTTAAATATATCCTTTATCTCTTGAATTTTAATCTATAAATCCTTGAATCCACCATGAACTTGTTTTAAGTGTAGAAAATAACAGTTGCAGGTTAAGTTGCCAAATTGTTTTGTTTATTTTTAATTCACTTTAGATGTCCGGAGTAAATGCGTGTAAATGATTATCATGAAATTTTGTAATTTTTTGTTCCTTATGTATATATATGTATATATATTTTTTTTTGACAAGGACAAGGGCAAATCGGCTGATGTAATGATGAACAACTTACGCTGAATGCATTTTATTGTGCTTGTTTTTTATTTCTTTTTTTTTTTTTTTGTATTAAGATCTGATTCCGATTCTGATCTGGAAACTAAAGTGAATGAATCTTGGCACAAACACACGCGAACTTTTGAACTGAAATACACTTTGGCTTAGAGGGGAGTTTGGGGTCAGCTCGTCTTTTTTTTTTGGAGTGGGCGTGGATGATACAGTGGGCACTTCTTTGGGGCAACTGCGCAAATCCATCGACGATTGATCCGCTTTTATAGGTTCCCGGAGCCGATCACTTTGCACTCGGACAACTGGTGGAGATGTTCGGATGTGTGACTCGATTTTTTGATTATTTTTATGGCGCATAAAACAAACACGACCATGTGCTAATTACCTTTTCAAGATTCTCCAATTTTTTATTATTACTTGGCGTTGCGCTTGCCTCGTCAGGCAAACAAAACAAAAATAAATAGTTGTTAAATAAAAATAGGGGAAAATTAGAAGCTGCCAGACGATATGTATAACTGGAGCAATGTCCCTTTTTACCCCTGAAACAAGTTTATAATATAAATAAACCACAGAAATGTTGATATTAATAAATACAAAGGATCTAAAAGATATGCCATTAAATAGGAATTATCTATGTAATATATGTTTATTTTTAGCTTTCAATTGCTTTAAAACATGTACATTTTAAGGTAAATCTAAGAATATATAAATATTTATAAATATATATAAAATTTAACACCTTTTGTAGACTTAATCTCTTAGCTCTCTTTTGACTTTTAAACAATTGTAACACCATTTTTCCATTATCTTTTGGATTTAACCTTATATAGCCCACAGAAAAATGTTAGCACTGCTTTCGAGCGTGTAAGGTGTGAAAAAGTTAATTGCAAACAAGTTTCGTACAGAAAGGGTTAACTGTTTGGTTTTATGGATTTTTGTCTAGACGATAAAATGTAAATTAAGAGGAATTTATAGCTTCTGGAAGCAGTTTTTTTGGCATTAAAAAAGAAACAAGCATGTTACATAACATTTATTTCAAGGTTTGAGATTTATTTATATTTCCCAAAATAGATTTTTACTTATTTAAAAGGTTTACTTAAAAGGTTCTGAAATTATAAGGATCGTTTAATTTCAAAAACTGTTCATTTAATTGTATTAACTATTAAGGTAAATAACCCTAGACATGAGACATAAATAATAATAATAAAAAGGGTATAAATTGTCAATTCATTTTTCCTTTTTATTTAAAATGCTAAAAACATGACTATTCCATTCTAGATAACTATAAAAATAGCCAAACTAAAATATATATTTATAGATATAGCCTTTATAAAAACAATAATTTCTCTTTGGGTGTAACAATATCTCAAGCTAATCTAAATTGTAAATGCAAATAAAAATGTCTGGTGTCTGGCAGGCAGACGGCCCAAAAGAAACATCAATTTAACATATCAAATAAAAAGCGACAAGCTAAATTTTATTTCAATTTTAAATGCACAATTAACACACATATTGTATGTACATAAATACATGTACATATATTATTCAGCCGCGAAATGCGGAGACAAACCTATAAACCGGCGATCGTACATTTTTATACAATAAAATAAAACAAGCAGAAAAACGTGAAATAATTTTCTATTAATCGTCGGCGGCATCTTGATACCAATTCAGTGTTGGCCAAGTTTTTCAGAAGGTTAATGAGAGAAACGAAAATTTATTTTTTGAATAATATAATATCCCTAGAAAATAATAAATTAAGAAATTTTAATAATAAGTTAAAGCAACTTTAAAATATCTAGAATGTTATTTAGAAGTACAAAATTAAAGGTATTTTAAGGGTTATCAAGTTTCCTTACAGTAAATAAATAATTGAATTATAAATAATTACAGTATGAAATAAAATAAAAATAATAACAGTAAATTAGTAAAGGAATATGTATAAAATAGGGAAAAAGAATAAATTAATAAAGCAATATTAATAAATAAAGGAAAATTCCTTTTTAAATTTGAATAAAATGATTAATGTATATTCCGAATAATATATAGACTGAAAACTTGGATATATACAAATACTTTGACTTACAGAAGAAACCTATTCTTAAACTTATTTAAAATACTGAAGTATTAAAATATATGAAGTATAATAATACAAAACTAAATTAATTCCGCATTACAACCAGTTTTAGCTTTAAGTTTATATACTTTACTTGATTGTTTCTTTTATATATTATCAAACTATTTACGGATTGTGACTCGAAGCAGGTTTGAAAAGTATATATTTTTAAAAGTTAAAAAATGAATTATAATATTTAAAAATATTTTAAAATATAGTTAATATTTTTCCCACCTCCAAAAACCAGAAAATATTCGCTAAACTGGCAACGCTCCCCAAGTTAGCTGATTTATTGTGTTCACGTGAACTGCGCATGCGTTGCGGTCGTCGCCCGCCGCCTCTGTCTGCCGTCTGTCTCCTGTTGCTTTTGATATCATTAGTCGAGGCTTTTCGCTTTTTAGGTTTAGCAGACATATATTTTTTTATTTTTATTTAAAAATGTTTTTTTTTTTTTTTTGCGTTTAAAGCCATAAAGTCCGCTATAGCAAAATATTCGATAGGCGTATGATAAAGCCGGGCAAGATTAGGAATCCAGGAGGTTGGAATCTGCCCTAAATGCCAGCGAAACAATGTGAAATACGAAATGGAACAGAGTACGGCGCGTGGCGTCGATAAGATTCTCAATTATAAGTAGTTAAAGGTAGTGCTAATACTAAATATAAGTTATTAAATACTTAGGAGAAAAAACAATGAAATTTAAGGTGAATTAGGGGTCAGGGAGACCTCCGAAATTTCTGGAGTCTAGAATTTTCCTAAGCTGAACCTATATTTATCTTATTTCTTTTCTGTTCATTAGTATTCACTGATATATCTAATCCATTTCTATATTTATCTCAAGGCTGTATGTATGTTGTTTCTCATCGATATATACGACTAATTGATGATCTCTAACTGTAACTCAAAGAGAAGAATGAATTGAAATTATCACGTCTCATATTTCGAATTAATTTCGCCAGCTTAATTGGTGATCATCAGCGGCAATTTATGATCGAGGCCCATTGTTTGCTTACTCTTTTTTTTATTATTTTTTTTTTTGCAACTAAGCACCAAATTTTCCCGAATGATGATGGATCACAAAATATCGGGGTCACCAGTTCGGATGGATACAATTTTGCACTGGATAATAGTATTAAATAAATGCATTTTATTATAATTTTTACTATTTATTTTATTTAATCAATTGTTGGTTGATTTTAACCAAGGATTTTTATTTGTTTTAGTTCTCTAATTATTAAAAAATTTTTCAAGATGAACATTATTTCTTAACGTAGATTTTGAACCTCTTGAAATATTTGTGATAAGACTCAAATAAATTCCAAAGTAATTACAAATCAATTACCTTTATAATTAATATAAAATCTTTATATAATTATTGACCCTAGATAATTCCTTTTAATCACAAACTAATGTAAATGAAATATAAAATTTTAAAAAAGTTTTTTTTATATTTTTAAGGGGTATATTTACAAAAGAAAAATCCAAAGTGGATCACTTTTTCTTGGTCTTAGTTTGGCGCCAATTTATTGATGACTGATGATTATCGGTCTCTATATCGCGTGAATTTTGTTACTTGTGCCATTTATTTTTGCCCCATTTTGGTGCTTAGCCACTTTGTGGAGCCCCAATAAAATTGCGTAAGTCATCGATACTCCAGCCGGCCAAAGATTGGAGGCACTACGCCATCGCCATATAAATTGATTAAGGAAAGGCAACCCCTTGGGTTTTTGTGCTTTTTGACCCCCCAAAAAAATGTAGATTAAATCAGTGGGTTAAGAGTTTCAGGGTTAATTATTAAGAGTTAAAGAAAAATTTTTTTTACAAGAGTTTTTAGGATTTAAAAAAATACATAATAAGAATTTCTTAACAAACAAAATATTATTTATACACAATACTTTGTAGTGTCAATAATTGTATTAAAAATTGAATAAAATTAAATTGAAAATTAATTAAAGGAGTATTTTCTCAGCTCTTAGTTGGCTTGACTTAAAAATTCTCTACCTATTTCCTAGAAAAAACAATCTATATCTTTATAATCCATTTACTAAATACTCTTTCTTAGTGTTCTTGTACTTTATCTGGACACTTTGTGCTATATTTTTATATTTGGTTATTTTTTTTATAGGTAATGTCTGCTGCTTGGCGGAAAAGCAAAAAAAAAATACGAAACCGAATTATAAAATGCGACACTCTTTATGCCCCCAATTGTGGCATATAAACTCTATTAAGCAATTTATGCTCTAAACTGTCTGGAATTGCTTAACTTCTTTATGGCATTCGCATTCGGGTTTTCTGACTATAGCCCGCATGCTTATTTATAATAAACTTATCTAATGGTCATGTGCACACAGTATTTTTTATTTATTTTTTATTTTTTTGCTGGTCTTGCCATGCAACAGTGTGATCGGTTAGAGAAATTGAATTCTGGATACTGGACACTGGGGTTACCCCCTTACACAGATAATCCCCCTGTTTTAAATTCAGATAATGTCAGGCCACCAAAGTATGTTACAGTGAGCTATAGAAGAAAGCTATATAATAATTTTTAGAAAAGGAAATAGTAAAGAAACAGCACGTTTTAATAAGACACTTAACTAAAAGATATATATTATACGATATAATACGAAATTGTTAAAAGCCACACAATTCTATGATCTCAAAAAAAGGAGAACCAAAAAATATTAATAGAATTTTATGTCTCCAGCTTGCAGATCTAGAGTTCTCCCTTTGAAATATGGTATTCCTTGAATTATGCCTAAGTAAAGTTAATGCTATTAAAAGGAATTAAATTAAAATTTTTATAATATATTAATTAATATAAATTGTAATAGAATACATATATTAATTAATATAAATTGTAATAGAATAAATATTTTAAAGGTTTCAAAAAAAGGGGGGGAAAAAATATAAATAGAACTTTGTGTCTCCAGCCCGCAGATCTAGAGTTCCCCCTTTGCAATATGGTATTCCTTGAATTATGTACAAAGTAAAGTTAATGCTATTAAAAGAAATTAAATAAAAAAAATATATATAACATATTAAATAATATAAATTTTGATAGAATACATATTTTAAAGGATTCAAAAAAAGGGAAAAAGGAAATTTAAATAGAACTTTGTGTCTCCAGCCCGCAGATCTAGAGTTCTCCCCTTGCACTTTTGTTTTTTCTTGATTTAAGTACTAAGTTGCCTTAAAATAAATAGAAAAAATTCAGAAAATCATATTTTTTCGATTTTCCAATGCATCTTTATTCGAAAAAGCAAAATTACAATAAATATCGATCTTATAAAAGTCCAAGATATAGCCAGAAGAAAAGAAACTTGGAGAGACTTAGTTAAAAAAAACTACAACTACTTATCTTATAATATTTAAATTAAAATTTATAAAAACAATTTAAATAACTACATTTTCTGAGGTATCACTGTACTCAAGTTGCGTGTTGTTCATTGGGTGTGCGTGTGTTTTTTTCTATATGTGAATAGTGTGTGTTTTAAGTTTGATGGACGTAAAGCAATTGCTCTGTTGCTAGGAAGCTGCACTGCGATTTAGTGGCAACACAAAAACAAAAGCTATACCAAAAACAAAACGAACAAAAATTAAAAAAAAAAAATAGAGAAAATAAAAGAAACAAAATAGAAAACAAACTCAAAGCAAATGCATTGGGGGACTGAGGCTAAAGATATTATAGAAAAAAGGGGCAAACACGGCTGAACGTTTTCAACAATTGGCGTTGATTCAATTTGCAAAAAAAAAAATTGCTTGGTACTCGGCACTGCCGATGCAATTATGCCCATCAAATCTATCCCAATCCCGCGAATCAAGCAATTTACCCATCATCATCATTATCATTATTATCATCATCATTCATCTAGTGTTTTTTATATCAATTTTGATGCCCTTGTACTGGACTTTCCATTTAGATTAGGGAAGAACATCTGTGGAATAATACTTTGAGTACCATTTGATACTTGGCACCGATATAAGAGGGTGAAAAATTCCATGGCGTTATGTATCTTATTGTTTTAGAGCAATCTAAGGGGAAGAATTGATTTAGCCGCCTTGTTGTTTATTTATTTAATTAATTTAATACGAAATTTTATCCAAAAAAATACTACTTATTTTGAACAATACAATTTTAGCAAAAACTTGGTTAAAGAACCAAAATTTACTTACAAAAATCAATGCAAATATTTATTTATTAATTATGTCTTAATTATAACAACTTATTTGCTTACTTCTTCTTTGATATATCAGTTGCTCTAAAATTAAATATATTTTTAGTGTTATACATTACAAATTTAATACAATTTTAGCAAAAACTTGGTTAAAGAACCAAAATTTACTTATAAAAATCAATGCAAATATTTATTTATTAACTATATTTTAGTTATAACAACTTATTGGTTTACTTCTTCTTTGAAAATATATAAAATATATCAGCTGCTCTTTTTAATTTCATACATTACAAATTCAATACAATTTTCTTTAATTTCCTGAGTCATTTTATGTGTCTAACCTGCCTTAAAATCGTAGACTGAACTTGTGGCGTAAACCTTATCAACACCCATTATCGACCTTCGATGGTGTCGCGGCTTTTTTATAATTCAAACTCGATCAAATACTAAAATAAAAATACAAAAAAAAAACTGAAACCCGTGTGCCGCCGCCACTGACGTCACCTGGCCAAGGAACGTGCGCTGCTAATCTAAGTGTGCCTGCAAAATATACTAAGTTTAAGTATATATACTATATATACATATATACAAAAATCAACTTGGATTCGTCTGAGAGTCGTTGACAAAACTTCAATATGTTTTAGACACATGATTTATGACTCCAGCTGTTGGGCATTGGTTTGGACAGGTGCGAATTTGTATAACTAAAGCATAAAAGGGATTTTGGGTTTAAGATTTAAATATATTCTACTAATAGTTATTATTTTAGTTACTTTGTTTAACATAAAATGTTCTTTAAAATATATTTATATTTATTTCTATATATAATCTAATAAAAAAGGTATCTCTAAAGTTATATTTATTCCAACTCTTTAAAATCACTCATTGGTTAACTCTTTTTATCATTAAATCACGTGATATCCAATCTTTGTGTTACTATATTTTTTTCTAGTTGTGATAAGCCATCTATGTTGTGTGTAATTAAACGCTTATCAATGTGACTCACTAAGGTCATAACATTTCTGGTTTTGACCGGGATTACAGTCGAGCAAAAGTTACAAATATGCTTTGCTTCATGATAAAACTCATTATATTTGTTTTACATAAATAAGAGGACAGACGGAGATAAGACAGCAGATAAATAGTAAGAGAAAATTGAGGAAAATTTAGGCAAATCTGGGGATTTCTCCAGCTCTTAATGTCAGTTCAATCTTATTTATAGAAAGTAAACAGATTGTTGAAATAAGATAGATTCAATAAATAAATAAAATATTAGTGTATTGCTTTGTTTTTATCTTAATTCTTAAGAACTGTTTTTGATAATAAAGTTAAAGAGAAGAAGTTTTTTATACTACAAATAAATTAATACAATTGAAATTAATGCAATATAATAAATATAAATTTCTTTAAGGGAGTAAAACCCTGTAAAATGTTCTCTATATTAAAGATTTAGTTGATGTAGAAAAAATACATTTAAAAATTAAATTAAATTCATTACATTTCTTGAAAAATAAACTAATAATAAACTGTAATTTATGAGTTTATTTATTATTACTTTTGAGTCTCGACAAGTGAAGTAGATTATTTAAACAAATCGGTTTGCCTTACAGCAGAAAAACATCAATCTTGTTTAACTATCCGATTTCCACTTTTTTTTATTTCCAGTCAATAATATAATATTTTTCCTATGTTTAAAAATTACATTTAAATAAATACCATATTTCCTTATCACTCCTTATCAATATTTAACGTTTAAATTTATTTAATCCGCTCCTGTTACTTCATGCTGTGCGTGAATGGGCCACGAGATTATTTAAACAAAAAAAAACGCACGAATTATTCGAGTCCGATGTCCGAGTGTCTTAATCTTGATTTGTTTGTATTTTGATTACTGAAATTAGCGACTAACGCTAATTGATGGATTAGCTCTGATTGTGGCTCGTTCCCCATGGCGGCGGCGTCTAAAATACTTGTGCCTGTCGTTGCCTGGCTTAGATTTTTTATTAACAATTTTCATTGGCCATAAATAACAAAACGAGAGCCACGAGTTTACCAGGATTTTGTAATTATAGAAAAGTTTTTTGCTCAAAAACTTTCGACTGCATAACAAGTCAATTAACTGGGAAATACACTTTTAACTAGAGGTTGGTTTTTACACTGGGAAAATATTAATAAAAAAATATATAAATATTTATATATTATAATATTAAATGCAAATTAAAATATTAGACAATATTATAAACTTTTATCATGTATTTATTTGTGAAAATGTAGCATTTTTTTCATTTTTTAACATTTAAAAAATTAAATATATTATTGAATTGAATGAAGTATATTTAGAATTATTTTAAAACTTAAATAAGGAAATCTTGTTAACTAAATTCCAGGTAATCATATTAATATATTATTATTTTAGTAATTAAAGCAGAATATTAATTGGAATAAAATGTTGGAAAATTTCATTAATTATTGAATTATATACATATAAAATGGAATTGATTATAATATTTTCTTTAAATGAAATACATTTAGAATTGTTATAAATTGTTAAGTATGAAACTCTCTTAACTGAATTCTAGGTAAACATATTTTTTATAATTATTGTAGTAACCAATAACGATTATTTTTTAATTGGAAAATTGAATTAGTAATTTAAATATATACAAAGAAGTCTTGATCAAATATTTTCTTTAAATAAAATACAATTAAAATTATTATAAAACATAAATTAAGAAACTCTCTTAACTGAATTCTAGGAAAACATATTTTTTACAAATATTGTAGTAATCAAAACTTAATACTTTTCAATATACAAATAAATATATAAAATATTTAACCATATTCTTTATCTTTTATTGGAAAAATCCCATTTAATCTTTACGATTCTTTTAATTAAATGGAAATATTTCTCTTCAGTGTAGTGCCTCACCTGCATCGCTTCCTTTATAAGTAAGATTCCTGTCCGCAGGACATCATTAGTTGTTAAAAAAAACTCTCTCAATCATGGTGCAGTGGTTCCGGTTTTTAAAGCGAAATCAACCTTTGGCTGTGTATTTTTTTGCTGTACCTTATCTAAGCCTTAATTTGATGGGTTATTGGCCAGGAAAGCGTGAGGAGCGATTGCCATTCCGTGCTCTTGTCCACTTTGTTATCCTGGCAATAGGAGTACTCACCGAACTTCATGCTGGTCTCCTTTTTCTGGATCAGCAACAGATCACTCTGGCACTGGAGACCCTCTGTCCGGCTGGAACCTCGGCTGTCACTCTCCTCAAGATGTTCCTGATGCTGCGATATAGGAGTGATCTCTGCGATATTTGGACCAGGTTGAGGGAGTTGCTCTTCGAGATTCAGAAGGAGAGACCGGAGCAGCGTCGCATTCGATTAAGGCACTCGGTGATGGCGGCAAGGATTAATTTCTGGCCTTTATCAACGGGTTTCTTTACCTGTACAACCTACAATCTGAAACCTATATTAATGGCTTTGGTACTGTTTTTGCAGCAACGTGGAGATCAGATACTTTGGGTCACACCATTTAATATGACGTGAGTGGGGGTATTATTATTTATTATTAAGGTATTCTTAAGGTATTTTTAAGATTTAAATATAAATGTATATGGGTATGTTATTACATTCATTTCTATTTATTAATTTTCATTAAATTAGTTAGTTGATAGACTTGATTACTTATATATATTATTATTTAACTTTAATTTCCACAGCATGCCACCAGTTCTCTTGAGATCTCCCTTTTTCCCCTTGACCTACATTTTTATTGCCTATACGGGATATGTGACCATCTTTATGTTTGGAGGCTGTGATGGTTTCTATTTTGAGTTTTGTGCCCATATATCAGCGCTTTTCGAGGTTCTACAAGCCGAAATTCAAGCCGTTTTTAAGCCCTACAAAGGTGAATATTTTTAAATCCTAGAAAACCATCTCATAAATTAATATATATTTCACATTATTAAAGATCTTTTGCAGCTCTCACCATTGCAGCTTTATAATTTGGAGCAGGAAATGCGTTCGATAATCATTAAACATAATTCTATAATTGACTTAACCAAATTTTTTCGAAAACGTTATGCCATTATAACTTTGGCACATTTTGTTTCCGCTGGAATGGTTATAGGTTTTAGTATGGTTAATTTACTAACCGTAGGCACTAATGGCTTAGGAGCTCTTCTCTACGTGGCCTATACAATTGCAGCTTTAAGCCAACTTTTGGTTTATTGTTATGGAGGAACTTTGGTGGCTGAGAGTGTAAGTTTTGATCAGGGAACATGATTTTATTCATTTGATTAAATCATTAAGACCTTGAAGTAAGCTCTAGATTTTCTTAAAACTAATGTTAATGTTTCATAGAGTGTTCAGTTATCCAGAGTTATGGGTTCCTGTCCTTGGCATCTATTTTCCCCCGTACAAAGGCGTTTGGTCCTGCTCCTTATTTTGCGATCACAGAGAGCCTTGAGCATGGCAGTGCCCTTCTTTTCACCTTCATTGGCCACATTTGCTTCGGTAAGTTAAGAATTTAAAGTATATACTAAAATATTGCAGATTTAATAATACTATATATAATATAATTTTAGATTCTACAGACTTCGGGTTCAATAATTGCCTTGGTCAAATCTTTTCAATAGAAAAAAACAAATGGAAAAAAAGAGATCAGTTGTTGTAGATTTTATGTTTTAACAAGAAAGAGAGATTTAAATTCGATCACTATAATTAATACAATATAAATTATATATATATTTATGTTAAAAAACAATAAATTAATAATTGCTTTCATTTCATTCACCGTTTTTCATTTTCCTCTATTTTTAACGATAGTTCCTATGTCAGCTTTATGATATAGTAGTCCGATTTTCATAAAATTTAACACGAAATTGTAGGTTATCTTATAATGGCAATTTACCATGGCTATATATGTATTTCTGATCGTTCCTATGGCAGCTATATATATGTATATATATAGTCCACCGATTCGCCATGCTTTGACTTATATACCAGTAAAATTATATAGAAGAATGACTCCATAGTTTCATTCAAATAGCTTAAATTTGTTTCAAAAGAAATCTCGCACAGCCGTGCCTATGATTCCCAACTTGTTTTAACATCCCCGGAACGAAGTGACTGCTTCCAAGCCAGTATCAGATATGTGTTGTGTTACAAAAGTTGCAAGTCATTGTTTATTTGTGTTCAAAGTTAGTAACTGATCATGCATACTTACTGGTTATCGATACTTAGTAAGTATTACTTACTGATCATACTTAATTACTGATCATAGCTATTTACGGATCATAGTTACTTACTGGTCATAGATACTTGCTGATCATAGTTACTTAGTGTTCAGAGTTACTTACTGTTCATTCATACTTACTGGTCATATATACTTACTGATCATACTTAATTACTGGTCATAGATAATTAATGTTCATAGTTACTTAATGTTCATTGATTCTTACTGATCATTGTTATTTGTTTATCATAGTTACTTGATGTTCATTGATACTTAATGTTCATAATTATTTACTGGTCATAGAAACTTACTAATCATTTCCGACCCTATTAATCACATATATTCGTGATCAGCATCAACAAACGAGTTTATCTAGTCTAGAAACTTAAATTTTAAAAATGTTGTTGATTTAAAAAAAAAAAACAAAGATAAGGGGTTACATCGTTACAATTTTCTAAATACTTACACAAATTTTAATTTTAACATTTAGTATGCAGATTTATTAACCTAATAAAAACGAACATGGGACAACTTTCCGCAGTAAAATTAAATCTTTTTTGGCTTAGTTATGAGTTTATAAAACTTTAATTTTTTGAAAAAATTGTCATTGAAAAATAACGATAAATATTGATTCAAGGAATTCAAATATTTTAAGCTTAATTTTGATCGATTTACAATTAGACCCTATTTATGCTGTTTGAATATTGCAAGGGTATATACAATTTGGCTAGTTTCCTTTCTTATTTATATATTTTTTTACTTCAATATTTACTTTTACTCTTTAAGCTATTTTAAAGTTTAAGTTTAAATTATAATTCTTAGATTGAAATATCCCTTTAAGCAAGGAATACTGAAGGATACAAAGGATATTACCTGAGTCTTTTGCTGACCACATGATGGAACGGGAAGGCTTCCTGTAACACATGAAATTCCTATGAATTCCTTGAGCACATGAAGTAAACTCTCACTGGGTGTAGTGTAATAAAAAAATCAATTGAAGGGGAAAACTGTATTTTTCCATACCTTTCGCTATCCTTTTTTTCGAAACCTATTCTATCGCTCATCTCCAATAATCAACATACACACGCAACTAGATAGAACAAAAGATGTTTGTTTGTTGTTTACCTTTTCTGGCCATGTTTAGTTGACCAAAGAAAGTGAAACCGGAATGTCGGAGCCGGCTAGAGAGTCCAGTTTCTGGGATCGACATGAGTTTAAATTCTATCAGTATGGACATGTCTATGCCGTGATCTATGGCCAAGTGGTAATCGATTATATACCCCAGAGACGTCTTAAGCGCAGTGTAAAGGTATTACTCATCTTATGGGGTCACCTGTTCAGTTTGCTGTTGATTGTGGTGTTACCTGGATATTTTGGCTATCATTTTCGCACTCTCACCGATACCAGAGACCGTCGGTTGCAATTGCTCTTATATGTGAGCTTTGCCAACACGGCCATCAAGTATGCCACAGTGATTGTGACATATGTGGCAAATACAGTGCATTTTGAGGCAATCAATCAAAGGTGCACGCTTCAGAGGATGCATTTGGAGCAAGAGTTTAAGGATGCTCCTAGTGAGCCCAAGGATCCTTTCGAATTCTTCATGTACTTCAAGTTCTGTCTGATCAATCTGATGATGATGATCCAAGTGATTGGCATATTTGCACAATATGGCGAGGATAGTGAGAAGGAGGGTATGGTCAGTCGAGTTCGTGTTCACTTTGCCATCTATGCCTTTGTCTTGTGGAATTACACCGAAAATATGGCCGATTATTGTTACTGGATTAATGCCTCGGTGTTGAAGTATTATCGTCAATTGAACCTCCAATTGGGATCGTTGCAAGAGGAAATGGAGAGACTTAGGCCAGGAGGGATGCTCTTGCAACATTGTTGTGTGCTCAGTGATCGCCTCGAGGAGTTGCGACGACGTTGCACAGAGATTAATGGCCTCCAGAAGGAGAGCTTCCGGATGCATCAGTTTCAGTTAATTGGACTCATGTTGAGCACTTTGATCAATAATCTGACCAATTTCTATACGCTCTTCCATATGCTGGCCAAGCAATCACTGGACGAGGTCAGTTTTCCGGTCATTGTGGGTTCAGCCTATGCAACTGGCTTCTATATAGATACCTATATAGTGACTCTGGTCAATGAGCACATCAAACTGGAACTGGAGGGAGTGGGTCTAACCATGAGGAGATTTGCAGAGCCGCCAACTTGGGATGAGAGGCTAACCAGGGAGGTAAGGGTTATAGCTTAAAGTTATTTGAAACTAAAGAAAAAATGCTAATTAATTTTGCTTACAAAGAGAATTAAAAAATATTTCAAAACCTTTCTTTTGAACTCGACACAACAAATCATTTATATGACGCTCCGTTCAAGTTATTGCAGTGTTCTTCTTAAGTTGATTTCTTTTTCTTAATTTATTTATTAAATTTTATATAATCAATCTTCTATTTAAAAAACCCTTTTTTTCCGATTTTCAGATAGAACACTTTTCCCTGGAACTTCTCAATTGCCAACCTCCCATGCTTTGTGGTCTTTTGCATTTGGATCGACGTTTGGTATATCTTATTGCTGTCACTGCCTTTTCGTACTTCATAACCTTGGTACAATTTGATCTTTATCTACGTAAAAGGTCATAGAAAATTAAAAGAAAACATATAATATAAAAGAAAACATATATATATGCATAAAAATATATATGAACAATATAAGACACCAGAAAAATATCAAGTTAACGAATTTATAACACCAACTTAAAAGAAATCAAGTTTAAAAATGAAAAAACAAGTTTTTTGAGAACCTATTAATATATAATATAAATTATTATAATTAAGAAATTATAGATTTAAGTGTTCATTGGGGCTTATCATCATATATTTCATATATATTTCTTACATATTTTCATATATGCAAGTTTATAGATAACTTTCGTAAATGTTTGAAAAAGATTTTTTGTCTTGGTATATCCTTTTATCTGTGAAAAACTTTTATTAAGTGGTATCTTTTTCTAAGAAAAGCTTATAAATATATATAATTTCAATAAGAAAAGATAAATAATATAAAAATATAACAAATTATACTAATAAAAATAATATAATATATACCCAAGAATCAATATTTTTTAGTTATTTAAATATAGTAGCTTTAAAAATTATACAAGAAAATATGTATTACAGTTTGAAATTTGTCATTTATTGTATGTAATACAAAATTTATTGATTATATTATTTTCAAAATAAAGAAAGAGTAATAAGTAAAAGGGTACAAGAAAGGGTATAACAACGTCACAAATGAATGTCTGAATCTTGACTTATCAAGTTGCTAATAATAAACTAATAGTCTCCTAATAGTTTATATTAATAATGGTAAAAGGTATTATATCCCCATCGTCTGAGGCGTGTCCTGTTTAGTTGCCATTTTAATGTCACTCCCTCCGAGATAAGCACCTAGTCCTCGATAGATAACGCTTTCCTTTCCGCACGATGGGTCGTCGTCCTTGCCAGAACCAGTTCAGTTATTAACCACAATGCGAGCTCGCAGGTTGTGCCGCCTGATCCTTCGCTGCTGGATGAGTCTGGTCATTATCCTGGGCTTATCCTCCCACTCATATAACAAGCGTTTAAGGCACTCTCGGTTCCTGCAAACCTACAGTTGGCTAATGATGACCATTGGCCTGGGACTATATATTCCTTTCTGGGGACATGCCCGAGCGTATTTTGCCAAAGGCACCTTTCGACGACAGGGTTTTGTGCTTCAGGTATATGAGAATATATTAAAATATTTTATATATATTTATTTCTATTTATTTATATTTATTGTATCTGTATAAACAGATGAGCGAGGGCAGTGTGATCTTCCAACTACTGCCTTTGATAATTCATTTAGTTGTGCGCTTAAAATACGAAAAACAGGTGTGCCAGATATACAACGAACTATCGGATATATTAGATCAGGATTTGGGCCAAAAGAAGCAAAGTCGTTTCTATTACATAGTGTTCTTTGGCAAGGTTCACAATTACTTGCACAACTTTAACTTTGTGCTGAGCATCCTTATGATCCTGGGAAAGCGCACGGTGGGAATAGCAGATGTCCTGGCCAACATTTATTTTGTGTACAGCTCAGTGGTCAGGGAATCGGCTCTATTTGCCTATTTCCTGCTCCTCCTGGATTTTAGTGAAGCTCTTCGTTTAAATAGTGAGCAGAAGCAGGATTCTTATGGTAAATTGATGGCCCAATTGAGGAGGCAGGAGCGACTCTTGTTCCTGGAAAGACAGGTGCATCGAATCTTTGCCTGGCTGGTGGCTTCAAGCCTGCTCTTCCAGATGTTCTTCAACTTGGGAACCATTTATTTGGGCTATGCCTTTATTATCCAGCGACAGGACGATGTGGGACTGCGTCTGTCTAACCTGAAGATCATCTTAAGCACCATATCCTTGGTGGTGAAGCTCTCGGACTGTTTGCTCCTGCAGATTGTCTGTGAACACCTGTTGGGTCAGGAAAAGAGGCTATGCGGAAGTCCACAGGTGTGTGATCAAGATGCCAAGGCAGCCGAAAGGCAGGTGAGATTTAGTACTTAAAGAAAATCATAAAATACAAATTATTTTCATAAAGAAAAGTCTATAACAGAGCTGCAAGGACTTATAGTTTCTGTGGGCACCGTGAAGCCTAAAAGTAGGCAATCTTTTATAGAAAAAGTCTACAAAAATTATAATTTCTAATGTTCTTTATACTTTCTTCCCATTTTACTTTTAGTGGGAACTATCTATCCTGAGACGAGCTATTAGAGAAGCTTCAAAGGATAGAAAGGTCCTTGGTCTGTTCAGAATGGACATGCGCTGTGCTTTCGCTCTGCTTAGCAGCAGTCTTTCCTATGGAATTATTATTATACAAATGGGCTATGTTCATGTATAATATTGTAATATAGTATATATTTTATATTTTTATAATACTAACATTTTTTTGTAATAGATTTCAATGTGAGTAACCATCATCTCATATATATTTTTAATAACAACTTTTACTACAAAGTGTACATAAGAAAATTTTCAATAAAGACTTTAAAACTAAGGCTTAACTCACAAAGAAAACCAACTAGAATTACTATTATGTATTATTTATTATCCTTGATTAATTTTCGTTGTTATCCCTGAGTATTTTGATATTTCTTAGTATTAAATGGAAGAAAAAATGGGTTAAAATTGGGACAGAACGAAATTAAATAACAAATTATACAATACAGATATTTGGGTAAAAACTTAAATCGTTTCGTCATTTGTCTGGGCCTATAGAAGATATATAACTGACACGATATCCTTTCAACAAACTAATCAGCACTCTATCAATTTAATTAAGAAAATTAATAAAGATTATCTAAGGTAGTGAGTTTCTGGCTGACTAGAAAAGTCACGAAACTCATTCAGAATTGGGTTTGCTATAGAACGTGAAGGAGCTACAGGAAAATATATAATAATAAATATAATTATATTTATTTAAAATTTACTTAGCATTAAAAAAGTGTGAAAATAATTGAACTGTAAATTACAAAAATTGTTAAGAACAACAGCTTGTTTTTAAAACTCAAAAGAAGTCGAATCTATAGTTGAGATGTAGAGAGAGAAAAAGTCTATTGATATGTTGACTAAAATATGGCATTCAATATCTTATTGAAAATATCACCATACATTTTTTGTTTATAGTTTTGTTTGTTTTTCACCTTTGTAAAATATAAACTTATACAAACTTTTATACAAAAAGGTTATTAAATTAGAAAAATTTCACATTCAACATCAGCAAAAAAATTAAACAAAAAAGTGAGAAACATTGCTAAAAAAGCTTATTAAAATCAATGCAAGCTTATTATAAATATTTAAGCAGTGATGGCAGAAGGATTTTGTACAGATTATTAATCTGTATTAAATTATTAATATATTTCAAATAAAAAAACAATGTTTTTTAATAACAAAGACCCAAGTCGTATGACAACTTGAATTTACATTTAGTTTGTGCTCAAACCACACTTGTCATTTTGAATTTTGGCGCCCAAAGCTTTGCATGCTATTAGTCATTAAAATTATATGCAAAATGACAAGTAAAATTATTAATTTATTGATAAATTTCTAAGAAACTAATAAATAAATAAAGTAATAAAGTAAATATAGTTGAAATATAAAGAAATATCAATAAAACGTTCAAGTTTTCAAGATAGAAAATCAAATAATTATGATTAAGTGTTACTCATTCGGTATTCGGTTTCACTGTAATTCATATATAAATATACTATGTAACCCAAGCTCAGAGACGTATGTAAATATATGGATATATTGCCTATAAATACTTTTTTTGTAATTGTTTGTTAACTTTAAGTTTGTGATTGGCAAATATTGGAAAACCAAAGCTTCATTTGCTAAGTGTATAGCAGAAGTTCTCAGCTATATTATTTTCAGGTATTATTATGATTTCTTATACATTATATTTTTATAGATAAAGAGAAAGTCCTACAACTTTAGTTAATTCAAACGGAATTGTGGAATTCTATAAGTTATATTTCCTTGAATTGAATTCTTTCCTTGTTGTTATAGATTTTTATAAACATAGGATATTATGCAATTATTTGCATAAGTTTATTTTTTCCCAATTTTTTAGATTTAAAATGATACAATTTTAAAATTACATGTTTACTAAGAATATTTTTAAAATGAAAAATAATGAAATACAAAATATTAAATATAAACAATGTGGTGTAATCGCTTTCAAGCAATTTTGTTTATCATTTCCTTTAAAGGACACGGCTGGACACCTTTCTTTTCAACGTAGGATCCTTACCACCAACCAATTCTAAATTTATGATCAACATAGAAA
Organism: Drosophila serrata; assembly: GCF_035046125.1. NCBI lineage: Eukaryota > Metazoa > Arthropoda > Insecta > Diptera > Drosophilidae > Drosophila > Drosophila serrata. The sequence goes on along the minus strand of NW_028257260.1, from coordinate 2,177,009 downwards.
ATTAAAGAATATTCTTCTGTTTTGTTTTTCTACTCCTTTTCGTCCTTGAGGATATATTAAGATTTTCTTTGGTAACGTAATCCTTGGGTCTGCTTTAAGCCCATATTCTGTGGGTGCCATTGTACATGCATACGTCACAAGCCTCACTTCCTGTCCACCATCTTTGTGTCTCCCATGCTCTCTCACTCCCAAAGCTCTCCTTTGGCTCTCTCCCATCCTCTCTCTCTCTCTCCCATTGCTCTTATTCTGCTCGCCGCCGGCTGAGCTCTGCCTGTGGAAAGCTCTGCGCAAAAGGACAGAACAGCGAAAAAAAAATTATAAAAAATACTGGGAAAAAGCCGGCTGCGACCGCGACAGAGCAGCGGCAGCGGCAGAGAGCAGCGACTGCAGAGTGCGAAAGAGACACCCACAGAAAGTCCGATTGCGATAACCATTTCGATTTCGATACCGATTCCCCGGCGCCTTATAAATACGCAGAGCTTGGGGCCGACGCTTTCATTCTCTCTCAGTGTTAAAGTGACATGAAAGTGACGACATTGGCGCACTGTAGCAAGTCATGTATCAGCATGTCCAACCAAACAACACAAATCATATTCACGCCAACGGTGAGTTATCGCCTCTGCCCTGCCGCTGCTCTCCTTATTTATTTATTTATTTTTATTTTTTACCCCCTGGTTCGTTCGATTTGCATTATTAGTGGTGATTATCCGAATTATATTTCCATATATCATATATCGACGACGCTGTGCTAAATGACGGCGCAAACAAATTGCATGTGATGCCATTCGTCCGTGCGTGTGTGTCTGTGTGTGTGTGCGCGTTTTTCTTTTATTTTTTATATATTTTTTTATACTTTTCAGCTTGAACCGAGGTTTTTTTTCATGTGAAATTAGTGTGTGAAAGAGGACGCATGCGCAGGCCAAATAACGGTTAATTACGGGCCGGCGAATGGTTTCCCATGTGTATGTGTGTGTATGAATGGGTGATTGTGTGATTGTGTGACTGTGTGTGTGTGTGTGGATGATATGCATGTGCGTGGGTGCTAGTGCAATCGAACAGCTGTTCCCCCAATCGGCCAGACACACTAAGCCAAGTTCATAAAAGTTGCAACATCAAAAACAATGCCACTGTGACACACCCTCTCCACATAGGATAGAGGGGGGTACATTTGCCGTAAACAAACCCCCTTAAAATATGGAAAACAATTCGAAAAATATTTATAAAATATTCAGGGGAATATCTAAACCATACAGAGCGAGTAAGCTTACAAAAAACAAAGCCTTAAATAATTATTTGCAATAAAAACAAAATCAGCACTTTATTTTATTTACAAGAATCAAGCTTTAAGGATTCTAAAAGTCAATATCTTTAGAAACATATCGGTGAAGCTTTACCTTTTGTTTTACTCCCTTTTTTTGAATGGCATTCAGTCAAGGTTGGTCAAGGCTCCGACCTTGAAGATTGGTGTAAGACATTTTTAGATACTTTCAATTCCTAGAAAAATTTCATATGCTCATAGTAATAAATCCATAAAGGCACTCAACTCTAAATATTAACTTATTATTTCTAAAAACGACTTCAAAACCAAGCCAAAACCTCTTTTTAATTCTCAGTTAAGACTCTATCTTCGAACACTTTCAAAAATTGCCAAAAATATTTCTAAAACCATAAAAAAAAAACTTTAAAAAATCTGAAAATTAAAGAAAAAACTTATTTTTTATTATTTTTAAAGGTCAAGTGATCTCGTCCTTGAGATACCCTTGCAAATTCATATTTTTTAGAAATTTTTTAATAAAAAAAGAGGTGTTAAGAAATGTAAATAAAATTTGCAAATATTCTTAAATATAATATTCCTGGCGATACATTAAAATTTTAATATTATTAATATGTTTTTAAGTTTTAAGTTTAACACTTAATCGAATCAAGATAAATTTATGAAAATTCTCAGTGCATCTTTTAAGTGTATCTTTTGGTAACATTATTTTCCACCAACTTGATGTAATTCAAAACTAAAAGTTAACTAGATAAACAAAGCCTTGAAGAGATTACTTTTATAAAGACTTTGATTTTGATGTTTGTGTTGGCAAAATCTTTTTCTTTGCCTAGTGTCAATATCCAAGTCGGTGAACTAGATAGATATGGCCAATTGCTGATTATACTACTGGTCTTGTTGTCATTCCCTTTGTTTCATTACCAATTTCACTTTCATTTGAATTTCGTTATTTACATTATTGTCCCTAAAAGCCAAAGTCTGGGCTGCCTGCCCCCCTCCTAGAGGTGCCTTGTCAGTTACGCAATCGTTAAAAGCTGCCGAAGGTCCGCTTATCAGCCAACTGCCGCCAACCCAAGCCAACCCCTTTGTAGATACAGATACAGATACGTATCCGTATCCGTATCCGCATCCGCACCTGGCATTCTTTCCGATTATGCTACTTTGTGCTTAGGTGCTGCCTATTTTTGGGCGCTGCCGGTGCCAAGTGGCCACAATTATGTACATATGCTTTCCTGCTTAAAGGAGGCTGACGCACAAAGCCGAGTTAACTTCTTGTTGGCCACGAAGCTAAGCCGAGATGGCCTGGCAGCGCCGGAAGCCATTAGGCGGCCCAAAAGCTGCAGTCAAGCCAAGTCAAGGGCAAAGTCAAGGCAACACAAAAGGGGTGCAAGGTCGCAGCATGGCAGTTTACTTGGCTGGGAATCTCATGTAATATGTGTAGGGGTATTTAAAACATAAATAAAGATAAAAATAATATTTTATATAATATAATAATAATATAATTTATTTGTAGATATATTATGAATTTGTAGACCCTTTCAGGGTATTCACATTTTAGTCAGAGGCTTCTAATGCATTGAAGGAATCATTTCCGACCCTATAAATTATATATATTCTTGATCAGCATTAACAGGCGAATCGATCTAGGCAACTCCTGCAGAAAAACAAATTTTTAAAATTTTTTCAAAATTTTATTAGGGATTTCATCATTAAAATTGACAAAATTTGACAAAAAATTTTTAATTTTTTTAATGTAAAACTGAGTGTGCAGATTTATTAACCTAATAAAAACTAACACAAAACAGCTTTCCGAATTGAAATTAATGCGTTTTTGGCTTAGATATGGATTTTTTAAAATCTGAAACCCAATGAAAATATTACGTATACGTAACATCGCTCCAATCAACATAGAATATCACGTATACGTACCATTGTCCTCTAGAACCCGGATAATCTTTCCTTTAAATATCTAAAAATAGTCTTATTTGCAGTAATTTATTTTGTAAATGGGATATAGTTTTCATTTATACCGTTTAGGAAGATTATTAATTAATTTATCATTTTTACACCCTTGAAGACGATTATAGTGTCAGTCAGAGGCTTGCAAATTAGTGATGGAATCATTTCTGACCCTATAAACCATATATATTCTTGATCAGCATGAAAACCTGAGTCGATCTAGCCATCTCTGAAAGAAAAAAGAAAATTTTCAAATTTTTTCAAAATTTTATAAGGGGTTACATCGTTAATATTGTCAAAAATTTAAAAAAATTTTAGTTGTTTTAAAATTTTTAACTGAGTATGCAGATTTATAAAACTAAGAAAAACTAACATAAAATAGCTTCCCAAGTTAAAATTAATGCTTTTTCGACTAAGTTATGAATTTTTAAACTTTGTTTTTTCGATAAAATTGTCATTAAAAAAATTGATAAAGGGTATACAAGTTTCGGCTTTTCAAAGTTAGTTTCCTCTCTTGTTTGAAAAAATAATCGTAAGAATTGTTAGATATTTGTGTAATTATAAGGTATTATAAATATTATCATTTTGAAGTCAGTAAAATAATTTGCTTGCAGCCCTTTTAAATTGTCTTTCCTTAATATTCTTTATTGAGAAATTTGATTAAATTTATGTGAGACCCAAAACTCTTCTTGGAAAAGCTTGAAACGCATTATCTCCTATATAGTATATCATTCCCTTATAGCAAAAAATTAATTTCTGTAATTGCCGTCTATTGTGCAAGTGCAAAAATAGTTTTCACTGATGATCGGATGCATTTAGCTGCCGTCATTAATCACACTTAGAGAAGAGAGCAAGATGTCGCCCGGTGGTTTCCCTTAGATCTCTGAGGTCCGCGTTCGCCTCGCTTGTGCAACCCATCGAGTGTGTGGACAGTTCCCAGTTCCGCCCCCTTACCAACCTCCTTAACAATTACATGTCATAAACAAAACATTTAACAAATAAATATTAGCCAGTGATTAGCAATTGTCCTAATGACAGATAAACAATACTGAATTTTTTGAAAATATATTTTTTACATGTTAAAATGCATAATAATAATTATATAAATTATTATTGATAAACAATAATTAATATTTTGAGGGAGAAAAAATTGGGAAGGGAAAAAAGGATGTTTAAAGAAAAGTTTGATATGATATTTCAATAAAAGAGAGTGATATCTCAATATCATATCAAATAAAAATCGTTTATATATATATCGAATATATCTTTAACTTATCGAATTTTTAAAGTCAAGTTATCGATATTATTGAGAAATGTTTGAAACATGTTATTGAATTCATTTGTTTCCCTTTCCAATTTTTTTTTGCTAAATTTATTAAACATTATATTAATTTATGTCGCATATATTGTAACGAAACATACATTTTCCTGACAAATATCAATATTTCGTTTTTTATTTGCATATTTTCTGCTATGCCAAGTATTTATTAATTAATGTAAAAAAATCAAAGCTTTGTCCCTCTTACTTTTTAAATATTTAAATAATTCATTAAACATAATAATAAATAAAATAGCAATTTATTAATACCACGAACTTTTGAACAAAAAATATATACTAAAATATTTAAATTCTCTAACTAAATTCCCACAATCACATTTAATCAGAGAATATTAACTATCTAATAGTCATCGCAATTACCTAGCGAACTTTTTCTATTGTATTGCCAAACAAGGGTTAAGCAATGGCAAGCACTTAGCTTATTTCATTCCGAAATCGTGCAAAAGCGTTGTCTGCGCCATTTCTTAAATTGAGGACCAGGGCTAAGGAGTTCACCATTGTCCGCACGCATTGTCCTTGGCTTTGTCACTTGCCCAAAGTGGGTGGCACAATTACAATATGCGATGGTGGGTGGTGAGTGGTGGGTGGTGGGTGGTGGGTCGCCCTTGGAGCCACCCTGCAAAAAGCGTGTGCTATGTGCTACGTGCTGCTTGATATTTTTTTGGGGGTGGAACTCTGGCGTTGCCGAGAAACTTTTACGTTGCTTATGCGGCGCTCAGGATTCTGTGGCAGCAGCAGGACACACCAGCTACCAGGATACACGAGGTTAGTGAAAGTATGCGGCCGATAAGGCGGCCAGCGAGAGGGCTCTGTTATCAGCAGCAGCAGAAGCAGGAGCAGCAGCAGCGAGATATGTCCTGCCAAGGACACGATCCACAGCGCAGGCGTTAAAGCCAAAATAAGCTTTTTTTCCTTGGGCAAAATACCGGTATTCTAGCCAAGTCGGGATATCATAATATATATATATATATACTGCTCTCTGGCTCAGCTATTTTTGGCCCAGACTCTCGGCCCACGCACGCACATCCTGCACATAAATATCCAGTCAGTGTGTGTGTGTGTTTGTATGTATGAGCAGCTGACAACGTCACCGGGAGCCGGCTTCCATTGCGTAAGTCTAAATGTGGGGTGTGTGCCATAAAAACAGGTGGTCACCGCCCATCGAGCCAACGAAGGGGCGTGACCCGCGGATATGCAGAGGCGACACGTGTGACCGACCGCCTTCTGTCCGCCCATTTATATGAATTTGTATTTTGATGGGGAAAAAACCCAGCTCGCAGAAACATTAAATGCCCTTTTTAATTAAAATTTAACTTGCTGGCAAAACAAATTGATTTGTAGGATAAAGTTTTCTTTTGAAACCATATAAGCTGAATGAAGGATAAAATAATGTGTATGAACATGTAAAAGAACCTTAAAAGGAGCTAAAGTTATTACAACGAGTGCACTTATAATTCCCAAATTGGAATTCTGTGGCCAAGCAAAAATTAAAGTTTTATAGACTAAACTGTTTTTCAGAATTTAAATATTTTAAAATTCTTTGAGATATTTAACCTTTCTTTTAATTGTAAATTTGTGAAATATCTTAAACTGAAAAGAAATTAATAACGCAACAAACATTATCAAATATATCATCTTCAGTTCCCCGATTAGGGGAAAATACGAAGAGTTGCCACATTTTTAAAAGAAATGCTCATTTTCCAAACAGCTTAGTTAGGTTTGTTAGTTTATTGATAATATATAGATATAAATAGATATATTTCTACATAGTTAGCTCTTTAAATAATACACAACACCAACTATAGTATATGGGAAAAATATGGAAAAAGCGTTTACAAGGGGGAAAATCGACGAGCCTCTAAAATTCATAGCCCGCCCACGAGCAAAAAGTTTCGTGCTTGTGTATACTTGTTTTGTTTTTTTTTTTTTCTCCTTGCTCCTGTGTGTGCGTGTCCTTGCTGGGCTCACAAATAATTGAATGGCGCTACGAGCAGGAAAAAAAATCGAGTTCAGTGACTCTCTATCTCTCTCGCTCTCTCTGTGTTTTATATTTTCCATCTGTCTGGTGTTGTTTTTCACCACCCACCTCCTCCTTGTGACCTCCTGGCAACAGCCTGCGAAGAAGCCAATTCTTGGGCTTCACCATTCAAGCATTAAGTTTGCATGAGCATTGTGTGGGGAGGTAAGACAAAACTTTTTCGGCCTGCTGCTATATCCAGTTGGATTCCCAGTTGGACATGTGCCGAGGTTGCCACCATGCATAAAAGATAACGGGATCGAGGACAGGCTGTACTGTGGACCAGGTCAGGCCAGGCATGACCACAAACAAAAATCAGAAGGAGGAGAAACGTAAAGGGAGAACCATTTCCGTTTTCCGTGCCTTTGAGTGCAGCTGTTTAGTGATATATTTTTAGAAGCGTTTTCCCAATCCATTAACAGTCCACGGATATATAGTTTGCATATTTATTTAAACAAGAATATAGACAAATATCCAAATTATGGGTAGAGTATTATGAATTTTTGAAAGAGTTAATTACTTAATAACTAAGATCGAAGCAAGTCTCTCAATATAAACTCCATATATTTCCCTAGAAATGTATATAAATTGATTGATGTTGATTTCGTTTAATGTAAATATTTATAGTATTCCATTTTTTTCGACCAAAAACAAACACTTTTTCTTCAATTTCTCGTTGTCTTGTCTCAGTTCTCGATTGTTCGTCTTTCAAATAAATTTATCGCTTTGTAATTATAACGTCTGATCATTAGCGTCATCATCAACGCCGGCAGAGACGTGGCTTCGTAGTCGCCGTCACGAGTCGAATAAAAATCAATTGAGTTAAATTGAAATGCCAACGGAAAAGGCAAAACAGCGATACGATAATTAGAGGTCCGAGGTCCGTCTGTAGAAAATTGAAAAGAGATGTGGAAAAATGCATAAGCCTGTATATAGAGATCAACTGGACAGATTTGGATTAGGATTATAAATAGCTAAGCAGGATAGACGAGAATGATGATCGGATTAGGTATTAAGCAGCTTAATATTAATAATGTTATAGTTTGCAATAGGATCTTATAGGGATTGACTAGGTTTGTTGGTAAATACTTTAATATATTAGATATATCTTCTCGATCATTGTTCCTTGCGGGAATTCCAGGAGGTATATCACACATCCCACACTCCTTGTTCGAAATCTATGGCAATCTCCTGGGCTAAAAACGGGTTTTCCAGGCTCTGAATCACTTCTGAGATCCTTGGCTAAGCCTTTGCAATATCCTTACTTCTTCCACATCATTCCTTAAAAGATTTATATATATTTTTTTTTTTTGCTGTGTTTAGGGTTTGTCAGTTTTTAGTCGGTGACCTTTGCCAAGGTTTCTTGGTGGCACACAAATATCATTATAATGTTTTCTATGAAAACAAAGCTTCTTTTATATATTATTTATTGATTTTTTAGTTTTTAATTTGTTGTAATTTCTTTGAATCTCTATAAACAGTTGAAAATTTCTTTATCTATGATCACGTTTACTATATTTACTTAATTTTCTTTTGGGTTACCAATAGTATTCTTTAGGAATTGGAATTTTTCAAGATTTGTAATTCATTTCGATATCCGATAGACTCGATAAATTCCTGAAATAAAAATCTTTCCACTATAGGAAATTCCAGTATCTTGAACCTTTCTTTGTTTTCTGTTTGAAAAACTATAGTAATCACTTTTAGTAATCACTAAACTATACTCAAATTACATGAAATTGATTTCATTTGCGACCTCTCGCACATGCCACAATATTTCTCCTTTTCTCTTGTCCCGTTCTCTTTCCCATTTAACCCTTTCCCTTTCTCATTTCCCCCTCTCCCTTTTCTCATTTCCTTTTGCTCTTTCATGTACATATTTGGCATTACAAGATGGCGACACGCCTTTACACTTTCCCCCCACTCCCCCCGACACTTGCCACCCGTGTGCACGGGTCGCCTTGACATTGACTTTGTCGTGCTTCCAACGCCTCATGACCCTTCCCTCCCTCCCTCTTCTCCCCCCACCGCCTGTGCCGTTGCCACCCTGTTTCACCCCCGCCCCTCCCTCACCGATTGCATTGCGGGATCTCAATTAACGAAATCCATAGAAGGCTTGGAGAGAGAGAGGGAGGGAGAGGCGAACAGCGCTGTTAAACGACAAACGATACATTTCAATTTAGACTACATTTCGACAGCATCCAATAAAGCGAGATCTAAAGGGGCTGAGGTGGGTCTTTTCCGTTATTGTCTGACGCAAATGGAGCAAAAGATATATATTGAAAATAATACAGAAATTCAGAAGTGTATTTCATGATTTATGCGCAAAAGGATATCATGAACACGGATAAAACTGATTTAATTTTAGTTCGAGATAATATATGATATTATATTTAATTTAAATGTAATTATATAATATAATATAATATAATATAGGACCGTTTTATTTAATCTAAATTCTAAATAATATTCCATAATATATTCAATTTTATTTTAATTATCATAATATGATCTATTTATAATATATGTCATATTATATCAAACTAGATTTAAATATAATGTTATATATTATATCAAATTAAAAAGGAAAAAGTACAGTGTTATTATTAATAAGACAGCTTTAAAATAATTATTTTAATAATAAGTAGGACCCCAAAAATATAATTTAGGAAAGAGTTAAATATCTTAAAGAAATTAAAAGGAAATCTTATATTGATTAAGATATATACCAACTTATAGTATATAAAAGGTATGTTTAATAATTCGTATTTATATGGAATATATTGTATACATCCAATTCCCAACGGTACCCAACCCGTTTGTTAAATGATTCTTTGCTCCTATATAAACAATTGAGTCACAGATTAAATTTCAATTAAATTTCAACTGGTTCACACCTGACTTATCAGCCAAACATCTGCGCTTAGAAGGTGTTAAGAACTGCTCAATGAAATTAAATGAATGATTTATAATTAATATGTCACGCATATATGTATATGCTCCATTAACCAAATATAATGAGAATTGAAAATTGAGAAGCAAGTAAAACAGCTGCATATCATTTGTAAATATAATAAAGTATTGTAAAAGTTACTACACCACAGTAACAATAAACATTATATTGCTAACTCACTAATGAAAATAAAAACAAAATAGTTTTAAAAAATACATATAAACATAATCATAATCATAATTTTTTAAAAACCTCTTTTTATCATGAACCAATGTCCCAATTTTAATCCCGCATAAACATCTGATCTGGTTATGGACAAGTGGGCGACCGAATTGAGCACTTTTCGGAGGGGCTGGGACTTAAGTCTGGGACAGGGCCATTGACACTTTTGACGGCTTCCTCGGGACTCGGAACTCGGGACTCTCGAGGAACAGAAACAAATCAGTTAAGTAAAGTGGCGTGTGGTTTTATTTTGGGCTCGCGTGTCAGTGGAGGGTTAAGCAAACACTTGTGACCAAAATCCTTAATTTATTGAATGACTGCGGGTCTTTACTCGTTTTGGTCAAAGGTAAATCGATCCAACAGTTGATCAATCAATCCATCAATCAATACAAGCAAGTATTTTTTTGATAATTAGCACAAATGAATTTTGCGACACAAGCTGCTGGTTAGATAAAGGCATTTCCATGCGCCGTTTAATTAACAGCCAACGAAGGCTAAATAATAAACAAATGATGTTAAATTAAATTTTCGGCAAGGCGGCGGCTGTGCCTGAATACATTTTCATTAAATTATATGAAAGAAATGATCGGAGAGGGTGAAACGGGGGAAAGGGGATTCATTGCAAAATGCTTTATAACATTTTATATTGCCAAGTAATAAATATAACTTATTTATTTTGTATTTTTATTTTCTATATATATTTTTATATGACTTTTTTTACTCTAATCTTCTTAGTAATTAAAATTACTTCTGATTTATGCAATTAAATATTTTTTTTATCCATGAATCAAGGGGTTTCCCTGATGAAACATTTTTTAAATTAACCTCTAAGCTTCAGTTCGGTATTTGTATTATTTATTTATTTTGTGAATCGATGCCTTACAGTCACTATATACACCTTTCAATTTAGAACAAAAAAAAAAGAAACAATAAATAAAACAACAAAATTAACTGAAACCTGAAAATATTTACCAACAAAATGATTTTTATTTGGCCAAATGCCAATTAAGATGCACCCCCTTTCTCTCTCTCTTGAGATCTCTTTTTTTTCCCCATCATCTTGTTCGACGTTGAGCTTGGCATATTTAAAAATTTCATTTGCAAGAAATAGCCAAGTATTTGCCGAGCAAAATCACTGAGGAAATCAGTGGGTCCGAGGGGGTGCAGAAATTCCGTGCTATGTAGCGCGTGATTATTACTCATTTTCATTTAGTGGCGCTGGCAGGCAGCGACTTCTTTGCGTCACTGGAGTTGGATGGTAAAAAAGGGAGGGGTGGGGGGTAAAGAAAGAAAGAAGAAAGAAAGGGAAAGAGGAATATATTGAATACACTTCGGGAAAATGTTTGGGTTAACATTAATATAATATTTAAAAAAGGAAAAGAGAAGCTACTTAATATTTAAGCAGATGTCCCAGGAAAAAAAGTAAAACCGTGTCTTACATCCATCTGTTTTTTTTAATGATTAAAATTATATAAACTATTTTAATAATATATATAATATTTATAATATTTTCTTATTATGTATAATGTAATAATCATGATAGTTCATATATTTATAACCCTTAAAATATTAAAGTTCCATCGATTGCAAAGTTTCCACATTATCTTTTATGATATAATGATATGATCATGATAGTTCATATATAACCCGAAAAATATTAAAGTTCCATCGATAGCAAAGTTTCCACATTATCTTTTATGATATAATGATATGATCATGATAGTTCATATATAACACTAAAAATATTAAAGTTCCATCGATAGCAAAGTTTCCAGATTATCTTTTATGATCAAGATAAACAGTATGCTAAAACAATCTGCTGCACTTTCCTTTCAATAATCTGTTATAAAATATTAACTATTAAGAACTTCAAAATTCACCAAGTTAAAGAAAATCTTACAACAAAAATCTAATTTGCTTGAATGATTTCACTAAGTATATCATAAAGTAACTTGATCTAGCGCTTGTCTGTGAATTCCAAACTCTATAAAGTGTTCGTTTTCTAGAATTATTTCGATCGTTCGTTCTGTTTATTTGTTTACTTTTGCACTTGTTTGGCTTAGAATGATTAAGATCGCTAAGTAAAGTACTCGATGTCTGCTACCTGCCTGCCACGCCCCTTTGGCTAAAAACCTAAACAAAATAAAATAAGAAACAAAAAAAAAAAACAAAAGCAATCAGAAGACGGAATGTTCACAGGCCTCGTGACTTTTATGACAGAAAAACATATACATTGAGGAGAAAGACGAGGTAGAGAGAGAGATATAGAAAGAAAGGCGACAGAGAGCTTAACATAGGACCCCTTTATTTATGTTTATGGGATATATGTAGCCTGGTACAGACGTAGATTATTTATTTATACACTCGGTACTGTGCCGGTCAAAACAATAGTGCATTTCTCTTAGGTTTCTTAGCCTTCAGGTAGAGAGTTGAGCTTTGATATACAATATATATAAACAGAATATATCTAGAAATGTATATGCATACATATATATATATATATATATCCGATACTATTGCTTCGCTTTTACAAGATCTTGTTGTGTTTATCAGCATGAAGTCGAGCTTGGATTTATTTGTTAATGAAACTCAGGAGCAGTTTATAAAAATATAATAAATTGTTCATATATTGAAATCCCAAGCAATTTAAAATACCCTAAAATATCCCATTCAAGAAAGTAGCTTATAATTTTCTTGCTGAACGATTTTGTTAAATAGTTATTTGACTAAGTATTTCTGGAACAAATTTTTAACTTAGAAATAAGTTTTTTTTTAATATTCAAGTAAATTACCTATTATCCATGTGGCGTATACATAATAAATATATTTGATCAAGTATACGCAGTGTTTCCCGTATACATGATTATTATTATTTACTCAGAAACTATGACTTATAAGGTTAAAATTGATTTATTAAAACTTCTTTATTTTTATTTTTTAAATAATAAATTTAACGGTGGCGGATACTTAATGTATATTTTTATTACGTATACGCAGTGTTTCCTAACAACTATTTTTCAGCTTGGAAATTATGATTTATTTTGATTTTGGCTAATAACTAATAAGAACTTATTTTTTGACTAAATTTATGTTTTGAGTGGCGTATACGTAACGTGTACTTTATCACGTATACGCAGTGTTTTACCAATAAGCTTACTAATTTTCAACTTGCATATTATGATCATTTTCTTACTTCTTACTTCCTATAGAGAATAAAAAATAGAGTAATATATTTTCAAAAACCCAGAATTTTATTACGTATACGCAGTGGGTTCACAAAAATTATTACTACTTTTGTAGGAAATGTAATTGTAATTGTACTTCTTAATAATTCTTTGATTTGACATTTCCTATAAAAAATAAATATTAAATAAAGTTTTAAATTAAAATTCTTGTCAAAGTGGCGTATACGTAATAAAAATATTATATCACGTATACGCAGTGTTGCCCCCCAATCATGATAAATACTTCTAAAAATGTAAATTATTATTTAATGTGTTATTTCCATTGAAAAATAGTAAAGAAAGTTGAAAGTTTTTGGGTAATTTATTTCCCAAGGGTCGTATACGTAACGAATACGCAGTATTTCCCCAAATGTGTAAACTTTTACTACTACTTTAAACCTTAAAATTTATAGTTTGATTTGTAATTTATACTGAACAATAAATAAAAATAATAATAAATTAATAAAGCTTTAATTGCTAGGGTAATATATGTTCAAAGTGGCGTATACGTAATATTATATTACGTATACGTAGAGAGTTCCCAAACAGTGTTTACAAATTTGTATGTTCAAAACTAGGATTTTTTTTATTATTATCTATTAAATAATAATATTAACATAAGACTTATATATGCAAAAGTGATAAATACGTTATAAATCCGTATATTACGTATACACAGAGTGTTCCCAAACAGTGTTTACAGATTCGAAACTTCGAAATTAGTATTTTTTTATTATTATCTAAAAAAAAAAGGATTTTTTTAATATTATCTAAAAAAATACCAACGTAAGAGTGATATATGCAAACGTAGTAAATACGTTACCAATCCGTATATTACGTATACGCAAAGTTGTCTCAAACATAATCATTTTTAATACCGAAACAGATTGTATTATCATATTTATAATTTTCTGCATTTCTGCAGGCTTTCAGTAATATTTTATCAATGATATAATTAATATGTTAGAATAATAATGACTTATTAAACTTGATGCCTTTGTCAGTGAAAAATCGTTTGCTATTTAATTCCCGGCGTGTGTGAAGGCTTGTGTATCCCAAATCCCCGAATGCGTATGATATTTATGTTTTTTGCCTATAGACACTCACTTGTTTAACACTATCTCTCGATACGTATACGATTTTTTGGGGGCAAATCCAGGCGAAGAATCGAACGAAACGAAAATAGTGAGGGAAAGCAACTATGAAACTTTGGAAACACAATTGTATGCACGGATGTACACATATAAATATGTATGTATGTACATATGTATGGACATTTCTGGGTACAAACGAGTCGGCGGTCTGATGAAATTTCGACGCCTCGTGGGAGAGAGAATATACAAGAAGCGACAGAGAGACAAAGACCCAATGACGTAGATGAAGATGGGAGTAGCAGCACATGACCTAATAGAGAGGCTCCGGAGTCCCCCTACAAATACTTGTTAAAAAAAAAAAAGAAAAAAAAATTAAATCAACGGTCAATTGAGGCGAATGAAATGCGCCACAAACAATTAATTGAGAGAGTGGAGAGTGGAGAGAAAGAGTGCGAATGGGGAGAGAGAGTGTGGATGCATTGGAACCTTCTGACGTCGCCGGGGTGAATTAGCCGACTAATTCAATTTGAAATTTTTTATTTCAAGTTATTAATAGCCGGAAAACTTGAGAGCGAAAGCGCCAACAAGAGCGACCAGCAAGAGAGCCAGATGCCTTCACCTTGACAATCTTATAATGAAACAAAAAAATATAGAAAACATACGACAGTCGGCACAAATTTCATAAATCAGTCAGAAGCACGGGAGGACTTTTATACATACACAAAACTCTGTCACGTAGACAGCGACGAAAAGCTAACGGCGAATCTGAGCCAGTGGGGGAGGAAAGGCAGAGTGAGAGAGAGTACGCGACAGTGTTGGGTGCAAACTGGAATATTGTACCTAAATCCGTTAGATACATAGGTACTTGTACAGTGCCTTTCCTTAGGAAACTACAGTTGGACTAAGCCTGTTTAATTTAGGGACATCTAATGCCTTTCTTTCTTGCTAAGGTGCAGGAGTTTGTACCTCAGGGGAGAATCTGTTATGGTAATATTCTTAATGTAATGTTGTAGAACTTGTACATCAATGGAATATCTGCTGCCGCAGAATTTGAACAACTTGTAGTAGAACTTGAACCTCAAGGAAAGGCAAATCTTGTACCGTAAAATTAAAAGAACTCATTGAAGAATTTGAACCTTAAGGAAGGCATAATTTTCTATAGCAAAATTAGAAAAATTTGATCAAAAACGGATAGCTTAAGGGAGAATTTTGTATCTTAAAATTAGAAAAACTTGTTAAAAAAATCTTGTATCGTTAAATTTGAAAAATTTGCAGAAGAATTCTACAGTTGTACCGTAAAATTAGAAATATCTTTGGGTACAGTTGGACAAAAGTATTGCCTTTGGCCATCACTGGTCTTTATCATATTGACAGCATCCTAACTTCTCTTCGTGTTAGCCTCTCGTCAGCACTTCGTCTGCTGTTCGTCTGCTATTCGGCTGCCATCGGCTGCCATCGGCTGTGGCCCGACTGTCACTCGGCTCGCACTCGGACCACGCTCGGGAGAAAGCTCTCGCCGTGCGGACTATTTGACGCCGCCGCCAAATGGCAGGCGGACACTTGCTATTTGTCGCCCAAAGCTCAACGATACTTTTCGTTCCACCGCCGTTCTATCCAACGTTCCTGTTCCCGTTTTGGCCGCTTCACTTATATTCGTAGTCGCTGAGAGCTGAAATTCGCGGCGAAATAATTTTAGCAACTTGTTATCCGTCCATGCCATGCGCGATAAAATATCACAACTATTTTGCTTGCAAAAAACCGCATGCAAAAATAATAATTCAACAGATAATAGAGGTGTGTTTTGTGTGTGTGTTTGTGTGAGAGTGTTCATTCATATTTTTCTCTATGAATGATTCACAAATACTCAACGAAATGAAGTAGATTATCCTTGTGATGGTTTTTGTGTTATTACTTTCTGAATATTAAAAGAAATATTTAAGTAAAATGTAAAACTATTTTTCGTGTAATATACTTTTTTTCTAGTGCCTGACCTGTGTGTGTTTTTTCCGGATTATTAAAATAACTTAATCTCCGTGTAATATTAACTGTATATTCTTATCCAATTTTCCAAGGCATTTTTAATTTAGAAACCACAAATAACGAACATATCTCGAAATATATAATACTTTTTCTATGCTAATCCCTCTGCCCATGTGCTCTCTGTCTGATTATTTTGGAACAGATATTTTAAGATCAATATTCAAAACGAAAATAATCCATGTGATCTGATTTTATCCATTTATATGAATTTTTTTGATTGTGATTTGATGATACTTTCGATTGTAATTCGATGCTAATCCGTTGTTCTGTTCTAATATTTTTTTTTTTGGTTTTTTTGGTCGATCCTGCAGGACATAATGTGCCAACAAAAGCAACGAGCAACGGGACAATGTGCGCCAATGGGTCTCTTGGGACAGAAGGGCCCGAAGCGACAGAGACCGACGCATCAGGGACCGGGAGGATGCGGAAGCCGCTGGAGAGGAATGGCTCAACGCAGAACCACGTTGTTCACCTCGAGAGAAGGTAGGATATCATATATATATTTATATATATTTTATCAATATTGTTTTGCAAAACATAAAAAAAAAAAATAAAATAAATTTATAAATATGAAAACGTCAGTTTCCATTGCTGATGATATGACCGTTGCCCAGAGCAGCAATCGAAGCATCCAAACGCTTTAGATATGTATTTCTTATGGCAGATCGATGAGCCTAGTTGCGAGGTTTTTCCCACCCCTGTGACGTTATAATTCCCAACTGGTATTAGCGTTGCAGTGATGGTAACCACATCGATTGCTAGGTAAGTCGGCGAAATGGAATCTGATCTAGATATCGCTGTATGTCTTGAACAAAAAAAATCCCACAATTGTAATTGTTTGTTTTTATTTTTACCCTATTTTTTTAATAAATCACTAAACAAGAGCTTATGAATCTCGTTGTATTCATTAATTATTAATTAATATGCTATCAATTCACCTTGTTATTAGTTTTAAATATTTACACAATTTAGACAAATATCAAAAATTACTGGACTAACTTTTAACTATAAAAATATGTACTAAGCTGTACTTTTATGTATTTATTATTTTTAGTTTTTTAATTTATTGGTAAATTTATTAGCTTTGAAAAATATTACCCCAAAAAGTGGTTTTGCGATTCACGTTTCTCTGTTTTAATGCCTGATCTTATACTGTTTACTCATAAATAGTTGTTGTCGGTATTTGTTTCAGTGTGTTTTCGTAAACATTTTCTATTTACCTAGACCGAAACGTGCTTTACAGCTGATTTATTTTTAACACTTTGGTGTTAATCAAAACTTGTACTTTACTCACTTAAAATTAACAAGTTTACAGATTGGATTTTGACATCGAACTAACGATATGCAAACATATATGTATTTTTAGAAAACAAGTCCAAAGTTTTTGTGCTCATTAACGTTTTTTTCTTTTTGTTTCTATGTATATTAATGAATAGTCTTTAAATAATAAATATAAAATAGTAATAAAAGAGTAATAAGTAACCTATGTATATCCTACCGCTGTTCTCCTACATAAATATTATACTCTAATGTTATTATTAATATAAAAATATATTCGGTCTCCGAATTTAGCTTTATTTTCTTGTTTAAAAATCTTCAATTTCTAATCTTAACCGAGACACCCTTTTGCATTTTTTAAAAACCGATTAGCATCCAGTGTATAAAATGCCAACTTGGAAAATTGTTAAACTAAATTTACCTCATATCCTTTGTGTCCTTTCAGGCTGGGCCTCTTCAGTGGGGTGGCTTTAATTGTTGGAACCATGATAGGTAAGTGCAAAACAATGAAAAGCTAAAAGAAAATGCATAAAACATGAGCGAGGAGAAAAGTCACTGAGTTGCTTGAAAATCAAGAGAAACATGCGATTTTCCCTGGACCGTGTCAAATGGGGATTTTTCTTGTGTCCATTGTTGTTGCTGATTCGTTTTTCTCATTCTCTTGCTGTTTGTTTTTTTACACATTTAACATTTTTGAGGCACATTTTTTTGTTCATAGCATTTTTTTATTTTTTGTTGGAGGCGCGCATGGCCAAAAATACGTTCGCATAAATTTAGATATATGTATTTACGTGTGGCAGTACATATTCATAGCACCGGGATATATGTGTAGGTGTTGCCTGTCTGCCCGTGGGTGTTGTATTGTGTATACATGAATATATATATATGTATACATGGCATTTTCCCGGCATTTTCCTTCATTTTTTTTATTGAGATGAAGTAAAATAAACGTGTATATGAAGGTTGCAGCGAAATACTCCAAAGAAAATTACAATTGCGGTCAAGAGAATAAGTATTCTGAATTGAATAAGTTTAATTTGGATATATTACATTCAAGAAGCCACAGAAATAGCAAAGGTTTTGAAAACAAAAAATAAAATCTCTACAGTGAAATTTTTGTAGCATACTTTTCAGAATTTTAAAAGGGTTTTCAAGGAATTTCTTCTTTCAAAATTTATCCATCAAAATAAGTATTTAATTATGAAAATATCGTGAATTTTTATACATTGGTTTAATAAATATCGTAAAATATCAAAATAAACGGTTAAATATGTATAGTATAGAAAAAATCAGACATTTTACTGATCTCCTTTTCAGATAGTCTTTATCATTTTTGTCATACGGTATATTAATATTTTAAAATATTCCTAGAAGTCCCTATTGCATTACCCTTGACTGTATGTATATATCCAAAGTTAGGTTAGGTTACACATTTATGACACGAATACCGGCTATTATCGGTATTGCACTTTGACCTTAGGCAATGGTGCCAGTTTGTGGCACGCAGTTGTGTTACCAAATTGTTGCACGCCTTCTCCACATTTTCTCTGTCCTCTTTTCTTTCCTTTTTCGCTCTCATTCGCTCGCCGGATGCGCCTGTCGCTCCGGGAAAATGCTTTGCACGAAAAGAAAAACCCATTATTTACCGGTATTTGTGCTATTTGCCTCGTGGTTTATTTCGGAGCTTTTTCCGAAGCTCCCGCCCGCAGATGACGTCGGCAACACCCACTGTTCTACATATTTTGCGATTTATCGCTCTCTCTCTCTCTCTCTCTCTGACTTTCTCTCTCTCTCTCCATATATTTTCCACCCACATTAACATAAATGAATCCACGGAAAATCAGCTGTTCTTTTCAATTGCAGCTGTGACGTATGCATTGCACAGTGGGATATATGTATATTTTTAATACATATATATTATTTTACAGGGTACCATAGTATTGAATTTTGAGAACTAGGAATTTATTGGGAATATTATTGAGCTATTCAACTTTAGGAATTTTCTATAGCAATTTTCCGACTTTTGAATTGTAAAATATTAAATTATACAACATGTTAGATGTTTTTTCGTGTACCTAGATAATTTATTTATTAATTTAGTTATATCCTTTATTAGTTTAGTTTAGTTTATTTTCATGCCCATCATTTTTTGCTCTGAATATACATACCTTAGTCAGGCATTACCAACCATAACTCTCTTAAACTCTCCTTATATATAGTACTTTTGTTTCATTTACAGGGTCTGGAATTTTTGTGTCACCCTCCGGTTTACTGGTTCGCACTGGTTCCGTTGGAGTTAGCTTTATAATCTGGCTTGCCTGTGGTCTGCTCTCGCTGCTGGGTAAGTATTATTCGATACGTTAATCCCTTGACCAGCCACGTGCACCGCATGCAGCTGACCCACTTATTTACACATCATTATCTACATCCCATCAACTTGTTGCACGCCTGGCAAGTGGCCAAAAATACGCTACTCTTCACTATATAGTACTGAGGTCATTAGTTATTCATTTAAATTTTTATAGAAGCCAAGAAAATGAAGAGAAACATAAGTTATTTGAAAAAATCAAGGTTTTAATATTTTGTTTACTTGACATCTTAAGAATATTCTCATTAAAATGTGGGAAATATTATAGAATATATGTTAGAACAAGAAATAAACAAACTTCGGGAAGCCGAAATTTATATAATAGGATTGTAACAAAGATCGATCATAACTAAATTAAAATTATTCAATATTTCTCAAAATCCCAATTTTGTCAATAAATCACATTTTTTAAATCTCATAACTAAGCCAAAAATCCATTAATTTTAATTTGGGAAAAGGTTCTATGTTAGTTTTTATAAGATTAACAAATCTGTATACTCATTTTTTGTATTTCAAAAAATGAAAATTTTTTTCAACATTTTTGACAATTTTAATGATGAAACCCCTTATAAAATTTTGAAAAAATTTTAAAATTTTTTTTCTTTCTAAAATGGTTAGATCGATTTGTCTGTTGATGCTGATCAAGAATATATATGATTTATAGGGCCGGAAATGATTCCTTCATGGCATTACAAGCTTCTGACTAAAATGATAATACCCGAAAAGGGTATAAGATTAGATTTATAAATCTGTATTATTTAAATGAAATATAATTTAAATTTAATATATATAAACTTCTATAATAATTAAATTTAATATATTTATAAGGTTACAATTCAATTTTCTATATTTTGGTCGTAACATAAATTCAAAGATGTAAGAAGAAGTCACTGTTTGTGATGACATTTTTTGGTAAAAATTTGAAACCAATTAATTTTTTCCTTTGAACTTTTAAGAGAATTGTAAAACTGAAAAATAATACACATTATTTGAAATATAAGTACTTAAGTAACCTTTAAATATATATACAAATATTTAACCTTTATTTATACATATTTCGATGTTTAACTTTTCCAAAGAAACACTTGAAAATTGAACCCTAAGTTGAGGGCCAAATTGAATTTGTAAGCAATTTTGCGTAGGTCGTTTAAGTGACCTCTAGGCTGGGCTCTTTTCTTTTATTTTTACTTTTTTTTTAAGCATGATACACTTGCCATTTGTTCTAATTTTCCCTTGGTTTTCCACTTATTGCGTAGGCGCTCTGGCTTACGCTGAACTTGGCACGATGAACACATCATCGGGGGCGGAGTGGGCGTACTTTATGGATGCCTATGGACCGGCGCCGGCGTTTCTGTTCTCATGGGTATCGACATTGGTGTTGAAGCCATCTCAAATGGCTATAATATGCTTATCATTTGCACAGTATGCCGTTGAGGCCTTTGTGACTGAATGTGATCCGCCCAGGGGTGTGGTCAAGATGGTCGCCCTGGTGGCAATCGGTGAGTATTTATAGCTTTCCATATCTTATAGCTCTACTTAACTCTCAATTGCATCTCCATTACAGTGATGATTCTGTTCGTGAACTGCTACAGCGTTAATCTGGGTATGGCCGTGCAGAATGTATTCACTGCCGCCAAATTGGTGGCCGTTGTGATCGTAATCTGTGGCGGTGCCTATAAGCTAATGCAGGGCAATACACAGCATTTGTCGAATGCATTTAATGGCCCAATGCCAAATGTGGGTGCAATTGCCACGGCCTTCTACACGGGTCTGTGGGCCTACGATGGCTGGAATAATCTCAACTATGTCACCGAGGAGATCAAGAATCCCAGCAAGAATCTACCGCGTTCGATTATTATCGGTATACCGCTGGTGACACTCTGCTATGCTCTGATTAATATCTCCTATCTGGCGGCCATGTCGCCGCAGGAAATGATCGAATCGGAGGCAGTGGCTGTTACCTTTGGTAATCGCATATTAGGAGCACTTGCCTGGCTGATGCCACTCAGTGTCACCATTAGCACCTTTGGCAGTGCCAATGGCACACTATTTGCAGCTGGACGGTAGGGGAATATATTGTAGAATAATGTTTATTATGTAGATTCTTATGAATTATATTATTTCCCTTTGTAGTCTGTGCTTTGCGGCCAGTCGAGAGGGTCATCTGTTGGATATACTCTCCTATGTCCATGTGCGACGCCTCACACCTGCCCCAGGCCTGATATTCCACGTAAGTATCTAAGAATATTTTCATAGGACTATCATCTGCATAGTTTTCTGTAAGAAATCATAGAAGGAATTAGTAAATTTGCATTTAAAATACATACAAAAATCATTATTTAATAATTATTCCATTGATACATTTATCTATAAACTTCTTAATACTAAAATAATTCTAGTTAAGGATTACATTCCATTATTTATTTAAAGAATTCCTTAAATAATCTTGTATAAATATATTAATTGATCTTTAAAAGATATATAGGCAAAGGCATTCTAAGAAATAAGATAAGTAGCGGCTTAGATTTCTCTTTCTTGCTCAATTTTTGAGATTTTAAGGACTAAGTATAGCATAGGCTTCCTTATAGGAGTATTTACAGAACCTTCTTAAATGTATACAGAGAGGAAGATCTAGATACAATGTCAGGCTATAGATCTTCTTCTCTCTTTTTTTGTGTGAGTTTTCAAAAACATATTGTAAAATCTTGAAGCCAAACCCAAAAATTTTAGCAAATACAATCGCTTAGCGTTATTCATCTTATTCTTTACATCACATTTTGTTTGTTAATTGATTTCACTTTATGTAGACTTGATATTCAAAAGTACTTTCCACATATTGTACATAATAAATATATTGAAATTAAAATAAATATTCTTAAAAGACCATCCTTAGTGCTCCGAATACCCTATTTAACCTCCTTTCAACCTCCTCTCTCCCCTCTCTCTCTCTCTATATATATATATATGTCTATCCTTCTCTGTGGCAGTCGCTGATTGCCTCGGCAATGGTGCTCCATGGCACAATTGATTCGCTGATTGATTTCTTCAGCTTCACCGCCTGGATATTCTATGGTGGCGCTATGCTGGCTCTGATCGTGATGCGCTACACCAAACCCAACTATCCACGGCCGTACAAAGTGCCGATTATCATTCCCGTTGTGGTCTTGGTCATTTCCATCTATCTTGTGGCAGCCCCGATATTTGAGACGCCTCGCATTGAGTATCTCTATGCCCTGCTCTTCATCTTTGCAGGCCTCATTTTCTATGTGCCCTTTGTAAAGCTGGGCATGACACCGAGGTTTATGAGTAAGTCCCTACTTAATAATTAATAATTATAATTAATTTGTTACTAATTGAATCATTTTCCTCACATTGCAGACAAGGTGACCCTGTTCTTCCAGCTGCTGCTGGAGGTGGTGCCCACCTCATCGATGGCCATGTTCGAGTGAAAGCCACACGCATAAGGTGGGACTGGGCCTGGTACTGAGGACCTCACCGGACCTCAGCAGAGGGAATGAAGCAAATATATATATACATTCGCTTATTTACTATACATGGATATATTAGGAGTGAAGGAAGCATAGACAGATGACTGGGTATAGTGTGAGATGATGTGAAGCTGTCGTGGAATTATAAGAGCAACCTATATATATATATATATATATATATATATATACATATATGTATATATTGACGTTGTCGTTGACAAAACGGAAACTATTCGAAATAGTCTTTTTACGCTATGAGCTGGTTACATTCAAAGATTATATATTTGCGTATACAGGATACTATTTAGTATGGATATATGTGTATATCTTTAATAATTGTATGTAGCGCGCATAGGCCAAGTTGCATAGTTGATACGTACGTATGTATTTACAAACCAAAAACAAATCTATATATACATAAATACATACATATATTTTTATGTTCTAGTACTTAAAGATACAAAACAAAAAACACAAAAAAACTAAAACAAATGACAAAACAATACACAACCATACACACCCTTAAGCAGTTTTAAGTCCCTATTGATTTTATGTATGTAAAGAAATATCCATGGGGAAACCGAAGGAAAAAATGGAAATGGCGTATGGCTTAAGAGGAGATTTCATGAGAGATTTCAAATCGCCAAAGTGTTTTTTGGGGGGCTATAGGAGGTACAAATCGAAGATACCACCCAATCGGTAGGCAATATAAAGCTCTTTGTCAAAATTAACATCGCGTAATGCATCTTATGCTTTATATTGTCTTTGACCAATCCGTACAGTACCCACCTAAAAATTAAGAAAAGAAAAACTACACACCGACAACAATACTCGCCGGCAGAAGAGCTTTTCGGTTTTTATCTCCCCAAAGTTGATTCTCCCGTTTTGCTTTTTTATATATTTACCCCGCATTATGCATATATATACGTGTTTAGCGATCTAGAGATCGGTTGGAATAGCAATATTTATATAGCAACAAGCGGGGCTTATGGGGATTAAATACAAAAATAAAAATGAGGACAAAGGCCAAAACTTAAGAAAAGAAAAAACGAAAAAAAGAAAAGAAAACTTAAAACTTAAAACCCCTAACTGAATGTTTCGAACTTTTGATGCGCCAAAGACGCCGCCTGTTAAAATTTTGTAGGACTGCAACTAAAGATTTGTAATTGATACCAAAAAGTAAAAAAACAAACAAAACACTGAGAAAAATGCTAACAAAAAAATAGAAAAAGGTCAACTAAAGAAAAATGAAAAACAAAGGCAAAGAGCAAACAAAAATACTACTAAGAATACTTGTTAAATAAATCATTTTTTTTTGCATCGTCTATAGGGAGCTTTGACAAATCGTTGCCACTTTTATTATTATAATTATTATTATTATTACAATTATTATTACTATTAAAATAGCAGAGACATACATACATAAATAGCATTGTTTTTGGTTTTTATATCTCTTTTCAATTCAATATATGTGCTTTTTATTCTCATTGACGCGAGTTAGAAAAAGACAGTAGATGCTGATGCCACCTCGCTCTAAACCGAATAACTTATAAATTTATAGCCATAATTCAGTTTATTTTTCCAATTTTTGCTGTCCTTGAGCAGCATACCTAAAGCCCAAACATATATCCTTTCATTCTTCCCCCGATAACCGTTTTTTTTTGTCCTAATTTTGTTCCTTAAAGCCAGCAAAATTACAAAAAGGCTTTGTATAAGCTCAATCACGGATTCACCAAGACATGACAGAAATAAGCTGAAAGGGTCTGAACCGATATACAAAAAATAAATAGAAAAGAAAAAAAAAACATATAGATACTTAAATACATATACCTGTACCCTTATCTAGGGATAGCACAGAACTTACACATATATATTTATATAATTTGTTAAGTTTATAAATTTGTATTCCCAACTATTTAAAATGAGTTAAACGGAGTTAACCAGAAACAAATCGAAAATCTCTATCTATACATGTACCTACCACCTAATGAGTAAAGAAATTGTATTATGTAAACAAAAATTGAAGAAATAAAGTTTTTGAAACACATAATAATGTCTAATGATTAAAAAAAAACAATTTTTTACTTATAAATATGATTTTGTTTTATTTAAATTGATTTTACGATTTCTTTAAAAGTATTTTAATGCATTTTTAAAACGCACATTAACATTGGTCAACTAATCTAATGTCAGGCTCATATTTCTATAATTTTTTAATTTTCATGTTACTCAAATAATGCTTAGACTATTAATATTTCTAATTATAGGCTTATTTTAAGTTAAATATCAAAATTTACTTAAAAACAAAACTATACATACAATTTTAACGAGTGCTGGAACAATAATAATTAACAAGAGACTGTGGCGATTCGGAAATGTCCTGGCAATACCTTCATCTTAGCGAGATCCAAAGTCCTTAAGGCACAAGTACTTCCAGGCTCAACCTGGAGTGTCTACAAGCCATATTTATGCAATAACAACTGCTTTTAGGCCTTATCATTGGGCTACGTCGTCGTTGTCGTCTCCTGTTTGGGTTCTTGTGCATCCAAAAGAGCGTCTTTGAACTCTGGAAACAGTATGCTAATCTCCCGGCGGGCTGAGGCTTCGCTATCGGATCCATGACAGGCATTACGGGTATCGGACAGTCCGTATAATGCCCGGATACAGTTGGGATCGCTGTAAACCGCACGAAAGACCTTTGTTGGGCCCAGCAAATTCCGCCACTTTTGTATACTGGCCTCCGACTGTAGAATCAAGGCATAGCAGGGACCACTAAAATTATATACATATATTATCCATCTATATCTTAAGAAACTAAATAATATGTTTATTACCTATTCATGAAGCTGGTGAGGCGATGATAGAAGAATTTATTCTGGTGCTCCGCATAGAATCGCTGAGACAGCTCTTTCGTAATGTGAACCTCCTTCTGGCCGAGCACGGTAAAGTGTTGTCCGATCAGTGCCAGAATCTGCTGCATTGCATAGGTGTTACGCAGCACGTGCGGTTTAATCAGAGCAAGTGTTATTTCAGTCATCATTCAGCGAAACAATAAAATGTTTCCAAAAATTGAATTTAATTATTTGCAAAAGTTGCCCGAGCGGACAAGTGTGACCATAGTTAGCTAATGAAAAAAATGACAAACCGGCTGGGAGCAGCAATCACCAAACTGGTTGTGAAAAATGTGTTATTACAATAAAAAAAAAATACATAAATATAATTAAGAAAGTAAAATAAGCAGAACTAAAAGCTAAACTAAACGCAATTATAAATATAAAGAAGAGAAAACGTCATAAACCGCTAATCAAAATCTAGCTATTTTTGGCTAGCTGCTGTCACCACGGTTTGTTTTCATGCTCTTCCCCCGCTTGATGCGGTCACACTGGCCCATCAGCTGGCCCCGTTACACAAGCAACCGCACTAAATCGTTTGTTTTCCCTAAAATATTAGTTAATATATCAATTAAAACACAATCATGCCGTTTATGAAAGGACGCGAGCCCATTCGGCGCACTTTGAAGTACCTGAATGCGGGCAAGCTGGTGCTGAAGGACAACGTGCGCATCTTTAGCGTCAACTACAACACCTACGGCGACCATCATGCCGGAGCCCGGTATGTTTTAATTGGATTACTTTTCTATTTAACTTTTAACTATAATTATTTTTAAAATGTGCTTGACAGGGACTTTGTCTTCTGGAACATACCGCAAGTGCAGTTCAAGAACCCGGATGTGCAGGTGCTCACACTAAAGAATATGACACCGTCGCCGTTTGTACGCTGCTACTTTGAGGACGGCCGGGACATGCTAATCGATGTGGACAGCCGTAACAGAGATGACATTATCGAGCACCTCATCCAGGTGGTGGGTAAGACGCGGTAGGCACCTAATCCATAGAGTTTATTTGTAAACCTGTATCTAATTCATTTTGCTTGGTACTTTTCCAGGGAGCAACTGAATGCTGAGACGCGTCTGAAGGAGAGTAAGGACAATCCGGCCAATTTTGGCTACGGCTGCGGCAGGCACTGCATCTGCGAGATTCCCGGCCAGGTGCCATGCCCAGGCACTGTTCCACTGCCCGATCACATGCGCGGCAAGATCAAGTTTGCACCCAAGTAGATATAGGTTTATATTTTTGCGTCATTTTTTTTAATAAATAAATTGTAAATTACACCTGCAAGGAGGCTCGTCTGCTGAGGTAGCGCCCTAAGATTACTAAAGATTTTATTTTTACAGACTATATGGTTGTGGAGGCGGATGCTTAGGTTCTAGCGACGCTTGGGTCGTTGCTGTCGATGATATGGGGCTGAGGAAGATTTGCCATAGCGCTGCGTTCCATCCCGATCCTTGTTGAACTGATAGCGCTGGATGAAGGGCACATTCGCCTCACCTCTGCCCATGGTATTCAGCTCGAGATTGTCATCTGTCTGCCGTTCCAGTACTTTTAATTTGGCCTCAATGGCTCTTATGGCCTCCGACTTGCTGATCTTCTCCTCACGCTTGCCACTGCCCAAAGCAGGGATTTCAATGCGCGGCTTGGGCTTCTGCAGGTCATCCTGGAGGAGAATAAACCAGGTATTAATTTGATAAGGAAATCAATTAGCTAGAGAGCAACTTACATATTTGATATTTTTAGCCAGGCGAACAGCTATGGAGCGATTGCCTACACTGGTGCCGTCTAGCTTCAGCAGGGCATTAGTGGCGCCCTCGTTCTGGAAGGGATTAAGCAAGAATTCGGATTAAGAAACTGAAGCAGTTGCAAAGACTGGGAGAGCTCACCTGAGCGAATGTGACAAAGGCGTAGCCACGCGACTGGCCAACCATGGGGCCGCCCTTGTGGAACAGCATGTCGAACTTCTCGATGGCACCGCATTTTTGCATCAGTTTGAGGAGTTGGAACCGATAGGAGGCAATATGCAAAGGGAATAATTAGCACCGATTATAAAAGAAGCCGCTGCAATCAACTTACTCGGTGATGCGAGAGTCCAGATTTCCTACCCAAATGCGTCGCTGCTCCTCTGTATTTCCGCTGCTCGATGTGGATGCCTGCATATAATTATTCAATATGTGTTTATCTATATAATATATACTCCGATTAGGCTTTAAGACTCACAGCATTTTCCATTTTCTTTGCTAAAAAAATAAACACAAAACTATCTACGATTTTTGGTGCGTGGTGAATTGCCGTCAGCTGTGTATTGAAAACGGAAATTCACCACGGTTAAGTCCAGGGATGAATCTCATGACAGAAAATAGCTATCTCTTTGGCGATTTATTTGTTGAAAAAAAATTCAAATTTCGCATATTTGGGGAATCCCTACATAACTGTACTTCTGCAAAAAATGGCCGCTGAAAACAGCTGTTTCCATGCAAATAGCTTTTTCCACTAAAAGCCAAGTGTTAACATCATATTTAAGTTTATTTTTAAGCGTCAAAATGATGTATACAATAAACCAATATTAAAATCAGGAAGACTAACTTTCTGATTTTAAAATTCCCTTGGTTATTGAGATGATGAAATATATAAAAAAATAAAAAGTAAAGAGTTGACCGATCAAAAAGCTAACTTTTTATACCCTAGCAGGTTACAGTTTAATCACTAGGAATTAATACAATATAAATTATACATATATTTATGCCAAAAAATATATTTACAGTTTTACAGTTACAGTTTTACATTCACAGTTTTGCGTTTTCCTCTAAATCTACCGATCATTTGTACGGGAGCTATATGATACAGTCATTCGATTTTCATAAAATTAAAAACCAATTTCTATAATAATATATAAGGGCTATATCTAAAATCTTAAGAAAATCTTTTGGAAACTGAAAAAGTTATAATTTTTATTGTACTAATTTCTTGATCGTTCCTATGGCAGCTATATGATATAGTTGTCCGATTTTCATAAAATTTAACACAAAATTGTGAAAACGGCTTGACCTTAAATTTGAAAACTGAAAAAGTTATAGTTTTTAATTTTATGAATTTGTTCGTCGTTCCTATGGCAGTTATATGATATAGTCGTCCGATCCGTCCCATTCCGACATATTTACAAGTGAGAGTATACAGAAGACTAACTATAAAGTTTAATTTAGATAGCTTAAAACCTGAGAGACTAGTTTGCGTAGAAACGGACAGAGGGACAGACGGACGGACAGATGGATATGGCTAGTTCGACTCGGCTGATAATGATCAAGAATATATATATTTTATATAGTCGGAAATGTATCTATCATTGCGTTGCAAACTTCTGACTAAAATTATAATAAATAATTTTAAACGCAGTTTTATATCAATTTTAGACGGTAATCAATTTTCAAAATAACAACATTGCTCACATGAAGCGCTTTTCTAACCAGCTAGAAAAGCTTGATTTAATAAATGCTATATTATACGATCAAATATATGAGATTTAATTCACAAGAGACATTTAAAATACTCAAATTATGAGATGTTGGTCGGTGACGCCATTTAGCGCGTTACATATGTAATTAATATTCCAACTTCCGATCCATTCCGAGTTGTTTCAATTTCACGCAATAATACGATAAATTTTTAGATTTATGAAACATAGTTATCGATGATTAATAAATCTTTCGTTGTCACTGGATGTCATTCGAATTGGTCACAAAAATTTTCACGTGTCTGAGGCGAGTGTGTGTTCCGGAAAGTTCTAAGTTTTCGGGAGCAAAAGAAAAAGAAAATGGCTTCGATGCAGGTGTGCATTCGTGTGCGCCCCGTCGAGGCCGGCCTTTCATCCGCGTGGGTGGTTAAAGGCCGTTCCATCCAACTGGTGGACAGCACTGGGGATCGCAACACATTTGGTAAGTGATGTAGCACTTTCCGCTTTTTTTTTTTTTTTGTAGTCATAGAAAACCTGTCCTGCCTGTCCCCATAGACTCTGTGTTCGATGAGGGAGCCGGTAACCTCGAAGTTTTCAACCGCATGTGCAAGCATATACTGCGCGCATGCGTGCACGGCATCAATGGCACGATTTTCACATACGGCCAGAAATTGTCGGGTAAGTCCGTAATTTTTTTTTCTTTCACTTGCTTGAGACGCTGATTAATGATATTCTTAGGGAAAACTTATACGATGATGGGTGATGCGAAGAACTGTGGAATTATGGAAATGGCTGTTAGAGAGCTTTTCCAGCAAATCTCTTTAACAGCCGATTACGACATTGTGGTGCATGCAAGTTATTTCGAAATATTCAATGAGAAGGTAAATGATTTGTTTAACGAGAAAAATCAAGATCTCGAGATAATTGAGGGTCACAATGGTATGGTTTGGGTCAATTGTGAGGATTTCATAATATCCAACGAGAACGAGCTTATGGAACTTGTCTGCCAGGGTAATATGTTGCGTACCGACAATTCACATGCCATTCTTCGTGTCATCACCGAGTGGAAGTGTGACCTTAGCAACACTTACCTTCAAAGTGTTCTCGATTTTGTGGACTTGTCTGGAACTGAGCGTTTAAGTGGGGATTCCCCGATTACATCCCGAGCCACTGGTGGGGTATATATCGACAAAAGCTTGATGTGTTTGAGCAATGTCATTAAGAAGTTGTCATTCAATTATCCCGAAACGAATATCAATTTCGGGGAATGTAAGCTAACGCGATTTCTGCAGGCATCGCTATGCGGCAACGCCTACATCTCGATTATTGGAACTATTAAAGCATCGAGCATTGTGGAATCACAATCGACAATGAAGATTGTGATGCTGGCCAAGATGATCCGGGTACATCCGCAGGTAAACACTATCGATCCCTTGATGATGCAGCGTCACGATACCGAGATTTATGACGATGAGCTTGGGGATGTCACATGTCAGCCGTTTCAAATAATGCGCCGCTGCGGCTCCTGTCCGGTCACGATGTCCGGGACCGATGCTGAGCCCGAGATTTCCAAGGCCATCATTCCAGAATTCAGTCGTCTGCCTCGTCCATCTAAGATGCCGGAGTTGCAGGAATTTTATATGGATATCGCCCCTCAAAGGGATCTACCAACTCGTGTATCTCAGGTGACCTCGCAACAGCCAGGTCAATCTTTCGAGGAGAAAGCCGTTAATACTTTAGAGCCGGGCTCTCAAAAGGATATCTTTGAAGAGTTTGACAAATTAACAAAATTTATTCATGACCTGGATTTACATGTGCGAACTGGCTTC
This sequence comes from Drosophila serrata, assembly GCF_035046125.1. Classification (NCBI taxonomy): domain Eukaryota; kingdom Metazoa; phylum Arthropoda; class Insecta; order Diptera; family Drosophilidae; genus Drosophila; species Drosophila serrata. The sequence continues at coordinate 2,145,583 of NW_028257260.1, read as the reverse complement.
AGTTCCCTATACGAAGATTATCCGAAACAGATGCAGACAATTCCACCAACTGAGTACGTAGAACAAATCGAAAAAGAATTAGAATCGAAAGTGAAGATGCATAGTGATGAGATTATTGCCCTGGAACTAAAGTATACGGGAATCATTGAGGCGATGAAGAATGAAAAGCCTAAAAAATTCCAAGCACATAAGCTAGAATTGGAGGATACCAGGAAAAAACTATTGCGTTCCGCAACTGAACTCTCAACGGTCACGTCTTGTTTTAAGGATGAGCTTTTACGCTTTAAGGATGCCTTTACTTTGTTAAATCAACGTAGAGTGGACGAAGAGATCGCGAAACACCAAAACGCCTTCAGAGAGAATCTTCTTCAGGCAGAGGAGAACATGAACCGGATGCAAATTGCTCACTCGGAGGAAATGGTACAAATGCGGGCAGAGTTACAGGAACAAATACAAAAAGCCGAAGATGATCTTGAAATGATGAAGGAGCAGAACGAAAGTCTCCAGCGAGAATATGATCTGATGCGTACATATTTAAATACTTTGGTTGAGCAAAAGTCAAGTCTCGAAATCATAGTACAGGAGCTGCAAGAAACTGCTAAGAAGTCTGATAGCCATGAAGAGCTAAAGTTATCCTTTTCGGAGGTAAATAAAGAGTTTATCACTGTGCAGGAAAGGGTGATCACCCTGGAGTCTCAACTGAAGGATTCGCAAAAGGAAACATCGAATCGCGACGAGGAAATACAAAAACTTCGTTCGGATTTGAAGCATATCCTGGATGCAAATGATACTGCAAATGGGGAACTTTCAAATGTGACAGCGAAGCTAGAGGCTGCGGAGGATAAGATGTGTGAAAAGGAAATACAGCACGAAGAGGAAATTGCCGATTTCAATGAATTTATAGACACCTTAAAAGATAAAATTAAGGCACAAAAAACGTCGAATAATTCGCTTAAGCTGAAGTTAAAGAACCAGGCGGAAGCTGAGCATGTGGCCATCACCAATCTGCAAATTCAACTATCTGAACAGCAGGAGAACATAATTCAGTTGGAGCAGCATCTAATGGATCAAGAATTGGAAAACAATCAGAAATTGATAGAGATGAGCCAGGATGCGGCATCTGATCGCAAAGAAATCGAGGATCTAACCAATGAGTGCGACCAACTGCGTGCAAGTCTGGTAAATAAAGCAAATTTAATTTACACTTTCATTTTAACTATTGATTTAATTAATTCTTCATTATAGGATGCTAAAACTGTGGGAATTGAAAGGGAGAAGAATCTCCTAAACTTGAATATATCCTCTTTGACGAAGGAGACAGAGTCGCAGGCTGAAGAGATCAAATCCTTGTATCAGGATAATAAACGTAAGGCTGCACTCATAGCGCAACTTAAGGGCAACGAGAAGGATTTTGCATCTATGCAAGATGCCTTAACTAATCAGAAAATGGTTGCTGAAACAGCATACAATGAATGCCAGAAACTCAAGGAGCAGAACGAAAAGCTGGAAAAATCTATGGTAATATTTTATATACATTTTTTTTGTTAATTTCCTTAAATGTTAAATTTTGTGTGTATGTATGTATTTAGAAATCGAAGGTGGCGGATATGCTATCGGAGAAGGAACGCATGGCCAGGACAATTTACAGTCTTCTCGAGGACAAGCGTAACCTCGAGGAAAAACAATGTAATCTGGAGGAGAAGGCTCAAAAGATGATACAAGAAATATGTGCTCTAAAATCATCATCGCCAAATTCTGCACAGCCACATAGCCCTATCAACTTGAGTTTTCTATCCATTGATGATGAGTCCGAACCTATAAAAAAATCGAGCAAATTGAAGATCGAAGTGCGCAAGCAACAGAGGAAGGCGGTTTATGATAAACATCGTATGGGACTTGGCGATTATGATGGATCCACAGATGAAGACCAAAATGATGGATCTCGTGGGGAAGCTCGGGATGAGCGCGGAGCTTAAACGCATATCCAATTTACCACCGGTTGATCTCGAGAAATTCAAAAACGGCATCCTTTTGGGCGAGGCACACCCTCAACTAAGACGAAGTCACTGGAAAAAGAAACAAAAGAAGTCACACTGTCATGTATATTTAAGTATTATGAAATATCATGATTCTTGTTTATGTTTATTAAGAATGTTGCACAATTCCATCAGTACAAATTTATATATTTTTTAAATAAACATAAATATTGAAATTAAAATTAAAGTTAACGAAACTATAGTGTTTTTTTTTTTTTGCAAATTATATGTATAGTAACTGGATGTTCAGGAAGTTTAGGCAAAGTTAGCCTACATTCTCCATTCTTGTTTTTTAAATACTTTAATTTTTAATGCAGACTTGATATATATTATATATTTTTTATTTTAACTTAACTTAATGCCTTAAAGAAGTCTTGAAATACTAGCTAGATGTGGGAAAACCATAAATGTTTGCAGTTATTGATGTTTAAAAATGAATGAATAAAATGAGAAAGCAACAATGTTTGCTGTTATCAATATTAAAAAAAAACCTCAATGAAACATAGTCATTGCTTTAATTTATGTTTGATTAATAATATAACATTTGTTTTAACAGATTTAAAAGAATTTAAAGATTAGAGTAAGACAATTAAAGATTCAAATGAGAAATTTAAAAGGAAATCCAAGCTTTGTTATAAAGTTTACTTACGAGTGGAACTTGAATTATATTTGCCAATTTTTTCTCATCTAAGATTGTTATACACACTATAATTTTTTAACTATGTATAATTCCTTACTATTTATACAGTGTCCATAAATTAGGGTAAGTTTTAATAGAACTATAAAGATAATTTACATAGTAATTAGATCAATCTTAGGGTTTCACAGCGAAATTGCACATAAAAGAGCTCCCTTTATCTTCAAATAAAGTATTTGTAAGTATTTGTATAAAATATGTTTTTGCAAATATGTTGTACTAAAATTTTTTATTATTTTAGATTTATAGAACCGTAAACTAAAACATTCAACCCACAGACTAAGGCATTATTTTAGCGGCTTAAAGTGACTGTACGCTATGTTTTTGTTTAAAAAATATTTAAAAATGTTCTAATAGTAATTTTTTAATATTTTATATTTACTGGAAGTTGTACAACCTTTAAACCAAAGACCAAGGCAGTTATTTTGCGCCTTAAAGTGATTGCTTTGTACGCTTTATTTTTGTTAAAAACATATTTAAAAATGTTCTAATAGTAATTTGTTAACATTTAACATTTACAGGAAGTTGTTCAACCTTTAAACCAAAGATTAAGGCGGTTATTACGGCTTAAGGACAGCTATATTTTTGTTTAAAAAATATTTCAAAATTTTCTAATAATAACTTTTTATCATTTTAGATTTACAGGAAGCTGTTCAACATTTAAACCAAAGGTTAAGGCACTGATTACGTTTTGAGGTCCGCTATATTCTTGTTTAAAAAATATTTCAAATTTTTCTAATAATAACTTTTTATCATTTTATATTTACAGGAAGTTGTTCAACCTTTAAACCAAAGACCAAGGCAGTTATTTTGCGGCTTAAAGTGATTGCTCTGTACGCTTTATTTTTGTTTAAAACATATTTAAAAATGTTCTAATAGTAATTTGTTAACATTTAAGATTTACAGGAAGTTGTTCAACCTTTAAACCAAAGGCCAAGGCGGTTATTACGGCTTAAGGACAGCTATATTTTTGTTTAAAAAATATTTCAAAATTTTCTAATAATAACTTTTTATCATTTTAGATTTACAGGAAGCTGTTCAACCTTTAAACCAAAGACCAAGGCAGTTATTTTGCTGCTTAAAGTGGTTGGTCCGTTCGCTAATGTCAGTTGGCTGACATGACATGCACCCACAACTAAATTGGCATCATTTCAGCGCCCATCAAGTGATTTGCTGCCAGAATTACGTATGCAGCAAATGACCAACATGTTGCTCCCAGCAAATCCAGCAAACCCGGCAAACCCGGCGAACCCAGCTCGCAGCCATAAAAAATTACCGTAGAACTATGCGCAAAAAGGATGAGACGAAGGACGAAGCATGGTGAAAATATATGCACACAAGGAGCACAAGCAAGCAATTGCAGCGTCATGGCCATATAGAAATTGCAGCATGCATACTAAACTGCATTCCACAGATACACATACACTGCAAAAACACACAGCAAAAACTTATGATGAAACCATGGGTTCTAGGTCAAGATCAAGTAGCAGACTATCCATGGGTTTTTTAAGGAAGGATTCAAGGACTCTCATGCCTTTGTAGTATGTATTAATTGTAGCATTTGAAAACAAGTGTAAAAAGTAGCTCTGTATTTGTGACAGCCTTTGGATCCTTTTGGATTATCTGAATACAACGTTTTGCCAGTGTCCAGGCTTCAGGCCTTCTGTGACCTCGTGTCAGTGATAACTCCTTGAATTACATATGTATGTGAGCGCGTCCGGCTGGACAAACTCGATATGCATGCCGGAGTCCAGCGTTTCGTCTCGGTGAATTATTTAAACGGAGCAGTGGAGCACGAGCAGGAGGCGGAAGTGGGTAAAGAAGGAGGAGCAGAAGCAGGAGAAGGAGCAGGAGAAGGAGCAGGAACAGGAGCGGGAGAGTGGGAAAAGGAGCAGGAGCAGGAGAGTGGGAAAGGGAGCAGGAGCAGGAGATGGGGAAAAGGAGCAAGAGCAGGAGAGTGGGAAAGGGAGCAGGAGCAGGAGAGTGGGAAAAGGAGCAGGAAAAGGAACAGCAGCAGGACTAACAGCCAGAGAAGGAGCATGAGCAGCATCAGCGATTCAGCTCCTGCAGCGGTCCGAGGACAAGCATCAAGTGAACCAGTTTTTCATCATCACTCTTTAACTCAAAGCGGACATTGTCTCGCCATAACCAACCCCAACTGCATCCTTCTCCCCCCTGAAAAACCCCCCATTTTTCCTTCTCCATGTGCCTGGGATCTCGCACATCTTCGGCTCCCATCTCCGTCTGGTTGTTAGTGGTCCTTCAGCTCAACGATGGTAATTTGTGTTGGTCGTGCGACAAACTAGACTGGAGACTGGGCCAGGATACAGCAGAGCTGGTGTTAGGATATAGAACCAAGGGGCCAAGGGTCAGCATGTGGAGTGGCTAACTGGCGGATGCAAAACTTCAGCGATGATGTGCACAGTGGAGCGAGTATAAGACTTGACCAACTGCCAATAAATTTTTAAAATTTAATTTCTTCTACTTTATAGGAAACCGGATCATCTTCTACACTTGGGAAAGGTTATATTTTGTAATAATAATATGTAAAGCCACAAATTGTAAGGCTTTCGGCTCACAGTTTGACGACGATGAAGATGTCCGGATGTCGTCCTTGGAGTCCCCAAGGAAGGAAGGCAGAACTTATCGCATACAATGCGCATTAGCAGTGTCTACATGAGTTCGCATCAAGTTATTTCCATCCTGTACGAAGGACGGCTGTTGCATATTTCAAGGAGTTTTCCAGGACTTTACTACAATGCACTGAATATTTTGGATTATCAACAAACACTGTATGTATGTTTATGGTTTAATTAATTTTAATTAATTATGTATATATATATTAAAAGTACTATTACTAAAGTGGTGTAGTTTAAATTTTTTTATTATACTGAGCCTTAGGATTCAATGTTTGTATTTATAACATTTACTAGACTTCATTTTAAATTCCCATAAAAGTTTGTATAATAACATAACCAATTTAATAATATTTTTATATTATTTAAATAAAATGTAATGTTTTGCTATATCAATTAAATTGTTAATTATATGTGGTCCCTTCAGGAATGTGCCATTATATGAAGATAGAAGCTCTCAAATCTTTTCTTTCTATATATTTATGATTTATTTAACTAAATATAACATAATTAGATACTCAAATTTATAAGAAATATCTCCTTAATGTTTAATACTTGATGCATTTCGCTTAACTTTGTCATTTGTTTTCGGTGCTTTATAAATACATTTGGTAGTTTTACAGAAATGTCTTCACTTTATACACTGCCTGGCACATGTCGTTCCGCTTATCCGCCCGCTTTTCCATCCACTTTTCCTTCCCCTCCCCCCTGCTCCTGTCCCTTTTCCTTTTAACCACTTTGCCCTGTGTGCACCGCGCCTGCGGCGGATTTCAGAATGGACACAATTTTTGCTGCCTTTTTCGGTTCTTCCCCCGTTTACTTGTTTTTTTTTTTAAGTTCAACGTTTTCTCTTTCTAGTTCATGAGTATAACTGCTATTAAAAATGCACGCATACTATTACAAATATGCACTGACAAAAATAAGATGAAGTTAATGGGGTATTAAGTTAAGAGATCATTAATTATCAATTAATTAGCCTTCTCTTTTTCCTTTTCCTAAAGCTACATACATTCTTTGTCAGCTTACATTTCGTACGATTTTTTAATTGATATGAAATAAATTAACAAATAAATTAATTAAGTTAATGAAAAAAAATTATAAATAATAAATAAAAAAAAGTACAAGTAAGCAGTTATAAATAAGCACAATATTCCATTTAAGTAGCGATAGCAAACGATCATTAATAATCCCCAACTCGACCACATACTGGCACTTCCGGTTCCGGTTAAAAACGATACAAAATTTGTACGAATAATAAGCTGTAAGGATGTAGAATGTATTCTTAATTGTATTGGTAGTTACATTTAAATAACAAATTAATTAATTAATTGAATTAATTTATTAAAAGTTTTTTTTTCTTAAAATATTCTGATCGTTCCTATGGAAGCTATATATATGTATATATATAGTCTACTGATTCGCCATGCTTCGACTTATATACTAGTAAAATTTTGCATATGATTCCCAACTTGTTCTAACTGCCCCGGAACGAAGTGTCTTCTGCCAGCCAAGTTTTAGACACGTGTTGTGTTACAAAAGTTGCAAGTCATTGTTTACTAGTGTTCAAAATTAATTACTGATTATATATACATACTTAGTGGTCATAGGTACTTACTAATCATACTTAATTATTGATCATAGTTATTTACTGATCATAGTTAATTACTGGTTATAGTTACTCACTGTTCATAGATACTTAATGTATATCGATACTTACTGATCATAGTTAATTACTGATCATATATACCTACTGTTCAGAGTTACTTACTGTTCATAGATACTTTCTGATCATACTTAACTAATGATCATAGTTACTTACTAGTCCTAGATACTTACTGATTACAGCTATTTACTGATCTTATCTAATTACGGCTCATAATTGCTTACTCTTGAAAAATACTTACTGATCCTCTATATTTTTACCAACCATTTCTCTGGCAGTTATATTATATAGTATTCCGATTTTCATAAAAGTTATACATTCTTTTTCTAAAAATTTGATTTTTTTGATAAATCAAATGTCTTTATTTAATCAAGTTTTAAGAACTCCTTTAAGACACAATTTTGTTCCGTGTTTATAGCTTAGATATGCTGATATGTTCATATATATTTATAAATAAATATTTATATATACTTACGTTTGGGGCGGCACGCATGCAAAACTTTTTTTGTATGAGACGCAAAACCAGTTCAAGTGCTTGGAAAAGTAGAGTCGTCTGGTGACTTAAGTTGTTATAAAAATGGAAATTTTTTACAGCTTTTGCCATTTCGTAGACCAACATTATGGCGTAAGGGCGATGTGGCGGTGCAAGGATATATTTATGTATGTATGCAAGTGTGTACATACATTTTCTACATATACATATATGTACATGGAAACAGGACGATAACTACAACAAAATGGTTGTAATGATTTTGTCATGAGTTCTTTCTCTCTTTCTCTCCATTGTGGAGAGCGGGAAGCCGGACATTCGTTTAGTAAATGGTGTAAAGGAGTAGGGGAGAGGTCCTGGACTTGATATCCTGCCAGCTGGATACTAAGAGGGACGGGGAGTAGTAGGTACTTAATATTCCAGGACACTTCGAAGGTACACCAAAAAAACCTTGTTCCAATAACAATTGGTAGTTATAAGAAATCTATCCTTTGAAGGACCCTTTAGTTCCAATTATGTAATACTTATTTCTCTCTGTGTAGCAGCTAACTGAATCAGTTATTAATAATTTTAGTTGCATGCATTCAACGGAACGCAGAGCCTGGTAGACAAAATCCCTTTTAGGTCCTGCCAGCCACTGGCCCCCATATAAAAGGCAGGACCCTACTCAACAGAAAAAAAATAGGACAGGGCAAGAACAGGCAGGATCCTGCGTGTGTGTGTGTGTGTGTGTATGTCCTTGCCAGGCTGATGTACGAGAGAATTATGCGATAAATGTGCATTTTTGTGAGGTATTCAAATTATGTTTGCGTGTGTGTGTGTATATCTTCTCTTGTCCTTCGTCCTGCATCCTCTTTTGCCTCCGAGGGCATCCGTGTACAGTTCATTTGTGCAAGGCTTGCGCAATTTATGACAGCGTCTAGGATCACGACATGCAAAATATGAAGGCAATAAAAAGCCTCAGCCGAAAACTTCTGTCCTGAAAGAAGGAGCAGGATACAACGCTTATCCTTAACTTTTGGAGCATCCTTTGAAAAGGTGTTGCAATGCCCATCAAGCACCTCAAGGTGCAAAGATGTCTAATAATAATTAAATTCAAATTTCTCACTGCATCACAAACAAAATGATTCTAATATATTGATATATATTTCGGCTAAATGAGAAGCTCCTCGATGGATTTCAACTCATCTTTGATTAGTTCTATAATGCCAATTAGCACTAATTAATTCAGATGAGTGCATTTAATTCCATTTCAAATAAATACTATAACAAAACTGAGTGAGTGAGTGAATGTGTTGTAAATTACAACCAAGTCAAGATTGTTACATAGTTTCCAGCCGCCCAACGAAAGCATTTTCAAAAGGTGCAAACTGCCTTAAGATGCAATGCAAATTGGCTAAGAGCAGAGGCAGACAGATTTTGATTTTAATTTTAATTAAAAAGCTTATTCGACGAATTCTGCTTGCTGGAATCTTTAACAATAATAAGGCATGACGAGTGCTGCATAAATTTATATAGCACAGAATGCACTCAAGAATGAGATTGTATCTGTGTTGGTGAGTGCACTGCAAGGAGTTTTGAGCTGTCTTATATTTTTGGATATTTAATTTAAATAAATTAGAAAATATATATTATAAATAAATTTAAATGTTCGTAATTTTCACAAAAGGTTGCTGATTAATGACAGGGCTTTCTGTCGATATGTTACTAATTAGTTAATGCGAAGTTTGATAAATAAATCGACTTTTTATGATATTTCCGATTGGGAAAATAAATATATGCTCCATAACTAGATATTCTATTTGGTTTGTATACCAAATGAGAATAAACCTAGTTCAAACTTTATTTTTTAGAATACAAATTTAAAGAATTAATACAAGATTTTGGTTTAATATAAGTTACAATAAAGTAGATAGTAAATAACAATAAAAATGAAATTTTCAAATATTTAAAAGATCGATTTTTGATAGTTCTCATATATTAATGTCTAATTCTATATTTTTTTAATTTTTAAAATTGCTATGTATTGAATTATATATAATAATTCTATATTTTTTAATTTTTAAAATTGCAATGTATTGAACTTTAATATAATTTCGATATGATAGTTAGAGCGATATGTTGGTCGATATATTATCGAACTTTTTATTTCGATATACATTCAAAAACCCATTTCCTAATGCTTATTTTTTAAATCCCTGGCTTTTTATATTTCCGATATATATATATATTTATTAATTATATTAATAATTATTTCTTTAATATTGTTTTTTGTTAAGTATTAAAAAAAAGAAGCATAATGTATTTCATAAGTAAGTGATAAAATTGCTAATTAAATTAATTGAATAAAATTTATCAACGAAACTAAACAATTATTAGTATAATCCCATTTTATATATGTAAATTTGCTATACTCAGAAAAAATTAACATACTTAAGTAATTCCCCTTTTCTGTGTGTGTGTGATAGATATATGTATGTGTGTATGTATGTTTACATATGTGTACATGGAAACTAACTGTTACAAAACCATAAAACAAATTACATTCTGCCAACGCTGGCTGCGCCGTCGCGTCGTCGCTGATGTGTCGAAAAGCGGAGCACGCGTGCGAGGGAGAGCGCAGGCTGCTTTGATTATGGGAGCCAAGGCGAAATGACATTTGGCTGCTCGCTCTCTCACTTTCTCTTGCTGTCTCTCACTCTCTCTCTCACTTTCTCTCGCTCATCTCAAGACGCTTTCTTTGACGTCGGTAATAAAAAGCACAACATAAATGTAGGAGCAACCATTTGAACTGCTTCGGCAGCTGATTGAACGACTCGGGGATACCCTACAGGGTCCTTGAAAATATCTAAGAGTAACAGCATTTTTTGCACAATTTAGTAAAAGTCTAGGTTCGCAGACTAGGTGCTCTTGGTATTATTTAATAAATAAAATAATATTTAAAAAACTATACAATTAATTATAATCAGTTGAAGGAAGTTAGTGAAAGCATAGGGAGTTTTTAAATCTTTGAAAAATACACTCAATAGAATACAACAAAAGTTTACAACATTAAATTTCCAGTTTATGTTATGTTTGATATATTATATATATTTATATTGCAGGGTTTAAATACTAAAATGCCTTAGGAACTCTTATATTTTTAGAGGTTAAAAAATCATATTGAACCTTCTTCGATATTGTTTTCTTATAACTAATATAATACTATCCGAGTTGTGTTAAAAAAACACAGAGGGGTCTTGAAAACTCCTAAAAATGTTTCGAAAACTATCACACAAAATAAATTTAGTCAAAAAAAAACACCTATTTATAATGAATTTGCTACTTCATATATTGTATAAAGACATAGTTTTAAGGGGTTTAAAATTCTATTGAACGTGTAGCTTTCTTTAATTTAACAACTTTTTTGGGTTTAAAAATTACATTGTATATTTTTAGACATAGTTTCAAGGGATTCAGAAACTAAAACGATTATAGCTTTTTGGCTGAGTTTTCTTACATATTTTTTTTAATATCAAAAACTTAAGGTTTCATATTTAAAAATCTTACCCAATGGTAATCCTTCAATTGTCAACTTTTTACCTTTCATTCCGAAATACCCTGCGTTACATATGTATCTCAGCTGAAAGTAGACAATCCGAGAGTGCAAAAGAATGGAATGAAAAACCACAACAGACATATAATAATGCATAAATTGTGGCAAGTTGTAGAGCTCCTCCCACAAACTCTCGTTTTTTTTTTTTTGTCTTTTCTTTTTTTTTTTTTGGTTTATTTTCAAGATATGAGCAAATGTGGGGGGAGGGAGGGGAATGCTCTTGATATTGAAGATGGGAATATGCGATTTTTCCCACTTTACAGCGGCAAAAAAACTTTTTAATTATCTGTGCGAGCTGTGTGTATCTCTCTGGGTGTGTGTATGTTTGTTGGCAATTAAAGCAACATATATGTATATATGTGTTTGTATGTATAAAAAGCAATGGCATACTCTACAGGCTTACGCTGCTCTGTCATCCCCAATCAACTTCATCCTCGTCTTAAAATTAAAATGACTTTGGTTTGTGTTTTCGCTTTCCGCCGAAGAGTGGATGCTGGGGAATTTAATGGGTCACAGGGTCAGCTTTAAGTGAACACATACAAACAAATACCCGCACAAATTAAAAAGGATGCAGGATGAAAAATCAGTCAAGATTGGAGTTCAGTTTGAGTTTCTTGTTTACAATAATATTATATTGTTAATATTTATTATCGTTTTTTTTTTTATTTATATAATATATACTATGTCCTACAATGCTTTAGAAATTACTAGGGATTGTTAACCCTTAAAAAACGTGTCTAAAAGTATGCTATGCATTTTTTAAGGACTAAATTCTTTGTATATTTTGTTAGTGTTTTAAATTTGAAAAATAATTTAAAGAAACGCTAACTAATCATTTCTGTAATACCCTAAACTATTTTAATATTTGAATTTAAATTTAAACTATTTAAATATATCGAAAAATCCCATTTAATAGTAAAATAAAAATACGCTAGAATCATAGTCCACAAATCATTGCCTACTTTATGGAGGCATCTCCTTTTCAGCTCCTTTTTTCAAACCCCTTTTTTCTTGATCCCCTTTTTCTATCCCTTTTTTTATCCCCTATTTTTTCTCTCACTGCACACACGTATGAAAAACAGCCATGTCGGCGGCGGCGTTCATTTCAATTTTCGTTCAATTCAATTAGTTTGGGGAGGATTTAGTTGGAATGCCGCCACCGCCATCGCCATTGCCATCACGAGCCCTCGTCCTGGGCAAGGCCAGGACAGCAAAAAGGAGAACTTTTTAATGCCACAGAACAAAACGCTGTCCAAACATTTTTGGTACCCCCGATTGGTGGACGTTGCTGTTGGTAATGCGATTGGTTTCCACAGCGACCGAAATTGATGTCAATTGATATTGATAATCCATGCATTATGCGCGATAAACAAAGTTAATTGAATCAAAGGCGATGCTGTTTCTCTCCGTCTCACTCTTGCCGGATTAATGGTCGTATGAGCAATGTCCTTTAAGCACGAAATGGAAATCCAAATGAGATTAGTGCCCGGATGATGACCGATGGTATCGGTGGCATGTATTTTGTGTGTGTGTTTCGGAAGTCAACTTCAGAGAGTACTTGACTTGTTTAAATGCTTTTGTTTAGCTTTCTTAATAATGATTAATATTTTATTGTAGTTAATCAAGCATCTCTTTTTGAGGTTAATTTATTATATTTATAAACGAAGTCACAGCGGCTTATTTAGAGACTTGCATTTTGGTTTCCTTTCAATGTTTTCTTTTAAGCAAAACCCTGAAAAATCCTAGTCAGTTTATTGAATTTACATTAGAGTTTCCGCTAGTCTTACTTTTGATGTTTTGAAAATTCTTTTTTTATGCATTATTTTTTTTCAGAAAACCAAGGTTTTTGAACATGGAACAGCAACTACCTACCAAGGCGTCAAAATTAAAAAGTTTCGACAGCGCTTCAACAACAATTTGGCAAGTTTCTTGATGCTTGAAATGAACAATAGTTTTAAAATGCCACCAACCCAGCAGCATAACTGCCTGCGGGCAAGGGAAATGGCAAATGGAAAATGGGGAAAATGGGTAGGGGAATGGGTTTCGGAGAGACAGAAAAAGACAGGGCACAGTTTTATGAGCTTGGCAAAAAGTTAGCTAACAATTATTTTTTGTCGGAGCAAACGCAAAAATACGAAAAATCTACATGACACTGAATGAGTTTTCAAAGTTTTCCAAGCAGTCAGCCAGGGGAAGATGGAGGAGGTGAAGGCAAGCGCCTAATCATTTGGCATTTCCCTGAGAGAGAGTGTGTGCGTATGTGTGGGTCTAATGCATTTTGGGGAGCAGCCACTGTCTCCTATTCCTGCCCCAAAAAATTCCTTTTCGTATTTCTATTCCTATTCTTTTGCTAGAACTGTCCAAATGTCCTGTCACAAGAACACATGAACAACCAATCTACACACGGACACAATGCACACGCTATGGAAGCACTGAGAAAAGCAGTTGGGAAATCAAAAACTAAGAATTCATTGAATATAATAACAAATTAAATATAAAAATTATGAAGCTGAAAAAGGGTAGAAGATATATTTAACATTTTACTGATTGATATCGTTACTCCGCTCTAAAAGTTATACATTATCGTTACCGTTTTCCACTCTCTGCGAATCTACTTGTTAATTTAAATATAAACTAAAATATAATTAATGACTTACCAATGAATTACTCCAAAAAACTATGAATCTGAACAGGCCAGAAGAAATATATTTTATAGTTATCTATCAAGTTAAACAGGATACTATCAAAAAGTTTATCAAGTTTACTCGTTTTTGTGACTCCGCAGTTACTCGTTTTCGTTACCGTATTTTACTCGCTGCAACTTCTCACGCTAGTGTGACCTTAGCTATTTCCTTTCTATGCCTGCTAGACTCGTTACTTTCTACCATTATGTATTTAAAGATTTTAGTTTATAATCAAATGCATTACAAATTTATTATAATTTTTTCAGTGCTCAAAAGTCCTGTGTATTAGCCACCCCTCTGTCCCCTTACATATGTGGTTTATCTACAATTCTCACTGACATTGGACGACCGGTGTCCCCCCTCAAACCTCTTCTCACAAACGGAAACGGAAAGAAATCAGGACCCTACCCGTTGCTACCCTCCATGGCCTTAAGGATAACTCATCCTGCCGCCTGCCCCTCGTTTCCTTTACAGGACTCGGCCTCGGCCTCGGCCTCAGCCTCAGCCTCAGTTGTCTGTTCGTTTTAAAACTTTGCGCAATTGTAATTATTTTTCGATTTGCATGCTGCAGTTTTTCAGTTGTCCGGCAACTTTACAGCCAAAAGTAAAGGCTGATGGCAAAGGCAACTGCAGCAGCAGTAACACTAACAGTAACAACAATAAAACTGGCACTTTCAGCTGCCACTTGCAGCAGCAGATTCCACACACACACATGCACATTCGAGGGGGAATCCCCGAAAAAAGCCACCCCAAAAAGCACCTCCCTCCCACCTCCCACCTCCCACTGACCACCAATCACCCGACCTCGACCCACCGCTCGGACAATGAGCAAAATGCCTGAGCCAATGTTTGGCTTTGTTCGCTTAATTACAAAAATTGCAAAAGCTTCAAATAATTTTGATCAGTTCCCTCCTGCAGTATTTTCGAGGAATTTTCCCCCTCCCGAATTTGGGGGAAAAGGGGAGGATTATTTGGAATGGGGCAGTGGCGGCGCTGGAGGGGGATTTTCAAATTATATGAAATTAAAAATTAATGCTTTAAGGGGGAATTGATATTATAAATATTAAGCTTAAATATATTAGTATGAAATTGAACTTTGTATAATAGAAAAAATAAATCATTTATTAAAAAATTATATTTTTGTTTAAGGTTAGTGATTTTTGTAGAGTTTTGGAATTCTAATTTAAGTTACAAATTAAAGAACTAAGTAAGTATGATACTGTGAAGTATAAAATAAAATAAAATATTCGCATTCTCTTAATCAATATAAATGTATGTTTCTATATTGTTATATGACAATTTTTTCAATAAATCAATGTTTTTAAACCCCATAACTAAGCCAAAAAAAAATGTAAATTCGGAAAGCTTTTCTACGTTAGTTTTTGTTAGTTTAATTAATCTGCATAAGTAATTTAAAATTTAAAAGAGTTATATATATATTTTTTTTTTAATTTTTCAAAAAATTTATCGATGTAACCCCTTATAAAATTTTTAAGAAATGTTCCAAATTTTCTTTTTCTGTGGGAGATACCTAGATCGACTTGGCTCTTAATGCTGATCAATAATATATATGATTTATTGGGTAGAAAATGACTCCTTCACTTGTTTTTAAGCTTCTGTCTAAAATTAAAATACCCTGAAAAGGGTATAATAGGATTAATAATGAAAGTTATAATCAAATAATAGTTAGCAAAATAGGAACAATGAAACATTATAAAGCCAGCTTGCTTAGTTTTATATAGACTTAAATTTAACGAGTTAAAAACCCTTTTGCTTTATATAAATGTGATCCTGCAACGCCTCTGCCCAAAGAGGGGACTTTGTCTGATACTCTTTCTTTTAGACAGGGCCGCCATATGAGACCGATTTTCCTAGACCCGGGCTTAAGCCCGATGAAAGTTGCCTCGATGTGGAAGAACTTTGCACGCACATTTGGCACATTGTTAGAGGAGGAGGAGGAGGAGGAGGAGGCGGACTCCCGGAGTGGACTCCGAAGGGGTCCCTAGTCCCTGGTCTTTTTTTGGGGGATCTGGAGGGGTGCCTGTCAAGTGTGCGGTGCCTGTGGTCATCAGCAGTCCGGGCAGTCCAAGCCACATGGCATAGCATGGCTCCCTGGGAAGGAGAAGTTGAAGCAACATCATCATCAAGTGCATTGAGTGTGTGGAGAGGAAGTGGTGCCAGATGATGGTGGGGAAAATTGGGGGTTGGGTGGAGAAAAGTTCCCTAGCTTCTAGCTGGTTATACATCTTCTTCTTCGCCTTTAACTGCTGCTGTTTTTTTTTCGAAAGAGTTAAGGCGGTCGTTTAAAATGGCAGCAGGACGCATAAGCATTCAATCCAATAGGATAATGGAGAGAATTTTTTGGAGGAGTAAATGGGGGAAATGTGTCCACAAGGAGCTTAGAAAAGATACCAGGAAAAATAGAAATGAGTACAATGGAAATGGCAAAGGCAAAAGGGAAAGGCAGGATATACCTGAAGATAAACAGCAAAGGAGGAATGACCACCAAAGAAAGGTAGAAAACTACAATAATTGTTGATAACGAAATCTTAGGGTAAGAATTTAAATTTGTATTGGTTTTTTAAAGGTGAAAATAATAGTTAAAGTCCTGTTTTTTATAAACCTTTAAGGGATGTAAATTAATTATGAATTTTAAGGTTATTGTTTACAAATCAGGCAACAAATACAAGTAAAAGCTTTGTATTTATTTAAAGATTATACCTTTTTAAATATTCAAATTAGTTAAGAATTTGTATAATTTTTAACTGGATATTGTTAACAAATCAGGCAACATTTAAACACAGTTTCCTGCAATTAATACAAGTTAAAGTCCTGTATTTATTATACCTTCAAGGGATATAAATTAGTTAAGAATTTAAAGGATATTGGTTATAAATTAGACACCTAAAATTCTAGTTAAAGGTTTATATTTTTATATTTATTTTTTTATATTTTTCAAAAATAAAAGTTAAGAATTTCTGGGAATTCTTTAAAGGGTTTTTGTGTTGCAAATCAGGCAATAGTCAGGCACAATTTTTTTTCGAAAATTCTAGTTAAAGTTTTGTATTTATTAAAAGCCAATACCCCTTTAAGCACAACAATTAGTAAAAAATTTCTGGAAATGCCTAAAGTAATATTGATTACAAATCAGGTAAGAGTTTGGCACAATTTCCGAGAGTAATTACATTTAGCACAGAGTAATTAATTTGCTGGCAGCTTACGCTTCATACATACATCTTTTTTTATTTATTTGGTAACGCCTCAAGTAACAATATCCTGTTGTCCTGTGGCCATTGCTGTTGCTCCTTCTGTACCTTGGGGACGGTGGGGTAACCGCAGCTCTGTGTCCGTTGATCCTGGTGGCCCAGCCCCCTCAGCCCCCTCCCTCAATACCCAAAACCACAAGCTCTGGGGCCACCTCCTGAACTCCTGGCGGAACTCCTTGTATGCCATTCAGTTCCGCTGTTGCGGCCTGGACGCCTGAAATTTAATACTTTTACACATTTTCTAAACTGTCGTTGGCCTTCTTCGTCCCTTTTGTACACCCACGCCCCTCTTCTTTGGCCAGTCTCTCTCAGGACATGTGTGTGTGTGTGAGTGTGTGTAGTGTGTGTAGTGTGTGTGGTGTGTGTAGTGTGTGCAGTGTGTGGTGTGATGCGGCCTCTGTGCATTTTTCTATTCCCGTTCTCATTTATGCAACATTGCCACAGTACGAAGGAGCAGCAGCAGGCAGGCAAAGCAGAAGAACCGAAGGAAAGAAAATGTTGTCTACATTTTTCTAAAATTAAAAAAAAAAAAAAAAAAAAATTGGAAAAAGGAAGAAAATTGCTGAAAAAATATGCACGCTGCTTCTCTGCTTCGTTGCTGCGGTTGACAGCAGCAGCAGCGTCACACGGCAAAAGTAATTTTAAAAAATTAAATATTAATAAGAAATTGATTTTATTTGTTCTCACAAAATGTTATTTAAATATGAATTGGGAATAGGTTTAACAAAAAAATACATATTTATTGATATTCTTAAAGATATTTTATATTATAAACGTTGCTATATTAGTAATTAATCGATTTTCATATCTTTGTAAGAGGGAAATGGAATAAGAATAAATTAAATACATTTGATATTTATTTTTACTTTGCTTATATCTAAATTCTATCATAAAATGCAATATGTTATTGATTCTTTTATAAGATATAAATTCTGTATATCAAAGTTTATCATGTTTTTGATATGATATGAAGTGCGATACTTTTTTAGATGTATGATTTAGAACATTTCCTCTCAATTTGCAGTTTAAGTAGCTTTAAAATGAAGTATTTTTTATATATAATAATTAAAAACCATTACACAATTATATTAAAATTAATTTTTTAGTAAGCGGAAGTATAGTTTTTTAATTCTTAAACTCTTTAAAATCATATATAAAGTTGAATGTTGAAAGCATCACTAAATGTAACATTTAAGATATAGATATATTTATTATATGTTATGCCTTTCCAAGCTTTTATTGTTGTTTGTTTCTTTATTTTATATATACCCTATACCCCATATTTTCTCTCTGTGTAGCAACTGTGGCAGCTGCAACATTGACGCCGCTGCCGACTGTCGGCGTCGCTGCCGAGTTGCAATTTTTATGACATTTCATTTGCATGCCGCGCGCAAAGGCAGCAGCGGTAGCAGCGGAAAAGCAGAGGAAAATCGTGGCAAACGTAGGCGGGGCAAAGTGTTGGAAAAGCAGAAGAAATGGCAGCAGCAGCAGCGGCAGCAGCAAAAAGAAATTAAACACAACGGCATCAAGGGAAACCAGCTGAAAGGCGGTGGAGGTGGAGAGGTGCTGCCATTTTAGTATGCACACAGAATTGTTAACAATATGGCGCCTCCGTTCACCACACTTTGTTGCTGCAACGCTCAGGCGCTGAGGGGCCAGCCCCCAGTGCCACACCCCCTGCTTCTAATCCTCCTCCTTCTGCCTCCTCCCACACTCCCCGTCCGCCCAGCTCTCCTCCGATTCCAATTCGTCCTTCGCCTTCCTTTTGCCAATGCTCGCTTTATCCTGACACAAGGGGTATGTGAGGCTGTCCAAGATTTACGGCACGCCTTTGAGCGATCAAGTATAAGCAGAAATAATACAGAAAGAAATACTTCAAGAGCATAAAAGAATAGCTATTGAGTTTTATAGTTTATGTCTTTAAAGGATTTTTATGTTAAGAATAAATAGAAACACTTATAATACAATTTAAGTTTGAAAGTCATCAGTTTGCTGCTAGACCTCGTTGGGAATTTTTAGTGCAGCTTCAGGAGTATGTTTGCTAAGCTAGGTATAGTAAAACGAGAGGAATTTTTCCATGAAATATATCCATTAAAATTTATACTATATGTTTAAGGAATTACTTGTAAAATTGTAAAATTATAATAATCAATTTGTAAAATATCGAAAAATATTGCACACTAATTTAAATGATCAATATTATTGGATCTTCAGGTACAATTATTTAATTAGCATGTATTTGTTTATTGATTATTATTATTATCTTTTTTTTATCACTTTTTTATATCCGAAATACCAAACGTATAATCGTTTTATCCAACATTTATCGCAACCTCAAAATATTCATCGATACACAATCAATATATCGATATTCTATTTTTCCTAACGTCAATGCAAAAAGATACTCTCCATTTTTAATAATTTGTATATTTATATTGTATTATGTATATTACATTTTGTTTATTTTTGTAAATTTTATTAACGCAAATATTTGTATTTAATTTTTTAAGCTATATGTTACTCTTAGCTGTGTATTATTGTTATTACCAGAATTTCAAACAAATATAATATAACAAATACAAATTGGAATTCAGCAGACTACTTTTGTGGCTAATGTAGCAATTAAAATAACAAATACTATAGAACTGGAAATATAGTGATATAATTAAAATAAAATTGTATTAAATAAATTTTTAACTTTACCATTGTAATACCATTAAAGGGTATTCCTGCTTCGACTAGTTTTCATTGACAATTTCCCACTCTCCTCCTGCTGCTGCTGCTCCTGGTTGGTTACTTGTGTTTGTTTGGCTTGCGTTGGCAGTATTTGTATTTTTTTAATTAATTCAGTTTTGAGCAATTAGTTTTGATGCGATGCATTTAAAATTAATTGCAGCAGCAGCGTTAATTGGCTGCAATCTGCCACCACCCACGGAGTTTAGGCGCTAAGGAGTTGGGAATAAATCAACTAAAAAGTGCACAGCACACAAAAATGTTTCCTCTGCGGCTCATTAAAGCTTAATTTGTTGAGTTTTCCAAAGGGTGGGTGGGGGTAAGGATAAAGCGTTTGTCCAAAATACAGAAATGAATTATAAATGCATGTGTGTGAAATTGTTTTACCGGCTTCCTCTGGCTTTAAAAGCTCACAATTTAATGCGACATTCATACCTCATGCCATTGTCCAAGCCGGAATACCATAATTACGCCCCATTGTGGTTGTCCATCGGAAAACTGAGCATCAAAATCTCGTCAATGTTTAACCCGAAAATCGGGGGGATTGCAATTATCTCATTAAATTTTGAAATATACGGTAAGAGATGTGTAGGGAATAATTTGTAGTGTTAGTTGGAATATGATATATTATATATGTACTATTTTCTAATTACTATGTTTTACAAAGTAAATAAAGAATAGGTATTTTCTTTTAGAAGAATTTAGATATTCAGTTATTTTTAGGATCAAGCATTGAAAGTCCTTGTGTTAATTCATTTATTAAGCTTTTTTCAGGTTACACAATTTATAAATTTAATAAGGCAAATTGGGAGTAAAAGATAGTATCGATATTTAGTCAATTTTAAATATTTTAAATACCTATATCTCTATATGTTTAAATATATATCACATTACACATAAGCTAATACTTAAAATATATTTATTTAGTATAGGAATGTTCCTCAATAAATATTTATTTATTAGTTATTCATAGTTTTAAATTTAAAATAAATTTACTACACGCTCACAGGACATTTTACTGCACATCCTTTGCTATGAAAAAGACATCTTAAGAACCTTAAATGTCCTTTGTTTTTCCCCATCTGCATGTTCACATCTTTTTGTCAATTTTATGTACTCATTAAAACAAATTTGTTTCCTTTAGCAGGCTCCCTAAATAACAAAAAAATTGACAAACTGTAAGAGTCTGAACTGATGACTCTGCGTATGCGTAATATCCAAATAAAGATGCTCCACACGTGCACGCGTGGGTCCGTGTCCGTGTGTGGTGTGTGTCCTGTGTGTGTGTGTGTGCCATGTATTTGCTAATTAGAGTACGCTTGCGGTTTTCCATTACAAAATATCATAAATACACGGGGGAGCAGACACATTGGCGTACTGCAAAATTCCCTTCTGGTGGTTGGTTATTCTCTGCCGGTTTTTTTTGCATTTCGGATGCTGGTCTATTCTGGGAACTGCGGTCATGGCGACCGAGGTTGAGGTGTGTGTGTGTGTGTGTGTGTGTGTACCTTAGTCACCACCCCTTTAACCTTGCCGCGTTGTCGCCACCATTGGTGTGGCTTTTGTGGCAGCAAACCATGGTGTGAATGATCAAATTTTGTGGGGGAAAACTAAAGGAAATTGAGGTTTACGTTTTTATATAAATAGTTTTTGGTGATATATATTTTATGTTTTTAATAATTAAGTTAATTAATTAAGGTACTTATTAATTTTTTATCATGAAATATGAGTTATTTACCCATTGTACGCCTTTGGCAAAAACTATTGCCTATTTATACGGGCCATTGCACTCCCTGGGTTTTCTGGTCAAGTTTTGTAATCCACACACACAAGGGCTTTCTGTGTATGTGTGTGTAAGGCAGCACGTCTTTCATTATCTTGATTGTGGGTTTCGATGCTTAAATTATTTTCAGTGCTCTTTGGCAAACCGAAAAAAAGATAACTTTTCAAGAGGGAAAACTACAAGGGAAAGTTGACATACTAATTTATTCCGTTCTTTGCGATTGTTCTTTAATTGGTAAGGGTAAACCATTGAGTATAAAGGTTTTAAATTAGATTTAGATTAAAAAGACAGGTATTTCTAAGCCATATTTATCTTTCACATAACTCTTTAATACCCAAAAAGAAACCCTTCTGCTTATTGACTCATTATTTATTTGCATTTCGATTGTTGTCATTCACTGTTTGGGTGTCTGTCCTTTGGCTTTTCCAGAACTAACCCCATGTATATGTATATGTTTCCCTCAATTTCCGATTTTCCCCTTCCTTGCCCTGTGGCATTTGCTTTGATTTTGCGTTCATGTTTTCCCTTCGTTTTCCTATTTTTTTGTTCTTTTTGTTCTGCTGACTGCTTCCTCGATGTTTGCATTTGGCATTTGGCGGCGTCACTTGCAGCTGCGACGCCTTCCATGATGAACGGCCCCAAAACGGCGAATGGCCTGAGGGACCAGCCAGGATAGAGTTGCATATATACATATATATATATTTATATAGGTTGATATTTCAAAAATATCGAAGCTCTAATAAATGTTAAAACCATTTAACATAAAAGAGAATGTGTTAATGGTTAAAAATTTTGTGTTTTGTGTCTAAAAATATATATAGAACTTGTATCGTTAGATGTCTAATTAAATATTTTTTAAAAATTATTGTATACAATAAATATAAATATAATAAACTAATTAATTATTTCAAGTGTTTATGTTTCAAATTGTAGGCTTCAATTTTTTTTTTTTTTAAGTTATTAAATGTGAAAGTAAAACTTTTTATATTAAGGATGGCAACGTATACGTAATATTACGTATACGCAACTTTGATATATTATAAATTATTACAGAACACCAAAATTAATTTCTTTTCATATTGAAATAAATAGCATTTTTTTTTGTTTTCGACTTTAAAATCCTTTTATTCCTTCATATATGTCATAGGAAAAGCGATGTATACCTAATATTACACATACGCAACCATAATATATTTAAATTCTTTAGGCAAGTCCAGTATTTTTGCTATATACAAACTAATTCCAATTATTTTAATAGGGTTTTGAAAATCCAATTTTAATAAACCTTAGAAGTTACACCACGTATACGTAATATTACGTATACGCAATTATTACGTATTAAATTTTCTACTACTTCTATGGATTTTTGTATTAAAATTAATTGTTTTAGGTGTTTTTTAAAAATAATTCTCTTAGATTTTATTATTTGTTAGAAGGAACGTGGCGTATACGTAATATTAAGTATACGCCATGTTTGCTTATTTAATTCTTTTGTCTTTAAATTAATTGTACAAATTACTCGTTTTCAAATATCTAAGATTTTGATACTTCTCATGGAAAATGCGACGTATACGTAATATAACGTATACACAGGGTTTTCAAATTTAATTCTATAAGCAACTCCAAAATTGGTTTTTCCTCTTAAAATTCATTTTAATAATATATTTTTGATGTTTATAAACCTGTTAACCTGCAAAAGTATACAGAATAAATGCGATTTGTGCTAGATATAACGTATACGCAATTTCTTTATAGTTAACTTTGTACTCAATTTCAATAAGGTTTTTGGTCTATTATTAAAATTAGTATTTTATTATTAATAAATACCAATTTTCATTTAGGGTTTCCAAAAACCTGTTACCTTTTGATATTGCTCATAGAAAAATCAACGTATACGTAATATTACGTATTCGCAACTTGTATACCAAATTAATTGGAGTTAAGCACCTTTAGCCTCTATATCGTTATCAATTCGATATACTTAGTTACATATCGTTATTTAGTGTCATCTCTTTGTAGAAATCAACTCTTCACACCGTGTCATCAGTCGGTCATGAGGCTAAAGCCGGTTTGCTTACATCCAGCCACTTGTGTTTTGTTGTACACTTTTGTTTGACAACATCAAACTTCCTTGGCATAATCAACTCGACGAATGAATGCGTATGTGTGTGGGTGTGTGTGTATATATTTGCCACGCCCACACTCATACAATGTACACTCGAACACATCCACAAACACTGGGAAAAGATTTAATCAAAGCCCAATAATTACGGCCTGGCCTAGTGTAGTGCCAGCACTTAACAAAAATATTATGGATGCAAACAAAGTGTGACCTACTAAAATAGATTAATATTTACTGGTTTAGTATGTGGTCCAAGTATATATAATAAAGTTAACAGATTTGGTAAGAGAAAATGTTAGTTTGTTGATTATGAATCTAAGTTATGTAGAGTAGTGCAAGTACATCTAATTGTGATTAGTTGTAAGTAAAGTCTTACTTAAACTATGTGTTAAGGGAGATGAATTATATATATTATAGAGAGTATAGAATATATAGAATATGTTTTGAGTGATAAATATAGCACTGTTATTAGAAATGATGTAAAATACTTAAGATTTGTTGTAGAACTAGCTTAAAAGTCAGAGATTTGGTTACCATTGATTTGTATTTATAATCATCTTTTTAAACCCAAAATAAATGATTAATATTTATAAATTTCCCCTTTCTCCAAGTGCATATATGTTGTATATTCTAAGCACGATTGCATTTAGCTCTCTGGCATTTATTATCGGCTCAGATCGGTGCTACGGGCATGCTGGCAAATCAGCCTTAATGTATGCGCACATGGTCGAGCATTAAACAATGGACGACCAAGTGTCCCAGCATCCAACTGACTCACTGACTGGCCGAATGACTGACTGACCAACCGGCAAGTGTTATTTAATTACATTCAAACAAAATTCAATTGAATTTCCCCCCTCACACACTCTGAGAAGCGTTCAGAGATTTTAGCTTTTGGGGTTGCCATGCACTAGCACGCACAACACTTGTTCCAGGACGAAGGGGAAGGATAGGAATAGAAAGGATGCCTGTGGAAAACCAGGGGAGTTATCATCCTCAATCGTAGCATCTATTTCCCAGGGGAAAATAAGTAGTACTGGTCGGGAATGGGGTTTCCTCCTCCACACCTACGCACATGGAATGCAAAATACACTCGCATACACACAGACACAATTTTCTTATACAAAATATACAAATCAAATTAGAATTAATGTTGAATTATTAGTCGTAACATAACGCGTTGGTTGCATTTGCAATTGCAATTGCAAATGTATGTGTGTGGTTTGTTTGTTAAACATGTAATTTGATTTTAAACCCGCCCCCGAAACTATATTTATTTAAATATATATATATATGTATATATAAATAGTTGGAAATGTCCACTGCGCTGGCGCTAGGCTCCAGAGGTTTAAAGTGGAGATTTGCAGGGTTTTAGTTGGGATATTTAACTCCCTCAATAAATGTGTAAAAATTGCATTAAAAACTTATTAGTGGAAATATATAATAAATTGATATTAAAAAACATATTATAATAATGTAGGAGTTTATATAATTTATGAATTTTCTATTTATTTTTATATACTTTTATTATATTTTCTTGGTGTATTATTTAATTAATTTCTTCTGTGTACTACTTTGGTCATTAAAAACCCTGCTGTCAATGTGGCTTTGAAGCTTTGGTCTAAAAACAAATTGTGATTTTCTAGGAATAAATGATAATTAGATAGTAAAAAGGATTTCAAGAAAGAACTTGGACATTTTTACAGGTTCTTGGAATTTTTGCAAAGAACGTAATCCGTAAAATGCAATTAGCATTAAGTTTCCGCAAAAATTTTCCACAAATAACCACGAGTTCTTTTACTGAGGACATTCGTGGAAATTATATTTATTTTAACTGCGTAATAAAGATGAATTTCCAAGTTAAATGGATGTTATTAATTAGGTTTGGTTCTTGATAAATTATATTCATTATAAACCAATTTAAGTAGCCTTTGATTTCCAATTTTCCTATAATTGTTTGCTGAATTGAAATTTTTAAAATCATAGTTCTTAAAAAATTTTATAAAATTTATATCATCAACATGCATGGCACCTTAAATTCTAGTTGTTCTTTAAGAAATTGTTCATTTCAATTAATTTCACCACTGACTTTGTGCACTCCTTTCTAATGCTAATTGATTGCCTTTGCGTGCCTCTCTCTCTCACTCTCTATCCACTTGAATTTTATACTCTTCATTTTCCCCACTTTTCCCATTGCCCATTTTCCTTATCGCTCATACGACACGTGTTCCACGCGTATGGGATTTTATTCGAGTTTGGGTTCAGTTCAGCCCACGTAGAAAAAATCAACACAAATTGCTATATGCTGGTGCTACTTTCAGCTTGCCTTTCAAGACCTTGATTTTACAAGGGGGCAAAGAGGTAAGAGTTTGGGGAAAATTAAATAAAATAAAATCAAACAAGAGGAAAGGATTCTGAAAGAATTTGAGCTTTAGAGGAGGTTGAAAAGAAATTTAAACCTTTGCGAAGATCAAGTTATGAAGTCGCAGTAAGTGTTCATTATTTAAATAATTATAATCTTTTAGTAAAAGTACATTTCAATCATTAACATGATCAACCAATTTAAGAATAGAATAAGATCCATAGATACATTTTAATTCTGAACTCAACAACTTTGATTGCAAATTCTTAAGGCGTTATGCATCTGAAGCTTTGTCTTTGATTTTTTTTACTGTATGTCTCTCATTTTTGAGATTGTTCCCTAGTGCCCAAAGATGTTGTCATGAAAAAATCACGACATACTGAAGGTGGCTGGTGGAAAAATATGAAACAAGATGGAATATCTTTTAAGCCATAGTCGGTAACTTGCCGGCTTTAATGGCAGTGGCTTAAACCAAGACTCTCCCTCACTCTCTCTCTCTATGTATATCTGTCTCTGTCCCTTTTATTTGGTGCATAATTGAAATTTATGTTTAAATACATTCAACGAGCTGCTGAGCGGCTTATGATCCTGCTTTTGCCTCGTTTGCTTGCCGAGATGCCGGGATGCTGGGATGCTGGGATGCTGGGACGTTGGAATCCTGGGCTCATTTCGACAGAGACAGAGACAGAAAGAACGCGGTGCGTGTGTGTATTTTGCATATTTAACTTTGCATTTGAGCGCTAAGCTTTCTTAGTTTATTATTTAAACAGAAACAGGCGGCGAACGATGTTGGCAGCGATGACGACAGCGTGACAAGCTGGCAAAGCTGGCAAGGACGAAATGGCGGCAAGGATATTGTCCCGGTTATTATTATGCCAAGTAGCTTGAGTCTTTGTGTGTGCAGGCTCTCTAAGCACTGTTAAAAATATAGTGTGGAGATTTATTAAGGAGAAAAATAATTAAGAAATGTATATAAATATAAAAAAAATAATTAAAGAAGCATGTTTCCGGTTTCACTTATGTTATATAGAAGCTTGATGCTGGCTTGAAATCTTTTATTCTTAGTTTTTTCTTAGAGCAAGATATGTTTAAAAAAATCTAAAAAAAATCTACAGACTTTGTTTTCAGTGTCCGAGTGTGTGCCAAGTATTTAGCGTGCGTGAAATTGAGATAAATGTCGTCAGAGTTATGACAATCAGGCAACCTCAAACCCCAAAACCCAAACCCCAAACCCCAAAACCCAGGCCAAGACCAAAAACCCAATTCACGCCCACAAAAGCCAACCTCTTTTGGGTGAGTCGTCGCATTTTCAGTCGTCGGAATATGCAAATTATTTTAGAATTGCTGGCACCATTTCCACCATTTCCACAATTTCCACAAGCCACCTGCTGACTGAACTGAACTGAACTGGGGGCCGCGTCTCATTGTCATTAAGATTATGAATTAGCATTTGTAAGGCATTCTTGCACAGGCTCAGCTGCGAAGGCTAACCCGACTTTAAAAGCGGATCAGCCTGTGTCAGGATGCTGGATGATTGAGTGCAGCCTGGCTGGAATTAGTGAGGGGGAGGAAGGAAAGAGGCCTCTAATCCTAGGTGGCAACCGCAAATTTCTTATTTCAGCGAATCCTCAAAGCCGCCAGAGTCAACACGTGTAACACTGATAAGTTTTTCTTTGTGTGTTTAGGTCTTAATTATCTTTCAAATGTTACTTTAAATCTCAGGGTAAAAACTAACCCAACTTAGTCATATTTCATTCTTATTTTTACTTTGATAAAATGTCTCAAAATTGGTCTTTGAGGACAGTAAATTTCAGGCTTTGGAAGTGATAAAAAAAGAGACAGAGTCCTATTAAATCCTGTTGGCCGCAATGTGGCCACCGATGATCTTCATCTTCTCCCCCATGTCCTGCCGGTATCCTTGGAAAACTCAAAGCCCAGACATTCGATTCCCTTTCGGCCAAGTTGTGTGTGTGTGTGTCTTTTTATTGTTTTAAGAGGCACAGTGGGATGTGTGCCAAAAATGAGTGGATTAATGTGAGCAAGGAATAAAGTAAAGAAGGGAATTTATTGTGTTAAAGTTAAGGCTAAAAGAAAAGGAATTAAATACATTTATTAAGAACTCAAAAACAAGAATACAAACAAACTACAAATCAAAACTATCATCGAAACGAAACAATCCATGTTAATACTGTCAAACAAAAACTGCTCGCTTAGAAGTACAAACCCTAACAAGAGTAACAATTATTTTGTTGAGTTCTAATTTTTGAATAATTTAATACATAATGAATGGATATCGCATCGATTGTCGTCCCCATGTGATCTTCCAGCTGTTTTATGGAGCTGGATTATTGACGGCAATAACTGTTGCACCCGATATTTCGATACACCTACGAATGGACAAGCAATTGGTGATATTTACCTATCCGGAAATATGGATATCGGCAGTCATAGCCCTGATATTCACCTTCTTGGCCATGTTGCCCACGATTATAACGCTACCAAATGGGTTAACCAGATTCCGTATCATAAATGTGATGCCGACGGTTCCCTGGATATCATTGTGCTGCATCAAGTTCTTCAATCAAATCTCGATGTATATCTTTGCCATTAGACATATGAACGAAAGCAACGATTCAACGCCCTTGATCAAGGCCCTGATCTGTTATTGCATCATCTTTATAATGTCCATTGAGATCATGTTGCACTGGATAAGCATTGCTCTAATGAGTACCGCTGGTAACGTAGTGTTGGTGCTACCCAAGGGAAAGTAAGTGTTATTGCTGGCATTACTTCTTAGTAGATCAAGGATTAAATGTGCTTTTTATTATCCTTTTTTACCAGGTAGATAAGTCTCTTGTGGCATCTCGACACTGATCCGATCGGAGCCTGGAAACAATTTGGAATGCAAAATTATAAAATTAATTATTTTATAAGTATATAAAATAATTTCCCTAATAAATTGATACTACAATTTCGAATCTAATTCTTAAAATGAATTATTTTTATTATGATTAGTTATGTTTTAATTTTGATTTTTTAAATATATTTGAAATATAGATTCAAAGAATGCGAATAGTTTATGCCTAGCTATGATGGATTTCCGATACGATCTTGTAATTGAATTGCAAATTGTAAGCTTTGACTTTCTATATTTATTTTTTTTATTATTTTTATTTATTTATATTTTTTTCTTTAAATTAATATCCACTTTTTCCTCAGATCTCTTCCACTGTGCCAGGTCCTTGCAGCAGCTGCGTGGGCAACTTGAAGCATCATTGCCCGGGGCATCTTCGTGTTGCAGCTCTGCAACAATTTTATAAACTGCTGATGATGCACAGTGCTCAAAGTTTGAGGCGAGTCCAGTGCTTTCCTCCCGTTTCATCCCAACCGGAATCCTTCTGCGGGTCACTCCTTGCTCCCCCTTAAGCCCCATTTCCATTTGAGTAAAGATGCAGATTGGGGGCGAAGGCTGGGCAGGTTATAATGCCTACCAGTTCGATTTCACATCAATAATATGCCGCGCACAGACTGTATATTGATTGGCTCAGCAGTTTTATCATCTGTATATATGTTACATGGTACCTTAGTCCTTTAGGACACTAATTAAAGACTGGAATAAGTAACAATATGATGGCAATTATGGTATTTTGTTTTGGGTTACATCACTCGTAATTGCACATCAATTACTGCCCATTGAAGTGGACATACAAATTTATTCTATTGCAATTGTAAAGTTTCACTCTGTTTCGTTTTTTTTTCTCTTTAGAATTTTTTTGCATAATTTGATTTTGCTGTTTTCGCATGATTTCAAAATAAACATGAAAAAATTTGACATACAGTCTTCCCTCTTATCCCAGCAACTGGGGGAAAATTGCAAAATACAACAGAAAAAAAAATAGGAAAGTTCCCTTTATTTTTTTCGTGGAGGAGGGAAAAGTTTTCACTAGTTGAACTTCTTAAAGTAAAAGTTTCCGCATTGTCTTGTTGTCGTCTCCTTTTTCCACATTTATATACACTTACAAGGAGGGGTTTTAAAATGTTTTCCGGAAAACTGAGACAATGTAAATAAATAATATTAGAAAAAGAAACAAGCTGGTTTTTTGTTTATTTACTTTTTAAGGTATCATTATTGCTCAAAATTAAATAAGACTAAATTATGCCAAGCTGGCATAAGGATCCCATTCTTAATTTTTATATCAAACTACTTTTGTTATATCTCTTTCCTGACTTAGATCCTAGATTATCCATTATTTTCTTATAAGAATTTCTAAAATCAATTTAGGAAGAAAGGGTATTAAAGATCTCGGTTTTGTAACCAGATTAGCTTGCCTGTTTTTGCAGTTTTACCATCACGAACAATAAAATATCGCCGGGATTGCTTTGAGCTGTGGGGCGTGGCTTAAAAATGGGGGCATTGGGGGCGCTCTTACGTTGCAGTGAAATAAATATTTTTGCATGTGTTGTGAATATAATTTTTGTTATTTTGTGCATCCTCCTCTATCGGACTCCTTATTTATTTTATTTATTTTTATTTTTATTTGTTTGCCGCATAGTTTATTGAACAGCAAGGGGATGGGAGCGGCAGTGAGGGGTCAAGTGTCCTTCCGAGGTGCATCTCGTGTAAAGTGCAATTGATTGCTGTTTAAGTGCATTTTCATGTTTCGTGCATTGAATTTTCCCTGTCATAAATATTTGCTATTTGAGTGCTGAACGTTTTCCTTACCGAATTTTCCACATTCCGTATGATGATGTACCCTCTGCCCCGCCCCTGCCATCTGTTCCAGATGGTTAATCAGTCAAGTGACGTAAGCGGAATTATGCTTAATGCACAGCATCTGTCCGGGGTGTGAGTGTGTGTTTTTCCTTTTTTTTCTGGGGGTCATGAGCATCATCACGAGCATCCATCCTTGCACCACGTCATTGTTGCAGCAAACGCGTAACAAATTGGCCAGCAAAGCACAAATGAACGTCGATCAAGTGGCAGTGTAATTATCTGAATGACTTATGGAACTAAGGACTAGGACTTGAAAGAATTTTATCATAAATCAAAGAAAGAAAAATTACAATTTAAGCTACTTGTTTAATAAGAAAATAGTTAACTTAAGTTATGAGTATTGTTTCTGTTGTGATAATAGTAAAACAAGAAAGGTAACTAATATCTTAAATAGCGGAAAGCTAATTTACAATTCTCTGTCATTTCGCGTTGATATTATTAAATCTTATTACATTTATATTAGGTATATTCTTTTCCTAATAAAAATAGTGTCTAAATTGTTCAATTTATGGATTTATTTTTACCATTTCCGGTGTTGTATAACTCTGGCCAACGGTCACACAAGGACAACCCTGTCTTTAACAGCGCTTAACAACACTCTATTACTAACTCAAATCATTTGCCAGTGTTGTTAAAGTATAGAAGTTAAAATTTTTTGAAAGTAAAAAATAGTCTAAAAATGTATATATTATAAAGTAGTATATTTTTAACTAAATTTTTCGAAGAAAATATTAAACAAACCTATGGTAAAACCTGACTTTACCGCGAAAACCTCATCCATAAGTTGACAATACTCGTATTTGAGTTGGCTCGTTGATTTCCATTAAACTCTGTTCAACTATCAACGCATGAAATTTTCTCGTTATCTTTGGCTTTTGTGGGAAAACGCTTTCCGTCCATCCGAAAGTATTTTCCAAAGAATTTGCGTTTGCATTTTGTGCGGCATTTGCAATTTGTCTGCGTCTCACTCTATCGCTGCTTTTTACACTGTGAATTACTTTTAAATATTTATATATATATTTCTTTGCCATAAAATCAAATTAATATATAATTTTTATGTATTATATCTAATTGTTTATGGAGTTCAATTTAAATAAAGTTAGGTTCCATAGCGGTAAAGCATTTCGCTCTTTTCTGGCTTTCTTATTCTTTAAAAAGTCTTAAGGCTTTAGCGTTTTTGAAACGCTTTTGAAATACATAATGAAATCAAGAGTACAGACTCTTTTTAGATTTAGTTCCTTTTGGAGTTAAATAGTAGTTTTTTTTTAAGTATTTAATTTAATTGTAATTATTTAGTATCGTAGTGCAGCAAGTTTACATTTTTAATTGTAGCACTACTCACATTAAATTGTATATAACATATGTACTTATTTTAACACTTTATAAATAGACTTAAACCTATTACTTATTAATTAATTTTTCTCCTAGTTTTTATTATAGGTTTTATTATAGTTTATAGTACTTTTTATATGTAGAAACTTTCTTTCTTTATTTTTTATTAAATGCTATCTTTTAATACTACTTATAATAATATTAAGTATATTATTATTAAACGACAGAGGTTGGGCAAAGAAACTGATGGATCCCTTGCTTATTTTATTCATTTTTTACTTTCTGGAAATATAAATTAATTACAAATTAACAATTCCTTACCCATGATCTTTATTTTTATCTAATTTTTAATCCTTTTTTTTCGAGTGCATGCATCTTGTCTCCCTTCCTACAGCTCCTTACATTTCCCTACCACACTCTATTGCCGTCTTATAAAACCGAGTTGCAATCGCAGTTGACGATGTTGCCTGCCTCACTCACTCCCTCTCCCTCTCTCTCTCTCCCTCTTTCTCTCTCCCTCTCTCTCTCTTTCTCTCTCTCTGTGTGATGCCGCATCAGCAGAAATTCACAATAAGGCTGCATAATGCACAAAACTCTCATTCTGAAATCACCGCTTACCGCTTGCCTCCCCCTTGAGAATTTCCACTCAAGTGGGCGTGGCAAACTTTAGTGGCGACGACGGCCTACAAAAACTTTGCCGAGTCAAGCTGTTTTTCACCCCCAAAAAGCAAGCGGAGAAAGAAAAACCCCAAAGCAGCAAAAGAAGCTCAAGAACCTTTTGGCAATGGCATAAAGTACACAAATCCATTTTCAGCTTAATCGCTTCTACTTCAATTTGCATTCGTTTGATTGTCTTTCTAGCTGACAGGATGGGAGGGGGTGAG
This sequence comes from Drosophila serrata, assembly GCF_035046125.1. NCBI lineage: Eukaryota > Metazoa > Arthropoda > Insecta > Diptera > Drosophilidae > Drosophila > Drosophila serrata. Next base: position 2,112,526 of record NW_028257260.1, on the reverse strand, counting down.
GCTGGTATATAGTGCTGTTTCGGAAAAACCCAATCTGCAACGGCCATCAGAGGAGAACGGAAAATGGAAAGCGGAATGGTACAGTACGGAACGTAGCACTGATGAATTCGCAGTTGTCAAAACAAAATGTTAAAGTGCACTGTGCAGACAGATTTCCAGATTTCCAGATTTCCCGAGGATTGCAACGAGGAGCACCACCTCTACGTTGCATATCTAAGCGCACAGCGAAGCTGAAGCTCAGCTTGGTTCACATCCACAAAAGACTGTACTGGCATTGGCAAGGACCTCCTTCACATGTGATACATCCTCTACTGATGCTGCTTCTGTTCCTCCTTCAGCTCTGACTGCCACTTGATGACAGCGCACAGCTACTGCGACAGCAGGAAGGAGGGAAGAGGGGGATTCCCCCTGGTTTGGTACCCATTTTCACCCCGACGACGACTGATGGCTTCATTAGCAGTTCAAATGTCAATCACGCAATGCCGTCTCGCAGAATTTGCATTTTGTTTTTCGCCAACTTGGCTCCTTGGATGAGGTGATGCAAGCTGCAGGATCCGGCCATTAGGAATGCTGAATACCTATAGGAAAGGAGATTCTATTGACTAAATCTAGATAGAAAATTAAAGGGTTAGAGAGAAATTATTTAATGAATTTTATATATAAATGATTTCATCAGTTTAAGATGGCTTCTGGAAGCATATTTTTCATCAGTTGTCTTTTTATCCAAGTCAAATTAAAGTGATATTAAGTATACGCATCTCCTATACTTCCTTAGTTATTTTACAATTGTTTAAACACTTTTTATTTACAATTCCCTTGGAATTAAAAAATACTCTTAATATATTACCAATCCTTAAAAATATTATCTTCAATTAGGAACTCTTTTACTCTAGTTACTTTTATAGTTAAAAACCAAGTCAACCATACTATCCAGATTTGCTAGCTAAAATTGCTTTGAGAACTGGATGGGAGGGAAATTGGTATGGAAACTGGTTTGAAAATGTGTGGGAAAATTGAGTGATTCAATGCTGATTTCCTGGGTGTATTTTCCTTTCCCCTTCTACCCCAAAATAAAGTAAAGCAGCCGGCGGTAACATTACACGAGTGTCAAACCAAAAAGGAAGCGCCTGTGGCGCGAATTCCATATCAAGTGGCAATGTAAATGAGAACCGATAATCATTAAATCGTTATCCGAGAGCAACTGCATGTAGATACAAGTGTTTCGGCCAAGTTTGCAGTTGCAGGTTAATATTGATGAATTTGCAATTGACTTTTGGGTTTAAACAACTTTAATGGTGTAGATTTTATGGCATGAAAAACTTGCATAAATTTTAAATAAACAACAACCAGTATCTAACATTATATAAATATTTTTGAAAGGGAATTCTAGATATATTTGTAACATAAACACATCTCAATAATAAACACACACAAAAATGTAAAATACTAATATTATAAACAATTAAATGAAAGCACAAGTTGTAAGTTTTATTTTCTTTATTTATAGAAATAAGTTTCCTTAACTCCCTTCCCTTTAACGCTATAAAATTCGTTTCCATTTCAAAATCTTTTGTATTTTAATGACTTCCTGAAATATATATAATAACTTGCCTTAATCAACGTTTTATAAGTATTAACCGAATCCATTGAAGACCATTTCACAGCAGCCACATAAATGATTTTATGTAGCAGCAAAGCCAAACGGAATTATATTGTTGTGAAATTTAACAGCAAATTATGGATTAATGAATTTTCAATACAAGCCTGGTAAAAAGCAGTCAAAATAAAAATTTTAGCTGGAGGAGGAGGGGTGAAAAAGAAATAAGAGGAAATCTCGCCACCGAAACATTTATCGATTTAATTTTCGAGGGATTTTAATGTTTTCAAGTACAACCTGTGGCAACAGTTAGAGATGGAACAGGAAATGGATATGGTAATATCACTAAAAAAAGAAATAAATATCTATCTGATCAATTGATAAATAGAAAGATATATTCATAAGGCAAGGAATACATTTTTGTGACAACAAATTATACAAATATTGGTAATGAATACAAAAAGAAACTCCAGAATTTGGAAACTTCTTAGAATAGTTTTGTGATACTACTTTTAAATGCTGTTTAAGCTACCTTTAATATATATGATATTTACAAAACCTTACCTTTAATATTTGTAATGTAAAAGAACCTAGATTTTATAGATAGATATATTTCCGATATTCATCCCTAACATCAACTGCCAACTTGCAACCCCTAGGGCCTCCAGGTCCTTGTGTCCCCCTCCCCTTCTTGGATATCCTCCACGAGCCATTTTCAATGGCCACTTGACGCGCACCGCATGTTAAAAATTTTCAACGCTCCAAACACACAAATTGTTGGTAAATTAAACACAAATATTGCGGCGCCTGGCATTTGATTGAAGTGGCAGCGGGGGCAGAAGGGACGAGTACTTTCGGACAAAAGGCGTTGAACAGTGGAATGATTTTCCCAGAAAATTGAAATACTAAATTTAAATTTAACTAAAATCCAACAAATTAAAAACTAAAAAAAGCAATTTTTAAAAATGTTTTAACCTAAAAGAAAACTGTTTATAAAGAAACTTAAATGTAATAAATATTTCCTTTACAATTTTCCTACCAAAACAAACCACTGTTTGCCATTTTTGGGTGGCAGCTTGTCGCTTCATTTTCTGGTTGCAGACTCCTCAAAGTTTTTCCCCTTTCCCTTTCCAGTAAAGGAAAATGCTTTTGGGCCCCGAAAAACCCCGCCTTCGCGCCTTCCTTGCCTGTGGCACTTCCTGTTTATGTTGGAACTGGTTTTTTGTGCCATCGCCTTCGCTATTGCCATAAATTTTGTAACAATATCGCCCGTTACGTCTTTAATGCCCTCTCAATACTAATTACAACATTTTTGTGCCTTATGCTAATGAAGTCGTCAATTAATATTAAATTAAAGACATCAAATACTTTGCAGAGACGAAGGGTAAGCTGAGAGAAACCAAAAGTCGGGTCGTTTGTTAAAAACGGGTTTGTAGTGCTCAATCTATAAACGACTTTGATATATGACATAACATTAAATTTGGAATATTTTTGGTGTAGAGGTTAAAAATATATAATGGACATTAAAGGATTTTGAATAAATTAATTTCTTTATGTTAATTTATGTTAAAATTGCTGATTTACTGAAAATTGTAGGAACTTTGATTTAGTTTAAAGGATTATTTTAATTTGGGTTTACTTCTTACACATGTCATATTTAATATATATACATTAAGATCATATATAGTAAACTCAATTTTGATATCGCTCAGATAATCTGATAATAATAAGATAATAATCAGAAATTGACTCTCCTACTCTCTATTTACAAGTCACTCACTGTGAGTGTAAAACTGTAAATTTAATATGTATCGGTGAATTTAATAAAAGTGTACATTAATTAGTTGTTTCTTTAACATTATATATATATATATATATATATATATATATAATATATATATTTAATTAATTATTAATAATCGAATTGCAATTTGAAATGGTAAACAAACAGCGGCGAGCGGAAGTTAATTTCGGTTCATATAATATCACAATATTGTAATAGCAGTGAATAGCTTACTCTTGCCCTCTCCTTCTGTATGCCTCTATAAGCCTCTGCCTCTCGCTCTCTTTCTTACTCACAATAACATTTCTTCCCTCTGCTGCAGCGCTAGAGATTACGCTTACGCTCTATCTCCCTCTCTCGCTCTCTTTCTCTGTTCTCTTGCCTCGGAAAGTATAAATAGAGGCGCTTCGATCGCCGCGAGCTCAGTCTGTCGTAGGGGTACCTAGCGTTAACATCGTGATAGTGATTGTGAAAGTGATTAGCCTTCGACCTGAAAAGAGTGACGTGGCCATTGGAATTGGAATTGAAACTGAATAAACAGGAAGCGATATTCGATACACTATTTACCCTAATTAAAGAAGGAAGGAAGTAAGCAATGACGTGTCCTCTACTGGGGTAAGTCTTAATCATGACAATTATATCTTATACATATTATAATGTTATATCATTATATCATAAATATATAATATATTATTATATCATATATGTATTATATTATACATCTTATTTTATTATATCACATACATACATATGTACACACATGCTATAGGTGGTATTCAGGCCTTGATCTAGAATAAGCTTTGCTAACTAAGAATTTATTATACCCTTGCAGGGTATTATAATTTCAGTCAGAAGTTTGCAACGCAGTGAAGGAGGCACCTCCGACTATATAAAGTACATATATATTTTTTTGATCAGGATCAACAGCCGAGTCGGTCTAGCCATGTCCGTCTGTCCTTCTGTCCGTCTGTCCGTCTCTCCGTTTCTAAGCAAATTAGTCTCTCAGTTTTGAAGCTATCTGAATGAAACTTTGTAGTTAGCCTTCTATATACTCTCACTCGTATATATGTCGGAACGGGCCGGATCGGACGACTATATTATATAGCTGAATTGGATCAAATTTGAGATAAAGCCATTTAAATATACTCTTCAGTTTTGTGTAAAATTTTATGAAAATCGGACTACTATGTCTACTACTACTACTACTATATCATATAGCTATATATAGGAACGATCGAGAAATTAATACAATCAAAATTATAACTTTTTCAGTTTTCAGCTGATTTTCATCAAATTTAAGGTATAGCCATTTTATATAAGTCTTAAATTTTTGTCAAATTTCATGAAAATCGGACAACTATGTATATCATATAGGTGCCATACAAACGATCGTTTGATGTGGAGAAAAAATGCAAATCAGTGAATGTAAAACTGCAAATATAATATGTGTAGGTGAACGAAATGAAAGCGGGTATTACTTAATTGTTTTTTAACACAAATATATATAATTTATATTGTATGGATTCCAATTCATAGAAGTTCTATCTGCAAGGGTATATAAACTTCGGCGTGCCGAAGTTAGCTTCCTTTCTTGTTTTTGAATTAATTCCCTTATTGCCAAAAATCTCATTACTTAATTATAATTTAATATGATTCAGCAATTTGTATTGATGTTATCCAAAATGTATACTCAACTTAAACAGCCTAACTTATTGCAACGCAGTGAAGGAGTCATCTCCGACCATATTAAGTATATATATTCTTGATCAGTGTCATCTGGTGAATCTTTTTAGCAATCTCCAGCAGAAAAATAAATAATTCAAAAATTTTCCGTATATAAATAAAAATAATTACGTATACGTAATATCGTCCTCAACCAACATAGAATATCACGTATACGTACCATTGTCCTCCAGACCCCGAATAATCTTTCCTTTAAATATCTAAAAATTGTATTAATTTTAGTGGTTTATTTTATAGATGGGATACATTTTAAGGAGATTATACTTTCAGTAATACATTTATCATTTTAACACCCTTGAAGACGATTGTAGTTTCAGTCAGAGGCTTACAAATTAGGGATGGAATTATTTCGGACCCCATAACCCATATATATTCTTCATCAGCATTAACATCTGAGTCAATCCAGCCATGTCCGGTAGGTAAATACATTCTTCCAACTTTTTTCGATATTTTTAACAAAAGATAAGGGGTTACATAGTTAAAATTGCCAAAATTTGACCTATAGTTTAATTTTTTAAATTAAGTTTGCAGATTTGTAAACGCTATAAAAACTAACATTGAACAGCTATCCAAACTGAAATTAATTTATTTTTGGCTTAGCTATGATATTTTAAAAATTGTTAAACACCCCAAAAATGAGCATATAAAAATATCGATTTAATGAATACATATTTTAATTAAAATTAAGAAAGGCAATATTCTTCCGCCATATATAATCTAAAGTCATTTGAATGAATTTGAAAAGTGTTTGTTGATTTTGATCAAGATAAATTATCCTTTTTTCAGGGAAGGAAATGCCTCTTTTACATAGTTGTAAGCTTTTGACTTTTCTTTTTTTTTATACCCCTTGTAGGGTATTATAATTTTAGTTTTTTTATGTAGAAATATTCTTGATCAGCATCAACAGCTTTCTCCCTCTCTATCCACCTCTCTCCCTCTCTAACCCACTGTGCATATATGTATAAAGTTTATATATATTCTTGATCAGCATCAAAAACCAAGTCGATCTATCCATACCCATCTGTCTGTCCGTCTGTCAGTTTTAATGCAAACTAGCCTCTCAGTTTTTAATGAATTTTAGTAGTAAGTTCTCTATATACTCTTTTCTTCTCTCCACGGGTCGGAACCAACAACTATATCCTATAGCTGCCATAGGAACGATTTTTTTTTCAAAAATATTCCGAATATACATAAATAAGAATAAAAAAATTACGTATACGTAAGTAATATCGTTCCCAACCAAAATTAAATATCACGTATACGTTCCATTGTCCTCCAGACCCCGAATAATATTTTTTTTAAATATCTAAAAAAAGTCTTACTTTAGGTGATTTATTTGTTTACTTGGATATAGTTTAATTTATACTGTTTAGGGAGATTATACTTTCAGTTATTAATTTATTTACATCATTGAAGACGATAGTAGTTTTAGTCAGAGTCTTACAAATTAGTGATAGAATATTTTGCGACCCTATATATATACATTCTTGATCAGCGTTAACAGGCGAATTTTTCTCATAATCTCCGGCGGAAAAAAAATGTTGGACAATTTTTTCCATTTTTGTAAAAAAATATTAGGGGTTAAATCATTAAAATTGTAAAAATTTGACATAATTAAAGATTTGTTTATTTAATTGAGTATGCAGAGTTATTATTATAATCAAAACTAACATGGAAAAGCTTTTCGAATTGAATTTAATGCTTTTTTGGCTTAGTTATGAGATTTTTAATTTTTGATTTTTCAGAAAAAAATTTCTTCCAAAATGGTCTATAAATATTGATTTAAGTTTAGTTATGATCTATCTCCTATACGATTCAATAATTCAATTGCCAATTCCAAGGATAAATAAACTTCAGCTTCCCGACGTTAGTTTTCTTTCTCGTTATTAATTATATTACAAAAATTCAATGTAGTAAATACCAAAGATAAAACTAATCTTAGACATAGAGAATTTAAGAAACTATCTATAACCCCTGCCAATGAAATCTTTGTAAAATATAATTGCTTAATTACGTTAATAATAATGGTTATAAATATATAAAAATATTAGTTAATTTTCTTATATTATTATATTTATAATATGATAAATTCAACCCGCAACCTTTAGTTATTTTCGACTTAAGAAACACCTGCGAAGATCGCTTTGTGGCGTCTTCACAGCGAATTGCAATTTGCAATGGTAAACAAATTTTGGCTGGCGGAAGGTAATTTCGGTTCATATAATATCATAATATGTATTATAATGGCAGTGAAGAGCCTACTCTTGCCCTCTCCTTCTGTATTCTTCTTTAAGCCTCTGTCTCTCGCTCTCTTTCTTACTCACAATAGCATTTGGTAAGCCTGCTTCCCCCTGCTGCAGCGCTGGAGATGACGCTTACGCTCTATAAGCCTCTGCTGCAGTTCTGGAGGCAGCTCTTACTCTCTCGCTCTCTTTCTCTGTTCTCTTGCCTCGGGAAGTATAAATAGAGGCGCTTCGATCGGCGCGAGCTCAGTCTGTCCTAGGGGTACCTAGCGTTAACATCGTGATAGTGATTGTGAAAGTGATAAGCCTTCGACCTGAAAAGAATGACGTGGCCATTGGAATGCAACTTAATAAACAGGAAGCGATATTCGATACAATAATTACCCTAATTAAGGAAGGATGGAAGTAAACAATGACGTGTCCTCTACTGGGGTAAGTCTTAATCATGACAATTATATTATTTACATATTTTATTATTATATTATATAAATATTATTTTATTATATCATATACATTTTATATTATTATATCACATACATATTTACATACATGCTGTAGGACGTATTCAGGCCTCGAACTAGATTCAGCTTTGCTAGCTATGCATTTGTTTACCCATTAATGCCCTTATTGGAATACAACTTATTACTTAATTTAATTTAGAGTAATACAGAAATTTTTATGAAAGATATTTACAAACGTACACTCAAACTTTACAGTCTAACTTAATTCTAAATTATTCAGTTTTGCCTAATTATTGCAATCTTGCAGGGTATTATAATTTCAGTTAAAACTTTGAAACGCAGTGATGGAATCGTTTCTGTCCCTATAAAGTATATACATCAGCGTAAAAACCCGAAACGATCTAGATATGTCTTAGTGAAATACAATTTTTACCCATTTTTTTTAAATTTTATAAGGGTCTACATCGATAAAATTGTCAAAAATTGACAAAATATTAAAATTTTTTTAAAATTTAAAATTGGGTACGCATATTTATTAGCCCTAAAAAAACTAGCTCAAGGAAGCTATCCGAATTGAAATGAATGCATTTTGAGCTCAGTAAGGATATTTGAAAAACTTTGATTAGTTTAAAAAATTAGTATATAAAAATATTGAATTAAAATACCTAGAAATCCGTTTTTTTTTTGTTTTTTTTTTGTATGTATACGAACGCCAAAAAGGCAATGATTGCCAAGAGTAAAATATACTTTAAAGAAAATATTTCCAAATAAAGATTAATGCATCTTTGGCTTAGTTATGATTGATTTAACATTCAAAACCATGATTTTATGAGTAACTGCAAGGGTATACACATTTCGGCTTCTCAAAGTTAGCTACTTTTCTAGTTCTTATATATATTGTAGGCAAATTTTACGCTAATTAATGGTTTATTACAAAGCAAATAATTTTGTCAACGTAAAATATTCAATTAATATTGTGTTTACCTTAACAACTCATTTACTGTAGAGCAAATTAATATTATATTTTATAATAATCAACGTCCCTGTTAGCCTAACTTCCCGATTTGCTCTTACCCTGTGATTTATGGTTGACCATCTGTGGGCATTTAATGCATCATGGCAATACGGCGGACATGCAATAGGGGCAATAATAATAATAATAACAATAATAATACCAAGGGGTCGGCGAGGAAATTGGCCTTGAGTTGGGGGATGTTGTGTGGCAGAAGGGGGGGTGGTGAGTGGGTGGTGGCTTTGGCGGCATGCAACTTGCACATTTTGCGCCATTTGCAACATTTGCGCTAATTGCGCGCTACATGCACTTAGCAACGCCTCCGCCATTGCCATCAGATGGCCCGAACCGAGTTGAAACCGAAACCGAAACCAGTTCAGGCAAGCATCTGTACCACAACCTGGAGGATGCTGGGATGCAAGGATGCTGGGATCCTGGGATGCTAGATGGAGCCCAGAGAAAGTATATATTGAAGCTGGGAGCCATTAGAAAGGCGAATGCAGAACGCAAATAGAGCTTATTTGCCATAATAAATTTCTCATTAACATTTCATGTAACATGAGCGAATGGCGCAGCCACAACGAGGGAGGCCTCTCACTGCCAGGATGCAGGATGTAGGATGCAGTGGGTTTAGGCCATGTGTGTGTGCGATGTAATGGAAACTCTGGCAGCCACATGAACATTACCAAAATGCTCCACAAACTTTGCGTTTGATGACTTGCAACTGTTTTTAGGGCTCTTGAAGAGGGCAAGACTTTTGGCTTCCCAGTGTCAAGTGGAAAGTGGCAAGTGGCAATAGCAAGTGGCAAGCGGCAGTGGCAGTGGCAGTGGCAATGGCAGTGTTTGTGCCGACAGCCAAGTGCATCGTCAATGCGAAGTGGTGTGGCTCAAGTAGATTTATAAGTAATTATGACCCATGGTTGTAACTTTGGAATTAAACTAACATTTGGGAAGCGATTGGAAGCAATTTAAAACAATTTAGTTAATGAAAACGTATATATTTTTTTGTAGTATTTTTTACTTAGAAGCATTCAGAAAAATTTATATTTATTGTACCTAAAAAAAAAAAAACCTTAGATTAAATTCTTTAAAGAAAATTGAGTACAAACACTTGACTCTCAGAGCTCAAGATACCAAGTAAACAGAAAACCTGCCCTGAAAAGTGCTAGTCAAGTTTTACCACAAAATCCTTAATTTTCCCCACAAACCCCTCGAATTTTTAAGCTTATTAAGCTACTTATTCTCTTGAAAAATATAACTGATATAGCTATTAACTCCTAGAAAATCTGCATTCCTTTTAATTTGCTCTATGGAAAGAGCCAAAATAATACAGGTCAAGAGCGTGTCTTCTTTATAATTGCTTTCATTCATTGTTCGAGGTCCTGTCTGTCTTTTAGCCTCGAGTGTCTTCGTGCCGGATTAAGCCGCGGTTTTTGCCTTTAAGCTGGCAATTAATGTGCATTGGTCTGACAGCGCAGTGTACAGTGGACACCACTTGTTTGTTTCTGCAGCAAACTGGCGATGGTTTATTGCAAGCAAAAGGGTCACTGCAAGAAAATGTGGGTAGTAACTAAAGATAACTAACAAACTAAGATATAAAATTAAGGTTTTTTGTAAGGGATATAGTTAGGGTAAAGCGGAGTAATAAGTTAGGGTATTTAAGTATAACATAACTCAAGGACTTTAAAGGTATAGGTAGTTTCAAAGTTTTTAAGGATTAATAAGAGCAGCAAAGCCTTAACATATTCTAAGGAAATTTTTACTAGTTTGTTACCCCATTTTCTGTCAGTGTCTTAGCAATTCTAAAGACTTGACTTGCATTGCGTTGAGTGGAGCTGACTGAAGCTGAGCTCTCAGCTCTGAGCTCTGGCCAACCGCGAACTGAGGCGCGCCTCAGCTTATGCAACGGTTTTTGTCCAATAAAACAAAAAGCTGGTAAGAGGCGGCAGGCTGGGCGGGCAACGTTTCCTGCCAGCAAACTAATTAAGTTTAGCAGCCAAAGACATTGCACTGGGGGGGTTTTGGTTATAAGAAAGAGACGTTTGCGTTGTAGAAGAAAATGAAATAAGGAGGGGGCGGGAGGCGGTTTTTGCGGCCCCAACCCCCCCGACTAACTTGTCTGATTTCCCTATTTTGGCAGCATACATCATCAACACACTCGCAGCTAAATTAGATGCATAAACTTGTGTTTATTGTTTCGTTTATGTCTGGCTTAAACACACACAGAGTCAAGTCAAGACTTCAAGCCCTTCCAAAGGAAAGAAAAGTCACTAAATGCTCTGCAAAATCAGAGGTAGAGAAGTTATTATATTTAAGCTTAAATTTCAAAGTTAAAATTTACATTTTTGTATCAAATCTATTCCATAATTTCCTTAGTTTATGATTCATTCAATTTTTAAAACTCTTAAAAGCTAACAGTTTTCTCTCGTTTTGTTTGCTTTAAAAAGCTGACTGTTTGTCCTGGGACTTTTTCTACTTGACAGCCTCTCAATTAGGTTGCCTTGCACATTGTTTTTCCATTGTGAAACGAGTGTGTATATGTGTGTGAGTGTGTGTGTCCTTTCACCCCCCTCCTGCCGAGTGCGTGCCTGCGGTTCGCAGTGCGTGCCATGCACATAATTCAGAGCCAAAATCTGCCGCTGACACGAGACAGCAGCACAGCGGCAGGCAACAGCGGAAAAATGAGAGAGTTGCAATAGTTTAAACAACAAACTTGGACAGGAGACATGGGGCACATGGGGCATGGGGCATGGGGCATGGGGCATGTGGCATGGGTGCCTGTGCGTGTGGGTGTGACGCTGCAAGTCGTTTCGATTGCAACAGTGTTAACCGCAAACTTCCGATTGCATTTTCGCAACACCAATGTGCTGCAGTGGCAACACCAACAGGGGCAACATTGTGGTTGTTGCCCCGTCAACTGGAGCGATGCAGCGGTGTGTGGAGTCAATCTCTCTTCCTCAGCCAGGATTCAAGTGGATTCATCCGGCGAGAGCGGAGAAAGAAAGTTCCTTGGCGATTTTTCGATTTATTAAAAGGGGTATTCTAGGGTATTTTCTCTTCGGGCTTGCTGCTTCTAAATAGCTGCGCTGAGAGAAATTTATATACCTAACAATATAAGGGGATTTTTTAAGGGGAAAACTTGGAAAATTTAAGCGCAATCTAATGATAATCATGGCAGTTATTAGGTATTAAAGTTAAGATCTTAGCATAAATCTATCTCTTTCTATTAGCTGGGGGGGGGGGGGATCTGGGAATTTGCTAATTTTTCCATTTATTTTTCTGATATTTAGTTATATTTTCCTAGTTTATCATTAGGTTACAAATTTACGTTATTTAAACTTAAAATGATTTAAGCTTATAATAGATATAGCTGTGACTGGAAGATGATAGCTTAAAATTATCTATAACTATAGCAAAAACTAATAATAATAATTTATTAAAATTATGAAACATTATGCTTAATTTAAAGTGTTTTTAATTTCCCAAAAATGTAAAGCTATTAAAACTTTAAATAGTTTCAAATATTTACTTTTCACAATGGAAACTAGTCACGTAATAAATGTGATTATAGTTTAGAATGTTCTATAATCATAGCTATGGTCAAGTAGGAGTTCAAAAGGGGTTATCAACTTGCTAATTTCAAATGCAAAAATACCACCCATTTCTCTGAGTGCACTTGTGCTGCATGCAATGGCTGCTGTTGCTGCTGCTGCTGGTTGTTCGCCAAGTTGTCGGCCATTTGAGAAATTGTTGCAACACACGCGCCTAATGGGCGAAAAAGGGGGCGTGGCAGCACCAGGGGTGTTGAGCGGGGAAAAGGGGGTGGGGAAAAGGGGGCTGGAAAAAAGGGGTGGGCGTGACCGTACATGGCTGACGTGAGCTGACAGGCGCCAAAAAAAGAAACGACAGCCGTCGCCTGGCAGCTCCGTCTATTCAAGTCGACTGCTGACTGCGCCGCAAGTGTGAAATATTTCCCAAAGAAAGAAAAGCGAACGTGAGGCAGGAATTGCTACCTCTGTGCAGCCTCCTCAGCCACCCCCCCCCCCCATCCTCTTATACCTACGCCACTGCATTTGCCCCACCATCAACTAATCCACAGGCAACCGCAGGCAGTTAAGGGATGCGCCTGGGTATATCTGTGTGTGGCATCAACTAAAGATGCACTGAGCTCAAAACTGTCATCGGAGGTTAGCCAGGAAATTTGATTATTTCAGGCTCATTAGGATGAATGGTTTAAGGGGATATTAGAGTATATATATATAGGTATATGTATATATGGATATATATCAGGTCTTAAAAGCTGAAAGAACAGCTTACTTGTAGCAGTCATTTGTAAACATTACAAAAGAAAGCCACTACTTTTTGAAACCTTGTCAGACAAAAGGTATATTAAACTTGAATGTTTAGTTTTTTATAGTTACCTTGTTTTAAGTATTTCTTAAAATTATAATTAAATTTCCAGTGCAACTGAAATTGAAGCGACGGTGCCGCCTGTGACAAGCGGCCCAATGGTCGCCGACGAATCACGGAAATTGTTTTGCCGCGTGCAACGCTATCTATAACTCTGTGTGGCACGTTTTTCGTCCTCCACAGGACTCGCTGAGCACCCCCTCTCACACACATCCTTTTCAGAGTCTCTTGGTGGTACTTCAGCCAGATCCTGGCCGGCGTCACGCCAAATCGCCAGCAGTTGCAAGTGAAAAGAGAAAGAGAGACGGACCTTTTTCTGGGTTGCCCCATGCAGGGACACATATGGGGATGTTGCAGCCATTGCCATTGTTGCCCGCTGCCAAGCCCAGCAAAATGTACGAAGGTATTGACTGGATTTTGAGAGCTGGAAGCTGGGAGCTGGGTTTTGTGGGGATTTTCAGATTTTCAGATTTTCGGATTTTAGCCATGCTCTAACATTGTTGAGATAATTACAAGATTCCGCCACCGCGTCAAGCGACATGACGCCCCATTGGGTGCCAGTTGAAATCACTTTATACTCTTTCCTCTCCCCCTCCAGCACGCCAAGTTAATTAAATAATCATTTTGCACCCATACAAACATCTGCTGCAAGTTGCATCCTTTTTTTGCACAAAGCTGTAGGGAAGAGGGAGAAGTTGGGGCAAGGATGAGTTGCAATCTGAAAATTTGTGGAATTCGGTAATGAGTTGCCATTGTGATTAGTAAAAAAGCAAACATATTTTTAATGATTTTAGTTGAATGAACTTTGGGGTCTTACTATATCTTTAATAAAGTGAAAGAGTAGATTATTCAATTAAGAAATAGATTAATTTAACAACTCACCAAACACTTTAGATTCCTTTACTATACGAGCTCTGACTTACCTGATATATTACGATGTTAACCTTAATTATTTTTCTAAATTGCACACATTTTCTTAGTTTATTCCCACTTAAGCTCAATTTGAGTTCGATGAGGCAACAACTTGCAACCGCTTGTTGCACAATTTGATTGATTACAATCGCTTGCTCTGTGCTCGAACCCCTCAACCCTGGGCATTTCCTGCCCTTAGCCCCCCTGAGTCTCAACGCTAAATGGCTGGCCATCAATGAGAACGGCTTTTGGCACCTTATTGGCCCAGTTTTAACCCTGGTCAATAGCACACACACACACACACACACACAGGATATTGTTATGTGTCTGTGTTTGGCCCTCTCTTAACCTGCTCTGAGCATTCCAATTACTTTCAATTTGTTGAGCGCGCTTTGCGCCGAACTTGAACTTGTCTTGGAAATGCACTAAACTAAATGGAGAAGATCGAGTAAGTTGGAGTTGTTTAAGATATATACTACTTGGAGAAAAAATTAAGGTCACTAGGGTTCAAAAAATATTGCATCTTTTTGTATGAAATATTTGTTTTTATAAGTACTTTATTCTTTAATTGAAGAAAATATAAGTGAGTATTTTATAATTGAATGAGTGCTTGACTGTGAAATACCCTGTACTCCTTAAATTTAAATATCTGCTAATGTTTTAGATATATATTGAATTCTATTTACTTTTTCGATATTAAATCTGAAGGTAACTATTATATATAAAGTAAAAATACTTGATTAAATGAAATTAACGAATGTTAAATCTAAAGATATTTATATCAAGAGTCTTATAAGATATATAGACATTATCATATCGTAAATAACATAAAGTAACATATTAGTTAAGAAATAATATTTAATAATAATAAAGTAATATATATATAAAAGGATCTCATTTAAAGTTAGGAAGTCATATATATATTTTACCATTTAAAGTTAAGAAAATATTAAATATATTTTAACTTTAAATGAGATAACTAATGCATTTACAATTAAAATAAGTCTATGTATTTTTTAACCATTTGTATTTTATTTATTGGAGTTTAATTAACGATTAATAGTTCATTATTTTTTTTGTTAATTGATGAATGTTATTTAATATTAACCTTATTCCACATTCTGAATTTATATTTATTGCATTAGTCAAAATAAATATATAAACAGGAATATTGAAAGGTTAAACTTATATTTTGAGCATTAGTCAAAACGAATTAAATTCTAAATAGTTAGTTAAGTATGTTAATTGATCATTCTTCCCCTCATATATTGAGACAGTATAAATTTATCAACATTTTCTGTCATTCTTAAGTAAATCACAACCAAGCAACCAACCTTTACATCCTCCACTTACCTTAAAAAACTGTCTTATATTTTTACTAATCACCTGAAACCCTTAAAGCTCCTCAAGTTGCATTCAAAAGTAAGCAACATGAAACCCAGTGGCAGTGGTTATGCCACTAGCCGCAGATTTCTCACAGTGTCGATGTGGGCTCGTTGTGGCTTTTGATAATATGGCATCCTAACAAAGTTACTGGCCCGGGAAAGAGTAGATGCGAACGAGAATGAAAAGCCAAGTCAAAAACTTGGCCCCAATTGTGTATGTGTGTGTATATATATATGGGGGAAAGTTGGGGAAGAGGCAGCGTGGAGCTAACTAAATTCATTTAGCTGCCAGTCGGAAGAGCAACCGGGGATTGCAAGGACTGCAAGGACTGCAAGGACTGGCAGGACGAGTGGCTGCGAGATGGCTCTGAGGTCGGAGGCCGACAGAAAGTCTGTAATAGCGAATTTATCTATGTGGCTAAAGGTGCAACCGAGCTGTCTTGGCCTGTGCATCGATGTCGGGTGCCACATTATTATTTCACTCGGTGAGCAATTGTTGTTTGTCCAAGGACACACACACACACACACACACACAGGATGCGATGGGGTCTGGGGACAGGGACACTCACAGAGGCAGGCGAAAATTTATTTGTTCTGATCTCATTTTTATTGAAAGCAATTTAGCAGAGACTACAAATCGCTCATTTCTAATGGACTCGCATTTATTCCGGCCACATGGTGAGCGGCAGTCTGCTTATTACTTGTGATTCATTTGCAGGACCCCGGGGCAGGACGATTGATTCAAATTTGAAATGAGTCAGAGAGAGAGGCCGGAAAAAAGGGGCTAGAGTTTGGTTTATACCATCAGTCATGTCTTATACTTGACAGTTCTTTAATAAGAGGGGAGCTTTAACTAAAAATATTTTTAGTCGTGGAATATAAAGATACTCAAGATTAGTTTGATTATAACTGAAGGATTAAATAAGTTTATAATAAGATGTTTTACTTGAAATGAGAGAGAAGAAGGTACATATGACTATAGGTCTTCTTTGAATTAACAATTCAATTAGGACTAACTAAGTCTAAGGACTCTCCTTTCGACTTTGACTCCTTGATAGCCACAGAAATTTGGTTTGAATTTCCGTGTTAAAAGTGTCCTTTAACCGTTGACCAAAACTCAAAATGTCCGCGAGACTTTTCAGCGAAAGTGTGTCCTTTCCTATACCCGCAGGATCTGTCCGCCAAAGTGTCGGCTGCCCGCCGGAATGTCTGACGCCGCACAGTCGCACAAAAGATACTTCCTCCGAGGTAATCAATATTTTTTATCGGGCAAGGAATAAAGGTTATATATATATATATATAAAAAAAACAAAGTATAATATAATTTAACCCAGCAAAAGGGCATAAAGATATCGACTTATATAAACTCATAAACTACCGAATGGACTTAAAAAATCCCTTGGGTTTCGCAGTGGGTATTAATTTCACAAAGCTATCTTTTGGTCAACGTGGCACTGTGGCAAGCCTTCAGTGCGGAATGCTTTGTGTTGCTGCTTTAATTGAAAGCAATTAATAATATCGATGGGACACGTGGATACAGATACATCTGCGAGTGGCGGTGTGGCATTCACCTACAAAACACAGATATACTTACGCCGACACCTGCGTGTGTGTGCGGGGAGTGTGTCCTGTGTCCTGTGTGTGTGTGTGTGTGGGCCCATTGACAAATGGCGTTTTTAATTAAAGGCAATAAATATGTTTGAGTCGTGGCGAAAGATGGAAATAATGGAAAAACATGCAGAAAGAAATCCAAAGCCATCCCATTCCATGCATAAATCATAACAGAAAGCGACATATATCTGTACATAAGTGTAAATGTATATATTTATCATGAATATATTTAAATATATATCTATATGTAACATATATATATATAGATGTAAGTGGGTAAGCGTATCTCTGCCCATATCTGTGTGTGTGTAAACATACAGAAAAAAATCAAAAGCGAATACCAGCATTTTAAGGGGGTAATGGCAAAAGCCGACTGGGACTGGCAATCGTGTGTAAAACTTCAAACAATTTTCATTAAAAATTAAATTTCCTTTGCATAATTAAATAAACTTGAAGCACACGTAGGAGGCAGGAGGTATTCCCTTAGGTGAATGAAGGCAACTTGATGGTTTGAAGGATTAATTTGCTTTGCCATTATCGTTTGCGGTGCTGGGGTTTATGTGGGTGCGTTCACCAAATCGAATAAAATTACATGAAACAACCTCAGGCAAATAAGAAATCTGCAATTATTTTATAAATTATATAGAAAGATACAGAGATATAAAAATGTAGAGATAAAGAGATACTAAGATGCAGAGATGCGGAGATACAGAAGTAGAGAAATACAGAGATACAGAGATACAGAGATACAGAGATTCAGAGATTCAGAGATTCAGAGATTCAGAGATACAGAGATACAGAGATACAGAGATACAGAGATACAGAGATACAGAGATACAGAGATACAGAGATACAGAGATACAGAGATACAGAGATACAGAGATACAGAGATACAGAGATACAGAGATTCAGAGATTCAGAGATTCAGAGATACAGAGTTACAGAGTTACAGAGTTACAGAGTTACAGAGTTACAGAGTTACAGAGTTACAAAGTAACAGAGTAACAGAGTAACAGAGTAACAGAGTAACAGAGTAACAGAGTAACAGAGTAACAGAGTAACAGAGTAACAGAGTAACAGAGTAACAGAGTAACAGAGTTACAGAGTAACAGAGTTACTGAGTAACAGAGTTACTGAGATATAGAAATGCGGAGATACAGAGATATTAAAATATTGTGATACAGAGATGGAGAGATAGAGAAATAAAAAGGGGTATGAAGAGAGTTAGCGAGAGACATAGAGACAAATATAGAGAGAAAGAGGGAGAAAAATATATAGACAAATAAAAATAGTTAAAAAGAGTTAAGAGAAATATAACCTGCAAGGTATGGAAGACCGTTATTTGGAAAGAGTTTAATAGATTACACTTAGAACAAGAACACATGACTAGATCAATTCGGTTTTTAATGTTGATCAGGAATATGTAAACCTAACATGTATTCCCTTCACTGCATTACAAACTTCTGTCTAAAATTGCAACACCCTCTCAAAAGGGTATATAACTAGCAACTAATTTAAGACAAGCTCCATATTCATAGTCTCCATAAATAATGACAAATTAACCAGAGAATCCAGAGAATATTTGACTTTTTTTCCGCTTTTTAGTAAGAACTGGAAAAAAAATGTGAAATGCATTACGACATCCTTTGGGGGGCAATCATTTGGCTGCAGCGATCAACTTTTTCAGCAGCGACTTCCGGACTTGGCATGCCAAATTCCAGGTCCCGGCTCCTTTGGTGCTCTGCAAAGCGGAAAATACTGATGCACAGAGCTCACTGGCACAGTGGAGGCCACTCGGAGAATGAATTCTCCACGAGTAGGGGGAAGGACAACGACGACAACGACAACGATGACGCCAACAATGCGGGGGATTGAGGGACTTTGAGGGTAAGGCAGGACGATGATTTTCCCGCCAGAGTCTGATGGAATCATTGGACTTCGTTTCCGTTGCACAAAATGTTTCAATTTGCTGGGGACAGAGCGCGCAAATTAGAAATGAAATAAAACGGCAAAGAGTGCCGGCAATCCTTTTCCCCAGAAAATCGTATGCCCCTATGAACACTGGAGAGGATGTGCCCGAGTGCCGCCGGATTGCTTCCGAGTGTATGTGTGTAGGAGGACGGAAAACTTTGTCATTCTTACGGGAACAGATAGTTCCGCCCCAGAGTCCGGCTCATTTAATGGTCGCGCCGAGTGCAACTTTTCAAATGCGTTTAATATTTAAATGGCACGCCGAAAAACGGCATTGGCCAATTTCAGGTTCCCTCCGCGCTCTTTCAGTCTTTCGACCATCGGTTTGTGGGGGGGTTCGGGCAATGCCTGGCAGCCAGGACTTGTCATCGCTTTGCTCCAGAGTTTGGATGCTCCTGCCTCTCATCCTCTCATCCTGCCGGAGGCCACCGCACACATGCAAATTTGTTTTGTAGTTTGGCTGCTGGGAGGGAAAAAGGTACTGCGAGAAAATTTGTGTGATTTAAGGGACAGGAGAATTTGAAAATCTCAGAAAAAACAAGGGAGGAACCTAACTTTGGCAAGCTAAAGTTTATATACCCTTGCAGTTTCTAATTGGAAATCGATCATAACTAAGCTTAAAGTATACGGATTCTTTGAATTCTTTGGAAGCCTCTGACTGTAACTATAATCGTCTTTAAGGGTGTAAAAATATATAAAATATATAATCTCCTTAGACGGTGTAAATAAAACTATATCCCAGTTTCAAAGTAAGACTAATTTAGATATTTAATGAAAAGGTTATCCGGGGTCTGGGTGACAACGGTGCGTATACGTAATATTCCATGTTGGTTGAGGCGATATTACGTATACGAAATTTTTTTATTTATATTGGTTTTCAAAGTTTAAAAAATCCAGAAATCCAACAGAAAGATGTTCTTTGTTAGCTTTTAAGTGGTAAATATATCTGCATACCCAATATAAAATTTAAAAAAATTAAATTTTGTTTTTTTTTTTTTAATTTACGATGTAACACCTTATCTGTTTTTTTTTAAATCGAAAAAAAAGTTGAAATAATATTTTTCCACCAGCTATGGGCTTGATCGACTCAGATGCTGATTCTGATCAAGAATATATATGATTTATATGGTCAGAAATGATTCCTTCACATCGTTAGAAGCTTCTGACTGAAGCTTTGCAAAACTCGAATTAAATTATTTGAAGGTTAAAAAATTACAATAATTTATTGTATTTGCTCTTCATATTTATATATAATATATAGTTTTATATAATATATATATTTTTTTTTATACTACTTTGTCCATTTTTTAACAATCTTTGTTATAGTTTAGACAAGAATCGCTTGCATCACATTAGCTTCAACTAGTTTTGTCCATGATTTTCTACTGCTTTCCTAACATCTAAATAAAGTAAATCAAGGTTAACAATTTAGTTAATTTATTTTATTAGGTTTTTATAACTTGTGGTAATTTTTCTTAGAGTGTATGCTCGCTCGAAAAGCCTGCGGAGGCCACAAAGTTCGTACTTTGGAGCAACCTGAGCCATTCTGTCCATTCCCGCTTTCGTCACTCTCTCACTCCGTCACTGCCAGGACTACCAGGACTACCAGGGTAGGGACTCTCCTGCGAAAGTACACTGAAAAAAAGCATATAATTAAATCAGGAATTTTGAAGGGCTTACTATTGGTCAATTGAAAGAAATCTAGTTATGAAAAACCAAGCACATGAAATAGTAACAAAGCTAGAAAAGGCGTTTAAATTGAATTAAACAATAGAGAATGAGTGACATATATTTCATATATTTTTATATATGTATATTCCAATTTATAAATGTGCACTGCATACACATTTGACACTCATGTTCTGCAACATATGAAAACCATTATTTTTCCACAGAATTTCTAGCTGACACCGAAACCACATTTCTCCCCATGTACTGTGGCGTTCATTTGGCGTACTTAAGCTGCTTAGCGGCAACTGGTCGTCGTCATTTCCGGTACAGTGGGCCACACTTGCCTTTGGCAATGGCAGTGGCAAACGTTGCCACCGCTGCCATGACCCTTCCCAAAAAAAACGAACCCAAAATCCTTTGCTGCAACTTCGCCGAAATGCAACTGATGACCACATTTACTCAATTAAGTTGCAAATTTAAACGAAAAAGCCCGACCAAAGGCAAGTGCCCAACGAAATCCGTAAAAAGGAAGTTCAGTTCACATGCGAATGGGTTGACAGGGCAGGGATTACGCTTAATATGGTGTGAACATTTATTTAAATGCCTTAAAAGCGTTTCTGCAAACTGGGAGCAACACCAACCTAATTGAAGGTGAAGGTGCAGTAGGAGAAGGAGCAGGAGCTTCAGCTGACCTCCTGGCTTACCGCCTTCCAAAAATGGGGATAAGGATATATGGCAAAGGATTTGACAGAGAAGGATTTCGTGAACTTCGAACAAGTCTTAGTTATATTTAATAAAGGAAATCACTATCACTTTTGCATTCCAAGGGAATAAGGGATTAAAGATATATGGAAAAGGATTTGACAGTGAAGGATTTCGAGAACTTGGAACAAGTGTTTGTTAGTTTTTATTGGGAAAATCATTATTACTTTTGCATTCCAAAAAATAAGGGAATAAGGATATATGGCAAAGGATTTAACAGGGAAGGATTTCGAGAACTTGGAAAAAGTCTTAGTTATATTTTATAGAGGAAATTACTATCACTTTCGCATTCCAAGGGAATAAGGATATATGACAAAGGATTTGACAGAGAAGGATTTCGAGAACTTGGAAGTTAGTTAGATTTTATAGGGAATTATTCCCATTACCATTATCACTTCCTTACATTTTAAATTACTTCAATCTATGCAATATAGATCCCGGTTTTTTTTTATGTGTGGCTTTGCTTTTGCTTTATATATTTTATAAACTATATATGTATATAAATAACTACCGACTTCTGGGCAAAACTGATCGATCGATCAAGTTTCGAGTGCTGGAATTTTATTTGACATCGCCTTGGATGCCCTTCAGTCGTCAAAGTTTCGATTGCATTGTCTTCGGGCCTTGGGAGCGTGCGGAACAAGCTTTGGCCAAGTATTTCACTCACTTACTTTTACCTTTGCCAGAGGGGGAAAAGGGGGAGGAAAGCTGGGGGAAAATCTCGGGGAAAAGCGAGCAGAGCAGAGCAACTCGATCCGGGGGAGTAAAAGTTTACCATGTTGCATTGTTTGGCGTAGCACAAAGTGAGCAGCCCTAAAAGTTTCTGCGTCCATTCATAGAACATTTCCCTGCAATAATTATTTTGTGGCCGCAAGTTGGCAGGCGCATGCATAGGGCAGTTGAATGGACCGCAGTCCATCTGAAGGCACTGAGAAAAATATATATAGACAAGCTAAGAAGCAAACTATTAATATATTTAAAGTATTTATCAAAAAACGTTTATACAAAAAAGTGGAATTTTTGGATCTACTTGGGGCTTTACAAAGGCATTGAGTAGCTCCTAGGCTTTATATTTAATTAGGCACTTTTCTCCCAGTGTACGGTGGCCAGCTTGGTCCATGGCCGACTCGTTTATGTGCTTTTAATTAAAATAACCAACACAACACGCAGCAGCGAAGGAGGCACAAAGGATTGGCCATACGGAAGGCCAAGGAGCAGAAATGGCCCAAAATGGAGAAGGGGAAGGAGAAAGCATCCTGGACAAGGAGCTACAGCTGGAGAAGGATCTGGGCATCTTTGTCTTACTCTAATGAACTTTTTGGCAAATTTGGAGGCCCGCAATGGGTTCGAGGGTCGGGGGTCGAGGGTTGAAACTGTGGCAAGGACACGTTGAAGGAACATTTCGGCCAGGACTTGTGGCCAGCCGCCCGGCAACGTCTTCATTGCCACATTGCCACATTTCGAGAATTTCATTAATTTTTCGTATTCGTTTGCGGCAATTGTTCATTTGTGGTGTTGGTCAGCCAGGCCGAAGGAAGGGGGATACTTGGCTCCCAAGGATCCTTGGGATCCTTGGGATCCTTGGGCCTCGGAAGTAGTGTTGTTGCAAGTTAATGTGCTGCATTCGTTTTGGAATTTTATATGCGGTCAGCGTCTCCATTTCAAACACAATGGCAATGGAATCATTTATTCCGCCCGAAGGGATACCAGGATCCCTTCCCCAAAACCAACCTCCTTCACTTTGGTGACTTCAAATTAATTTGCATAAATAAACTACATAAATAAATTGAACAACATTGTCACAATAATATCGTCGTCGTCGTCGTCGTCGTCGTCGTTCTCGTTGAGCCAGTGCCATCTGTAATGTCGGTCATGCCCACACAAATTACTAAACTTTAATTGCGAATAGCCCAAATGTGCAACTGATTTATGAATTCATTTGGATTGCGATCTGAAATGAAATGAAAATTCAATTTCAATAAAGACCTTTTGTGGACAAAACTCGGCCAAAGAATAATTATAATTAATATCCTTGTGTGCCAACACATCATAACGCCCAAATTAACTCGCCAATTCCAAAGAAATTGCGTTTGTGGCATTTATCAATCATCGGTTCAATCACAATCTATGGCTCAGCACAGTGTCACGTAGACAAATCTAGAAGGATTTCAATGAAACTGCACTTGGAGAAAACTTGTGAAACAATTTCTAGGGAATAGGGAATGTTATATGGGAAGTATAGTTAATATAGTTAGAAAAGATGTAAATCTCATTAAATGCAGTAAATTAAATACCTTAAAGAAAAGTAAATACAGTAATAAAATCATAACAAAATAGAGTTTATTCTGACTTAAAAAATATATATTTCAAACTTTACTAAGAATTTACTAAATTAAAACATTCGCGCATAACACTTTTAAAGCAATAAACATTTGTCTTTAATTATACAAAATTCTCTTATTAAATTATAGATTTAATTATAGATATTTAAGTATCTCAGATATTTGCTTATTCAAAGGTCAAAGTGCATTTAAAAAAATAAAATTCCATATTTTACTTCAAAGGAGATTATTTGTATTTAAGACTGTAAAAAAAAGGTAACATTAAAAGGGCATTGAAATTCATATATATTTCTAAGCAAATAAAATATATACCTATTCAAAGAGAAAGATATTTCTTAAATTAAATAAAAATCCAAATTGACTATAAAAGAACAATGAAAGTGAGCCAAATTTAAGAATCGTTGTCAATCATTAAAATGACTGTTGTTGCGAAGTTTTGTCAAAAAGGTAAATCGAATTTTGGAGCTTAAATTGGGAAATTCCTTTGTGGCGTTGGCAAAAGTGAAATTCAAATGAATGAAATAAACTATTTTATAATGGAAATGAGTAGAGTGGTCTGGGATTATATACTCCCCTTGCTAAAATGTACATTTTAGTCACACAGAAACAGTTTTAGTTTTTATCTTTTTCCCGCTACCATTTGTGGTATTTTGATTATGAATCATAGCGTGTCATAAACAACGTTTTATCGCATTGCATCATAACATAGTATATTTTTGGTACCCAAAATGATGCCGCAGGATAGCATCCTGTGTCCCCTGGTCATAAAATATGCCACATGTTCGGCTGCTGTAAACAGTTACAATTACTGGAAGGGAAACAGTCGAGTTGGTCGAGTTGACGATTAATTGCCAGAACCGCTGCTGTGCCTAAGCTGCAGACTAGTTCTCAAAAAAAAAGAGGAGACCCCAAATATATATAACGGGGAAATCCCTGGAAAACCAGGAACAGGAACAGGACTCACCACCCACCCCCAATGGGCGCACTAAAAATGCTGTTAAGTTTTCAATTTGCATAAAATGGCTGCCAAAGGGGGAAGTGACAGTGAAAAAGCAGCTGCCATTTTGTTTGCTGCTGGCACACGGCACAATTTATTACAGTCTTCCTGCCATATACAATCATATATATACATATATACATATATATGTACCCCTGTGGATATGACTGTTCCTATTCGAAACCGGATACAGGAATCTGGGACGAGTCCTGCCCACACACCTAACATACATACATATGTTTTATGATGCACGCATGGCACTCCCCCTTAATTTCAGTCATAATTACCTGGCCTAATGACGGATTAGACCAGGCAGTAGTACAACAGGCTTGCACTCTTTGAAGCCCATCACGTATTTGCATTGTTATCGTTTTTATTATTGCCACTTCTACGTGTCCTCCGACCTGGCACCTAACCCCAATTGTCTGTGTCTGTGTCCGTGTCTGATGTCTGTCCCTCCCTTTGTTTTGTTATTGTTGAATGGCGCCGGGGCACTCTACATGCCTCATAATCCAAAAAACTTCCAAAGTCGATTTCTGTGCATAATTCCTGTTGTACGGACTCCCAGGGTAGCAGCAACATGTGGCCCAAAAGAAAAAAAGGGTCTCCCCGCCAGTGCCAGTCTGGCTTTTTATTTTTGTTGTTGTTAAAAAAGGGCTTCTCGCTGAATTGTCGACGAATTTGACAGGTTCAACTAAAAAGGAAAAATAATAATAAAAAATAAAGGAAAATGAGTGCCAAGTCATAAGAGCAGAGTTACTCAAAGCCGAAGGTAGAAATGCTCTATGGAAGGTTGATGAGAGATTAGGGTTTATAATATAAATTTATAGCTTTTAACGGGACTATATTAAATTCCATGAAATGTTTTTAATAATAATAAAATATACATATAATATAATATTTTATAATCATACAATTTTAATATTTCGGTTGGGTTTCTATGCTTATAGTTTAATTTTCTCTACCTTATGAACTTTATGGATCATGGAAAATATATACTTTTCTTGACTTTATTCTTCCTCGCCTTAGGCATAACTTCCTTAAACTATTACCTTCAAAAATATATAAGAATTAAAATATTAAGTATACAAATAAATATATATAAAACAAAAATACTTAATACTTTAATAAGTCGTTTCTAAAAAATATTTTGTATACATAAAGTATTCTACACGTTTTTAAAATATTTCTTTTATTCGCATATCATAAGCCTTAGTACTAATACCTTTTAAAGCCAAATTTAGAGAGAGAAAACCCATTGAGAGGTTAAAACCATATAAAGTTCAGGGTTTTCCATGGTTTGGGTAAATCGATGGAAATGAACTTGCGGCGTTTTGGGATTACCAATCGATGGAACGCAGACGACGCCAGTCTCCACGTGGGTGACTGGCAAAATAATTTTAAAGTCTGACATTTTAAGATGCATAATGAGAACTTTAAGGATACGAAACAGTTAAGCAAGGTTTTAAAGGGGATACAAGTACCTTACTAGGTTCAAGATGGTTCCTTATCGTGAGAGAGTCTAGAAATAATCAAAAAACTCTATATCAAGTTTTTAATTTAATTAAAATTGCATGTTTTCACAGTCCTTCTTTTTAACAATCTTAATAATAAATATACACTGTAAAAGAATTGCTTTTTAGCTTGTTAAATACTATTAAATATTTGGTGGTGTTTATGAATTCAAAAGGGTTTTCAAAACCCTTAAAAATGTGTTCAAATTTAAGCTTAAAAAATTTTACTTTGTATGGAAAACAAATATACACTGAATATTGCTTAAAAATATATATATTTTGGATATATTTGAAAAGGTTTTAAACCCCTTTAATTATACAGAATTGAGTACTATTATTTTTTGCTTTAGATGCAATACAAAATGTTAATAAAATAAATCACCATTTATTTATTATAAAGGTTGTCAAATCTCTTAATAGAATATCTGCTTAACAGTTTGTGGTAATTAAAAGTAAATTAATAGAACATATAGATACCAATATGCCAGATTTAATTAAGCATACATTTATATATGTATATTTTATCTAAATATTTTATAAAAATTAGTCAGTATTTAGCATTTTCTTCTTTTGCGACTTTTTGTTTTGAATGCCATTTCCTTTTATTTATTTTTTTCTGTTTGTCCTGGCTTTTCAATCTTGCAGTTAAACCCTTCGACTTAACCGCCTCCAAACCCAAACCCAAGCCCAAACCCGATCCCAATCCCATTCCCAATCCCGATTCCAATCATCGTCGATAGCTTTGCCCTCCATGCCATGGACATCCTGCACACAAGTTGGCTAAAGAAATGAACTTAAAAAGTTACTTTGGCTTAGGGCGGCTTAAAAGTGGGCCATGTGTGAGACGGCAAATGGGGGAGTGTCTGCCTTCCGCTTGGCAGCCTCATTTTAATATTTTCATAAGTTATTTATTAGAAAGTTTTTCACAGTTTTCAACCCACTGCTGGCAGCCAGCTGAGTGTGTAGGCTTGTTTTTCCAGCGTATTTCAGTTCAAAGTTTTCCATCTGCCAGTTGTCAACACTTGGGGCTTAGCGACACCATCTGGCCCATGCCAAGTCACGGCTCCTCCCTCATTACTACTACCATTTGTGTGTGTTTGCACAGGCTTTTTTGCCCCTTTTTTCCCTTTTGTCTTTACTATTTTTACACGCAAAGAAAATAATATAAATTAGAAATCAAAACAATCTAAATCAAGGCACTCAAAAGACAGAAAAGAAATTAATACTCTCACTTTTGGAGTAACCAGAAACTAGCTCTCTACAATATTTTTCCCAGTGCATGGACTGTATTTTCAGCTGGTCTTCCTTGTTGAGTTTGCCTGTGTCCCTGTTATAGACTGAGACTAAGCTGATTTTCAAATGATTTTTGCCGGTCGTGGCATAAATTACCATCAGGCTCTGTCGCGCCCACGACAAAAGTGCAAAAAGTGAAAAAATACTTGGAAATGCAACTTAAAAATCCCATGCTAACAAATTCAAATTATCTCTAGCTGGAAATAAATTCAAATTAATCCGCAAAAAAAAAGAACTACTAAGTATGCCAAGGATAGTAGATGCTCTTCAGCTCAAGTGCGCTGCTTAATTTCAATTAAAGCTGAGCAATTTTCACAGTTTGTTAATCTTAACTAGAAGTCCGCGCCAATAATTAATTATCCCCCCTTTTTGGCCTGGCCCAGAGAGTGTGGACAGTCGTTTGTGAGTGGAATTTAACTGAATTTGGGGCCAGGATCCCACTCCTCCTCGTTCTCATCTTTCATTTGGCTTAAGGTATAAGGCTACTTGAAACTTTTAGCACTTAATAACGAATGTTTTCCCTGCATGAGCCGGAGAGGTAGGGGGGTAGGGGAAAAGCTGACTATTACTACTTGAGTTATTAGAGTGCATAAAACGCACTTTTCGACGCTGGAAATTTATTGGAGCACATTAGAAAATTCGCCACGACATACATATACGAAGGATACCCGGACTCCCAACTGCCGGTACACTTAAGGACTCGGAAAGGAGCGTCAGCTTTGGTCATTTCGGGTAATTTAATTAAATAGAACTGGGGGAAGGGGAAGGCAGCTACACTGCAAAGAAACTATATGAAAATAAGAAGGATAACACTCTTAATTTTCATTGATTTAAATAGCTCAAACTAATTTATATACATATACTCCAAAAATAACCAGAGTAAGGCTCATAAATTAGGTAGTTAGATTTTTTAAAAACTCCTCTCCATATCTTGTTGTTCCTTGATTGACCAAGATTGACACCAAGTGCCTGTCTGTCCTGGCTAAAATCCCCTTAAATGTCAAGACATTTGCTTTTAGCTGCTTCTCCTCGGTGGAATCCTCCTGGCTTAGTCCTGGCTCATTAGCACTCAATAATAAACTACCATCCGCCGGCAAGGATGTGAGCTATGTCCTTCCGTGTGCGGTTTGTGTATGTCCTTTGCTGTGTTTTAATGCATCATTTAAACTGTAATCTATCTTGGAACTAAGCTCTGCTATCAACGCACTTGGATAGAACAAGCGGATGTGGACACCTGCAGCACATGAAGAAAAGTTCAGGGATATATTTTAAAGCAAATTGTTTAAGAAAAAAATTACTCTTACATAAGTTTAAAACAACCCTTGAATGCTTAGCTAAGATGAGCAATCAAAGAGTGGAGAATTATGAACAAATTATTGTCCTGTAATTAAAGGGACTTTTTTCATGTTAGGCAGCAATTACCTTTGAGTGTTTAAATTTGGACAATTAATTGACAAAATGTAATCAAATTCAGATACATTTCAAAATAAATTCCCTACAAATAAGCAATTGAAACAATTATTAAAATCAAAAGACAAGCCTTTGTCATATGCCATTTGATACTTTAATTCAAATCTTAAAATGCTCTTTTCTGTTAAATAAAAACTAGTTTAAATGAAAAATTAAAATGATTACAACTGATATCAGATTCCTTTTGCCTTGCCTTGATTTTGGCCAAGTTTTCGATTACTTAAGTCGCACTTTAAGGCAACGAGAGGGGGGATTGGCTCTGCTAATTGCCACTTTGCCGCAAATGCGATCTCCGCAAATAAATGCCCGAAAGTGTGCTGCATGGAAAGCCAAACAAACTACACCAACACACACACAGAGAGTTAGCTTGGACTGTTGGGAAATTATTTATTTGCGGCAAATCACGTTTCAGTTGGCTAAAAGTTAGCAAAACCGACAACAGCCGCCGCTCATCTCATTCGGCTGAAGGCGACATTATTTGCGTACGTGTGCGGCTCTTAAACGGAATGGTGCAGGGGGGCGGCCCATTAACGGGCAGCGCGTGCGCCATTGTCCTGTTCATCAGCATCCTGCGGCCTCCTCCTCATCCTCCTCCTTCTCCTCCTTCTCCTCCTTCTCCTCCTCATCCTCCTCTGGCATCCTGCAAAAATATTCACCAGCAACAGCAACAGAATCAGTGCCCAGCCCTAGACACCCCAAAAAAACCCATGGCAGGAACTGGAGACAGTGGATTACTTCCATTCGTTTTGATGACAGAAATCAATTGCATCGCTTTCCACTTTTAGATTTTGCCATATAATTTTATCTGCCTGGCGAAAATCTCGCTAATCCTGAAAAATAAATACATAACATAAAGCCAAGCGATTTTTCGTGAACGTTTAGCGTTTGCCGCAAATTGTGCTAACCAAAATGAAGTAATAAATTATCTGTAATTGGATGGATTATTACGTTGATTTTACAGTTGATTTGCTTTGCTTGATTGTTAAATGTCATTGAAATAAAAGAGTATTTTTTATTGTATGCATAGAACTTTAAAGTTAAAATTATTAAGTCACTTTTTCTACAGGTTTTTATGTAGGTTTTTTTTAAATACAGAGTCAGCAAAAAGCTTGTTTTTTTACAAAGAAACATTTAGACAATGAACTCTCTGGGTATGAAAAACTGGTTTAAAAAACCTTTATTTTTATACAATAAAGTTTTAATTTTAAAGTACTAAGTATAGTATATATTAAACAATAGTTTTTTATAAGCATTCGCATATTTTTTAAAAGATTTTCATGCCATTATATATATCTATTAAATGCCTTTCAGAGCTTACAATATTTTAAGGCTTAAGCATTTAAATTCGTTTACTTATCTTAAGCGATAAATTCAGTTAGCTTAGATTTTTTTTAATATGTAAATTTCAAGTTGAAAATTTTAAACTGTCGTGATAACAAGTGTTAACTTAAATTTATAAATAATATATATAGTTCTCTAACACTTAGTAATTATTCATTTTTAATATGACAAGTAATCATAAATATTATGATTATAAATACCTCGGATTCTTTTCAACTATAACTGCCTAGATAAGACACATTTTCTAAACAAATTCTAGACTTTTCCCATGAAAATTTCACATTTAGGGTTATCCCTTGTCCCACTGTCATTCGTATCCTTGCTCCACTTGCCACTTCAAGTGGCTCCACTGTGCAGCAGCGTCTGCGGTGCGTGCAGACAACTAATGCATGCCTCAATTTTGTTTGATTAGCGGCTAAATGAATGAACGAGTGAGCACGACCAAAGGGGGGTGGGGGGAAGGGGAAGCTGGATCCTGAATCTCCGCACTTGAATCCCATTTGGAAAATCCAACTGTCCGTTCGACGGACTCGCTCAATGGCCAAATGGCCGAACGGCTGACTGACTCTGACTGCTCAAATCGTCGGGCGCAAAACAGTAAATTCAAATTTGAAAAACGAGGCAAGTTCTCGCCTTGCAGCAGCACTGGTAACTACTCGAGGACTCAAGGACTGACTGGGATTGAAGTAGGTCCTGGGCCTGGGATAGGAATGAACCATTCCACACACACACGACCGGCATACTAAAGAGCTGCTCTGGCCGAGAAGGCGGAGTGGAAGTCGGTCAATCAGTCAGTCAGTTAGTTCACAAACAGCTGAAGTTTCATTCTTCTTCGCTTGGTCCTTGGTCCGAGAAGAGGGGTTAAGCTTTTGACTATTGATAAGAATGCCAACGTGCAAATTGAAATGGGGCGAATGGGGGCGTGGTTGGACTACACACAAGTGCGAGTGTATATAAGAGGAAAACCCGAGTCCAATACAATAGATCTAAGAGCTAAGGGTTATTTAGGGGTACATATGTAAGTCTTACATCTTAAAAACTTTTAAAAAGAGAGATATAAATATGAATTGGAGATGAATTAGAGAGACACTTAACGATTTTAGTTTAGATTTTGCTTTCTGAAAGATGCTATAAAGGTACAGAATTCGGACTAGGAAATTCTTAGAGATAAACTCAAGTTTCAAATATCGTTTACTTAGAAAAGAGCCTTCTTTTTCCACAAATATACTCAGAAACAATTATTTACCTAATCGAAAAACATACAGAATTCCGTACAGTACTGATCAGTGAAGACTTCATGCACCGTAATCTTTTCCTTACCACTTGATGAATTGGTAAGGCATGCCTAAGGTCATCCCTATCACACATAGGATTCCCACTCTCAACTTGAACATGTGTATTTTATTCCTATTTATTTAAGCTCTGCTGTTGCAAAATCCAACAACTGAACTAGGAGTAAAAATACTATAAAAATCGTGTGGCTCCGGGGCTAGACAAAAGCGAACCAGGGGGCTTTCCACATTCTAACTATTCGGAATTTACTTAAGGAAATTACTTTGACTTTGTTGCCATTGTGGCCTGCAGCCATGTTGTCCTGCAGCACACACACCAATACACCAATACACCAATACACCAATACAACGCGGTACCAGTGCGCGCCAATATGCAATACAAATGTATCGAATGCAAATAGGCATTGTTTGACGAGCCACTTCAGTTCGATGGCCGATTGCCAGCTTAACACTTTAGTGGGAAATCAATTTAAAATTTACAGCCCCGTGGGTGTTGTGTGAGTCCGCGAATTGGAAGTGAATTGGGGTCTTGTAATGCCCTCGAGGGGGGAGATTGGGAAGGAATTTGTTGGCTCCATTACACATAATCATCAGCAATGGCAAGCCACACACGACAAGCTCAAGCAAATGCCTTTTGTTTATATTCAAACACTTCCGCTTTATGAATTTTGATATATTCAAGCGGTTGAATTTAAATTTAGTTAAATTCTATATGTATCATGCTTTGTCTAACCTAAATCTATAGAAAAATATAATGTATAGCCTGAGGAAAAGCTGTCGAATCAATTTTCCTTTCATAATTACCCCTTCCTTTGGGTGGCTTTGATGTGGGCAATGTATTGAGGGGGTGGCGGGTTCCACTAATTAATAAAATTGCCACTTGTTGTGGCAAAAAGGCAAGAAATCGAAAGCGAAGCAAAATCCAAGTGAGCTCTAAAATGTTTTCTGCGCCCGAAAGTATGCTCGTAAAATTCGCTTCGCCCTCGCGAATGTTGATATTAATTTTTATTTGAGCCTTTTGTTTAGTGTATTATAATGACATTCTGCGGCTGTTGCTGTTGTTGCCTGTCAGCTGCCAGCTGTCAGCTGCCAAAATGGGGGGCGTGGCAGGGATGGGGGCGTGGCAGGGCGTGTCAGAGAGCACCCACAAAATGAAGTCATTAAATGGCGTATGTGTGTGATTTTTTGATGTTTGCTTAAACTCTTTATTTTCAATTAAAAATTCTCTGGCGGCATAAAAAAGGGATGGTGCTGGGGCGTGTGTGTGTGTGTGTGTGTATTTTGTGTGTGTTTGCTTTTTAATGAAATCGCGTCTAGACTTCAACGAGGGCACACACTGACATTGCTTAATGGACAAATAAAAAAGGCAAAACTCCTTCATTTCAAATTCCCAAAAACCTTGACAACTTTATACATTTTTTCAAAGAAATTTAAGAATATTATATATACAATTTTATACATTTCTTTTAAAGAAATTGAAGAATATTATATATATTATACTATATGTTATCAGTTACAGTTTCAATCTGTTGCCTGAAAAATATGACAAACTGACTGAAGACTGACAATAATGAGGTCCTCGCCGCTTGCCAATTAATTTGAATGCTGTTGACTGTCTAAAATGTAAAAGGAACTTGCTGTTTTTCCCTGTTTTCCCCTTACTTCACCCCCCCCCCCCTTTTGCTATTTTCCCCCGCCCATATTTCCCTCCAATGAATATGAAACTATGAAAGTTTTGCGCCAGCGAAACGCGAGAAGCGAAAACTTTTCAGGCACTTTACAAATATTTTATGCAACTATTTATTTTACTCATTATTTGCGCATTTAACGTGGGCGCAGCTTGATGCTGCTGGAGGCGTGGCTGGTCATTAAGCGGCGTTTAAGTGAGTTGTTGTGGAAAGGCTGCAACAGGATGCGAAATCCAGGAGTCAGAACATGGATATTAATAGGGCCAACTGAGGCATCAAATTTCAGGCATTTATCCCAAAAAAGAAAAAAACATAAGCATTCAAAAAGGACGAGGCAAAAATGCAAATTCTAAAAGAGTCACCAAGCCAAAGGATAATGGTGCAGGGCAGAAAGGAGTCCCAGGATGAGATGGCCAAAAGTTGGGGGGGCTAAGTGTGAACAAGCCTGATCTGTGATGCAAAATACTTGCAGTTAAAGTTTTTGCTACCAAGTCCAGCTGCAAGTGGAATTCCCCTCCCCAAAGGATATTGAGATAAAGGAAGGAGAGGAGCAGCTTACCTTGAGAATTGATATTGTATTTTGAAGAGAAATTCTAAATAACATAAATGCTAGTTATTATCCTTAAATATATATATCACAAATAATGTGAGAATCTAAAGAAGGTTGTTCAGTTTCTGTATAGCTATTATTTCCTTTAAAGTTCGATATTATATATCTATAATCGATGGCGCAGACTTGGCTTTGGCTGGCACACAAATTGGAAGGCTTAGCTGAGATAAGCTAACCGCTAGTCAAACCGAACCCCTGGATGCTCTCTCCTGTAAGCCACACCAACACATGCTTGCGGTGCACGTCCTTTACTATCCTTTTCTTCCTTTACTATCCTTCGACACGTACGCTCTGCTATATTTACAACTTTTTGGTTCGATTTTTATTGTGTTTCAGGTTTAAGGGATCTCAGTGTTTTTGAAATGGCCAATGCAGGGGGGTATTTCAGGTGGCCTTTTGGCCAAAACACTTTGACTTAAGTGCCAGAAAATAAAAGTTCGAAGAGGTTAACCAAGCTCATAGTTTTTACGAAATTTTAATTATTAATCGGAATATCGATAGAACCAAAATAAAAATGTATTCAAAGAGTTATATATTTTTTAGGATTTCAGTTAATCAAGTATGATGAATACACAAAATCATATAAATTACATAGCAACAATTGTATATTAAAAAGAGCGGTAATATAAATATTGACATTAGTACATTATTTTACTACATACATTTATTTTAAAAGGATTTTAGGTATATTACTTAATGTTTTTGGAATTTTTATATAATATATACAAACAAAACAAGAAAATTAACTCATTTTCAGCAGCCGAATAAAACATTTTCATAAGTTAACCTTTTAAAAACTTATAAAAACCTAAACTCCATTAAAACTTTAGTAATATTTTGTTGTTTAGTTATTTATTGTTTTTGACAATCATTTTAGGGAGTCCTTAAATATACCTTTTCTGATAACTCTACATCGATATTTTCTATCTCTTTGTATGATAAACTTTTAAACAAAAAAGTATCAAATTTCAAACTCTTAAGAATAAAATTCCTCCTGATTCTGGGGGGGACCCAAATTCGTGTTGGGTATATGTTACAGAATAATTAAATATGCATATCCTTAGATTGCAGCTTTTTTACTTACACAAAAGTTTATTAAATACGCTTGGAGTAGTGCTACTCCTTGGCAGAGTGAAGCATTAATATTTCATGGAAGCACATCCCGGGGCCCCCAGATCCTTGAAATCTCAACTGCGTAAGCTGTTAAACAAGTCTCATCCTGGGAAGGGGAAGCCGGTGCAGGATGAGCTTGGACTTTGCAGAAAAAGAGGCCCGGACCCTTGTCCAGAAACTATTTCTATCCGGGATCCCAAATGTTTTGCTTATTTTTATGCCGCCCTTGGAAAATGTTGGGAAAATGCCTTCTTTGTTTTCTTTTATGGTGTGGATTTTCTTGACTATTGAATTGAAATGTTTATTTACTTTGTTTTGTCTGCCAGGCCCACACCACTGCACACACTTTAGTCCGCTTTCTTGGCCCTGAGCACGCACCATTCGTACCTTTCTTACCTTTTTCTTCCACCTTGACCATGACAGTCAATGTCCGATTGTGGGAGACACACACAAGGACATATATTCCATTGGCCAACCCAACCGAAACCAATCCCCTTTCCCTGACTCCGGCTCACGACATTGTAAAATTTTTTGGCATAAAGTTAATAGCATTTTTGATTACTATCTTAATAGGTTTTTGTCCCATTGACCACAAAAATGTTTTGCCATGCTCTCCTTAGGGGTGGCTGTTTGTTGTTGTCGTAGTTACGGATCCATGCATGTCCTGCGTCCTGCGTCCTGGCCATGGCCAGTGAGCCTAGCCAAATTCCGATTCATCTTGTTTGCAAAAAAAAAAGTAGAGAAACAAACATATACAGCTGAACAAAAAAATGAAAAATTTGCTATAGGATTTTAAAAGTGCTGTGAATACTCTCCCACAAGAAGAGTATCCTTCAAATTCAATGATTTTTAAACTTAACAAAAACCTTCATTGCAGTCTTGAGAGAATGCTAAGCTTGAATATTAATAATATATATTATAATAAGATATAGATTCGATATTACCTCAATGGATAGTTGTAGCTTACCTTCGGGGTTGAGGTTTTAGCCAAGGACTTTTACAAGCCCAAGGAATCCTTTAAAGTTAGAGCATTTCAAATCCGAAAGGAAAAGACATATGTGCAGGGAGATGGAAGGAATCTGGTCCTAAGCCTAATTTTGACTCTGTTTGACAACAAAGGTTTGGGCCTGGCTCTGGTCCTGGGCTCTTCCTACGGCTCCCAGGATATCCTCCTGCCTCCAAAATATTTACCCACACTCTGTTACTTTGCAGTTGGTTTGTTTTACTTCTTTTTTTTTTGCTATCGTTGTAAAATGTTTGCCTTGGGTATTTTTGAGTGAATAACTAAGAAGGGTGAGAGAGGCATTGCATCTGGAACAATGACTAAAAATCTTTATGTATTTTAAATTGGCGCCAATAAAGTTTACCAAATTGGTTTACATCTCCTGGAAAAACGATTGATTGGCGGGAAATGTAACTAACCTTGGGGGGGAATTAGTTTTTTAAACTCTTAAACTCTAAATAAACTTTTTGTTGAAAAGGTTTGCCATTTAGTGAGAGAGAAAACTGTGCATAGGTCCAACCTGCAATGCAATTAAAGGTCTGTAAAATGCTTTAGTTTGGTATACCATAGCTTTATTTAATTTTACGACTAGTTTTGAATAAAACAAGTTTAAAAAGAAAGCTCTGAAATTGTAAAAAACTAACAAAATAAATCATCTTTCATTTTTATTTCCACATATTTGATGTAAATCAAAAATATCTTCACTCTCCTTAAGTACACACTTACTGTTTCAGTTCCTTTAAGTCCTTTAGATTGTTTTTACAGAAAGTTGACCTTGCTGCCATAAGATTACATACTAAATAGAACCAAAAGGACTACTAACTTACCGCTTAAAATCTTATTTTCTGAATCCTCAACTCTTAGTAATTTAAGGAGCTTTATTTCCGTAGTGTAAACCCCATTCCGAATTCGATCCCACCTGACTTTTCACTGGCACTTAAGTGGAAAT
Source organism: Drosophila serrata (assembly GCF_035046125.1). Classification (NCBI taxonomy): domain Eukaryota; kingdom Metazoa; phylum Arthropoda; class Insecta; order Diptera; family Drosophilidae; genus Drosophila; species Drosophila serrata. Next base: position 2,075,353 of record NW_028257260.1, on the reverse strand, counting down.
GATGAAGACCCAGCTCTGGTGTATAGGAGTGTGTGGAAAATGGTGTGTGTGAGCTGATGTGTGTGTGTGTGGGAAGAGGCGCACGTTTGTGAAAAAGGCATAAATCTTATGTGTTTAAGTCGGTTTAACATACGAGATCCTAAAGTGTTGATAGCGCCAGACTATAAACTATACGAGTCTGCGAGTGTCCGAGTGTGTGTGTGTGTGTGTGTGTGTGTGTGTGTGTGTGTGTGTGTGTGTGTGTGTATGTGGGCCTGTCTCAAACTTTTCCAGCTTTTCCAAACGTAGGCGTGTGTGTGTGTGTGCACTTATAACAGACATTTCATTGCCTCACTAACGAAAGGGAAATATTCAATGAAGCATGCAGCAAATAAAGGTGAAAACCTTTTTCTCTCCGCCACAGACATAGGCACGTCATGGCGAGGTTAGCTTGTGGAGTTTATTGGATCGAAACTCGAACCAAATTGGCCCTTAGAGGTACTTAAATTGGCTGGCTTACTAGGCGTATACGTAATATTGCGAAAAGAGATATTACGTATACGTTCTGTGGGCCAGCTAAGCGCTGTTTGAAATGTACACTATATTTAATAAAATTATATTGTTTGAAATATAATTTTATTAATTATAGTGTACATTACAAACAGTGCTTAGCTGGCCAAATTATATTACAAACAATATAATTTTATTTAAAGGATTTTTCTTTCCGAGAGTGTGTTTAAGAGTCCTTGACCAACCCACCTCTCTGGACCTGAAATTGGAAACTCTGTGAGTTTTGTGTATGTGTCTTCTCACCACCACATTCATCTCTTTTAGCCCTTTATTTTTTTTGCTCTGCGTAGAGGCGTATTATTCACACCCATAATGAATAAGGAAATCAGGCGGGAAGGCAGGTCAGAGAGGGCTTCCGGCGACGATGACACAATGAAAGCTGCCCGCCGTTTCACCTCGCCAGATGCTAGATCTACACAGGAATTAAATTCTATTAAATCCCTAAAAATAACACATATCTTCAAACCACAAAAATCTATTGAAATTTAAAAGTAATATCTATGAAATTTAAATAGTTTTATTTTTCACAAAGAAAACTTACTCATCTTTTATAGAATTTAATAAATTTTACTAGTGTATGCCTATTGTAGCCAAAGCTAAAAATGCTGCCAAAAAGAGACAAGCCCTGGCTGCTGCTTCCTACGTCCTGTGTCCCCATGTCCTGTGTCCGGCATGTCCTTCGCCCCCATTCCGTGCAGTCCCAGCGGCTCACTCACACAGAATGCGCTCAAGCGTTATTTAAGACACTTTGAAATCCTCTTATATCGAAGCTTATCAGTTGCTCGAAATAAAAATGCGAGACACGAGACGATGGACTCAGACAGGCAGGAGAATGGGAACGGGGAAGAGGAGCAACCGCAAAGGAGCAGGAGCTAAAGGATGGCGAATGAGTTGGAGTTTGGGATCAGTTCGGTTTGGCAAAGGTAAAGACAAAGGCCGAATCAACGGGAAGCGAACAATGAAATAAATAAAAAACCGGAAGGGAGGGAGAAACGGAAGTGTTAATCTGAGTGTGTGTGTGTTGGATATGGAAAGGGAGAAGGAGGCGGGTGTGAGCGAGTCCTGGCAGACCAAACTTGCGGAAGCTGAGCCTCACTGGGGAACCCACTGGGAGAGAAGCTGCAAGGACTTGAGACGCGGGTGACAAAGGACCCTCACTCGCACACCCTCAAACAATGGCAATTCGGTTGTGGGCCAATGAAAGGTCAAGAGCTCCTTACTCCTCAGAGTGAAAGGCACTGAAGTTTTGATATGACCTGTAACCTGGCTATTTTATTGGCACATTATAGTATTATTATTATTATTTTATTATATTGTTATATGTTCTTAGTGGGGTCGCGTATCAATTGCCAGTTATTTAATGTCACATTTTATTTGCTTATTAATATTAGTATATATTTTAAATTGAAGCTTAGTATATTATTTCCAGAAGATTTTCCCTAAGAATACCACTATTTTGGGCTGCAACTGACTTCCCAGCTTCAATAGGCATATTTGGTTGTTAATTTTAGTATTTATTTTAACTTGAAGCTTAGTATATTATTTCCAGAAGATTTTCCCTAAGAAAATACCACCAATTTTGAATGCAGCTGACTTCCCAGCTTCCCTAGGCATGCCTAAAGCAGGCACTTGCAGCTGATTCCGCAGACTAGTTGCCGGTTTTTCCGCTACAGGAGTTCCAATGCCAATATCTATCCTCGCAGTGCCTCCAACCCTTGGCTCTGGCACATTGCATTGCCAATAAAAAGCTGACCAAGTCAAAGCAAAAACTGGTGGAGCAAAAAAAACAAAAAAAGAAAATGTTTAGCTGCGCTTTACTGTGGGTTAAGTGCGGGCGAATTGCTGGATTGCCCGGGATCTATGGGCTTTCAGATCGAAGAGGGGGAAAAAACGTCCGCTATAAATCCAAATTACTTGTGGCCTGCCAAGCGCTGCCTTTGATTTAATAACATTAAAGACTCCTCTCGAGTCGGGTGTATTTTTGCACTGCTATGCTGTCTTTCCATGCTTTCTTTTTGTACCAACTTTCCCACAGATAAATGAACTGTGCGTGTCTTACCAACATGGTGTTGAGTTAACTGTGACAATAAAGCCAACACTTAACCCCTTTTGCGGAAGGGTGTGCCAAGAGGCATCTCCAACTTTGGCTGCTCTTCATATTTCTAACTTGATTAAAGTTCCCTCGAAGTTGTTTTTCCCTACACAGGCGGAACAAACAGCGTGGCATAACTTTTGAAGTGAAGACTATATAATTTACCTTTGTTACAGACCATACAGCCTAGTAGGTTTTTATTTTCAATTTGTAATTTTTTATACTATATTGTATCAATTATATCAAATTAAGAAGAAAGTCCAAAGAGTAGAGACCTTTACTAGTGACCCAGTCAGTGAATAAAATAATTTAAAGTATTTTAAAATCAAGAAAGGAAATTAAGAAATAAAGAAATAAAGTCCAAGGAGTAGAGACCTTTACTAGTGACTTAATCAGTGATTAAAATAATTTTAAGTATTTTAAAATCAAGAAAGAAATCTATACATGATTTAAAGACTCGGAAATGATTCCTTCTTTGATTAGAATTATATTTTCCTCTGCGAGGATATAAAAAAGTATCTGAAAAATATATTAAGTAATACTGGTAAATGTAAAATATATTGAAAATAGCTAACTTTCGATATTGATTGCTACTCTAGTCTGCGGCCAGAAGGTGATCCAGCATTGAGGTGTGCCGCTTTAGGTTTCAGTAATCCATTTCCATAAGTAATCCCATAAGTAATAATAAATGAAATCACAAGCATTAAACCATCGCCTTAGGTATTTTATTAATTTGTTAAATATACAATCTTATCTTATCTTATTTTATAAATAATTAATTAGTTTACAATTTTACCAATTTAACCTTATTTCAATTCCTTAAATAATAATATAGTAGGTTTTTATTTAAACTTATTTTATTTGTATATCAGTATATTTTGAGCTTATGTCTTTGTTTAGTTTATTATCCATTCTAAATTCTGAATGCTTAATGAAAGAGACACTTTTATTACTCTCTGTTATTGTTAAGTCTGTAACTTGGCATTGAGAAACCCTCTTTTATGACAAAAATTTAAAAACTTTAGTAATTTGTACTTAGACATAACTTATTTTAATCGGCTTCTCATCTTCAGGTCCAATGTCGCCTCACCTTGGATACCAGGAAAACCCAATCCATTAAGTACCAGGAACACCTTAGAACGACGGCATGTCGCCAGTTTCCTGCCTTGGCTGTGACCCAAAATTTGGAACGGATCAGCGACCTCGGCCTGACAGGCTTCGATCCCGACAAGGATTTCATCTTCCAGGTCCGACTCACTGCACCAAGATGAAGGTGTTCCGCTCGAAGACCGGCGGTGCCATAGTGCGCAAGGCCCTGGGCGGCGGTGATCCATTCCGGGGTGTTGGCTCAGGTCCGGCCAAGAAAATGGGACCCATGGAAATGGCCATTTGCGGGGAATCTAAGCCGGCGAATCCATCAGACGAACATCGCGCCTGGCCCGGGACATTGATGGCTCCAATCACTCCGACGGATGTTATATGTTCTTCTTTTGTATAATCACCTAAAATTTAATAGAATTAATGTTTAATTAGGAATAAAAAGTTCGCAATTAAAAATGCCTTGTCTACTCAAGAGAATTGGTTTATTTTGCTACCTTTTTAATATAATTTCAATTGAATTTACCTTAAAAATTCGTTTGGTATTATTCATCACATATTTTACATATCTTGTCTTTGATCCGACAATGTATTCTTGTACACTCAATTAATTTTCCTTCCAAGAGAAACGCTTAAAATCAAATAAAATAATTATAATAATAAAAAGATAAATTTAATGAAATTAATATAAATACGCAAGAAAGGCAGTTAACTTCGGAAAGCCTAAGTTTCTATATAGAATAGATAAACTTAATATTGGTAAGATTTTAAGCTGATAAATATGGAATACACGGATTTCCCCCATTAATTAATTTATGACAAAGTTATGCGATTTTTAAACTTTGACTGTCCCAAAAAATATAATAAAAAAAAAACTTTAAAAAATTATCAAATAAAAATTATCAACTTAAAAAAAAAAACTAACACAGAAAAAAAAATTAAACCCAGTATGCAGATTTGTTAAGCTTCAAGCAACCAACTCAGGAACGCTTTCTGAATTGAAATTGATGCATTTTTGACAAAGTTATTTACAATTTACAATAACAAAAGACAAAAAAAATATTAATTTAATTGCCAAATTTAAATTTAAATTTAAATACGCGTTCAAAACCCGACATGTCAGTTAATCGTCAAATTTGAATTTGAATTTAAATACTCGATCAGTCGCCGCCCTATCAGTTAAACGAAAAATTTGAATTTGAATTTGAATTTAAATTACCGATCAGTTGCCGCCACGTAAGTAAATCGATAAATTTCGATGACGATAACGCTGTTATTTATGATATGGTCTAACCTATTTCAAAAGTAGTGAAAAATGAGGTGGTCACACCCGATTTCGATGCAAATTCATTTAATTTTGTTGTTTTTGTAGTTGTAGTTGTTTTTGTTGTAGTTGTTGTTTTAATATGCAGATTGATTAACCTAATAAAAACCAACATAGGACCGTTTTCCGAATTCAAATTAAAGCACTTTTGGCTGAGTTATGAGCTTTTTAAATTTTGAGTTGTACAGTGTTGTTGCTGTAAAAGGTAGTTATTGTTTTTGTTGTTGTTGTCATTCTGGTTTTGTTTTGTTGTTGCTGTTGTTTTTGTAGTTGTTGTTGTTGTTGTAATTTTTGTTGTTTTTGTTGTTGTTGTTGTTGTTGTTGTTGTTGTTGTTGTTGTTGTTGTTGTTGTTGTTGTTGTTGTTGTTGTTGTTGTTGTTGTTGTTGTTGTTGTTGTTGTTGTTGTTGTTGTTGTTGTTGTAATGTGGGTTGTTGTTGTTGTTGTACATACTGTGCAAATCGTGCGGTTGTGTGTTGTACATACTGTGAAATCGTGCGGTTGTGTGTTGCAAAGTCAAGCCTTTGATGTGCTCGGTGTCACTTAATTTTCGGCCTGAAATACCAGGCGAACAGAAGGCAGCAGCAAGCAAATTTAATTTTCTGCATAATCATTTTTCACCCTAGAAGTATGCTACACAGTGCCCCCAAAAGCATGCAATACCAAAAATATGCAAAAGTATGAAATTGAATAAAAAGTGTAGCATACTTCTAGGGTGCGGTGTAGCATGCTTTTAGGGTGAAAAATGATTTTGCAGAAAATTGAATTTGCTTGCTGCTGCCTTCTGTTCGCCGGGTATTTCAGGCCGAAAATTAAGCGAAATCGAGCACATCGAAGGCTTGGCTTTGCAACACACAACCGCACGATGTACGCAGTATGTAAAACAACAACAACAGCAACAACATGAATAACAACAAAAACAACAACAACAAAAACAACAATAACAACAACAATAACAACAACAATAACAACAACAACAACAAAATATTATTTTTAATAACAAAAACTCTTCAAAAAAAAAAAAAAAACATAAATGTAAATACAGTGCTGAAGACGGCATTTTTATTTCCAAAGGTCGTGCAGCTTCGATCGGCAGCCCAAAACAGTGTGCTAACATTTAATATCGAGGCAATTATTTTGCCCCGCAAATGAAGGCAATGAAAAACAATTGGCAAAGATTACTTTCTGTCTGGCAATAAAACTTTGCATCTCTTAGGCTGAATTAATAGCGGCCGGAAGTGAAAAAACGTGGCATACTTTCATGGGGCAAAGTGTAGCCACAGCCATATTCTGTGGATCCGAGTGTGTGTATGGGGCCACCGCCATTTAAGTAAAGATCCAAATTAAAATTTATAATGAAGTGGATGATCATTTCCGCAATGCAAAATGTAATTAATGTGCTAGAGTCTGCTTTTTAATTTTCCAAAAGTTGTGCAGCTTCGATCGGCAGCCCAAAACAGTATGCTAACATTTAAAATCAAGGCAATTATTTTGCCCCGCGAAAGTCTGGCCATAAAATTTGCATCTTTTAGGCTGATTTAATGGCAGCCGGAAGTGAAAATACGTGACATACTTTTATGGATAGTGTAGCCACAGCCATATTCTGTTTATTTCTTTTTTTTATATTCGACTTTATTTAAGTTAGATTGGAAATACACCTAAATTTACATAAATGCTTATAATTAGAAACGGGGCAAGGACCCATATTGTGCGGCCTCTAAGCCAGTCCGATCCCTTCTAGCTCTCTCCAGCACTCTCAAGGCTTTCAGCACCTTAGCAGAGGAAGCCGCTGTCGCTTCCCACATCCTGGGGGTCACATCCTCAGCTATTCCAGATCCATATTCTGTAGATCCGAGTGTGTGTATGGGGTCATCGCCATATAAGTAAAGAAACAAATTTAAATATAATATTAAATGGTTGATCACTTCCGACAGTGCTCGAGTACGCCTTTAAATTTTTCTAAGGTCACGCAGCTTCGATCGGCAGCCCAAAACGGTAAGCTAACATTTAATATCGAGACAATTATAATGCCCCGCGAAAGTCGGGATATAAAACTTTGTACCTTTTCTGCTGAATTAACAGTCAGGAAAACTAAACCTAGAATGCAGATATGTTAAGCGCCAAACAAAGTTTGACAAAGTTATGAGATTTTTAAACTTTGGCTGTCCCAAAAAAATACTACAAAATTATCAAGTAAGAATTTCGATTTTAAGAATCTTGCAGAGGAAAATATAATTTCTTTCAGTGAAGATGCCATTTCCGACCCTATAAATTATATATATTCTTGATCAGCATTAACAGGCGAATCTTTCTGGCCATCTCAGATAGCAAAACAAGCATTTTCAATTTTTTCAGAAAAATGAAAGGGGTTACATCGTTAAAATTGTGAAAAATCTAAAAAATAATTGGATTTCTTAAAAAGGTAAATTTAGTATGCAGATTTGTTAAGCGCCAAACAACTAACGCAGGAGCGGTTTCCGAATTGAAATTAAAGCATTTTTGACAAAGTTATGAGATTTTTAAACTTTGGCTGTCCCAAAAAAATACTACAAAATTATCAAGTAAGAATTTCGATTTTAAGAACCTTGCAGAGGAAACTGTAATTTTTTTTAGTGAAGGAGCCATTTCCGACCCTATAAATTATATATATTCTTGATCAGCATTAACAGGCGAATCTTTCTGGCCATCTCAGATAGCAAAACAAGCATTTTCAATTTTTTCAGAAAAATTAAAGGGGTTACATCGTTAAAATTGTGAAAAATCTAAAAAATAATTGGATTTCTTAAAAAGGTAAATTTAGTAAGCAGATTTGTTAAGCGCCAAACAACTAACGCAGGAGCGGTTTCCGAATTGAAATTAAAGCATTTTTGACAAAGTTATGAGATTTTTAAACTTTGGCTGTCCCAAAAAAATACTACAAAATTATCAAGTAAGAATTTCGATTTTAAGAATCTTACAGAGGAAAATATAATTTCTTTCAGTGAAGGAGCCATTTCCGACCCTATAAATTATATATATTCTTGATCAGCATTAACAGGCGAATCTTTCTGGCCATCTCAGATAGCAAAACAAGCATTTTCAATTTTTTCAGAAAAATTAAAGGGGTTACATCGTTAAAATTGTGAAAAATCTAAAAAATAATTGGATTTCTTAAAAAGGTAAATTTAGTATGCTGATTTGTTAAGCGCGAAACAACTAACGCAGGAGCGGTTTCCGAATTGAAATTAAAGCATTTTTGACAAAGTTATGAGATTTTTAAACTTTGGCTGTCCCAAAAAAAAATACTACAAAATTATCAGGTAAGAATTTCGATTTTAAGAATCTTGCAGAGGAAAATATAATTTTTTCCAGTAAAGGAGCCATTTCCGACCCTATAAATTATATATATTCTTGATCAGCATTAACAGGCGAATCTTTCTGGCCATCTCAGATAGCAAAACAAGCATTTTCAATTTTTTAAGAAAAATGAAAGGGGTTACATCGTTAAAATTGTGAAAAATCTAAAAAATAATTGGATTTCTTAAAAAGGTAAATTTAGTATGCAGATTTGTTAAGCGCCAAACAACTAACGCAGGAGCGGTTTCCGAATTGAAATTAAAGCATTTTTGACAAAGTTATGGGATTTTTAAACTTTGGCTGTCCCAAAAATATACTACAAAATTATCAAGTAAGAATTTCGATTTTAAGAATCTTGCAGAGGAAACTATAATTTTTTTCAGTGAAGGAGCAATTTCCGACCCTATAAATTATATATATTCTTGATCAGCATTAACAGGCGAATCTTTCTGGCCATCTCAGATAGCAAAACAATCATTTTCAATTTTTTCAGAAAAATTAAATGGGTTACATCGTTAAAATTGTGAAAAATCTAAAAAATAATTGGATTTCTTAAAAAGGTAAATTTAGTATGCAGATTTGTTAAGCGCCAAACAACTAACGCAGGAGCGGTTTCCGAATTGAAATTAAAGCATTTTTGACAAAGTTATGAGATTTTTAAACTTTGGCTGTCCCAAAAAAATACTACAAAATTATCAAGTAAGAATTTCGATTTTAAGAACCTTGCAGAGGAAACTGTAATTTTTTTCAGTGAAGGAGCCATTTCCGACCCTATAAATTATATATATTCTTGATCAGCATTAACAGGCGAATCTTTCTGGCCATCTCAGAGAGCAAAACAAGCATTTTCAATTTTTTCAGAAAAATTAAAGGGGTTACATCGTTAAAATTGTGAAAAATCTAAAATATAATTGGATTTTATGAGAGACTTTATGAGATTTTTAAACTTTGGCTGTCCCAAAAAAAATACTACAAAATTATCAAGTAAGAATTTCGATTTTAAGAATCTTGCAGAGGAAACTATAATTTTTTTCAGTGAAGGAGAAATTTCCGACCCTATAAATTATATATATTCTTGATCAGCATTAACAGGCGAATCTTTCTGGCCATCTCAGCAAAACAAGCATTTTCAATTTTTTCAGAAAAATTAAAGGGGTTACATCGTTAAAATTGTGAAAAATCTAAAATATAATTGGATTTCTTAAAAAGGTAAATTTAGTATGCAGATTTGTTAAGCGCCAAACAACTAACGCAGGAGCGGTTTCCGAATTGAAATTAAAGCATTTTTGACAAAGTTATGAGATTTTTAAACTTTGGCTGTCCCAAAAAAATACTACAAAATTATCAAGTAAGAATTTCGATTTTAAGAACCTTGCAGAGGAAACTGTAATTTTTTTCAGTGAAGGAGCCATTTCCGATCCTATAAATTATATATATTCTTGATCAGCATTAACAGGCGAATCTTTCTGGCCATCTCAGATAGCAAAACAAGCATTTTTAATTTTTTCAGAAAAATTAAAGGAGTTACATCGTTAAAATTGTGAAAAATCTAAAAAATAATTGGATTTCTTAAAAAGGTAAATTTAGTATGCAGATTTGTTAAGCGCCAAACAACTAACGCAGGAGCGGTTTCCGAATTGAAATTAAAGCATTTTTGACAAAGTTATGAGATTTTTAAACTTTGGCTGTCCCAAAAAAATACTACAAAATTATCAAGTAAGAATTTCGATTTTAAGAATCTTGCATTAACAGGCGAATCTTTCTGGCCACCTCAGATAGCAAAACAAGCATTTTCAATTTTTTAAGAAAAATGAAAGGGGTTACATCGTTAAAATTGTGAAAAATCTAAAAAATAATTGGATTTCTTAAAAAGGTAAATTTAGTATGCAGATTTGTTAAGCGCCAAACAACTAACGCAGGAGCGGTTTCCGAATTGAAATTAAAGCATTTTTGACAAAGTTATGGGATTTTTAAACTTTGGCTGTCCCAAAAATATACTACAAAATTATCAAGTAAGAATTTCGATTTTAAGAATCTTGCAGAGGAAACTGTAATTTTTTTCAGTGAAGGAGCCATTTCCGACCCTATAAATTATATATATTCTTGATCAGCATTAACAGGCGAATCTTTCTGGCCATCTCAGATAGCAAAACAATCATTTTCAATTTTTTCAGAAAAATTAAATGGGTTACATCGTTAAAATTGTGAAAAATCTAAAAAATAATTGGATTTCTTAAAAAGGTAAATTTAGTATGCAGATTTGTTAAGCGCCAAACAACTAACGCAGGAGCGGTTTCCGAATTGAAATTAAAGCATTTTTGACAAAGTTATGAGATTTTTAAACTTTGGCTGTCCCAAAAAAATACTACAAAATTATCAAGTAAGAATTTCGATTTTAAGAACCTTGCAGAGGAAACTGTAATTTTTTTCAGTGAAGGAGCCATTTCCGACCCTATAAATTATATATATTCTTGATCAGCATTAACAGGCGAATCTTTCTGGCCATCTCAGATAGCAAAACAATCATTTTCAATTTTTTCAGAAAAATGAAAGGGGTTACATCGTTAAAATTGTGAAAAATCTAAAAAATAATTGGATTTCTTAAAAAGGTAAATTTAGTATGCAGATTTGTTAAGCGCCAAACAACTAACGCAGGAGCGGTTTCCGAATTGAAATTAAAGCATTTTTGACAAAGTTATGAGATTTTTAAACTTTGGCTGTCCCAAAAAAATACTACAAAATTATCAAGTAAGAATTTCGATTTTAAGAATCTTACAGAGGAAAATATAATTTCTTTCAGTGAAGGAGCCATTTCCGACCCTATAAATTATATATATTCTTGATCAGCATTAACAGGCGAATCTTTCTGACCATCTCAGAGAGCAAAACAAGCATTTTCAATTTTTTCAGAAAAATTAAAGGGGTTACATCGTTAAAATTGTGAAAAATCTAAAATATAATTGGATTTTATGAGAGACTTTATGAGATTTTTAAACTTTGGCTGTCCCAAAAAAAATACTACAAAATTATCAAGTAAGAATTTCGATTTTAAGAATCTTGCAGAGGAAACTATAATTTTTTTCAGTGAAGGAGAAATTTCCGACCCTATAAATTATATATATTCTTGATCAGCATTAACAGGCGAATCTTTCTGGCCATCTCAGCAAAACAAGCATTTTCAATTTTTTCAGAAAAATTAAAGGGGTTACATCGTTAAAATTGTGAAAAATCTAAAATATAATTGGATTTCTTAAAAAGGTAAATTTAGTATGCAGATTTGTTAAGCGCCAAACAACTAACGCAGGAGCGGTTTCCGAATTGAAATTAAAGCATTTTTGACAAAGTTATGAGATTTTTAAACTTTGGCTGTCCCAAAAAAATACTACAAAATTATCAAGTAAGAATTTCGATTTTAAGAACCTTGCAGAGGAAACTGTAATTTTTTTCAGTGAAGGAGCCATTTCCGATCCTATAAATTATATATATTCTTGATCAGCATTAACAGGCGAATCTTTCTGGCCATCTCAGATAGCAAAACAAGCATTTTTAATTTTTTCAGAAAAATTAAAGGAGTTACATCGTTAAAATTGTGAAAAATCTAAAAAATAATTGGATTTCTTAAAAAGGTAAATTTAGTATGGAGCTTTGTTAAGCGCGAAACAACTAACGCAGGAGCGGTTTCCGAATTGAAATTAAAGCATTTTTGACAAAGTTATGAGATTTTTAAACTTTGGCTGTCCCAAAAAAATACTACAAAATTATCAAGTAAGAATTTCGATTTTAAGAATCTTGCATTAACAGGCGAATCTTTCTGGCCACCTCAGATAGCAAAACAAGCATTTTCAATTTTTTCAGAAAAATTAAAGGGGTTACATCGTTAAAATTGTGAAAAATCTAAAATATAATTGGATTTTATGAGAGACTTTATGAGATTTTTAAACTTTGGCTGTCCCAAAAAAAATACTACAAAATTATCAAGTAAGAATTTCGATTTTAAGAATCTTGCAGAGGAAACTATAATTTTTTTCAGTGAAGGAGAAATTTCCGACCCTATAAATTATATATATTCTTGATCAGCATTAACAGGCGAATCTTTCTGGCCATCTCAGCAAAACAAGCATTTTCAATTTTTTCAGAAAAATTAAAGGGGTTACATCGTTAAAATTGTGAAAAATCTAAAATATAATTGGATTTCTTAAAAAGGTAAATTTAGTATGCAGATTTGTTAAGCGCGAAACAACTAACGCAGGAGCGGTTTCCGAATTGAAATTAAAGCATTTTTGACAAAGTTATGAGATTTTTAAACTTTGGCTGTCCCAAAAAAATACTACAAAATTATCAAGTAAGAATTTCGATTTTAAGAATCTTGCATTAACAGGCGAATCTTTCTGGCCACCTCAGATAGCAAAACAAGCATTTTCAATTTTTTCAGAAAAATGAAAGGGGTTACATCGTTAAAATTGTGAAAAATCTAAAAAATAATTGGATTTCTTAAAAAGGTAAATTTAGTATGCAGATTTGTTAAGCGCCAAACAACTAACGCAGGAGCGGTTTCCGAATTGAAATTAAAGCATTTTTGACAAAGTTATGAGATTTTTAAACTTTGGCTGTCCCAAAAAAATACTACAAAATTATCAAGTAAGAATTTCGATTTTAAGAACCTTGCAGAGGAAACTGTAATTTTTTTTAGTGAAGGAGCCATTTCCGACCCTATAAATTATATATATTCTTGATCAGCATTAACAGGCGAATCTTTCTGGCCATCTCAGATAGCAAAACAAGCATTTTCAATTTTTTCAGAAAAATTAAAGGGGTTACATCGTTAAAATTGTGAAAAATCTAAAAAATAATTGGATTTCTTAAAAAGGTAAATTTAGTAAGCAGATTTGTTAAGCGCCAAACAACTAACGCAGGAGCGGTTTCCGAATTGAAATTAAAGCATTTTTGACAAAGTTATGAGATTTTTAAACTTTGGCTGTCCCAAAAAAATACTACAAAATTATCAAGTAAGAATTTCGATTTTAAGAATCTTACAGAGGAAAATATAATTTCTTTCAGTGAAGGAGCCATTTCCGACCCTATAAATTATATATATTCTTGATCAGCATTAACAGGCGAATCTTTCTGGCCATCTCAGATAGCAAAACAAGCATTTTCAATTTTTTCAGAAAAATTAAAGGGGTTACATCGTTAAAATTGTGAAAAATCTAAAAAATAATTGGATTTCTTAAAAAGGTAAATTTAGTATGCTGATTTGTTAAGCGCGAAACAACTAACGCAGGAGCGGTTTCCGAATTGAAATTAAAGCATTTTTGACAAAGTTATGAGATTTTTAAACTTTGGCTGTCCCAAAAAAAAATACTACAAAATTATCAGGTAAGAATTTCGATTTTAAGAATCTTGCAGAGGAAAATATAATTTTTTCCAGTAAAGGAGCCATTTCCGACCCTATAAATTATATATATTCTTGATCAGCATTAACAGGCGAATCTTTCTGGCCATCTCAGATAGCAAAACAAGCATTTTCAATTTTTTAAGAAAAATGAAAGGGGTTACATCGTTAAAATTGTGAAAAATCTAAAAAATAATTGGATTTCTTAAAAAGGTAAATTTAGTATGCAGATTTGTTAAGCGCCAAACAACTAACGCAGGAGCGGTTTCCGAATTGAAATTAAAGCATTTTTGACAAAGTTATGAGATTTTTAAACTTTGGCTGTCCCAAAAAAATACTACAAAATTATCAAGTAAGAATTTCGATTTTAAGAATCTTACAGAGGAAAATATAATTTCTTTCAGTGAAGGAGCCATTTCCGACCCTATAAATTATATATATTCTTGATCAGCATTAACAGGCGAATCTTTCTGGCCATCTCAGATAGCAAAACAAGCATTTTCAATTTTTTCAGAAAAATTAAAGGGGTTACATCGTTAAAATTGTGAAAAATCTAAAAAATAATTGGATTTCTTAAAAAGGTAAATTTAGTATGCTGATTTGTTAAGCGCGAAACAACTAACGCAGGAGCGGTTTCCGAATTGAAATTAAAGCATTTTTGACAAAGTTATGAGATTTTTAAACTTTGGCTGTCCCAAAAAAAAATACTACAAAATTATCAGATAAGAATTTCGATTTTAAGAATCTTGCAGAGGAAAATATAATTTTTTCCAGTAAAGGAGCCATTTCCGACCCTATAAATTATATATATTCTTGATCAGCATTAACAGGCGAATCTTTCTGGCCATCTCAGATAGCAAAACAAGCATTTTCAATTTTTTAAGAAAAATGAAAGGGGTTACATCGTTAAAATTGTGAAAAATCTAAAAAATAATTGGATTTCTTAAAAAGGTAAATTTAGTATGCAGATTTGTTAAGCGCCAAACAACTAACGCAGGAGCGGTTTCCGAATTGAAATTAAAGCATTTTTGACAAAGTTATGGGATTTTTAAACTTTGGCTGTCCCAAAAAAATACTACAAAATTATCAAGTAAGAATTTCGATTTTAAGAATCTTGCAGAGGAAACTGTAATTTTTTTCAGTGAAGGAGCCATTTCCGACCCTATAAATTATATATATTCTTGATCAGCATTAACAGGCGAATCTTTCTGGCCATCTCAGATAGCAAAACAATCATTTTCAATTTTTTCAGAAAAATTAAATGGGTTACATCGTTAAAATTGTGAAAAATCTAAAAAATAATTGGATTTCTTAAAAAGGTAAATTTAGTATGCAGATTTGTTAAGCGCCAAACAACTAACGCAGGAGCGGTTTCCGAATTGAAATTAAAGCATTTTTGACAAAGTTATGAGATTTTTAAACTTTGGCTGTCCCAAAAAAATACTACAAAATTATCAAGTAAGAATTTCGATTTTAAGAATCTTACAGAGGAAAATATAATTTCTTTCAGTGAAGGAGCCATTTCCGACCCTATAAATTATATATATTCTTGATCAGCATTAACAGGCGAATCTTTCTGGCCATCTCAGATAGCAAAACAAGCATTTTCAATTTTTTCAGAAAAATTAAAGGGGTTACATCGTTAAAATTGTGAAAAATCTAAAAAATAATTGGATTTCTTAAAAAGGTAAATTTAGTATGCTGATTTGTTAAACGCGAAACAACTAACGCAGGAGCGGTTTCCGAATTGAAATTAAAGCATTTTTGACAAAGTTATGAGATTTTTAAACTTTGGCTGTCCCAAAAAAAAATACTACAAAATTATCAGGTAAGAATTTCGATTTTAAGAATCTTGCAGAGGAAAATATAATTTTTTCCAGTAAAGGAGCCATTTCCGACCCTATAAATTATATATATTCTTGATCAGCATTAACAGGCGAATCTTTCTGGCCATCTCAGATAGCAAAACAAGCATTTTCAATTTTTTAAGAAAAATGAAAGGGGTTACATCGTTAAAATTGTGAAAAATCTAAAAAATAATTGGATTTCTTAAAAAGGTAAATTTAGTATGCAGATTTGTTAAGCGCCAAACAACTAACGCAGGAGCGGTTTCCGAATTGAAATTAAAGCATTTTTGACAAAGTTATGGGATTTTTAAACTTTGGCTGTCCCAAAAAAATACTACAAAATTATCAAGTAAGAATTTCGATTTTAAGAATCTTGCAGAGGAAACTGTAATTTTTTTCAGTGAAGGAGCCATTTCCGACCCTATAAATTATATATATTCTTGATCAGCATTAACAGGCGAATCTTTCTGGCCATCTCAGATAGCAAAACAATCATTTTCAATTTTTTCAGAAAAATTAAATGGGTTACATCGTTAAAATTGTGAAAAATCTAAAAAATAATTGGATTTCTTAAAAAGGTAAATTTAGTATGCAGATTTGTTAAGCGCCAAACAACTAACGCAGGAGCGGTTTCCGAATTGAAATTAAAGCATTTTTGACAAAGTTATGAGATTTTTAAACTTTGGCTGTCCCAAAAAAATACTACAAAATTATCAAGTAAGAATTTCGATTTTAAGAATCTTACAGAGGAAAATATAATTTCTTTCAGTGAAGGAGCCATTTCCGACCCTATAAATTATATATATTCTTGATCAGCATTAACAGGCGAATCTTTCTGGCCATCTCAGATAGCAAAACAAGCATTTTCAATTTTTTCAGAAAAATTAAAGGGGTTACATCGTTAAAATTGTGAAAAATCTAAAAAATAATTGGATTTCTTAAAAAGGTAAATTTAGTATGCTGATTTGTTAAACGCGAAACAACTAACGCAGGAGCGGTTTCCGAATTGAAATTAAAGCATTTTTGACAAAGTTATGGGATTTTTAAACTTTGGCTGTCCCAAAAAAATACTACAAAATTATCAAGTAAGAATTTCGATTTTAAGAATCTTGCAGAGGAAACTGTAATTTTTTTCAGTGAAGGAGCCATTTCCGACCCTATAAATTATATATATTCTTGATCAGCATTAACAGGCGAATCTTTCTGGCCATCTCAGATAGCAAAACAATCATTTTCAATTTTTTCAGAAAAATTAAATGGGTTACATCGTTAAAATTGTGAAAAATCTAAAAAATAATTGGATTTCTTAAAAAGGTAAATTTAGTATGCAGATTTGTTAAGCGCCAAACAACTAACGCAGGAGCGGTTTCCGAATTGAAATTAAAGCATTTTTGACAAAGTTATGAGATTTTTAAACTTTGGCTGTCCCAAAAAAATACTACAAAATTATCAAGTAAGAATTTCGATTTTAAGAACCTTGCAGAGGAAACTGTAATTTTTTTCAGTGAAGGAGCCATTTCCGACCCTATAAATTATATATATTCTTGATCAGCATTAACAGGCGAATCTTTCTGGCCATCTCAGATAGCAAAACAATCATTTTCAATTTTTTCAGAAAAATGAAAGGGGTTACATCGTTAAAATTGTGAAAAATCTAAAAAATAATTGGATTTCTTAAAAAGGTAAATTTAGTATGCAGATTTGTTAAGCGCCAAACAACTAACGCAGGAGCGGTTTCCGAATTGAAATTAAAGCATTTTTGACAAAGTTATGAGATTTTTAAACTTTGGCTGTCCCAAAAAAATACTACAAAATTATCAAGTAAGAATTTCGATTTTAAGAATCTTGCATTAACAGGCGAATCTTTCTGGCCATCTCAGATAGCAAAACAAGCATTTTCAATTTTTTCAGAAAAATGAAAGGGGTTACATCGTTAAAATTGTGAAAAATCTAAAAAATAATTGGATTTCTTAAAAAGGTAAATTTAGTATGCAGGTTTGTTAAGCGCCAAACAACTAACGCAGGGGCGGTTTCCGAATTGAAATTAAAGCATTTTTGACAAAGTTATGAGATTTTTAAACATTGGCTGTCCGAAAAAAAATACTACAAAATTATCAAGTAAGAATTTCGATTTTAAGAATCTTGCAGAGGAAACTATAATTTTTTCAGTGAAGGAGCCATTTCCGACCCTATAAATTATATATATTCTTGATCAGCATTAACAGGCGAATCTTTCTGGCCATCTCAGATAGCAAAACAAGCATTTTCAATTTTTTCAGAAAAATGAAAGGGGTTACATCGTTAAAATTGTGAAAAATCTAAAAAATAATTGGATTTCTTAAAAAGGTACATTTAGTAAGCAGATTTGTTAAGCGCGAAACACCTAACGCAGGAGCGGTTTCCGAATTGAAATTAAAGCATTTTTGACAAAGTTATGAGATTTTTAAACTTTGGCTGTCCCAAAAAAAATACTTCAAAATTATCAAGTAAGAATTTCGATTTTAAGAATCTTGCAGAGGAAACTATAATTTTTTTCAGTGAAGGAGCCATTTCCGACCCTATAAATTATATATATTCTTGATCAGCATTAACAGGCGAATCTTTCTGGCCATCTCAGATAGCAAAACAAGCATTTTCAATTTTTTCAGAAAAATGAAAGGGGTAACATCGTTAAAATTGTGAAAAATCTAAAATATAATTGGATTTCTTAAAAAGGTAAATTTAGTATGCAGATTTGTTAAGCGCCAAACAACTAACGCAGGAGCGGTTTCCGAATTGAAATTAAAGCATTTTTGACAAAGTTATGAGATTTTTAAACTTTGGCTGTCCCAAAAAAATACTACAAAATTATCAAGTAAGAATTTCGATTTTAAGAACCTTGCAGAGGAAACTGTAATTTTTTTCAGTGAAGGAGCCATTTCCGACCCTATAAATTATATATATTCTTGATCAGCATTAACAGGCGAATCTTTCTGGCCATCTCAGATAGCAAAACAAGCATTTTCAATTTTTTCAGAAAAATGAAAGGGGTAACATCGTTAAAATTGTGAAAAATCTAAAATATAATTGGATTTCTTAAAAAGGTAAATTTAGTATGCAGATTTGTTAAGCGCCAAACAACTAACGCAGGAGCGGTTTCCGAATTGAAATTAAAGCATTTTTGACAAAGTTATGAGATTTTTAAACTTTGGCTGTCCCAAAAAAATACTACAAAATTATCAAGTAAGAATTTCGATTTTAAGAACCTTGCAGAGGAAACTGTAATTTTTTTCAGTGAAGGAGCCATTTCCGACCCTATAAATTATATATATTCTTGATCAGCATTAACAGGCGAATCTTTCTGGCCATCTCAGATAGCAAAACAAGCATTTTCAATTTTTTCAGAAAAATGAAAGGGGTTACATCGTTAAAATTGTGAAAAATCTAAAAAATAATTGGATTTCTTAAAAAGGTACATTTAGTAAGCAGATTTGTTAAGCGCGAAACACCTAACGCAGGAGCGGTTTCCGAATTGAAATTAAAGCATTTTTGACAAAGTTATGAGATTTTTAAACTTTGGCTGTCCCAAAAAAAATACTTCAAAATTATCAAGTAAGAATTTCGATTTTAAGAATCTTGCAGAGGAAAATATAATTTTTTTCAGTGAAGGAGCCATTTCCGACCCTATAAATTATATATATTTTTGATCAGCATTAACAGGCGAATCTTTCTGGCCATCTCAGATAGCAAAACAAGCATTTTCAATTTTTTCAGAAAAATTAAAGGGGTAACATCGTTAAAATTGTGAAAAATCTAAAATATAATTGGATTTCTTAAAAAGGTAAATTTAGTATGCAGATTTGTTAAGCGCGAAACAACAAAAGCATTTTTGACAAAGTTATGAGATTTTAAAACATTGGCTGGCCGAAAAAAAATACTACAAAATTATCAAGTAAGAATTTCGATTTTAAGAATCTTGCAGAGGAAACTATAATTTTTTTCAGTGAAGGAGCCATTTCCGACCCTATAAATTATATATATTCTTGATCAGCATTAACAGGCGAATCTTTCTGGCCATCTCAGATAGCAAAACAAGCATTTTCAATTTTTTCAGAAAAATGAAAGGGGTAACATCGTTAAAATTGTGAAAAATCTAAAATATAATTGGATTTCTTAAAAAGGTAAATTTAGTATGCAGATTTGTTAAGCGCCAAACAACTAACGCAGGAGCGGTTTCCGAATTGAAATTAAAGCATTTTTGACAAAGTTATGAGATTTTTAAACTTTGGCTGTCCCAAAAAAAATACTTCAAAATTATCAAGTAAGAATTTCGATTTTAAGAACCTTGCAGAGGAAACTGTAATTTTTTTCAGTGAAGGAGCCATTTCCGACCCTATAAATTATATATATTCTTGATCAGCATTAACAGGCGAATCTTTCTGGCCATCTCAGATAGCAAAACAAGCATTTTCAATTTTTTCAGAAAAATGAAAGGGGTTACATCGTTAAAATTGTGAAAAATCTAAAAAATAATTGGATTTCTTAAAAAGTTAAATTTAGTATGCTGATTTGTTAAGCGCCAAACAACTAACGCAGGAGCGGTTTCCGAATTGAAATTAAAGCATTTTTGACAAAGTTATGAGATTTTTAAACTTTGGCTGTCCCAAAAAAATACTACAAAATTATCAAGTAAGAATTTCGATTTTAAGAACCTTGCAGAGGAAACTATAATTTTTTTCAGTGAAGGAGCCATTTCCGACCCTATAAATTATATATATTCTTGATCAGCAATAACAGGCGAATCTTTCTGGCCATCTCAGATAGCAAAACAAGCATTTTCAATTTTTTCAGAAAAATTAAAGGGGTTACATCGTTAAAATTGTGAAAAATCTAAAAAATAATTGGATTTCTTAAAAAGGTACATTTAGTAAGCAGATTTGTTAAGCGCGAAACACCTAACGCAGGAGCGGTTTCCGAATTGAAATTAAAGCATTTTTGACAAAGTTATGAGATTTTTAAACTTTGGCTGTCCCAAAAAAAATACTTCAAAATTATCAAGTAAGAATTTCGATTTTAAGAATCTTGCAGAGGAAAATATAATTTTTTTTCAGTGAAGGAGCCATTTCCGACCCTATAAATTATATATATTCTTGATCAGCATTAACAGGCGAATCTTTCTGGCCATCTCAGATAGCAAAACAAGCATTTTCAATTTTTTCAGAAAAATGAAAGGGGTTACATCGTTAAAATTGTGAAAAATCTAAAAAATAATTGGATTTCTTAAAAAGGTAAATTTAGTATGCTGATTTGTTAAGCGCGAAACAACTAACGCAGGAGCGGTTTCCGAATTGAAATTAAAGCATTTTTGACAAAGTTATGAGTTTTTAAACATTGGCTGTCCGAAAAAAAATACTACAAAATTATCAAGTAAGAATTTCGATTTTAAGAATCTTGCAGAGGAAACTATAATTTCTTTCAGTGAAGGAGCCATTTCCGACCCTATAAATTATATATATTCTTGATCAGCATTAACAGGCGAATCTTTCTGGCCATCTCAGATAGCAAAACAAGCATTTTCAATTTTTTCAGAAAAATGAAAGGGGTTACATCGTTAAAATTGTGAAAAATCTAAAAAATAATTGGATTTCTTAAAAAGGTAAATTTAGTATGCAGATTTGTTAAGCGCGAAACAACTAACCCAGGAGCGGTTTCCGAATTGAAATTAAAGCATTTTTGACAATGTTATGAGATTTTTAAACTTTGGCTGTCCCAAACAAAATACTACAAAATTATCAAGTAAGAATTTCGATTTTAAGAATCTTGCAGAGGAAACTATAATTTAAATCAGTGAAGGAGCCATTTCCGACCCTATAAATTATATATATTCTTGATCAGCGTTAAAAGGCAAATCTTTCTCTGCAGCTGTTTTTACCATTTAAATTGGGTTATTGTTCTAGGAAAGAGCATCCGAAAGCCTACCTACATCTATCCCTCCCTAGACTCTCCTCCTAGCTTCTGGATATCCACTAACTCACTCACTTTCTTTGGCATTTGTATGCAAACTTGAGTAAATAGACAGACAACAGCCTAAATAAAGCAAACAAAGCCAAAAATACACATGCCCATAAAGTAGGGATGGGCTAAGAGGGTAAAGTGGGCCCCAAAACAGAAGAAGAGAATGATGAACGAGCTCCGGAAAAGCGGAAAAGCGGTGAGGTAAATGGGGATGTGGCTGGGAATGGGGTATGGGAATAGAAGGAGGATAGAAGCTTGGTGTCTCAGTTGTTATTGTTGCTCTGGAAAATTGGCGCTGAAAATTGATGCCATTGGCAATGTTTCTTGTTTTGCACGCTGTGCCATTTTTCTAGCTCGCTGACTACCGAAGACAGCCCGCAATCTCCCGGTTTTCCCCCCCAAACAGTTGCCGCCCTGCACTCTGGAAAATTGCATGAACTGTTTTATGTTTTTATAGGTTTTTCTATTGGTGATTTTTATAGATTTTATAGAGATGATTTTATGGGAATCTAGTTACCTCAAAGAGCACTTTTGATGCCGTTCTGCTTGGCATTTTTAATTTTTAAAAATATTTTTATTAATATATCTTGAACCATTAACCATATTTAAATGTTCCTGTGCAACCTTCTCAATATGCAAATATAATCTGGCTTCTGCCAGTGCAATCTGTCCAGCCAGGATCACAGCCAGGACGCGAAGGACTCGGCACACAGACAGAGAGCCATTGACAGTTTGATACAAAAAAAAGTTCGTTGCCTGTCACACTTGGCACGTTCAGAAGAGGAGAGTTCCAGCAGCAGCTACAGGATACAGGATACAGTATACGGGAGCCAGAGGGGAAATCTACCCTGCCCAATTTTACAATTAGAAAAGTTCACGCTACGCTTTTGACTCTTAAAAGCCACAAACGGCTCCCCGTCTCCCCGCCTGCCTGCCTGCCTGCCTGTCTGTCTGGTGAACCCGTTCCGATTAAGAAATGGAAATGTAAACTTACACTTAACATGCAGCTCTCGTGTGTGCTCTTGTAGGCCGTCTCGAAAGTTTTTGCATTCGCAATTCACTTGACAAAACAGCAAATAAATCAGACCTTGTGGCAATTCAGGGGATTTAACTTTAAACAAACTTCAATTGGCTTAATCAGGGAGTTTGGAAGAAAACCAAAAAATAGATTTTGTAATACTTTTTGGGGAGAAAGATATAGCTTAAGTTAGATATATATTATATCTGTTGTTTATCTGCTTCGTTGGTTTTGTAAGTATATAATTCTTTTTCGCACCGCTGCCTTTCTACAGGAGTGCTAGGGGTAGCTTAGCTTAGGAATAAATGAAAATTAAATATCGTTATAATACAAATAAGGATTCTTAACTAAGAAAATTATAATAGTACAAGTCTTAAGATCTTAGGGTCAGAAAACATCCTTGTTCCAAGGTTTTCCCCTGAACTTAATTGTACTATTTAAGTGCAAAGTATAGGTTATTGTAATTTAACCTAAATCCTAGGATATCTCTACTTCGAACACCCTTAACTGCACCTCTCCTACGTGCCTTTGCTACTTCTGTATAAATGATTCGCATTTGAACTTTTGGTCATTTGCAAAATTTTCTTGAAGCTCACCCGGACCAGGGACTCTCGACCTCCAACCTCCGACCTCCGACCTGCGACTCCTGCAACTCCTGATCCCTCTCACCTTTCCATTCTGCATTCCCCATCCAGTTCCTCTGCACAGTTTTTGCCTGAAACCCCCTGACTGCCGCCCCTTCTTGCATTTTTGTGGTTGGCCTGAATATTTCGCGCTCTTTTGGCTCAATGGGAATCATGAGCAACGGTAACCAGAAGCCTCGAGCGTTGCCGTGTAACGTTAACTAATGTAAAAAGTTGCCAAGCCGGGAACGGACTCATTAAGAGTTTGTGGCATTTTAATTAAATGCAAATTTAATACGCAAAGAAAATGCAACATACAAAAAAAAAAAGAAGAGAAAGCCAAGCCAAAGTTGCCAACGTGAAAATGGCTACGAAATGACGTTGGGTCAGCGCGTAATGGAGATGATTCCCATCAAAGCTGATTTCCTCTCTCAGTGTTACCCTGACCACGGTCACTTTACTACCATTCCCCCTTTATTACTTCATTTTTTTGTATCCCATTTTCCTATTTTCCTATTTATACATTTTCATTTAAGGAGCCAGTGTCTTTTTTTTTGCCCCGCAGATGAGCATGGCATCAAATCACCTATGAATCCTTCTTAATGCGGCTAAGTGAGTGGTGCTTGTTGGGTTTTCTGTGTGTAATGAGGAAGCTACAGGATCCTAGTGACCTCATTGAAAAGTGAGTCACTTGAAAGATTGTGATCATAATGTAAACATCTTAATTATGATATAAATGTTTGATAAATATGATAAAAAAGTATAGTATAGATATTCTTCGATACTAAAACATTTGCTATAAACAAAATTAATTATAAGATATGGGGCTTGATACAATGAAAAGTTGTGATCATCATGTAAACATCTTAATTATGATATAAATGTTTGATAAATATGATAAAAAAGTATAGTATAGATATTCTTCGATACTAAAACATTTGCTATAAACAAAATTAATGATAAGATATGGGCCTTGATACTCTTCTTCTCACTAAGTAAGTACAAGTAAGTACAAGTATATTATTTTAATGCATATTTTCAAATTATAGTCAGTTCCTCTCTGACAGAAGATATATTCCTCAACTCTTTATGAGTCCCTACAGTGTACATAGTTTATTTACCATATCGAATTTCCATTGAATCCTTGTTAATCATGTTTCCTCGCGAATGCAAAAATGATCTCCTTTTCTTTGAATTGGTAATTCGAATATGAAATTATGGAAAACCGAAAAAATTGAATTCTCTTCAATATATTTTGCAGGCCGAAAGGACAGGCGTCAGTAAATAAACATTTGTTCACATCATGCACGTACGTATACGCTTTTTTCATATCACGTATCCGCCTTGTTAACTCACTTACGCCAATTTGAAGAGCACTTGGCATAATAATAACAATTGCATGGAAACTGCAGGCCAGGCCAGGCCGGGTCGGTTCTCTCCCGATCACGCTTTATTATGCCTTTCGAGTAAATAATTGGGGGGGAAAAGGCAAAATAGTGTCATAATTGAAGGCGTCAGAATATTGCGTGCTTCAATTCTTTCAAATTATGGCAGTGCGGAGCGTTAACAACAACAAAAATTAAGAAATAATTTCAAAGTTAATTACAATTATATACTCTTAATGACATCGAATATTATGATGTCGATTGTTATGGCTTTATTAACGGCAGCGCAAATGACAGCGGCAGTGGCAGTGCAAAAAATGAACGAACGCCCGTGTGTGGCAATAATAATAATAATAATAATAATAATAATATTAACAAAAATGACACAAGCTAAATGAATGCGCTGAAAATCAACCACATCTGCTCGTCGGACAATGGCCTCATTACAAAGGGCGACCCCTGAACCCTGCCCCTCCTCGAAAAGTGCAATATTCCACACATTGTCCACACATTCAAAAGGGCATTAAAAATTTAATTGCATTTTAAGTGAATTAACAAACCCAAGGTCTGCCGAAGTAGGCGCAGCTTTAATCCGATTTCAATGATTGAACAAGATGGAAATATATATGAATATGTGTCTGGAATAATAACCGATAAATACATTATCATATGCTAGTAATTTTCACATTTTAATTAGAACCAATGAGTTAACTAAAATTCCTTGATTGATCTGTTTCTCTGAGACTCACAAGGATTGAATGGCATTTTCAGTATTTTCCCCATTCTGACCACGAGATGTCGGAATTTCTTTTTTTTGGCATTTCATTTCGTTTCGGGTTTTTTTGTATTTATTTTTATTTCTTTTAATTTTCATGCCACAAGCATTCTTCTCACATTCTCACATTTCATTGACCCCGCCCACTCAATCCCATTCTATGCATATCTTTTTCGTAAAGAAAATCGATATCCACCTGTACCTCTTATTTCAATTAACTCACATCGCTCATTCACTTCACATGCTATCGAATTCGTGAATAACTTGAATGCACTGGGAAAAGAGGATAATGATGGAATCCTGGTAAGCAATATATTAACTATTTGGTTTAGTGTTTGCCTAATTAAACAATCTTTTTATGATCTTAAATATTTTTAATTGAATTTGAAGCACAAATTAAACATTAAAAAAATTTGTATATAATTTTTGTTTTGTGTAATGATTGCCGGGAAATTCACCTGGACAGCTAACAAAAAACCGCATGACAAACAGGAGCAAAGCAAAAAAATATATGCATATATATAGATAGAAAAATCAACACAAACAACAAACGCTCACTGTGGAAAATAGGAAAACAATAAATGAGCAAACAGGAGGAAAAAAAACGCGTAAGGCAAAAATCCATGTAATTGTAAACAAATTAATGACCATTGTGGGAAACGTGCGTCAATGAGCACGCCGCAACATCAACATCAACATCAACATCCAGCATCCACAATAACAATAACAGCGGGGTCCTGCCACAAAAAAAGGACGAAAAAAAAAAACGTGGAGCCAACATTCAGATGCAATCAACACAGACCCGCTCCTCCCCTGGCATTTGTGAAATATTTGCGGCAATTTGCTTTATGTAATATTTGCATTATGATTATTGCGATCATCATTACTACACTTCGAATCGAATAAATTTTAAACTTCCCTCCGGAGTGGCAAACACACTTTGTTATTTTTTTTTTTATCCTTTCAACTGGCTTTTTCTGTATTACTTTCACCGGTCTCTGGGTCCATCCTGGCGACAGATGCGCAAAAAAGGACACCACCGAGAGAGAGAGCGTGGAGAAAAAAAGAGCTGACCCACAAGATATTAACTAAAGGTGTAAGCGTCCTGCCCCTCGGGGCTGCTCCTGAATTATGGCATCCACCGCCCGACTATGCTCCTGCATCTGCTCCGGATCCTTGGATCCTTGCTGCCGCCCTGTTGGGAGGACATTTTTAAGGAGCTTCGCGTGGCTAATGCCGGATTCTGTGGGCGGGGAGGGGAAATTTGGTCGATCTATCGACTTGGTCAACACGAAATTGGATTGCCATAAAATAAAATCTTATTTGTTATGATAAGTTGTCGAGAAATTCGTTTAACAAATATCTATGATTTATGTTTATATGGTTTGTAAGTTGGTAAAGTATAAACTTTGGAGGGGAAGTACTTTTTAATTAGTTGGAGTACTGATATATGTGTTAGTTTAAGGGTAGAGTAAATAGGAATCTCTTTAAAGGAAAATAAACTAAGGCTTGATTATCAATTACGAATTATAAGGAAAATAACTAATTCATTACTATATATTAGATCAGAATAGACAGACGTAATAGGTATGTATGTATCACTCATAAAAATACTTAAATGCAGGTTTAACTTCCAAGCAAAGACAGGGTATTCCTTTAAGGTTTTTCTTTTACTATCCTCTCTATTTAACTTTCCCCTAGTTCCTTATCCTGGTTGCGCACTTTTCTATGCTATATATTTTCTGCTAGAAGGGGCTGTTATTTATGAACTGAGCGCGCCTGCAAGTATGCAACGATTATAATAATTTTAGCTTATAATGTGTTTTTCCACATCTTGCCTCCGTGGGGCTCTTTGGCTCCTTGGCTTCTACATTCCTTGTCCCGTCAGGCAATTTGCTGATTTATTCGCACTTAGGTGACCTGAAGTATCCTGTCTGGAGGCTATAGCCCAGCAAACGTTGTGCATGTATTTAGCAGCTCATAAGTTTACAATCTCCTATACCTTGTTGTGGAACTCTGGCTGGAAGCATTTAAAAATGCATTAGCGTAAATCAATGATAGCCCTGCCCTTGTGATTGCCACTAAATCGATGTGAGAAGAAGCCTAAGCTCTGGCAAGCAGCAGTCTTGTGTCACAAGGTCCTGTTTCCCTGGCTTCAGGACGGACACCAGCTGGCGTCTGTCGCTGCATCAAACAAACACTTTATAAAAAGTGAGAAAAAACTACAGACTTGTGCAAGTCAAAGTTTTTATACCCTTGCAGGATAATATCATACTATAGTATAGTATAAACTTTCCATTATAAAGTATATAGATTTCCCATTTCCTGGTGGATAGTCTAAGATCTGGTATATATTTGTGGATTATAGTTGGATTTTATGATATATATAGAACTTCTAGTTCTAGTTCTAGTCAACATTTTTGGGTTGGTTCCTTCTTGCCAGATTTCCAAGTATAGCGAAAACAATTTCAGTCACAAATATCTGATGCGGGTAAAGTGAAAAACTACTTCCAGAGGTTAGAGGTAAGTGGGCCAAAAGCTGTTGGCCCAAGTGTGAAAAAAGCCATTTATACAAAAGTTGAACAAAGGCAAAACCATTGTGCATTTTACTGTGGAAATACCATTACATTTTTTTTCGGACTAGAGAATTGCATCAATAAATATATTTAAAATCAATTTTTAAAAAGGTTGAATAAGTTAAAGTTGAAGTCAGTTAATAAAATCATTAAATTTTTAACAATATTTGCCACATTATAAAGAAAGATTCGTCTGTTGATGCTGATCAAAAATATATATGATTTATGGGTTCGGAAATAACTCCTTTACAGGCATCTGACTAAAATTATAATACCCTGCAAGAATCTAAAAATATCTTAACTCACATATTAGTTGTATATTTCATTATTATTAATTGTTTAATCTTTGTTTCCTCTTCACGTATAAATATATACAGTTCTTCTGCCTTATTTTTTCTAGAAATTAAAGTTATCAAGCTCGCATTTTCTACATATACATTTTAATTATTTGACATATTGTCTTAGCCATTTGATTTTATCAACTTTTTTTTCTTGCTTGCTTACAACTTTCCCTGCACTTTCACCTGAGTGTCCTGGCAAACTTCTGACTAGACTAGGAATCCAGTTGAAGGGGGGTCTAAGGACCTCCTGCTGTTCCCTCTCGTCGTCTGAGAGGAGGCGACAATGCAATAAAGTTGTTAATTTTATTATATAACACGAACATGCCGCATGCCCAGACACACACACACACACACACACCCCCACACACACATACACGAAAGTGTTAATGATGCTTTAAATTTGGTGCTTCAAGTTTTCATAAGCTTAATTGAATTGAGACGGATGCGGAGTCAGAGGAAGGAAGCTGGCTGGGAGCCGGCAAAATTAATTGAAAATGAGCGTGTATAAAGCCAAAGCGGCTACAGTGCTTTTCAGTACGGGAATTTCATTGTTATATTAGAGGATCAACGGATTAATATTAAGTATTTCCATTCAAAGTTAGTTAATTAAATTGAGTGGCTATGCAGGAAGGAGTTTTGATGCATCCCTAAGAAGAGATAACACATTGACATAATGCAGGTGCTTTGGTGACATAAATTGAAAGCTTTGAGAAAATACTAAGCAATTAAGGTATTGCTAATAACTGTCTTAAAACCTTTCCTGAAACAGTTTGTAATAACTCCCCCAAAACTTCAAGTTGTATCTCTCGTTACAGTTTCCCCAGCAGGAAGCCTTACTGTATACTGTATGTACTATATATATATACATATATATATCCCATACAATTCGTGCGTGATAAAACATATTTATATAATCCAATTCCCCTGGAATATAGGACATACACATATAAACATGGACGTTGTGGCACACGACCCCGCTACATGGCACGTAGCCGTAGAAATGCAATTGAAAAAGTTTTTAATTTATTTCGAATATCGAAAAACAACGTTCTGCAAGCCAGGACCAAGCTCCAGAGCTAACTGCCTGCCTTCCGTATTATATTTTTTTTTGGCTCACGGATTTATCCTTGACTAGGCCTATTCGGCGCATCATTTATTTATCACTCATACGCCGCGTGTGGCGCACGTTCATACGGTGTAAGTTAATAGCCAGCACTCAACATAATATAACAAAGCACCAGCAGCCCAGGAGAGGGCAAGAAGCACACACACACACACCTCGCACACCCAGCTATACACACAACACCCCTTCGCCCCCCCTTCGAATCTGTATGCCATAAAGAACAAGCTTATTATGCATTCAAGCTGAGTTTTGGCAACTGAAAAACAAAACCAAACTTAAGTGATTCCAGACACACACACACGGGGAGAGGGAAGGCGACAAAGAGCGAGGCAAGGACCAGAGATAGTAATAAAGCCAATTGAGACATTAAAACTTATGCTTACCTGCTAAGCATCCTGCTCCAAGCTTCTGATCCTGCTCCTGCTCCTGCTCCTGCTCCTGCTCCTGTTCCTGCTCCTGCTCCTGTTCCTGCTCTTGCTCCTGCTCCAAGCTCCTGCTCCAAGCTCCTGCTCCAAGCTCAAGCTCAAAGAGCAGCACAAGGATGAGCAGAGCCCAAGTAATGCCAAAAGGTGACCAAAAATTTACCAACTCACATGAACACATTAAGAAAATATAACACTTGAGAGGCAAAGAGTTACATATAGATAGGATTTTTTATGAGGAACTGTAAATGCCAAAAGAAAAAGTATATTTCTAAATTATTAAGACTAATTATGTGTAAAAATAATATAATATATATAAATAAAATATAAATATAAATTTACATAGAAATGAATGTAGCAAATATAAGCTGTGCCTTTTGTTAGGAATCTTACAACTCTTTAGTGAGTTATAAAATACATGTCCACCCCTATTTTCAAAGATTCCCTCCCACACAGCTAAAACTACTCAATAAAACCCCTTGATTAACTTAAACAATTCACATTTTTTACATTAAAATTTTCTCCGTGCAGTCAAATTTGAATTTGTTTTTGGACGGACGCTGGGGATACTGATGTGGACTTGGATTCGCATTCTGATTTGGAACTGGGGAGCAGGGAGCTTCGTGGCTTCGAGTGTCCCAGGAAGTTGCCATAATTTATGAACTTGCACAGCACACACACGAAGGTATGCACTGAGGGGAAAAATCCACACACTCGAATTCTACACACTCCATACTTATACACTCTATACAAAGATTTTCTTGCGGTGTAGGGAAATACACCTACACCGAAACACGTAGCACGGCAACAATAATTCAAATATTCATTTATACGCACGACAATTCTGACATGAATCATATTTTTGGCTCAACGCCTCCGGCCACGTGGTGGTAATGTTGGTTCAGGATCCAGGACCTGCTCCTGCTGGTGGGTTGGTTGGTAGTGGTAGCATTTCGAGGTCACCTTTTTTAGATAAACAGTTTCGCACGGCAACTCCAAAGGGAAGGTAAGTGTTCATTAGGAGCTCGACTGGCGAAGTACAGTTGCGATTAAATCAACTTGGCCAAAAGCCGAATCAAAAACTTGGCCCAAGTCGCCGGTTGGATTCCGTTAAATTAACGATTTTCTGCGACTGCGGAAAAAGTTGACACCTGAGCTACCAAAGCTGGCCATTTTGCCAGGTTTCTTTTTTGATTTGTGAATGTAGTGAAAGAAAATACTAACTAAGTTTTATATAAATATTTTAGAAGCTTTGTTAAATTTTTTTTGTACATTGTTGTTTTTTTTATCAAAGTTGTTTATTTAGTTATTATAGTATCAACATGTAGGTCTTCATATCACTCTATATAAATTAAGCTCTTCTGAGGCTTAATATATGTATAATTGTAACAGTCTTATGGAGAGAGGATCCCCTTGACTATAGCTTAAGGTTTGTGGAGTTGAATTTGGTTTAATACATTTTCTATTCCTTCACATATGCAGGTTTGGTAGCTAATATTTAATCCGAATATTTAATATGAAATATCAGATTTATATAAAATTTCTGAACTAAATTGTAGGCAGATGAACTTAGAATCTATTAATATTTAAAAAGCTTGAACTCCTAAAATCTGTTGACAGATCTTACCTAAGGACTTTATAAAAATGTTATGTTATACATATTATATTTTAGTATTTCAACGTTTTGGATATGTAAAAATCTTTATCTTATCTCTGGTATCCTTTATTTTCTTTCTGTGCTCAATTTTCCTGCCCTTTTTTGGGGATTGCATGCAACTCACCCTCACTCTCTCTTTGGTTAGTTGCAATTGCTCGGGTTAGGTCACGCCAAGGCAAATTGCCGAAACTTGGTCGTTCGTCGCTCGTCCTGGGCCCGCACAAAATGAGCACAATTTATGCAGGACACTTATTTGCGCGCAGCTTCAATTTGAGTTGCACGCGTGTGTGTGAGCATAAATTTTTGGCAGGCCAAGAGCTCCAGGCTACACAGGGTGTCCTTTTTCTATTCACAACTGAACTGGACTGAAGATATATCATATTGTGGGTATATCTAGGGTATATCAAGCTATGGCTTATTATAGATTAAGAATTTTTTAGTAAGGAAGAGTATTTCCCTGGTTGTTGTAATACCATCCCTCTCTGATCGGCCTTTCATAAATGGCCAATGTCATGGAGCCTGGCCGCACCTTTCCCTGACAGTTAGCCTGATAATTGCTCGCTTACACTTGTCTCCGTTTCGGGTGGCAGTTAATAAAAACCCAAAGCAGCTGCCATCCTGTGCTAGCCTGCCATCAATTTCCTGCCTCCCCCGCGTGACGTGTTGTAATGCCAACTATTACAAGGACATGCCACATACATACACATCTCTGCTCCGTGTCAGAGTGCGTGAATGTGTGCGTGGAGCTTCCTTCCATTTTTGTTATTGCCACCGTGCGTGCCTGCCTGCCAGCCGTCTGCTTTGTTAGTGTATATACGAAGGCATTGCCTACGTGCTGCAAACCGTCTATTGCGTATTTGTCAATAGACCAACTTCCAACAGTTCGAGTTAGCAGCCATCGCGATGATAGCCAGTAATGGGTATAGGCGGAGGCATTACCTCTCTGTTTACAGAGGCCAAGTACGGTAGAAACGTTAGGTTAGCCAAAGGTTACACAATTTATACTACATTGGCATTGCTTATGATTAATCCTGGTAATTAACTCGTATCAAATAAGTCAGAAAATACTATCAAATATTATAAAGTTAAATATTGAAAAGCATTTTTTAAAGTCCACTCCTCTCCTCTATCTCACAGGATGTCCTTCTGAACCGCAGGACACTTAAGCACACCACTCGAATACACACAGAAATGATTTGACAAATACTGCAAATGTGTTTTGGATTTTCAGAAAATGCTTAGCCACAATTCGTGCTAATTCAGTCACAAAACCAACACTTTGAGATGATGCCAAAACAGTTATATCGCCGTAAAAACAGACATCCGGAAATTAAAAATCACGTTGTTGTTTAAGTGCTACTTCCGCCATTTCACGTTTTCAGTATCAGTTGGACACAAAATAAAATTAATAAGTCAATCAATCCGACTGTGATGGCAATGAACATCAAGGGGAATCATCAAATTCAGGCTATATACATATAAATTTAGTTTTTTTCTAATTACGACATTTCAGAGGCTTTAAATAGTTTACAGATTTGGTTGATTTAAGAAATTTTTCATAGAAGAATTAATTAATAAAATATTCTGAATGTTCAACTTAATTGAACTTGATTTATGATTGATAGTGATTACCAGAAGTTTTATAATACAGCAGCTATTTCGAGTTTTAAAAATAATGAAATTTATATCATTAAGTAAGTATATGTTTTCCCTAAGGAATAATTTTCGTAATGGCGGTGTGACCATTTTCCTAACATCCGACTTTTGATAACGATATATCGATGTTTCTCTTTTAAAATATCGAATACCGATGTGCTATTTACTATCTCAAAGGCTGTGTGAAAAGTTTACTTGGTCAGTGGCAGAACTCAAACGCTTCAAAGTTCGATAAGCCTTCAGAGGCTCAACATCTCTTCCTTTTTTTTGTTTGTATTGTTTTGAGATTTTCTAGTTTGTTTAATTTTAAAAAAAATCGCTATTCTCTCAACTTTGCATAAATAAATTGTCAGCTTCATCTTTTTCGAATTCGAATCATTTAAATGCAACATCTTTATATTTATTTTAATTTCGGATGGTGTAAAAAAGTGTCATTATATTTAATTATTTTGTGGTGTTACTCTATTTCTTTTGTTTTTCTTCTCTATTCTCTCAACTTGGAATAAATTACTTTCTTGGAGTTTTATTTTTTTTGAACATCATTTAAATGCAACACACCTTTATTTTAATTTTAAGCTCGGATGGTGTAAAAAGGTATCATTATTAATTATCATTATTTGATGTTATTTAATTTTAAAATTCTGTCTGTTATTTTAAAATATTGAGTACTGAATGAAACACAAATTTTCCTTACGCATCTGGTCCTAATCCTAGTGTATCACTATTCTTTTGTTTTGTTTTTGTTTTTTTTTTTTTATGTCATGTAGCGGAAGTGGTAACTGCAGGCGGAAAGGAAACATATTGTTGCTGCATGCTCGACTCCATCCTTCCGCCCTGACTTATTTCCCTGGCTTTCCCTTTGACATTTGTCTCTTGTCCCTCGTCCCTCGTCCTTGGTCCTTTGTCTCCAACATGACCGGCAAACAACTTCAGACTGGAGCAGCGCCATCTTACACTCGGCTTCATCTAGCCCCAGTTCCCAGTCCTGCTCTCTCTCCATCACGAGCTGGTCCTGGTAGGATGTGCCGTCTTCACTGGCGTTTGTGCTGCTGCTGCTGCTGCATGAATAAATGGCGCGTGTTATTGTTGCTCTAAGTGTTTGTGTCAATTTCGAGCGAAATGAATAATATGTCATGTGTGTCGGCGATGTTGTCGCCTTTTGTCTTTGTTATTTCCACAGACCCTTGAACCGAGGCAGTCCATGTGGAGGCTGGGAGGGAGAGAGAGAGTCCTTTAAGCACAGTGGGCCATGGCTGGAGTGGACTCGCCTCGGGCGTAATTTAATTAATTGGCGTTTTGACATTTTCCGGGTCTGGCTGAAATTTACCGTGGCCACTTAATGATTAATTGCCCACCCATGTCCTGCCGCCAATTTGATAACTTATCGGCCAGTGTCCAGCTGCTCCTCCTGCGCCTGCTCCTTCTGCTCCACTCCCTCTTGTTGGGCGATATCCTGGCTGTCGCTTTTTATGCACTCGAGTTGGCTGCTCCTCCAATGAATCCGCCGACGCCGCCTGCCTTGTTTGACTTTGCTTTTGAGCAACTTAAGCATGCTTTTCATTACGTTCCATTTGCTGTGAAAATATTTATCTAACTCATTGATTGGCAGCCCGCAAGCGAGTCCTTGGCGACCCGGCCGAGTATGTGTGTGTGTGTGTGTTAGTGTGTGGAAGGATCCGGGCATGATCCTGGGCGGCACTAACTTCTCCCTAAGTATAGAATTTGACAGGATTTGTCTTGAATGTGTTTAGACTGTAGTTGAATATTTATGTTCGAATTATAGGGACACTTGACCCAATTATTTCACATCGAGTATTTTAATTCCACCCTAAAGGTAAGCCTCTTGGAATCCTTGAGGATTCTAAGGCTAGTTCTGTAATTTCCACATCTCCTTGCAAGGACTGTAGCCAGCACTAGAACACTCTCCTTCCATATGCGACCACTTTGCCATATGGACAGTCATTTGTTGCTGTGTCCGGAACTCCGGTCTGGCTGTGGAAAGGGTATTTCGGGGAGTGGCGGTCGAGAGTGCCAGTCGAGGCAGATTTATAGCATTCAATATGTTTTCAATACTTCCACGAAAACGTCAACGGCAGCAGTGAGATGAGACAGGAGACACAGGACACAGGGAGAAAAAGGATTGTGGAGAAAATCGAGTGTATTGGAAAAACTAAATAAATTATTTTAAAGCTTGAAGAGAAACCAACTTCAGTAAGCAGAAGTTAATTTTTCTATGCATCGATCCTAGCTAAAGGTAAAATATACGGAATTTTTAAAGTGATATTTATTTTTAAATGACAATTTTACAGAAAAATCAAAGTTTTAAAAACTCATAACTTAGCTAAAAAGGCTTTAATTTTAATTCTAAAATCATTTCTTTACTAGTTTTTATTAGGTTAATAAATCTGCAAACTAAATTTCAAATTAAAATTTTTGGCAATTTTAACCACTTATCTTTTTTTTGAAAAAATCTAAAAAATTATTTGAAAATTTCATTTTTCCACTGTACATAGCTAGATCGACTCAGATTTTGATGCTGATCAAGAATATATATGGTTTATACGGTCGGAAATGATTTCATCACTAATTTGTAAGCCTCTGACTGAAACTATAATCGACTTTGAGGGTGATAAATTAAAATATATATAATCCATTTAAAATTTATAAATGAAAGTATATACCAGTTACAAAATATAGATATTTAATGGATAGATTGGCCGGTGTCTGAAGGACAATGGTACGTATACGTGACATTCTATGTTGGTTGGGGCGACATTACGTATACGTAATTTTTTTATTTGTATTCAAAAAATTCATGAAAAATGTTTTTATTCTGCCGGAGATTGCTTGAAAGATGCACCAGTTGGTGCTGATCAAGAATATATACACTTAATATGGTCGGAGATGACTCCTTCACTGCTTTGTAAACTTCTGACTGAAATTATAATACCCTGCGAGGGTATAATAATATATCAAAAGTTGGCGCCAAAGTCACGATCAGTTTTAAAACTATCGAAAATGGTAAGAAATCAATATTCGAGAACAATTTCTAAATAAGTTAGGCTGTTTGATAATACACTTTGGATTTCATATTTATGGGAGTAAGGGAATTATTTGAAAAATAAATGCTTAGTTAGCAGAGCTTATTCTAGATCCAGGCCTGAATACCACCTATAGCATGTATGTATATATGTATGTGATATAATAATATAATATGTATATGATATAATAAAATAATATTTATTATACCCTTGCAGGGTATTATAATTTCAGTCAGAAGTTTGCAACGCAGTGAAGGAGGCACCTCCGACTATATAAAGTATATATATTCTTGATCAGGATCAACAGCCGAGTCGATCTAGCCATGTCCGTCTGTCCGTCTGTCCGTCTGTCCGTCCGTCCGTCTGTCCGTCTGTCCGTCTGTCCGTTTCTACGCAAACTAGTCTCTCAGTTTTGAAGCTATCTGAATGAAACTTTGTAGTTAGCCTTCTATATACTCTCACTCGTATATATGTCGGAACGGGCCGGATCGGACAACTATATCATATAGCTGCCATAGGAATGATCGGAAAATTTTTACAAACAAAATTTTAACTTTTTCAGTTTTTAATAGAATTGGGTCAAATTTGAGATATAGCCATTTTACTATACTTTTCAATTTTGTACAAAATTTTATGAAAATCGGACTACTATACCATATAGCTCCCATAGGAACGATCGAGAAATTAATACAATTAAATGTATAACTTTTTTAGTTTTCAGCTGATTTTCATCAAATTTGAGGTATAGCCATTTTTTATAAGTTTTAAATTTTGTGTCAAATTTCATGAAAATCGGACAACTACATCATATAGGTGCCATACAAACGATCGTTTGATGTGGAGGAAAAATGCAAATCAGTGAATGTAAAACTGCAAATGTAATATGTATAGGTGAATGAAATGAAAGCAGGTATTACTTCATTGTTTTTTAACACAAATATTTATAATTTATATTGTATGGATTCCTATTCATAGAAGTTCTTTCTGCAAGGGTATATAAACTTCGGCGTGCCGAAGTTAGCTTCCTTTCTTGTTTAATAAAATAATATAAAATATATAAGATATAATTGTCATGATTAAGACTTACCCCAGTAGAGGGCACGTCATTGCTACTTCCATCCTTCCTTAATTAGGGTAATTATTGTATCGAATATCGCTTCCTGTTTATTCAGTTGCATTCCAATTGCCACGTCATTCTTTTCAGGTCGAAGGCTTATCACTTTCACAATCACTATCACGATGTTAACGCTAGGTACCCCTAGGACAGACTGAGCTCGCGCCGATCGAAGCGCCTCTATTTATACTTCCCGAGGCAAGAGAACAGAGAAGGAGAGCGAGAGAGTAACAGCTGCCTCCAGAACTGCAGCAGAGGCATATAGAGCGTAAGCGTCATCTCTAGCGCTGCAGCAGAGGGAAGAAATGTTATTGTGAGTAAGAAAGAGAGCGAGAGGCAGAGGCTTATAGAGGCATACAGAAGGAGAGAGCGAGAGTAAGCTATTCTCTGCCAATACAATATTATGATATTATATGAACCGAAACTAACTTCCGGCCGCCGATGTTTGTTTACCATTGCAAATTGCAATTGCAATGAATTGATTATATTATAAATATTATAATATGAGAAAATTAACTAATATTATTATATATTTATAACCATTTTTATTAACGTAATTAAGCAATTATCTTTGGCAAAGATTTCATTGACAAGGGTTATAGATAGTTTCTTAAATTCTCTATATCTAAAATTAGTTTAATCTTTGGTATTTACTACCTTGAATTTTTTTAATATAATTAATAACAAGAAAGGAAACTAACATCGGGAAGCTGAAGTTTATTTATCCTTGGAATTTGCAATTGAATTCATGGATCGTATAGGGCGGTATTACGTATACGTAATTTTTTTTATTTATATTGTTTTTCGAAGATTAAAAAATCCATAGCAAACCCAAAAATGCATTTACTTTAAGTCGGAGTGCTGCTCAATGCGGAATGCCTTACAAGCTTCTGACTGAAATCATCATACCCGGCAAGGGTATATGTATTTATAATTATAAATTATATAAAGTATAGATTTATTTTTAAATAATTATTAAAAGTAAGGTAACGGCCAATCGCTACTCAAAAGCTGAGAGGAATTTCATATTATTTTTATCTACGAAAAATAGTTTGTTTCTAAAATAAAAACCCCTTCGTTTCCCTTATTTTAATATATATGTATATGTATATTAGCAATATATTTGTTATCCCATCTTAGTGACCTTCGTTACCCCATTTTTTTTCTCTAAGTGCACGAAGTGCATTTGGACTCTGTTATATATTTCTAAGCGCCTCGTATTGTAGCGCATCCTTTATGAAATGTTGCCAATGGCAACAAGACAGAGGACCGTCGGCTAGCAGGATGGCAGGATGGTGAATGGCTAAAAGCGAATGGGGATTGGGAGATGGGGAATGCCCGAATGGCGGATGGTAGATGGCGGATGGCGGATGGCGGTGGATCCTGGCCAGAGCCGGATGTATGAATGAGCTTTGGCGGATGCGACTTCGACACATGTAAGCACACACACACGCACACTGAGAAGGAGGAGGAGGAGTGTGGCAACGACGTTGCAGGCTCCATCGGATTCACTGCTCGATGCACATGAATGCATTTTTCCACAAAATTTAACTTGTATGGAGGGGACCAGAATTCGACGGGGTAGGGTATATATGTATGTGCGTGGATCGGTCTTTTGTCCTAGTCCTCGGCAGTGGCATCCTGGCATCCGGAGCAACTTTCTGCACTATGCCTCATCCTACTCATCGTCCTTTTGTTTCGCCATGTTGCTACTTCGACTTGGAGTTTTTTGGGTGAGTGTCGTCAGGTGGGCGACATTGCTCAGAGCCCGGGATTCGTTGTCAACGCGTTTATATTGCAATTGCTGGCTGATTGGATTTGGCCAGAAGCCAGACAGGACCAGGACCAGGATCAGAACCTAGCCTTTCCCTTTTTCCAAACCCCTTTCGCTTTTCATTTTGCTTATGAATTCCGAAAGGCTTCGTCGAGACCGAGGGAACTATTCCTGCTCCTTGCAAACGATGTGTTAACAAGCATGAAATCTAAATCAAACCGCAAACACGCAGCCCATGCCCAGGCCAGGACCCCAGACCCAGACCCAGACCCAGCTTCGTGCAGAGTCCTGGGTCCTGCAGAATCCCCTCTGGTCATGGCATCGCAAAATGCTACAATTCATGATTGAAATTTAAATTGAATCTGTAATCTGAAACAAAATCTAATCGAATTATAGCAACAACAGTGGCAAGGATGGAGTGTGGAGGGCTGCTCT
The DNA here is from genome assembly GCF_035046125.1 of Drosophila serrata. NCBI lineage: Eukaryota > Metazoa > Arthropoda > Insecta > Diptera > Drosophilidae > Drosophila > Drosophila serrata. The sequence goes on along the minus strand of NW_028257260.1, from coordinate 2,035,783 downwards.
GTAAGTCCTTCGAGGGCAAGGGGGCCAGGATACTCGACGAGAGTGAGAGAGAGCAGCGCTACGCAGAAATCAGCAAAAGTTAAATCAATGCAAAAAGCAATGGCAATCAACCAGAGCAGGGCAAAAACAAACAGGACGAACATACACATATACACTCACACACAGGCGGATGCCCTTGATAAATTGGCAACAGATGTAGCCGGAAAAGGACCTCAGAGTGGCAGGACCTGCAAGAGTTTCCTTCAAGGCATTCGGCGCTTGGTTAGTGGCCGAGTTCTCTAACTATTTCTATTAAATTATACAACTTGAACAAGTTTTAAATTTGAGAACATAATAAATATATAAAGTATTAAAAGTATTTTCTTTTATATATTTATTATGAACACTTTTTTTTTAATTAAAACCAAAGTGCTATCAATCGCATTATAAATATATATCATTGCCCACCGAATCTTTTGATCGGTCATTAAATATGATGAGTGCTTTTAATAAATTATGAATCGGTTAAGAAGCGGTTACGACTTAATTTACAATTTTTTTTGTTGTATTTTTTATGAACCCATTATTATGATAAATGCACTCGAAAAATATTCGATGCGAGTATTGAATGGCCCTTCAGCCAGTTGGAGCAGTGAAACTTCCACCGCAAATCGAGTGGCTTAAAAAAAGGGGAAAAAAAGAGAGAAATGTAATATGATAAAGTGTAAGCGATTGTTTAATTCAATTATAAAGCATTATAATAAAAAGGTATTTTAACCAGAACGAAGGAGTAAATATTTCTGAAAGAAATCTCTGGGAACTTTTGAAGATTCTACTATTGTTATTAATGCTTCATGTTAAATACCAGATAGCAAGTCGTAGTAGCAAGGATCTATACCCTATAAGAGTACACCTCATAATCACATATACATACACCCTTAACCCAAAAAACTCCTACCATTTCGAAGCAGGAAGAGAAAACTCCAAAAATTCAACCGCATTGCGTTGCGTTCCGTGGGAATGGGTCAAAGGGCCAAAACTCTTATGGACTGCGACCGGGCAAAAGCAGCAGTGAAAAGGTTGCCACACACACATACAGAGATTTTTCTTTTTGGCCAATTCGAAAAAGCAGGCAACATCATCAATGCCAACTACCAGCAGATAAAATCGTCCCCACACACACGCAGCTCTACGGGATGGGCCGAGCCATATTTAAGTCAATTTACATGCAACAATCAATATTTTTTGTGCAAATAGTTGACCCATGGCAGAACGAAGAACCCAGAACCCAGAACCCAAAACCCAGAACCCAGAACTCAGAACCCAAAAACCCCACAGCTGCTCAAACAGAAACCCAAAAATTTGTACACAATTTTCAATCTCAGCCTCATGATGGCCGCTCGACTTCATGTGAGCGGAAAATGGGGCCTTGGGTTTTGTAGCCGAAAAACTTAACTAATAACTCCTCGGTGTATCGGGGGACCAAAGTCAGGCATAGACAAGGTACACATGGAGAAAAAGTAGAGTTACCTATGCAGAAATTCATCTAAAACTAAGTGTGTTTTGTTTATGAATGTATTTGTAACTTTTTGATTTAGGATACCTTAATTTTCAGGTTCAACCTTAGAGCCTAGTGTTTTCCCCCAGTGCACTCCTGCGAGGGTTGCCACAGCAATGTCCTGGCATATTTCTAGGCGGCATCAAGCCAATCTGGTCAGGAATGCCCTACCCCTACCCCCTCATATCCTTCGATGTTCTACGCTTTGCCAGACAATTGTTTTACCGGACATCGTTCTCCCCTACCTCCTGCCTGCAAAATGTGATTTATCTGCTGGGGAAATTTATTTGGCCAGGATATACACGAGGCTAAAAAGGCGAAATGAAATGAGAACTACTACCAACAGGCAAAGTGCTGCGGTCTTGTTGCCAGTGCTTTGGGCCTATGCAGCAAACGGCCAGCGGGTAACTATCAACAGCCAGCTAACAAAACCATCGAAACCAGAGGAAGAAATGAAACTTGTACAGTGTTTGTAACACTGACCAAAATACAATTGCAGGAGGAGGAGGAGGAGGACAATGACTAAGAGGCGGCGCTGAGAGTAAGCCATGTTAGTTGGTTTGTGTCCTAAAAATCCAGTGTGGCTTTGACTGAGGTATTATTACTTTGATTTTTTGAAAAGACAAATATAGTTTACATATACTTTTAGGACTTTTAGGTTTAAGTCACAAGCTAAAATACAAAATAAGCAATCTTGTAATAGCTCCCATATGGCGCATTTAATGGACATTTGCTCTCTAAGGGAAAGGCCTTACGCCACCTTCAGTTTGCCCTGGTGAGTGTGTGTTTTGTGCATTGTAAAATCCGCTTAAATTGTAGCATTTAACGTCCGCCCCCAAAGGGGGGTTTCCCCGACAGAGATCACCAGTCCGCCGTGGATTCCTGGCACTAGAGATTCACTGGCCGTTGTCCGATGTGTGGGTATTTTACGGTCAACGGCGAAGGAGTCTTCTCTTCCATCGTCCCGATGATTGCGGCGAAGTGCGCTTGTCGGCACTCGAGTGTATCGTTATCTGGCATGGCTACTAAGCCGCTTACCACCATTCCCAGGAACCCCTGGGGGTCAGGTTGGTCCTTGCAGGATCTTAAAACTCTCCAGTCAAAGCCATCAAATTCGACGCAAATCGGAGAGCTTCAAATGTTCGGGAAGGAATTGTGGTTTAGTTGAGGTCCTTGGGTTATGCAAACAAGGAGTAAGTTTATAAACATATATATGTTTATTGTGTAACCAAAGAAGAGCAGATAATGTTTGCATAGTCTTGAGACATTTAATAGAACAGGAAATTGATCCTTAGCAATACGCTAAACAAGTGCATAAACTTTAAAGTAGAAATAAAATGTTTTTGCAGATTACCCAAGTGTTTTATCCTTTTTTACTTGATATTTAATGCAAAAAACAAATCATTAAAGCCCAAATTTTAGTGTAAATTCTTAAAAATTGGTTTCGTAAAGTGTCCTGATAGTCAGTTGATATTAGCCAAAGCCAGTTTGCAGCCCAAAATGGCGCCAGAAGCGCGTCGACCCAAACACAAAAGTTGGCAATTGGCGCGAATATTTTGGCCCAGCAACCTGGTAGATAGAGAGGGAGCGAAAGATAAAGAGAGAGAGAGAAAGGGAGAGATACCAAGACACAGGGACAGCAAATGGCTGTTAAATTCGCAAAGCCATGAATCTTTTGGCTTTCGGGTTTCTTTTGTGCGGACGGGTCCTTGCAAGGCAATCGGCCGTCGTCAACCGAACCCACCATAAATCGTTGCATTTTCTTTACCAAACTTTTGTATGCAGTGCGGTGTAAGGAGCAGGATGAGGAGCAGCAGGAGGAGCAGGACCTGAAGCTGGAGAAGAAGCTAGAGCTATGGTGGCCTGGAATCCCGCATGCGTTGACACTATTGACAGTTTTATTGCCGCCGAACGTCTACCTGGCCGCCACAGCTAAGGATGTACATGTATCGGTTGGAGATACATATAGCACACAACAAAAGATATATCGGTTTCACTTAAGTTTTATATTAAATATTTAGAACAAATAATATAAAACTCTCTCAGAACCAGGCATAATTACCTGAAAAACTCTCCCAAAGTAAGGCTTAAAGAGAACAAAAATATTTTGCTAGAAATTTAAAAATTCTGCATCTGGATCTCATTAGCTCATCGATTGTAGGAATCGATACACCACCGATAGCCACATCAATAATTCTTGCCATACCCAACACAGACAGCGGAAAGGAAAGGAGTCTTCGTCGTCCTGCGAATGCATTCGCATAAATTGCAACTCTTTGCTGCGATCGACATGCAAATATATTCGCTGCATCGTGTGTGTGCAACGATTGCACTTGCCTTGCACTTTTGTGCCCCGCCAGATGAATGGGTCGCAGGACATGGGGTGCTTCATTGAATCCTGGGCATGATTAACGCGGAACAGGACCCAATCGGAAGCCGCAAAACGGAAGGCAAATGGTGTCCCAGCTAAGCGTTGAGCTGTGGGTGCCACAGTTCATTAGAGATGTTGGAAGGAGACGGCAGAAGACAGGAAAAGGTTACCCAATCTACATTAATGGGAAAAGGATGTCCAAGTTGAGAGAGAATTTTAAGAAGATTTTACATTTGACAAAGGGATTTCCAAAGGGTGCAGGCTTAAGCCTCATGAAGGACAGATTTGGGTTAGATACTATTGAAGATATATTTCCTTAAGTAGTTCTTTACTTAATTTATTAATTTAAATCTGCGAGTGAAATTACCATTAGCTTGCCAAAAAAAATAATTTAAAAATCTATAAAGAAGTGTTGATGACACAGTAACCCCTAAAATATACTTTATACTCCCTCTGCCCAATTTTTGATTCTCAACCTATTTTCCTGATACAATAATAAATTTAAATATACAATTCGTTGGGCCCCAAAAAAACAGTTTACTGAAAAGCAATAAAAAACAAAACGATTACCTTTATCAGTTTCAGGTTTCTGCAACGCTCGTCAGGCCATGGAAATTCGCATTCTATTTTCTATCGCAAATTTGTTTCGAATGTTTTGAGATTTGTATCTGCGACGCGTGTATAAGGACACACACACACTCACATATCTGTGCCCCTCCCATGCCAAGTTTTGCCGTTCTGAATGCTGTTGCTGCTGCATACTTGTAGGCGGGGAAAAGTTTTATGTAACTTTGCCTGATTCAATGATATGAAAGAAAGTTTGACATGTGTAGCAATCGTCAACGCCGACAGCGACTGCAGCAGCGGCTGCAAAAAAATTGTGTTCCATTTGATAAAAAAAAAATACAACAAAAAAAAAATATATATATATACAACAACAAAAAAATACAACAAGAAAAGAAGGCAAAAATAATGCGAAGCGAAGGCAGCATAAACTTTTTTCCTCATTTTCCTGAGGGAGTGAGAGAGGAAAGCAGCAGGCAATTGTCTCGTGTTCCGCCTGAAAAAACACAACAAGAACATAATTTATTTCCCCAAAAACTTGAAAATAACATGAACGCAAAAGATGTATAAAAAAAAAGAAATATACATATATATATATAATAAAACGAAAGCAAGCCAAGGCAATGAAATTTATGGGAAAGTTTGAGGCCTTTCCTCCCCCTTTTTTTCCTTTACTCGCTCACCACACGGAAAGAAATCAACAAATCGATGGCAATAAAAAATCAATAAAAAATTTTAGGCTTTTCTTTTTTTTGAATTTTTGTAATATATGTTTAAACAAATATTAAGGGATTTTGGGAGAATCATGAATGAAAACTGTGCCAGGCTTAAAGTCATCAATGTCTCTTTCAATACATTTTATGTTTAAAGATTAAAGAATCCTAAACATTTGATGTTTAAATAATATAAACAAAAGGAAAACAAAGTATGGAGCATAAGAGTAAATATATTATTTAGTAATAATAATAAAGAAATATATTATTTTAGCTCTCAATTTATATCTGTTGTGTTTACAAGTGAAAACAGAGATCTCAGTAATGAAATTATCTATATTAATGAAGTAAGCATGCATTTCAATTGCTTATAAATATATTTACATCAAAAAAGGATAGTAATTACTTTGAAAATATCCATATTAAATACAATAATTACCCATTGCAAGTGCATAATTTCTTTCGGTGCCTTGTCCCCAGTCCCTTTCATTAGTTTTGGCATCAATTTCCGCCATTTGATTTCCAGCGTCGAGCGTTGGGCAAAAGGAGAAAATCGCGCAATTTACGCACTGCCAGCAATTAGCAACTGATGGGCGAGAGTGGCTGCGCCAGGACTATGGCAGGACTCTTGCAGGACTATGATGGGTGGTGGGCGTTGAATGCTCTGAACATCTGAATGTGGGCGTGGCCGGGCAAGCAGTGCTTTGGCAAACGGCGCTGACAACTTTCGACAATTAAGTGCAACATCGTGACCAGCAAACACAAAATCGCAGCCGTAGCCCGCAAAAATGGCTGCCGAAGGACACAAGACCGAAAAAACGTCCAAAGAGAGTGGAGGGGGTGCAGGGGATTTGGCCAAAAGAAAAACGAGTTCGAAACAGAAGCTGAAAATGCAGTTTTGTCCCGCTCCAAAGGCAACCAGGGCGCAACCGCATCATAACTGCCAATGCGAGACGCGTGCTGAAGGAAAAACGGTCAGGCAGGCATCAGTCAACCGGATGGAGGCCGGGACAGGATGAAGGACGACCAGAAAATGAGAATATGCTTGGGTCTAATGAACTGCAACTGGGAACTAACGAGGCCAGTCTGTAATAACAGGTCCTGTCAGTTACCACTTAAACTATCCCGGCTAGATCGACAAGACTGGTGCCGATATTGATATTTGACCTTAATGGGGGTGGAAGATACTTCCATTTGGAGGTTACATTTACAAAATTAAAGAACCTATGTTTCCAACACAATATAAGGCACAAAGTGTATAACGTTCGGTATCAAAAACAACTGCCTTTAGGGATTATTCAATTAATATTTCAATTAGTTAAGTAACTATGATCAGTAATTAACTATGACCAGTAAGTATCAATGAACATTAAGTTAATTTGAACAGCAAATATCTATATGAGTAAGTAGCTCTGAATAGTGACTATCTATGATCAGTTAGTATGTATGATAGGTAAGTAGCTCTGAACAGTGAGTATCTATGCGCAGTAAATCACTATGCTCAGTAAGTATCAATGAACATTAAGTAACTTTCTACAGCAACTATCTGTGACCAGTAAGTATCTATGATCAGTAAGTATCAATGACCAAAAAGTATTTAAGATCAGTTACTTACTTTGAACACTGGTAAGCAATGACTTTCAACTTTTGTAACACAACACATATTTGAGAATTGGCTGGCAGAAGTCACTTCGTTCCGTGGATGTTAGAACGAATTGGGAATTATATGTCATATGCGCGAGATTTGTTTCGGAACAAATTTAAGAAATTTGAATGAAACTATGGGGTTATACTTCTATATAATTTTACTAATAAATAAGTCGGAGCACGGCAAATCAGTGGACTATATATACATATATATATGCAGCCATAGGAACAATCGGAAAATTATAACTTTTCCAGTTTTCAACAGATTTTCAATAAAATTTCATATATAGCCATTATATATTAACATGGAAGAATGCTAGAAAGATTCACCTGTTACTGCTGATCAAGAATATATATTATTTATAGGTTCCTTCACTTGATTTCAAGCTTCTATCTGAAATTAAAATATCTTTTGAGTTTATAAATATAGAGCATATACAAAGTAAAACAGTTGCCTTAGAATTAGTATATTTTTATATTTGTATGCTTTGAAAAATGTTCAAGAAATTTACCAATGGCCCTAAAAGTTATAAGATATTTAAGGCAATTAATTATCTACATTTTCATATGATTCTACTTTCAAAATTGTGCAAGAAACCAAGAGTTTTGCTTAGATCTTTATAGATTCCGATATCAAAGACCACTTTCTGGTTAGTTTTAGGATAGCAAACACCTTCCTCTACTTCTTTATAAAACTTAATTACAATTTGTTTGAATATACATCTTAAAGCCTCACTAATTATAAAAAGTGTAATTAAAAATGGTGTTGCCAAGTGGACCGGGTAACTTCACCGGAAGGACTAATTTACAACAGCTGACAGGATTCTAAAGCTTAGGTCCACTTTTGATTTCCCTCCTCGAAAGGACACTCGCCTTTCCAATCTTCTCCGCTGTCCGCTGTCATTCTTATTGTTTATGAGTCAAAACAAATTTTATTTTATTTGTGTAACTTAAGACGCGTGAAGAAAGAAATAAGGAAAACAAACAAACTTTCGGGAAACTCGGGGCCAGATGACACAAAAAAATAAACAAAAGCCAGGCGAAGAAGCCAAAGGAAAATGTAACATAAACTGATTTATCCTGGACAAACGGGGCAAGGGTGCAGGAGTGAGAAGAGGTCCAGGCAGGACTTCAAACTAGCGGTGAAAAATGTTTGCAGCTGGAAAATTCACAAAACATGACAAAGGACATGGAAGAAAATACACCGTACCAAGCAAGCTAAATAAAACATAATAGTGAACTGAAAGTTGGTCTCGAAAAGCCAAAGTGTGTATACCCTTTTCTGAAATGGAATTTATTGAAAAGGATGTTTTACGTTCTACAAAAAAAGAAAAGCAATTGAAATGCAGAGATATGCCTCTTGATATATATGTTTTTTAGGTTATGAAGGGGTACTAAAAATGTTATAATAAGAATCCGGTGGTTGATGTAAAAGGGAACGGGGAATCCCCCGTCCACTTGTCGTGTATTTGCTTCGCTGATGTCCTTAAGAGAAATAACATTCAGTCTTAGTTTCAGTCCGTGGCTGTCGCTGTCATTGTCTTGTTGTTTGCATTGCTAAGCTTTTTCCAAAAAAAGAACACACTGCAACAATTGAATTTCAGGCAGATGCACTGAAAAAATACAACTTAGATCGGTAGAAAAAATTATAATAAACTTGTCATTACAAAAGACTTCAAAGTTCTTACATAGAAATTTACTCTTTGGTTTTTAACCAAAATTAAAGGTAAATAAAACAAATGATTAACAGCTTTTATAATGTTGAGATAACATTGCAGGAATTGCAAGTATTTAGCCCGTTCTTTGTCTGTGAAACACCTTGTCCTTGTTAGGACTCGCGTATGCACAAAGGGAGAGAAGGACGATGGCTAAAAGATGAGCGGGGCAGACGGGAAAATGTTACAAAAAACACCCACAAGTCCTGAAAGAAAACCCCCCGAAAAAAAAAGAAAAAGAAAAAGGAAAACAAAACAAGACAGAAAGAAAACTGAGAACTGAGAAAAACAGACATTCAGCATTGGCGAAAAAGTAGCTACAATTTGTGCCTTTGTTGTTGGTCTGTTTTTGGGCCAAAACAATTGCAACTAACAAAGCCAGCGGAATTCCCATGTAATGCCCTTTAAAAAAATTTTGGGGTATATAAGACTATTAGAAAATGAATTAAGTATTACTTTATACAAATATTTTATAAGGTATATTAAACAAACAGTTGTATTTATAAAACTTTTGTTACACCTCTTTTTTGGCAAGCAATTAATTTATAAAAATCTTGCACAAAACTAGAAACTCCTTAAGAATTTATATCATCAACAAATTAATCAGTATATTTTTCTATATATTTTTTTTAGTATTTATCTGTAAGAAGTATCCCTAAGTTCTGCAGACTCTTAAGGGTCCCCTCATTCTCTTAGTTTCTAGATTCCTATTCCTCCTCCAACACAGAATGAGCCATGTGCAGGGGCACTTAGGAAGCACTTTCTCTTCAATCTCCCCTCGAAGTCTATTCAAGCCTCAGAAAGTTGATCTGTCTGTTGGTTCGTTTTTATTGAAGGTTTTAAGGACCAAAGGTACTAGCTTACCCAAACCCAGTTGGTCAATACGAAGGGTCTGCCTTTGTTGGTCGCTGGATCCTGTGGCCTTTGTAGCTCATAATTGCCAAGGTTATCCTGAATGACCTGCATTGACGAGGGCGAGCAATGGGATCCTTAAAAAATCAATTCAATATCTAATACCGAAAACATCCATTAGATGTGTACACAAAGCTATAAGAGCTTGACATAGTTTATGTAATATTTCTCCTAATTAAAGTACAAATATTATTTAGGTTCGCTAATTATTTAATCAAATAAACTTTACTATAACCGATAATCCCGTTAACGCGTATAGTAAGTCATAGTCATAAAAATATATACAATATATAATTTATTTACCATTCCGCTTGACTGTTCCACTTTTTCCCCAAAAGACTTAACTATTTGTTTTGATTTTTATTGCGTCAGACACGAGTGCTTTGTGGCCCTGGCGTCTCTCTTTCCGGGTTCACCCTTTCTTTCGATTAGTTTCTGTTTGATTTGTATTCAATTGTTAGTTTAATGGATCATTCAAAAGTTTTGGCTTCATTACATTGTCGATGTTGTGGCGGTGTTTTTATTTCTTTTATTTTTTCTTATTTTTCGCTCAGTCAAGCAACTCTCGTCGTCAACTATATCGCCATCATAACCATTATCATTATCATCGTCATTATGGCTAAAGTCGCTGGCAAAATTTTGATGACTCGGCGCGATTGGAAGCGGTTATGGTCAGCTTTAAATGCTATCCCCCCGAAACTGGCCGGCACCTAAGGCTTTTGCCGGTTTTTTTTTTTGTTTTTTTTTGTTTTTTGGCCATTTTGACGCCGTCTAATTTCTCCAGACTTTAGGCACTGAGAGAAAATGTGAAGCCTTTGACTTTCTTATAGCCCATTTTGTATTATTTTATAATTTTGGTTTTAATTTAATTAAAATCGGACGACAATATCATTAAGCTGCCATATAAACGATCGTTTAATATAGAGGTAACATGCAAAACAAGCAAGTGAATAAAATGGAAGTAAGTATTAGAGTTCGTTCTTTTTAACATAAATATATATAAATTATATTGTTTTAATTAATAATGAACGAATTTCAGTTTGTAAGAGTATTTTAATTTCGGTCCGTAGCTTAAAACACAGTGAAAAAACCATTAAATCACCCTATAAATCATATATATTCTTGATCAGCATCAACAGGCTAATCTTTCGAGCTAACTCTAGCAGAAAAACAAATTTTTCAAAAATTTTCAGAAAAAAAATCAAAGGGTTTGCATCGTTAAAATTGTCAAAAATGTTACAAATACTTAAATTTTTAAATTAAGTATGCAGATTTATTAACCATTTAAAAATTAACACAAAACAGCTTTCCGAATTGAAATTAATTAATTTTGGCTTAGTTATGGATTTTTTAAAATTTGAAACCGAATATAAATATTACGTATACGTAATATCGCCCCAACCAACATACAATATTACGTATACGTACCATTGTCCTCCAGACTACGGATAATGTTTTCTTTAAATATCTAAAAATATTCTTACTTTCAGGGATTAATTAAGTAACTAGGATATAGTTTCATGTATACCATATAAGAATATTATAATTTCAATAAATCATTTATAATATAAAGACGATTCTAATTGCACTCAGAGGCTTGCTTACAAATTAGTGATGGCAACTTTTTCGACCCTATAAATCATATATATTCTTGATCAGCATCAACAGGCTAATCTTTCTAGCCACCTCCGGCAGAAAAATAATTTTTTCAAAATTGTTTCGACTTTTTGCATCATAAAAATGGTCAAAATTTGAGCAATAATTAAAAATTTTTAATTGTTAAACTGAGTATGCAGATTTGTAAACGCTATAAAAACTAAACAACTACTGAATTCCGAATTGAATTTAATGCATTTTTGGTTTAGTTGTGATATTTGAAAACCTTTGATTTATCCAAAAAATAAGCATATAAAAATAAAGTTTTAATATAACCCAAATATGTGTATGTATATAGGTTTTCCTGTATACAAAGGCCGAACATCCAATTATTGCCAAATGTTATATGTATATACTTTTATTTGCAATCAAAATCTAAACCAATAGAGAATATCAATTTGGAGATTTTTTTATAAATGAAATTATTTAAATATTGTTTTATGTATTGATCTTAAATTTAAGTACTTATAAAGAGTTATAATGTAAAAATTTTCTGCCATTTCTAGGGTTAATAAATGTCTGCCTAGTTTGGGCGTTAAAGCGGGAATTCTAAAACAATTTTAACTTTAAATGAGTTTATTATTTCCCTTTTTTTCATGGAATTTTCTCTCTGTGCAGCCTGTCTCCCCACCTTCCCCCCCCCTCATTTGTTGTGATGGCCCATTGAAAGCATTTTGTTTTGTTTGGTTTTTTGGTGCTTTTGTTACGATTCGCCTCGTCTCGGTTTCAGTTTCAGTTTTCGTCTTCGGTCTCCGGTCTCCGGTCTCCGGTCTCCGGTCTCCGGTCTCGGTTTCAGTCTCACCTTGGTATCGTTTTTCTTTAGCTGAAATTTTTGCTTATGTGAATTTAATTTACCGAAAGTGAGAAATTGGCAAGGAAGCACTTGGAGCATCCCTCACGCTATAGTCGTTATAACGAGCAGCGCCCAAAATGGACGTTAATTATGCTTGTATACGTCTCAATAATCTACCAGTAAATGAAAAATGATTTTTACCCACATTTCCCCCCACCAACCATCTCTTGACAATTGCCGCAGCGTTGAAAGCATAATTAGTTTTCAAATATTTATTTATTTATCTGCGCCGCGGGGGGGTTGCGCAACCAAAATTTGCAATATTTGTCAGTCAAGGATGGAGAAAGTATGTCAAATGGCTCTTAAGTCTTTCTCTGACTCTTAAGGAAAATCCTTAAAAGGCTAAGAATTAATTTAGATTGTTTTGGTAGTAAGAAACTGACTTAATTCGTAATCTTTCTATACAAATAAAGCCAATGCCCCCTCATGTTCTCACCTCTAATCGCTGAACTCTGTTCAAATATTGCCTTTATTCTTTTTTCAGCTCATACCAAACCTATGTCGGGAAAGGAGCTCAGGCGCCATTCTGCTTGACATTTTTCACAAATTGTTGGCATTTTTTTCCACCCCCCCGACTCCACCTGGTGGCCTTCACATAGTTCCGTGCCCCGAATCCTTGCCTTCGCAGGACTCCCTCTCTCTCTCTGTTTTTCCCCTTTTGTTGAGTCGCATTTTCCGGCAGAGCCACATTCCAATGCTAATTCTAATTAAGCGCATTTGATGAAGTAAACGTGTCCCGACTTTTTATTCATAAAGAAGGCAACATAAAAAACCCGAAACGAACTGGAAACTAAAAGAACCCGCGAGGGGGGAGGGATGATGATGTGCCGGGAAATGGGAAATGGGGAAATAGCAGAGGGGTTGAGACTAAGAATGGGCGGCAGATAAAATTTCAACGGGCGCTCATTCAAAACTTTTGAAACGGCAATAAAAAAAAATACAACACAACTGAAAAAAAAGGAAAACGCAAACAAAGTATAAATAAAATGAAATGTGTAAGAGAGGCGAAAAGCTGGGAAAATTCATTGTCATTGTCAAAATAAATTTTTCTTTTGAAATCCATTAAAGCTTTCATTTGGAGCGAAATTGTTAGAAAAGTGCAAACGGCAAGCAGAATCCACTCGCAGAACAAAAAAAGAGAACAAAAAACAAAAAAATTCGAACCGAAACACAGATAATGGCGGCGTTGGCGGCGGCAACCAAAGTGGCCGAAAAAATTGAAATTATTACAAAACTTTTGTGATTATCTCGGGCTACGTCCATCGCCTCGAACCGCTCCCAATTAGCCAGGACGCCGAGTTGGCGATATCTTGGTACACTGGGAGAAAAAAAAATGTGAAGCTTTTTAAGGAAAAAGCCTGGAACATACAGAAACATCAAGAGCAAAAATAAATACCCTTGCAGTTTTGGATTTGAATTATTCGATCTAATTACCTTTAAGTTATAGCATATCATTATTGTCAAATAATTAACAAAAATTAATGTTTGTCTTGTATTTATCAAAATTATAGCCAGTACAATCGTTTTAAATTGTTGTCTCAATATTTTACTCAGCGAAATATATATTTCTTTGGGCAAAAAGGTTGAATTTATTGTTGGATTCTGTTCCCCCAATAAAACTTAAAATAAACCTATTCTGTGCATCATTATTCATTCATTATTATTTTTATGTGATCACTTTTGAACAAATCAAAATCTAAAATGAACATAGTTAAATCACAGAATCTTTAACTTAAATTTGAAGAGCTTTTGTGTATTGGTTTTTATGAGTCTACTAAATCAGCATAATGAATATTGAAACTAAAATTTCTACCTAATCTTTAAATATTTTAATGATGAAACCCCTTTTCAAAATTTTAAATATATTATGTAAAATGTGTTTTTTAATAGACATAGCTAGATCTAGATCAGTAATATATATAATAATAATAATTATTATAATATAAATAGTTTATGGGAGAGCAAATACATATTTCATTAAATTAAAATCATGCAAAGGTAAACAAATTATATATTTTTTGTGATATTATTTAAAAATGCAAGAATTTCACCATATACTCCAGAAATTCTATACATTAAAGATCAATGTTTTTTTATAAGAAATTATTAATACACTTTAGCACCGATTAGTAGTGAAGCTTAGTAATTCATATTTTTTGTTAAAGCAAAAAAGACTGCATAAAACCTCTTTACTAGTTTTTAAAAAACACAAGCTCTCTACAAGTTATTATTTATTTCATTCAGTTGATTATAGAAATAATTTTAATAATTGTTCTTAGAGCAATTTAATCTTTCAGTGCATAACCGAAAAAAAAGTGACATTTGTTTCGCCCAATAACTGTCAATGCGGCAAGCGTTTGGGCGTGGCCATTCGCTCGATTTCCCGGACAATTGTTGCGCCCACAAAAAGGGGGACATGGATAACGGAAAATGGAAAAGCCAGACCAAGTCGACAGAGGGATATGCTATGCAATCCTATGGGTAGTAGGAAAAGTCATAGAGAAATGAACCAAGTTTCCAGAAACAACTCCATTTCTATTCAAGCCAAAACTAATATGTAGAAGCGAGAGTGTTAATTAAATAAATATTTATATATGTTACCCACATGGAAGATATTTTAAATATATAATCAATATATAGTTCCGGTATGGATATACTATATATATATATATATCAAGTTATCGATGACAAACTTATAAGCACTCCCTGTGGCGTAATACTCTTTTGGGGAAAGACGATGGAGAAAGTGGCCTTGCCGTCGCCTGTCAGGCGGCACAGTCGAGCCACTTAATTTAGAGATTTATGCTAATCAAGCACAAAGTATTCGCCGGGCTCAAATGGAATGGAATAAGATTGGGAGCCAGAGGAGCTGGAGCTGCGTCATACTAAATAAAAGTGAAAATTCTTATATAATATGCTAATATTTCTTGCCGCGCCTCTAATTTGGAATTTTTTTCTTGTTGGCCAGCGATGCTGCTGCTGCTGCTGTGTGGATTACGAGAGATTTTTTATAATATTCAGATTTATGGAAAGAAGCCGGGCGAAGAAAGCTCAAAGAAGTTTTGCTTCGGGTCGGTTGTCATTATTTTCCTTGTCATCCCAATAATCGACAACAATAACATTGAAAATTCGCTGGATTTATGCATTTGTTTCAAAGAACTCCTCCATACAATACGCAATTTGCGTTTTCTTTATTTCATTCCATTCGCCTTATTTATCCCCCAATTGGCCGTGTTTCTGCTCAAATTAATTAATTTAAATTTAAATGTGCGTGTAAATAGAAAGTTGTATACTTTATGGCCGGCCTTTTGCATAAATATACTCCTTTTTTTATCCGTAAATAATTTATTAAGCCACATAATTTTGGATTAGATAATGAATGAATAAAAAAGAAAATAGACGGCTATGCGAATTATAGCTGCGTATTAAAAATCAATTAATCTGGAAGGAAAACATCCATTATGCTAATAGCAACGGAGTGGAGCGAAACATGACAATAATCAATTGATAAATGGGGCAAAACGCCGTGTAGATGGAACGAAAACAAAGGCAATGAATTAATTGAACACATTTTTAATGCCAGGTAATCTGGCGAACAAGTTGCTGGTATTGCTGGTTTGCAGGAACGGAGAATGCATTTAAGTTGTGGCTTAGATATAATTAAATCATGTTGTCCGCAAACAAGGGATATTGTTTTAATAACTAAAACTCTGCTGGAAAAACAAGCAGAGAGCGTACAGAAAAAATACAACACACACACAGTTTAAGCATTAAATTAACTTTAGTTAATTAATTGAATTGTGCATAGAGTTGGTATTAAAGAAATTGGAAGAGTTTGCTTTGGTAATTGAATATTAAAATAAATACCATAATATTATAATGATGTAAGACCCCCTTAAACACATTCAATCACATTTCGAAAAAAAACCCCCCTTTTAAACGCATTAAAAATCCCCATTATTTAGCTTTAGTTTTCAAATAATTTACTTAATTTTAATTGATTAACATTAAGCTCCCTTTTAATAGGGACTATTGCAGCAACAGTTCTTGATGAGGGAGTGTTCGAAACAGGATTTGGCATACAACAAGGAGCAATCGTAGTACAGGCACTGCGGTGGTCGCAGCTGTCCAGGACCGGTGGCTTTATATATGTAAATTGGAATTGAAAATAAAAAAAATGAAATCGCATTACCGTGCGCCAATGCGAAATTGAATAAAATTAATAAATGCACGGAGATTAAAATGCGCACATAAATAATGTCGCCAAAGGCTTTGTCCTCTGATTAATTACCTGGAAAATCGCAGCAACAGGCATCGTGCACCATCTTGTGGGAGCAATAGCTATAAACAGAGGAATCGCACAAGGGGCAACCGGATTGGGGTGGTGGTACATAACCGAACCCTGCCCCAGGACCAGATCCCTGGCCAGGACCAAAGCCAGGACCAAAACCACCTCCAGGGCCTAACCCATTGCCAAAACTTGGGTTACCAAATTGGCGGGCTAAAAGTATATCAGTATGATTTAGCTATAATATATATATTTGGAATTTTTCATGCATTATCTAAATCCTGCTTAGCTAATCCCCAAAATAATATTTATATATACATAAATTACATGTGTCGATTTAAATGAATAAGTGCAGCGTTTTTAGCAACCACGAACTATATTGTTCTAAATTAAATATTTAAAATCGAATCAAAACCCTCGGCAGCCACGAAAAATGGTACGGCGTGGTTTAATTTTAAATTAATAATGCTTAATTGCTTAATGTTTCAAATAAATTCGTTTTAAATTTTGGGTTGTGGATTACTTTGTTTGTTGTTGACTTTTTTTTTTTGCAAGGGTGCAAAATTATATTTTCTATTACATTTCAATAAAAATATATATTAATATATGAAATTGTAAAATATTTTCATTGTATATATTTTGATTTATGTGTAAACAATATTTGTAATTAGTAATTTGGAAATTAGAGCGTTTTGGAGGTGAAAAATGTACCAAAAATGTATAATATTTTGCAACAGAAAATGAGCTTTGTTTATCAAAAATTTAAGGAAAGAAAATATATTAATATCTTAAGGTTTTTAGCAAAGATTAAAGTAACTGCAATCATTATACTTGAACTTTTTCGAGGGTTATTTAATTCCTATTATTCATTATTAATATTTATAGTTAAGCAAAGTAAATCATTTTTGAATTTTTGTTTAGTTCTGTCAGTAAGTAAGTCTAAGTAATTATTTTTTATATTTTTCGTATTATTATTATTTATATTTTTCATCTACTTACAAGTAGTTTCCTGTTTTCCCGCTGCCCAAGCAATGGCCAGGACTATGAGCAGGAATATATGTACCACACTGCGTATACGTAACATTTTGATATCCTTTCAAAGCTGATTTCTAGAACGATTCAAAAGGCTTCTTCGACTATATGAAATGCCGATGTTTCTGCTGGAACTGCTGACCATCGACTGCAGCCAGAGACATCAAGTGGCGAAGGAAGCCTTTATAGAGACACGATCGAGATGGAGATGAAGGTGTATTTGGAGATGGAGATTGAGATTGAGATGGAGATGGAGGTGGAGATGTCGATGTCAATGGTGATGGCTATGGACTGGTCTGGGATGGCGGACGGCTGTCTGGGGCGGCGATTGATGCGGCTTTCGCTTTCAATTTGTGACAAATTCATAAATAATTTGACTTGATTTGATGGGTCTTCAGGCAGAACGCTAACAAAGACATTTGGTTTTGTTGATTTCGGGTTTTTTTTTTTTTTTTGGGATTTTAGCTTTCAGCTTTCCAGCGAACGAAAGTTACGGGGGCCGTGAACCAGAGCTGAGATCTATTGTTCGACTGACAAGTGGATTGGCAAAAAAACAAAATAAATAAAGCAAAACTCCCACGTAGATAGATCCAATTTTTGTTGTGTGACACATTTTTCACCGATTGAAGTCAGTTGAAAATATATTGAAGACTCTTGACACCTGCAGCTGCACCGAAAGCATCTTAAACTTTTACTTTTTTTCCACTTGATCTTCGCTGTTAATTGCTTCATCTCTGGTTATTTTCCCAGACTCACGGAAGCAGCGCTCGAGCTTATGTAAAATTAATAAGAGATAAAATAAATTTCGAATGAGCGTAAAACAAACATCAGAAACGATTTGTTTTTTTTAGAGGGGGAATCGCTTAAAGCGAAACGCAAAGTAAAAGTGTTTCATTTTGATTGCTTTTTCCCGAATTTCGATATTGGCTTCTAATTGATCTCCGCTTGGGGGGAGAGGGCATTATGCTAATGAATTGGGTAAGGAAATCGCTCATTCTATAAACCGAAGCCGCCCTGATCAGATCTGGGTTAATATACTTTCTCTGCGTTAAACGAGGGGCTTTAGTGGAGCGTTTTGCAAGCAGGTCTCCCCAAGGTAATTCCATTTAATTAACTCGCTCTCACAATGGAAGCTGGTCAGTTGCCACAAATTTGAATGCAGCTGTTGAAAGGGCCTTAGTTTGTTTGTTTTTTTGTAGTATTTTCATTTTGATTGCAGCTGTCAGTACGTGTATCTCGTTATGTGCTTGTCGTCGTTGCTCTCTGCGTTGATTATCTTGTAAATTTGTTGCACGTTTTGGGCTGCAAATCCGCTTGTCATGTCCACACGCACACTCAGATATACAAAAAAAAAAAAATTACACAAGTGATGTCATCACCTGCTGCAGATACCAGATGTTGATAGAGATGCATGTTTATGAGAACAAAGGGTTTAGTGATCAAATCTCTGAATATCTTTCTAGCTCAGTATAAATCCATCTTTATCTTTAAACTCTTAAAAGATGCTTTTCTTGGCTTTATCTTTGCATCTTTTGAGTCTCAACTGAGACCACAGAACGACAAGATAGACCGCATTGATCGAGCCACGTCTTTCGGTTATGACGCATGTATCTGTACGTGCGCGTATCTGCTAGATACATGTGACGTAACCGCAGACGCAGCATTACTTTTACCGCTCTCTTTCGCCCCGTGGCTTATTTATGGGTTTTTACGGTTCGCTGGAATGTGAGATACCTCACTCTCTCTCTCTCTCTTGATGTCGTCTTAGGGTTCGTCTTCTGCCGCTTATACCGATTGACCTCAATTAACCGCCTGCCACGCCCAGTTACCGCATTTTGGGCCCAGACCCAGACCCAGCCCTGCCCCGCCACGCCACGCCCCCTTTCACCACCGCAACGTGGAACGCCCACCTGTCAGCCACTTCGATTGTTCGCGCATTGCCGGCCGACCACAAAAATGAATGCCGCAGCAGAAATTCCATTCTGGCCACTGCAGATGATACTTGGCCATTTAATCCAGAGGAGGGGAGAGGGGAGGTGTGTGTAGCGGGGGGCATATGGAAAATTAAACTCATAAACAATGGCCAGGATCATTTTGTGCACTATCCCCACCCCAAAAAAATAAAATGAATATATTCGGTCAACCGGAAGTTTATGTTAGT
This sequence comes from Drosophila serrata, assembly GCF_035046125.1. Lineage (NCBI taxonomy): Eukaryota > Metazoa > Arthropoda > Insecta > Diptera > Drosophilidae > Drosophila > Drosophila serrata. The sequence continues at coordinate 2,016,334 of NW_028257260.1, read as the reverse complement.
TTGCGGAAAAGAAGACATTTATTGTGCTGTTCTTTTTTTGCACTCTTTTGAAAAATTTTGATTTATATTTCAACTAAATTTCAATATTCAATTTTATAATATTTACCCCCCCCCCCTGCTGACTGGAAATGGTTACTTTACGGTTGGTTTAGTTTTCAAAAGTATTTTTTAATTACATCCGAAGAGGGGAAGTATGTGAAAAAAGAGGGAATTTAAGGCAGTAACTTTCCTAATTTGAACGAGTTTATAATTCATATCAATTTGTTCTTTAAATATTGAAAAATATATAATAGATTGCTTGGAATACAAATAATAATAACAAAAAACCATCTGAACCTATCAAAGATTATATTCTTTATAAATCAAGCTACTTGAACTTTATAAAATATTGCAAGAAGGCAGAAAACTTTTTGATTATTGCTAAGTTTTGGACTGTATCTTTTCTGCTTAATATATTTCACTAAGGAATATATTATATATGAATTAAATATTTCTTGATGTATTTAAAACCTTAATTAAAATAAACACAGAGTTAGTAATTATATAAAATCGAAAATTCATAGGGAGCTTTTAGAATTTCATAGGTTTTCATATGAAATGAGTGGTTTTAAACACAAAAAACTATATATTTACCTAGGTAAAATATTTGATTTACTAAATTCTTGCTATATTTAAGCACTCTCTAAGATATCAAAACCTTAATTGTAATAAAAACAGACTTAGTTATTACTATATAACATATAATCTTAAATCCGTAGCAAACTCCCAGAATCCCAAAGGTTTCTCTATAAAATGACTGATTTTAAACATAAAAGTACCAGATATACATGGAAATAGTTTGTAATTATTGAATTTCCAGTTACCTGTGTTTAGTTCAAAGCAAAAAAAATATAAAAATAAAAATAAAAATCAAATTCACATTAATTATGTTGCATTTCATGTACGATTTATGGTTACAACATTTCTGGCCACGTGCAAACTTGGCTAAATGGAATTTGTTGTCTGACAAGACCCCTTGTTGTGTGGCTCTGGATCCTGTTATTGTTACTATTATTGTTATTTTTATTGTCCTAGATGACCTTGTGTGTGTGTGTGTGTGTGTGTGTGAGTGTGGCACAAAACCAATATTTGTCTACTTGTGCCCTCAGCAGCAGCTCCTCTTTGCTCTCGCTTCATGTTGATGTTTGTGCAATATTTACATGAGTTATTTGCAAACAGAATATAAATATGCCAATATTTAAATAAAATAATAGGCTCTCTCTGAGAGTCAGGATAGAAATTACATTTTCAAAAAAAAAATCGAAATCGTTACGAATTGAGTTCCCAGTGAATGTGATTAAGGCTATGGACCAATCCCCAGATTGTAATCCATTTTGCATCGGCAAGTGAGTGTTGTAATTGCATTTCAGTCTTCGCTGTCAACCAGAAATGTGGGCAGTCCCTTTCCTTATTATTAGGGCGACTCTATGAGTCGGAATTGAGAGGAATTTGGACCATCCGGCCAATGTCAGCAGTTGTCTGTTGCCGGAGATAAGATTCAGGGCTGGAAGAAGCTGAAAACCGACTCAGCCATAGTTTTCCGAGAGCGAATAAAAAGAAGGAAAACTGTACTGTACTGTGCTCTGTGCTCTGCGAAAAATATGCAAATAAGCTTTATTATTTGACAGTTTCTATAAAATGCAAAAGCCACAAAAGGCACCACCAGCAGCAGCAGCAGCAACAACTTCATCAACGTCAATGAAAAGTTTCCGTGCGTTGGGGGAGCCGTAAGCCAGCCGCTCTCCTCTTGGCCATCCGAGTGTTTTGGCCCAGATTCCAGGGACTGTGACTGAGATCCCGACCCCATTCCCGTTCCCCGTTCCCTTTCCCTTATCCATCTCGGCACCCACATCGCTCTGGCTTATATGACAAACTGAAATGCAATAAACAAGTTGACAACTCTGACAATTTGGACAAGAGAAACATGGTAAATGCTCGGAATTATGACAAGCGACGAGGAGTCGAAGGCCCAGGACGAGTCCAGGGACGAGTCCTGGGACGAGGATAGCGCGGAAATGGCCGAAATGCCCGAAATGCTCACAAATGAGAGCAAACAAACATAGGACATAAAGAATAAGTAATAAGCATGCAAATGCGTCAAGAGAGAGCGAGAGCAACTCTCCAGATGCATATACAAAAAACGAGTCAGGACGGCTCCATGGGGGGATATCTCATGGATAAAGAGATACTTTTTTTTGGCTTAATTACTCGAAGGAAGCCCTGGGATTCCCCAGCTAGCCCCCCCTGGCCTACAGTATCCAAGCAGCATCTAAGTATCTGTCGGTGCTTCTGGCCAACTATAAAGGGAACCAGATACCAGATACACTTCAGCCGTTACGGCAACTTTCCAGGGCCCAGTTGTTTTGTTGCCAAACTAATGAAAGACCTCCCATTCCCATTCTCGAGATGGTCCATGGTGTTGCATAGAAAAATTACAATCTTGATTAGCAGAAAACTCGTTACTTAGTTGCTAAAATCTTTCATGGAAGTCCCAAAAAATAGAGTAGAATTTGATTCTTTATAAAGGATTTTCGACCTAACCACGTACTGGCAGTGATCCTAGATTCTAACCGAAGCAAGGCTATAAAAATTGAATAATTAAGACAAGTCTGCTGGCGGTTTCTGCTTTAAATTTTCCAGTTTCAAACTTCCTTTAAGCTATACTAAATTCAATGTCGTTTAAAATTACTGCAAACACACATAAGTATTCATTCGCTTGGTTGTGTTTTCACAGCATCGATAACAAAATAAATGGCTCACATTTTTGGCCCCATGACCACCCAGAGGTTCTTGTGCATAAATTTATCTGCAACTTGGGTCAAATTGATTTGCGGATTTATGAGCACCAAGCTCTATATAGTATCTGCCAGATGCAGAGATAGTTTTTGATTTTTGGCACAAAGCAAATAATTATTTGTGCCTAAATATTGAGATGGAATTTTTTGTTTTTGAAGTGATTTGATTAAACTGCCGGCAACTAAATAATTTTATTTACTCACTATTGTTGGACGCTTGCTGCTGATTTGTTTGCTGTTTGCTGCTGTTGCTGCTGCTGGGATTACAAAGTCAACACAATGAAATTGACCAACGGCCGACGGTCGTTGTCATTGTCATCGCTGCGATGTTGCTGCTGCTGTTGCTGTGTTGCTGCGATGTTGCTGTTGTTGCTGCTGTTGCTGCTGCTGCTGGGGGGCAATATTTTGTTTGCCTTTTAATTGTTTGCCCCCATTGTAGCACCAATAAAATTATGCAAAGCCCCGTCGCGCAATCGATAGTCAGCCATCGATTGCATAAGTTTCCTCTAGGGTTTCGCCAATTTGTAGCACTGAAAAAGGGTAGCAGGTTAAGGAAAGTCACACTGCAATTTCTAGGGCAATTTATCAACAAAAAAAAAAAATCAGAGCACAACAATTAGTTAGGTATTTTTATAATAAAACATGTATAGCTTCAGCTAAAAACGTGGGCAACTTGGTGCTTAACCCTAATTTCCCCATAGAGTCTCTCATCTTTTTGTGTCATCTGAAAGGTGATCAGTCTTTTTCCCTGTGTTCACCCGATTATAACATCACTTATTTTTTGAGTTATGAAAAAATGAATGTTATGATGCCCCCGCAAAAGTTATGATGGTCCACGGGCCATTTTCACTGATTACTGGTCCGTCGCTCCGCTGATTACCAACGCTTTTCTTTTGACCAATTGAACATAGCTGGAAAAACATTTAATCAGCGGAGCAAGCGAATCTCTTTCGTTTACCTTTCAGCTTAGCCCCTTTATTTTTATTTTTATTTTTTGTGGTGTTTACATCGGACCAATCCGGAACATCATCGGACCCCAGTTTATGCAACCCCAGTGTTAAGTGGCCCATTGTGTGGGTAATTGCATCATGGAGTTCGGGGTTCGGAGATCTTTTCCCCTCCAGAAATATGAAGCTCACACAAAAATATGTTTAATATGTGCACTTGCACTTGGGCCCTCTGCCTTTATTTTCCAACGTACTTTATTTGTATACCCTTGCAGGGTATATAGGTATAGGTATGTTATTTCAATCAGAAGTTTGCAACGCAGTGAGGAAGTATATATATTCTTGATCAGGATCAACAGCCGAGTCGATCTAGCCATGTCCGTCTGTCCGTTTCTACGCAAACTAGTCTCTCAGTTTTGAAGCTTTCTGAATGAAACTTTGTAGTTAGCCTTCCATATGCTCTCACTCGTATATATGTCGGAACGGGCCCGATCGGACGACTATATCATATAGCTCCCATAGGAACGATAGAGAAATTAATTCAATTAAAAATTATATCGTTTTCAGTTTCAGCAGATTTTTATCAAATTTAAGGTATAGTCTTAACTTTTGTGTCAAATTTCATAAAAATCGGACGACTATATCATATAGGTGCCATACAAACGATCGTCTGATGTAGATGAAAAATGCAAATCTGTGAATGTAAAACTGCAAATATAATATGAATAGGTGATTGAAATGAAAGCAGGTATTACTTCATTGTTTTTTAACATAAATATATAAAATTTATAGTGTATGGATTCCTAGTCATCGAAGTTCTATCTGCAAGGGTATATAAACTTCGGCCTGCAGAAGTTAGCTTCTTTTCTTGTTTTTTATTATTTCTTTTTTTTGTGTTGCCGTTGTCGTTGCAACCATTTCGGTATTTGCATTTCAATTATGCACTGTGACGGTGACGGCGACAGAGACCAAACTCTGGCGAAGACCAAGACCAAGTCTAAACAGACAACAGGTAAACAAACAAAACAGTCCACGGGAATTGGTGGAGGGGCAGGCACAGCATCCCGGGGAGTCAATACCAAGGCTGTTGGCAAAATTTGAAAATATTGGCACACGGAAAGCGAACTTGAGATACACTTTATGATCAATTTAATACTGATCTTTAAGAAAAGTTAATAAAATTAATATTAGAGATATACATTGATACCAGAAATATCCTATATATCGAATAATATTATATTATAATTCGATTTAAGGCTACTCTTTTTTCCAGCTAACCTCTTGGGAGGGCAATCCTCAAGTGAAAGGTGCGGAAGTGCCTTGAGAAGCTCTGCAAAGATGTGAAAATATTTGCATACGCAAAAATGTGGCAAGGAAAGTGTGTGTGAGTGGAGGGACGACGCCCAAAGTCCGGGACAGTATCCAGACCCAATCCGCAGACATCTCCTGCAGCTCTTTGGTAAACTTGTGTGTGCCAGCGAGTGTGCAAATAAATAAGCAGAAACATAGTCGAGTACTTGTGTAATTATGGCAAATGTTATTTGATTTTGGCACCCCATCGCCCGCTCCCCTATCCCCCTCTCTTTAAATGGTAGTATCCACCGTGAAGACCGCAGTTGCGTGCTCCAAATTATAGTGGATGCGATGGCAAACGCGGGGAGGGAAAACTCTGGGAGCGTGAGCCCATTGCCAGATATTTGCAGTTTTCGAGAGCGCCGCCGCTGTTTGCACTTTCGCCCAAATACCAATATGTGTATATATAGTACACACAGCAACACTCCCACCTTTTCACAACGGGCTACTTGGCCTGCACGGCAAGAAATTGGATCAAGGCATCAACAAGGTCACACAGATTTTGGGGGGTTTCTTAGTGGGGTTTATAAGCAAAGAAAGAAAGTGAGTTCTACGACTAGATTAATAATTGAGGATAGCACTAAACACCAAGACAAATTAATTGTTAGTTAAACTTATACGTAAAAAATGAATTACAAGTTTAACTAACAATTAATTTGGCTTGGTATACAGTGCTAATAATAATATAATATAATATAATATAATATAATATAGTATAATATAATATAATATAATATAATATAGTATAATATAATATAATATAATACATATAATATAAATTCTACACATAAAATATAAAAGATATATCTTATACTAGTTTCATTTTAAAAATGGATTGTATAGAAATTCCTATAAGCAGGCTTATCAAAATCATTATAAACAAGAAAGATAGATAGCGAATTTTGGTTTACAGAAATTCATATACCCTTTATTTCGCACTTAGAAATTACCTTTCTTAAGGAAATTATACTCTATATTCTTTATAAACTAAATACTATAAATATAAATACTATATATAACCTATACATAATACCATGAAAACAGGACTTCATTAGAAGTTATATTCAGTTTTCTTAAGACCATATAGATGAAAATTTTCTTATAATATTAGAAGTTATATCCAGATTTCTATAGAACTCTTATCCCTAGAGTTTAATTATAAACCTAACTAGATCTTCTCGACTATGGATGCTCATATATATTAATATATATCAAAGACTTCAGTTTCGACTATAGTTTTCTTTATGGATTACTTTCCATAACCTTGCTCACTTCAGTTTAAAATAAAAATACTCTACAACTAAATATATAAGTTAAACCCTCTACCCAACCATAAAATAATGAGTCGCTGGGTACTATATATTCTTTTCAGAAGAAGTTTTCAAACTGCATACACTCAGAGTCGGGAGAACGAACGGGCTTATGACATACTTATTAAGCACAAAGCATACGGAGGAGCGTAATCAGCTGTTGCACGACTCGATGCCCCATGCCCCATGCCACATGCCCCATGTTCCATGCCCCATTCTCGATGATGAATGCCAAGCTGCTGCGACTCTTAAAAGTTGTCATGACAGCGACTCTATCATGGGAAAAGCACAGTGGTCACAAATAATTAAAACCGAAATTTATGAAATTTAATGAATCGAAGGAATAGTTTTTAGCTAACTATAAGTACATATAACTCAAAAATTTGTTCTTTCTCCAAATAATTATAAATTTAATAATAATACTATGCCCTTTGACCTCCCACTGTACTTTTAGACTGCGAATCTGGAAATGGATGTGGGTGAGTGGGTAGGTGGATCGGGATCTGGATCTGAATGTGGGTTTTGTTGGTGGGTTGATGGGTTAGTGGTGTTGCAAGCAAACAGAATGCCGCACGCCCGCTGTGCTGCAACTGCATATTCTCCAGTCTTTGGCTATTTGTGAGTCTGGATTTGTTTTTGAAATTCTAAGTAAAGGGAAATTCTGCCAAAATGAACAATGCCACGGCTCCGCGCCTCACAGAGCCGGGATTCGGCCTCAAAATACCTGCAAATTAACCATACATCGAAGGGACGTAGTCAAGCCGATTATGAAGGAACTTAAACGAAGGATAAGGTTTATAATTAAGGATTCCTTTAGAGCCAAAGACAATGGAAGTGAAAATATGAAGTCTGAGTCTTGTTTTGTTTTCGTAATCGAAGCTAAGATTAAGGCTTAAAAATTGTAAGGGATGCGGGCATTCAGATATATGTGGAAATTTAATATTTACACAAAACTTAATATTTTAATTAAAAATAATGACTTTTTAATAGTTTTGTTTATATAAACATTATTATTATGCACTACAAGTTAATCAACTATTGCATGTTTTGATGATATTTGTATTAAACTTTCGGTTTTAGAGGTATTCCCATCCCAACATTTATCCCGCTGTCTTGTATGGCAAGTCTTATGTCAGGTTTCCCACTTGTTGGATCGCCAGGTGATCGGCTCACTTTGACGAGTTGTTTAGATTTTTAACTTAACTTATCTATCTACCTGACCGGCCAATAATGAGACGAAAAAAATTAGGTAGACAATGGTCTGAAATCGACTGGTGATTGTTCACCTCTCCACAGGTTTTGCCCTCAAGCCTCACCTGAGTTTTTCTCAAATTAAGTGTGTGCACTGAAAATAATTTCAGTGGAAATAGAGATCAACGAGAAAGGTGTACAAGCAATAAATAATATTTTTATATGGTTACATCATTATATTATTATAATATTATTGTAATATTATTGTATTACTATTGCAGAATATTATACTTTTAATCAGAATTTTGTAAAAAGTCTAAGAGTCACATTCGACCCTATAAATTATATATGTTCCTGATCAGCATCGAAAGCAGAGTCTAGTAAAAATAATAAATTTACAAATTTTTTTTTAATTTTAAGCGGGAGAAATGAAATAAAAACTTTTATTTTGGTATGCAGATATGTTGACCTTATAAAAACTAAAATATAAAAGGTTTTTAGGTTTATATTAAAACCTTTTTGTCTAAATTATGTTTATTTTAAAAAAGTGATTTCTTCGCAATAATTATATTGTTAAAAATAGACTTCCTATTTTCAAACTGTGAAGGTATTCAAAGGCTTATCGAAGTTAGTTCCCCTTCTAATATAATGGTTTATAAATTATCTGAAAAATACTTTTTAAATTCATTTTGATTTTTTAAACGTATTAAATTATTTATCTTGTGATCTCTACACTTTTCTCTCAGTGTCTCTGCTGTTAATCGAAAGTGAGGCGTTCAATGAAATTAGCTTGAAAGGCGAGAACCCGCGAAGGGCATCGCAAGGCGTTGGCCACTCAGCAGCAAACAGTGAACACTGAATAATGAACAGTGAACAGTGAACAGGGAACGGTAAGCGATGAGCGATGAACAGTGAAAGTTAATTGAACACATGAATACCTGAAATGAAATGGAAAACACGGCTCACAACGGAACTCTGGGCCTCAGCAGGCTACCTGGCTACCTGGCTACCTGGCTGATGGGGGCTGGGACTGTTGCACAAGTGATTAACGATTGCAGATGACAAGCTGCTCCGGACTCCGGATGACATAAGCGAGTCCAAATCCCAAACTCGGAAAAATTGTTACAGCCACGAAATGCGGTGACAATTTGTTCAATTTTTTGAACCCTTTTTGCACTCGACAAGCCTTTATTTGGTTTGTTCGCTAAGCTGGCAAAGGGTTTACAAAAAATAACAAAGTTGAGTCGAGAGGTATTTCAAAAGTGCAACAGAAACGAGTTAGTATTGAAATATGATGTAGAAAATATATAATATAGAATAACTGAATATTATAATTTAACTCTAAGGAATATTAATGGTTAAATGTTAAATAAAATGAATTAAAGAATTGAGAATCTTGTATGTTCCTTAATATAACCTTAATATTCTTACTTTGTATTCTTACATAAATGGTTAACGAATGTAAATATTAAAAAATATATATTTTAGAAAGAGTTCAGCTAAAATATTTTTAAATACTTGGTCAAAATGGTATTCAGTTTTATTTTAAATATTTAAAAAAATATTTTTGAAAGAGTTAGGGCAAAATAATTTCAAAATACTTTCATACCCTAAAATTTACTTTAATCTGAGATATTAATGAAAAGAATCTGTTCACAATATTGCATATATTCCTCTACCAAACTATTCCCAAATAAAAAGGGAAATGTTACAAAATAACAAAGGAACCATTTTTTTGAGACTAAAAATATGTTTTTTGTGTTTCACAAATATTGCAGAAATATTTTATACAATAACCCATTTACCTAATTTATTGTATTTGATTTCAAGACATAATTAAGATATATATTAAACAAAAAGGTTTAGCCCAGTTTTTATTCTCTACCTGTTCTCTCTGGCTTTTTGTCTTGTTTTTGTCATGTTGTCAGAAGTTGAGATAAACTTCGATTCGATTTATTCGACGTATATCCGCCCTTCTGTCCATCCGAGGGAGCTTTCACTGTACGATCTCGACAGTTGACCACATTTTGTGCAATGGGTGAAAGTCGCTGAGGGCCAACACTTGCTGTACGTTATGGCAAATGCGCGTTTCTTTTCGTTGTTTTGTTTTATTTTTATTTGGTTTTTTGGCCAACATGAAGTCAGTCAGTCAATGGAGCGATATGTGTGTGATGTTTACTCTTGGGCGGCTGCATAATCCCGTCTCGTCTGGGCTGGTTTGACTTTTCAGATCTTTGGTATTTGTTTTTTTCGGGTTCGAGATGTACATTTATAATTTTGTTTTTCGGCTTGTGGCATTCGCTTCCGCGTTTAACACCTCTCCAGCCATTAATATGGTAATTTATGGCCGAGACAGCAACGCAACATAAATCTGCAACAGCCCAAAGATGGCCTGGGAAATGTATGTATGTTCCATAACCCTGGTTTTCCCATGGATCTGATATTCGTTATTCTCTGAACAAAGTCAAGTGTTGTAATGAGAGGAATCCGGCCAAGAACCCGGCTCAGCTCAGCATTATTGGGAATGCAAATGAGATGCGTGCGCCCAAATTGAAATGGCAAATGTTGACAGCGCCAACATAGAGCCAGAAATTCAAAGTTAATAAACGAGATATTTATGTAGGAAGTGCTCAGGATGCTGGGATGTGTGAGTTAACTATGCTGGTTCCCGACCCCCACAGCTGAATCATAAATACTAGATATTTAAGGGAAAGACTAAGGTGGATCAATAGGTCAGGTTGTGTTATTATTATTATTGTGTTTCTATCTGGGTTTGATGGGAATTCGAATACTAAATATATCTACAGATAATAGATCTAGAAACAGGTGCTTAGTTACTAGGTTTGATTATAAGTTATCACTAGATTTATATACTATTGAAAGAAATAATCATAGTTATGATATATTTAATATAGTAAGGGAGAAGCAACTGCTTAGATTTTACGATTGTATAAAGTTGTGTAACTTATATTGTATAAGAAATATTTAATTATTAATTAATTTTCCTAGACCTTTTTCCTGGGCACACCCTAATCCTACAGCCAAAGTTGCCTCTGCTTCCAACTGCTGAAAATGACATAAACATATTTATGAATTTTCTATTTTGCATTGCGTTTTTGATTGTCCCAAGTACGAATATGAATGAAAATGGGCGTAGAGGTGGAAATCCGGGGAGTAGACTCATTTGCATTAGGCCCCCAAAGAAATACCAATGGGTTCCAGAGTCGGAGCTCGAGTTAGAGACTGAGATGGAGGCTTCTGCTGCTGCTGATTAACATAAAATTAAGCGTTCGAAAGGCATGCGGCAATGGGGTTTCGGAATCCGTATTAGCAGCTCCGGAAGTGGGGGGAAGTACGGGAAAGCACTCTGGAACGAGTCGCAGGGCTGGGCGCTGGCTGATAAGCCGCGGCGCGGCGATAAGCGCATTTAATTAGCATTAATTAAAGGGAATTGCGAGACTCGGGCGCAAAACTAATAGCAGCAACTGAAATAAACAGGCACAGAGGCAGGCAGAAAAGGGGAAGTACCCGGGGAGCAGTTGTGAAAGCGGAGCAATGCTAATAGAAATGACAATTGTGCTCAACAAATCGATGGTTTATTTTTTTGGAGCATTCGCCCACAGTGGAGGTAAGGTATGTAGACCGAAATGGGATTAAATCAATCAATATGGTGTTATGTTACTGGCAGTGGTATACATATTCATATATATATATACATATATAAATATAATAAGAGTAAACAAAATATTGTTGTTTTAGGTATTTTTCTTATCAATTTTATGTTAGAATTTCTTTTTAAAAATATTAAATAATATTATTCTAGCAATCTCTGACAAGAAAAAAAATTTTTTTTTTCAAAATTTTCCATAAAAAAAAATGAAAGGGGTTCAGTCGTTAAAATTTGACAAAAATTTGAATTTTTCTTAAATTTAAAATTAAGTATGCAGATTTATTAATCACTTAAAAACTAACACAGAACAGCTTTCCGAATCGAAATTAATGCATTATTAACTTAGTTATGGATTTTTTAATCCTTGAAACCCAATATAATTATTACGTATACGTAATATTATCCCAGCCAACACAGAATATTACGTATACGTACCATTGTCCTTCAGACCCCGCATAATTTTTCTTTTAAATATTTAAAAATAGTCTTTCAATTATTTATTTTGTAACTGGGATATAAATTAATTTATACCGTTTAATAATCTTTTTACTTTTAGTAATTCATTTATAATTTTTACCCCCTTGAAGACGATTATAGTTTTATTCAGAGGCTTACAAATTAGTGATGGAATCATTTCTGGCTCTATAAATCATATATATTCTTGATCAGCATCAATAGATGTGTTGATCTAGCCATGTCCGGTAAAAAAATACATTTTTATAAATTTTTTCGATTTTTTTTTCAAAAAAAAGTAAAAGGTTACATCGTTAAAATTGCCAATATTTTACAAAATTTTAATTTTTTTTTAATATTTAATTGAGTATGCAGTTTTATTAACCTAATCAAAACTAACATAGGAAAGCTTTCCGAATTGAATTAAATGCTCTTTTGGCTTAGAAATGAGATTTTTAATTTTTTATTTTTCGTAAAAATTGTTTTTAAATTCATTTCATTTAATTAAAAACCTAAAAACACATTTTATTTTTCGTAAAAATTGTCTTTAAAAAATTTCTATAAATATTGATTCAAGTTTTGTTATGATCTATTCCCTATTCCAATAATTCAGTTAAAAATTGCAGGGGTATACATAGTTCGACTTCCTGGAGTTTTGTTGTTTTTTCATGTTATTAATTATATTCATTTAATTCAATGTAGAAATTACCAAAGATAAAATAATCTTAAGGATAGAGAATTTAAAAACCTTACTATATCCTATGTCAATAAAATCTTTGTAAGATAAAAAGATAATGGCTTAAATACGGTAATAAAAATAGTAATAAATATATAATTATATCAATAATATTTTCTTATGTTATAATATTTATAATATTATTAATTCAACCAGCAACCTCTAGTTATTTTCCACTAAAGAAATCATTAAGTGTACCTGCAACACCTGCGAAGATCGCTTTGTGGCGTCTTCACAGCGATTCGACGCACTGTGCGCCTTGCGGCAGAAGAAAGCGGATTGCGTAATACCTGCGTCATTATATAAAGCGATGCTGAGAAAGAGACAGAGAAGCAACCGAGAGAAAGAGAGAGAGATGGACTGGGACTGGACCCGCATAATTGTGCGACTTCACCTGAAACGGCGTAGCGCCAAGGGCCTCTTTCTCTTTCTCTCTCTCTCTCTTTTTTTATCTCCCTCTCTCTCTCTCTCTCTGGGCGAGGCCAGGGCGCAGCAGATACAAAAAATAAATAAATAAAAAAATAAACAAATAAATAAACAAAAAAAAAGAGACCAGCACCAGCTCCAGCTTCAGCTTCAACCACCTTAGCTCAGCAGAAAAAAAACACCTCATGCCATTGGAATGCAATTTCACTTCTTTAAATATTTTCTCAATTGTTTTTTTTTTTTTTTGTGCGTGTCGGATTGGGATCTGCCTTGGATCAGGTTATCCCACTATGGAAGCTCTACTGTACCTCCAAAATAGCTACAAATATAAGCAAGTTAACAGGCAAATAATACTTAATTTATTGAGAAATATCACAGATTGCTTTCAAAAGTAAATTATGTTGAAAGAGTCAGTGTTTTGTAATCTATCTATACAAAACAAAGTTAGGATAGTCCCTGAAAAATCTCACTGATATAGCACCTTACAGTGAGATTTCTTCACTTTTCAGATCATATTATCAATGCATTCAACTATAAGGTATATATGGCTCTTGTTTCAAGAGTGTAAGATGAGCCATAAAATGTTTTTATGGCTCAGTAAATACCAAACAATCTAATAAAGTGGTTAATGTTGAGTTGTTTCACCTTTTTTCCCGAATTAAAGACTTGAATTTCCCTTTTTTAATCTAAGAAATCAATTTAAAACTTAAATTTCAGTTGTAAATTATAGATAGCAAAGTTCACAGATGACTTTTGGTGGGTGAAGTAAAAACTGAATAATAAATCCAAACTGACTAGACTTTAAATCTATTTTCAAGATAATTTAATGCCTTTTTCCGACTAGACTTGGGCAGATTTTCATTATAATTTAATGTCGTTTTCCCTTCCTCACCTCCTCACCAAAAAAAAAGAGTAACCAAAGTGACGATCGCCAAGGAAAGTAAGTTCCAGCTGGCCTTACGAATGCCTGACAGAGCCAAAACCTGGTGGATTGACTTCTTTCTTTCTTTTTTTTTTGGATTTTGAACTCTTATCACCATCAAGCTGAAAGCTGGCCCTTGGCGATGCACCCATTCAGAGCTTGGATGAAGCAAAACGAAAGGAAGGCAGACCATCAACTTAAGACCCAAGACTCGAGGAAGTAAAAGCGCAAATAATTGCGAGCGACCAAAACTGAATGAAAACAAAATCCAACGAGTGCTGATAGATATGTCTGAATATATAGGTAGGTAAGGTATGGAGATATTTTTGTAAATTTGTAATGACAAAGGCAAAGCGATGGACAACAGATGCGGCAGATAAATATTGCCACTTAAGTTGCATGTTGCTGGTTGCTAGCTTGCTGTTGCTGCTGTTGCTTCTGTTGTTGTTGTTGCTGCTGGCTGGTGCTGCTGATGTTGCTGCTGTTGTTGCTGTTGCTGCTGTTGTTACTATTGCTGCTGTTGTTGCTGCTGCTGCTGTTGTTACTATTGCTGCTGTTTTTGCTGCTGCTGCTGTTGTTGCTGTTGCTGTTGTTGCTGTTGTTGCTGTTTCTGCTGTTGTTGCTGTTGCTGCTGCTGGTACTGTTGCTGCAGCTATTGTTGCTGTTGCTGTTGCTTTTGCTGTTGCTGTTGCTGTTGCTGCTGCTGTTGCTGTTGCTGTTGCTGTTGCTGTTGCTGTTGCTGTCGCTGTTGCTGCTGTTTCTGTTGTTGCTGCTGTTTCTGTTGCTGTTCCTAGCAACTGCGACTGGTCACAAGATGCAACAGCCAGGAAGTCCAAACTTGGCCGCAGCAGCAGCAGCAGTGAAATAACCTGGCCAGGAGGGAAGAGGGTCACCAAATGACCAGTCTTCGGCATTTATTTTTCTCGTCAATACCCTCGAAGAGAGTTGTGCGATTTGATACTCATCATCAGCATGAATTAATCATTATATAATCATTTTGCTTATGGGAAACTATTCAAGGGTATTTTGGAATTCGATGGGGAGAAGGAAAAGATTCCTCTGCAGGTTACTTTCCCGGTTTTCTGGCCTGTCTGGAAAGTCTTGCTACGATCATAATGATGCTGGGACAGAGGCTGAGGTCGGGGTTGCATGAAGATGATGTTGATGATGATGATGATGATGATGCCACCGTCAAGGCAACATACATAGTCATACATACATGGGAGAAAGAGACTTGGTTCCAAGAAATGCAAATGAAAGCGAAATCGAGTCACGCGAAGGCTGTCGCGGGAGGAAAACTTGATCTCTCAAGTGAGCCGAGAGTCTTTTATGACTCAACTTAGTGTGTGGAAGAAGAAACCGAAAACCGAAAACAGAAAACTCAAAACCAAAAAACCAAAAAAAAACCGGCGGCTATATCGGACATTGTGGCAAGTGTGTTGACACTGTTCTACTGACAGTTTGGCCCATTGAAGTCACTCATGAATATTGGCCGGCTTTGTGGCCCAGAAAATCAGTTGGTTTTTGACTCACATCATATTGAGTAATGAGTGTGGGAACTTACTTATGTAAAGGCCATAGAATGTGGCTGTCATTAAATTAATTCTATTTGTTGTATTCTCTCTATTTTGTAATGGGTAGAAAGCATGTGTAAATTAGCAGGTATTAAGTAGGGTTTTTTTATGGAGAAAAGTAAGTGAGTTGTTATTGAATTTTGTAAATAAATAGATATGGTAAATAAGCAGTGATGGAAGAGGTTTGAATAGAATTAATAAGGGAGTAGCTTATCATTTTTTATCACATTTTATAAATAGTTACCTGAATTTAAGTGTATCTTTTTTAATTTATTTTCTAGAATTGACAATCTAGAACAATTTATGAATAAATAAAAACTGGTTCTCCCCTTATTTTGAAACCAGATCTGTAGTTATAAAGTTGTTTTAAATATCTTAACAATAAAAGATTAATTTTACATCTCTAATTACAGACTTCTTTACTATGCTTCATTTTATATATTTCTTAATTATTTAAGTACTCGAAAAAAACCCTACCTTTGCTGACACTTTGATTTTGGGAAAACATTTCCTGTCTGCCTGCCACCTGACTTGATCTTGGAAAGCCATTAAGCGTTCAAGGCTCTAAAACTGAGAGCTTGCGAACTCCGAACTCTGAACTCTCTCGGGGGGAGATCCTCGATCTTCGGCGACACCTTGGAGGCAACTCCAAGGTAGCCAAAAAGGTACACAAGGTATTGAATGTGAAAACGTTGCCAAACTGGTCGCGAGAGGAATTACTGCAGCTCTCTCTCCGCATCTCGGTCCCTTTTGGGGCAAGCACTTGCTTATTTTTATTTCTTATATTTTTTTTTACATTTACGAAATTTCTTCACTTTCTGTTTCTGTTTCGCCTGAGATTGGGTTTGGGGCTTGGGCCTGGGCCTGGGATACCGATTCGAACTCGGACCCAGACTCCGATTCGGTTTTGGATTGAGATTCGGTTTGGGTTTCGGTTTCGAACTCGGCGCATCTCTGCGGCTGCGCAACAGCTCCGTCGGCAGCGACGCCGACGCCGGGTATTACCTATATGAGCTCGCGTTATCATCCGAGCGGCAGCATTTTCAACTCGCGAGTGACGAGCAGCGGACGTCGCGAGATTCGATCACGATCAACGATCAGTGATCACCCGGAATCGGAATCGAATCGAAATCGAAACGAAATCGAACCTACCAAAACCGCTTCGCGACTTTGATAATTATTTATTTATTTTAATATATTTTTTGTCTTTGTGAGTTGAGTCCTGTGTGACGCATTTTTTTGTTCGAGTGCTAACGAAATACAAAACACCAGCTGCTGGCATGGTAAAGAACTGCTTCCTAATTGGACTCGAGTGCAAAAAAAAATAAAAAGGATTATTACAAAAGGAAACTCAAACACGAGGCCAATTAGGCAACAAAAAAAAAAAAAAAGAATATTACACAAAAATTGTATAAGAATCCAAGGAAATTACAACACGAAACATAGATGGATGGGACTTGACTAGTTTTGGAATTGATAACCCAAAAAAAAACAGTTTTATAAAGGATATAAGAGACAGAAAGATAAGGGAAAATATACCAAGTTTCAGGACACATATCTTATCATTTTGATTGATAGTGATAGTTCAACTTTCTGATAAATATTTCCCCGCAAGACTTGTCTTGAAACCTTTAGGAATATATAATTAAATTCGATCTTAAATATATAACTTATATACAGATAGTCACGCCTGCGCCTTAACCCCATGACCTTGGCCAAACCACCTCCCCAAAACTAATTGATGAGGGTTTTTCTTCGGAACTCCTAATGAAAATTGATGCAGGACCTGAAAATGTGGGGAATCCTGGTCGGGATTATTCATTTGCCGGCAGGGGGCCATGTCTGCAGATTTAATTTATTCATTATCGAAATTGATTCATAAATAATTTCGCATTCTAAGGGAAGGGAAATTTAATTAACGCAGATTACGATTCTCGACTTTTGGAGCCAGCTGTGGCTAAAACTTTGCAGCACGCAGGGATATTGTCTCCCGGGCAACCCTTTGACCCGGTCTTTAGTCCTTTAGGTCCTTGGTACCTTCCTGGCCAAACTCTGGCCTTTGTGTCTCGTTCATCTTTGAATTAAATTTGCGTTTTCAGAGAGAGAGAGTGAAAGTTTTGCCGGCCATTTGTATGCTTATATGTTTATTTGTTTTTCTGCCGCCGCCGCTCATTTGTTTGCTGCTGCCGTTGTCTGCCATTGCTGTCAATTGTTTAGCATCAATAACAAATATTTGTGGCCTATGCTAATGAACAGAAATCGAATGCCGGTCGAAGCCAAGTTGAAGAAAGCGAAGGCCCTAAGCATGAACTGTGACCGGTAACAGGGGGGATACTATACATATAGTACAGCTAACATCGGGTTATTAAGTTCAGTTCATTATTCAATCATTAAGTCATAGATATACTAGTAAGCATTTTGTAGATTTATCTTACAAACAAAGTAGAAGTTGTAACCCAATGGTACTTTACTATTATCTTGAGCACAACTGTTCAAGATTGAGCCAGTAGTGCTGGCCACATCCGGGTCACTTCACACGGTTCACTGAGACAATGGGCCACAGAGGCAGCTCCAACCATGCCCGCACCTTTTAATTGTTTGCCATTTCTTTTATAATGTATTTTCATTATGCGGCGCATAATTTCACTGCCAACATTTGTGACACCTACTCATCCCCAGCCGAAGCGGGCGCAAGAGATGCGTGGAGCGGCCAAGATACAAAGATACAAAGATACATATACATATATATACACGGCTCAAAGTGAAAGTTCACTTTTTGGCTCTCCCCGCAGTCTTCTTCTCCAGGGCCGCTTATGACATTTTAACGCCAAAACCAAAAAACAAAAAAAGTGTTTGGTAAAAAAGAGTAGTAACATCTTTAGCTGGCCATTGTAATGCCAGTATTCAATGCGCATCGCCGGCCAATGAGCAGCATTTTTCCTACCACTTTTCTATCATTTTCAAAAGATCCCCGATAGCCACTATTGCGCAATGGGGGAAAGACCTGAAGATGGGTATATATACTATATATATATATATATAGCCATATATATGGCCATATTCATTCAGTTAATGTGTCTCTTGGCCATATTTATATATATATATATATATATATATATATATATATATATACTGAATGAAGATAATGGAGAGGCTTGAATGGGTTCTCTTTCTCTGAGAGTATAATGGTGTGGTAATAGTCTTAGCAATAGTCTTTCTTAACAATATAATGTGGCTATATTTCTATTCTATATTCCCAAGTAATATATATATATAAACATATAATACCTGCTCCCTTAATAACCTATATTTTCGCTACTTATAATGAGCCATAAAAGCTTTATCTTCTGAGAGCAAATCTAGTTACATGATCATTAGTCACCTGCCAAAAATCCCCATTTAGATGGCATAATTTAAGTCTCATCTTGATGATGAAAAAAATCTACCTTCACCTCTTGCATCACCCCAATCACTTTTGTTATGTAAGGGCATTCCAACTTCGTCACATTTTGCGGTCGCCTTATTCGCGGCTAATTCGCTTGGTTGTGAGCGGAATTTTTGAAAAGAAGCGTCAGCTGATATGCTTTCGGCCACTCTCGAGTGGCTTATTTGTTGTTAAACAAACTCGTAAAGCCAATTAAAGTGCTTTCTGTGCCTTGTCTGCATTTCGCCGGCACGAATCGCCAAACTGACTGACTTACTGAATTATTGATGATCATGAGTCGAAGCACTGGTGACATTCATTCCGTCCATGTAGCTATGTATATATATCACATGACGATGATGGTGACAATGATGATGATGATGATGATGGCTAATGACGTCTGCAACGTTGGCCGGGTTATGCTTTAATTAGAGCGTAATACGGGTACGCAGAGAGTGCCAATTACACCACGCAACAGGCCAGGCTCTTAATGGCTCTATTTGTGGCCAAAATAAAATTGGTACACATGCAACGATTTGTGCCGACATCTTATTTGTTTGATATAATAATAATTAGAAATTTGTTAGCTAATTATTAAGGGAAGTTTTAAGAGGTTTATTGGTTATAGAAATGGGTTAAATAAACGTTGCAATATTTTAATGACCTTGTCACATTTTAAACAAATGAATAGAAAATGTCTATTTAAACTAGAACAATGATTTCAAAATCTTAAAATTGGTTGAAATCAAGTCTATAAACTTAGTAATTTATTACTTTTAATTAGGTAAATGAGGTAATAAAAACTCTCTTATAAGAAACCAACCTAGAAATTTACAAAACCTAAGTTTGATTGATTAACTAATATTATAAATTACATTACAAAATATTCCCCTTCAAGAGACCCCAATTATAAAGCACTAATTAAATTTCCTGCATAATTTTGTAAACAAAAATAATTGTTTACATCTGAAGTAACACTGAAATGAATGTCTCAACCCTCGATTAACCATTATTTAAGCCGTGAGTTTGCTCTTCAGTGTTGACCAGGCCAGAAAATTGAGGCTGTTCGGTTGGAAGTTGGCAAATTAGCGCAGATTATGGCTACACATACCCCAACGACATTGGTTGAAAACGACACCTGACAAAAGCCAACGGAATAAACCGAGAACCTCTGACCCGTGATCCGGCCCAAGCCTTGCCTTGACAGGCTGACAAGTTGCCGGCGGTCAGAAAAAGGTCACCGAGACAGTTGACAAATGAAAAGGCCTGTTGAAGGGTTTGAGGCCACCGTTGATGGACGGAAACTAGAGATAGCCTCAGCTACCAGATTTCCCAGAAAGCCATTTCCAGATAACTCTAGGAATTCAGCTTAGCTTTAACTAGTGACCACTTTCTAGACTCAGAACTAATCTTTAAACTTCGATATCCCACAGATGCTGCTTCGTGTGACATTGCTGGCCACGCTCTGCTTCTGTGCCGCCCAGGCGGTGCTGAGTGGCAAGGAGCTGAAGCGCCGTGAGGCAGGATTCGATACCTATGGACCCCCACCAAGACCTGCTCCTCAGTATGGACCACCACCGCCACAGCATGTGCCCCATCGGGAGTACGGTGTGCCGCAGCAGATACCCTTCCGGGAGTATGGTCCTCCGGCTCTGAAGTATGGTCCACCCAAGTTGAACTTCTTGGGAGGAGGAGGAGGTGGAGGTGGAGGCGGTGGCTCTCTGCATGAGCAGATTAAGACCCACTTTGGTGTGCCCAAACCCTTCTATGGGCCACCTCACATTCAGCACAAACCGGCTCCCCAATACGGACCCCCGCCTAAGCCAGCTCCCCAGTATGGACCCCCGCCTCAGCCTGCCCCTCAATATGGTCCTCCTCCTCAGCCTGCCCCCCACTATGGTCCACCTCCGCCACAGTATGGTCCACCACCGCCGCAGAAGATCCAGCATCGTCCGGCTCCCCAGTACGGACCACCAAAGCCACAGTATGGACCTCCACCACAGCTGCTGCCCTCGCCACATGCCGCTCCCCTGTTTAAGCCCGCCCATCAGCCGGCCACCTCGTATGGACCACCTGCATCTGGACCGCTTAACCTGCCACCCAAACCTATCTATGATGCACCGCCACCGAACTATGGCCCTCCGCCACTACCCGTGGCTCTGCCAGGACCTCCGCCACCGGCCACTACCATCATCCTGCAAGGAGGACACCACCATGGTGGACCCCCCACGGGACCCAGTGGCCCTGGACCAGTGAAGCAGGTGCAGATCCAGATTGATGCCTCGGGACACACGCACAGTGTGAGTGGCTCTCAGGCGCCATTCCACACGGCTTGCGATGGCTGGAAGCCAATCCCAGCTCCAATTGGTGCCTACGTGGAGCAGAACCACATTGAGACCCAAGGTGGTTACAGTCAGGTGGCTCAGGGACATGGCGGTGGCTTTGGAACACAATACAGTGTGGGAGGATCTTCGGGAGGATCTGGTGGCAGCATCATTGACGGACTCTCGGACGAACAGCTCGTGGCCGTGGCCCTTCAGGGTGGAAATGATGGTGCTCAGGTGATCACAGGACCCGGTGGTAACTCCATCGAAACGGAAACTCTACAGGTGAGACTCCAAATCAATTAAATTCATTTAAAACTAAATGAATAAATTAATATAATTTTGGAAATTTACAGGCTGCCATTGGCTCCCTGGATGACTCGTATTCCAAGCCGCCATTGGACTCTTTTGATCCCCGATCGGTGCATGCCCAGAAATATCAGACCATTGGACACTCGGGACCACAAGGAGGAAACTATGGACCCCCGCCACCTCCTCCCAGTGGCAACTATGGACCTCCACCACCACCTCCCAGCGGCAGCTATGGACCCCCGCCACCACCACCCCAATTCGCAGCTCTGACTAGCAGTCACTCCCAATCCCAAACCCACTCTCAGTCGCAGTCCAATGTGAACATTCAGTATGGACCACCTCCCTCTGGAAACCCACAGCCCTTCCCCCAGCATGGAGCTGGTCAACCCAATAAACCGGTGGCCTATCGCCCACCCGTGCCCGTCGGTCTGTTGGAGTCCATTGGAGCCACTGTCCAGCATCTGGATCAGTTTGGAGTGAAGCCACCACAACAGCCTGCTACCTATATTCCTCCAGCTGCCAATGAAATAGCTCTGGCTGGATCTCCTCCAGCTTTGCCTGCGCCTCAGGCTCTCTACCAACCTCCTCCACCACCACCACCTCAGTCTCACCAGGTTATCCTGCAGCAGCAGCTGCCAGCTCCTCAGCCCGGACCCGCTTTTGGACACCAGAAGCAACAGTTTGGACCCCCAGAGCCCCAGTACTTGCCGCCTCCACCACCGCCAGTGGCCAATGTGCGTCCCCTGGGACCACCGCCACCGCCCACCCAGCAGTACCTGCCAGCTGCTCCTCCACCGCCAGTCTTCTTCCAGCAACAGCAGCAACAGCAGCAGCATCACCATCACCACGCGGAGAATAGCTACAGTGCCTCTCAGTTCCATGCCCAGGGTCTGCCCCTGCCCCAGCAGGCGCCACGTTTCAGCCAGCTGCCCTTCCAGCAGCAGCAGCAGCAGCAGCCTCAACCCATCATTGTGCATGACTGTGGACACGGTCCCAATGTGGTGAGCAGCACTGGCTACCAGGTGCAGCAGCAGCAACACTTTGGCAGCGTGTCGGCTGCCTCCTCGGGAGCCTTCAATGCCATTGCCCAGAGCATTCCAGTGGCGGAACAGCACACCCAGCAACTGGTTTCGGGTCCAGCGGATAGCTATGGACCACCACCATCTGGCAATGATATTGATAGCTTCGATCACACTGGCTATGCCTCGCAGAAGAATGCGGTGGCTGCCCTGCCCGATGGCACTGATCCCCAGCAATTGCCTGGCTTAGATGGACTTGATGTCCTCTCGGCACAAAAATCACAAAGCATTCAGTTGGGTAATGGCCAGCAGCCTTCGCAGAACTTCCAAGTGCAGTTCGGGGGATCCCTGAACAATGCTCCCGGTGTGTCAAGCGGTGATGCAAATCACGAGGAGATTCTTTCCCAGGGACTGCTGCAATCCATTCTCACAGCTATTGAGCAACCCCAGCAGCAGCAGCAGCAGGGTCTCCCCCAGAATCACAAGGCCCAGAGCCGCTCCGATGATCATGATCAACACGAGGATCAGCAGCAGGCGGATGACCATGAGGAGGAGCAATCCGTCAGCTCATCCACTCGCGTGGAGGTGCGTGTTCTGCCCGAGAATGGCGAGAACGAGGAGGAGACACCCGCCGAGGTCAAGGAGATTGAACCTATTGTGGTCAACGATGAGGAGGCCAAGCATTAGTCAGTCACTAGTTAGCATCGAACTCATCAGCGCCGCTTGAACCTATTTATTGCTGCCTCATCCACGGATCCCCGCCTGCGCCCCCCAAAGTTGCCATAAAGTGAAAGTCCAAGGGGCGCCAGGAGGGAGATCTCCGTCACCAAAAACATCAGATCATCATCATGTCACAATCATAAAATCACAAAACAAAAGAAGCTACCATGGACAAGGGGGAGAGGCATGAAGCCACCCCGCCACAGCTCGTGTATAAAAAGAAATATTTAAAGTAAATAATTAATTTATTATTACATTGTATTGTACTTTATGCTTTAAAACAATAAATAAATATGTATACAAACGAAGACGAGTCTGTGAAAAGCTGCCACCAAGTGCAAGCTGCAAGTCATCTTAAGTCAGAAAAAAAGGAAAACAGAAAACCAAGTGGCCCGGCGGCACATCTGGCCAAAACACAAAGAGCCCGGTCGTTGGCCAGGCCCAGGGCCAAGACGAAATGGTAGAAAACCCTGAGAGATCCGCTGAGTTCATCAAGAGGAAAATGATTAGTTACATAGTAACATTTAAAAAGTAATTTTGCAATATTTCAAGTTAAAAAACCTTTTGAAAAGTTCACAATTCCTTTGCAAATATTCTCTTTTATTAAACAATTTCTAGAAAAGGTCTTTCAAATCTCAAAAATCCCTTAAAACATTCCCGGGAATTTTAAACCCTATCGCATCTAAGAGAAAAAAAATAAAAGAAAAACCAACGCACAAGGTTAATGAATAATTTTTCGACTATTCTGAAGGACTTCTTCACTCCACCTCCATTTTCACACCTACAAACTCATGCTCAATTCTTATTTTTATTCCTTTTCCATTTCCATTTCCCTTTCAAATCCCTGGCATCCGTTTCCGCATCCGTATCCGTATCCGTATCCGACCTATCCCCCCCCCCCACCCCCCGGGGAGGGGGAATGGGTCGTAGAACAAGCAACAAGAAACAATAAAAGACATAAAATTAATTAAATTAGCCATAAACAAAGCGAAAGGTGATTAATTAACTAGAAATTTATACCGTTACATAAGCGAGGCAAGGCGGCATAAAAGACGTGCCGAGCTGGAGGGTTTTTTTTTTTTTTTTTTTTTGGTGCGAGCTAAGTGTCCTGGAAGGTAATGAATGGGTTGGCCGGAGTCGGAGCTCTCGTCGCCTTATTTGCCCATTCATTAATATTTTGGTTGTTTCAGTTCTTCGTCCTTCGTCCTCTGCCCTTCTTGCCTTATTTCTGATTTTAACCGAGTTTATACCTGCACTGAGAGAAGTTACGAAACCTAGCCACTTTCATCAAAAACCATAGATTTAAGTATGATAATGATTTAAAGCTATCATCCTAATAGGGACAGGATAGGGTATACAACCATCGACTTTTAATGACTTAAAGTCCACTTTTGCCTTCCACGAAGCCGCTACCTTTGTTTGCCCAGCGAAAGGAAGTCTCACAGGACTCGTGTAAGGACTAAAGGAGAACACGAATCGGTCGCGGGGGAATTTGTGGACTTTTAATTAATGTTATTAAAAAGTCAAAATGAGCAAGACAGCGCATTGATGGTTGTTCCATTTAGGCTAAATGGCAAAAGCAATTGCTGAAATTGAAACTGAATAAACTATTAAGAAATCAGGGAGTTCTAATTGTTAAATAATGAAATATGAAATACAACTTGTTTCATATTATATACCTTTGCAGTGTATTATAATCGAAGTCAAAAACTTACAACTCTTGAAAGACGTTATTTCCTTCCCTAGAGAAGGATAAATAATCTTGGTCAGCATCAACAATCACTTTCAAAAATTCATTCAAATGACATTGAAGATCACATATGGTGGAAATATATCGCCATTTTAAATTTTAATTGAAATATGAGTTTTTTATATTGATATTTTGATATGCTACGTTTTTGGGTAAAAAAAATGTTTGAAATATAATAACCAAGCCAAAAAAGAATAATTTTTAAATCGGATAGCATTTCTGTGTTAGTTTTTATATCGTTTACAAATCTGCATATTGAGATTTAAAATTCAAAAAATTAAAAATTTTGTTCATATTTTGTACATTTTAACGATGTAACCCCTTACAAGATTTTCAAAAAATTTAATACATTTTTTTTTTGTGCCAATAATTGGCTAGAATTCCATCACTAATTTGTAAGCCTCTGACTGAAACTACAATCGTCTTCAAGTGTGTAAAAATGATAAATGAATTACTGACAGTATAATCTCCTAAATCTGTATCCCATTTATAAAATAAATCACTAAAATTAAGACAATTTTTAGATATTTAAAGGAAAGATTATTCGGGGTCTGGAGGATAATGGTACGTATACGTGATATTTAATGTTGGTTGGGGCGACGTTACGTATACGTAATTATTCTTATTTATATTCGGAAAATTTTTGAAAACTTTATTTTTCTGCTGGAGATTGCTAAAAAGATTCGCCAGTTGATGCTGATCAAGAATATATATACTTATATGGTCGGAGATGACTCCTTCACTGCGTTGCAAACATTTGACTGAAATTATAATATCCTACAAGGGTATAATAATGTATCAAGAGTTGGCACCAAAGTTAGGGTCAGTTTTAAATTTATCAAAAATGGTAAGAAATCAATATTCTACAACAATTTCTAAATAAGTTAGGCTGTTTACGTTAAGTATACACTTTGGATATCATCAATACAAATTGCTGTAGCACCTTAAATTATAATTAAGTAATGAGATTTATGGTAATAAGGGAATTAATTGAAAAATAAATGCTTAGTTAGCATGTATGTATGTATGTAAGTGATATAATAATATAATATATATGTATATGATATAATAATATAATATCTATAAGATATAATTGTCATGATTAAGACTTACCCCAGTGGAGGACACGTCATTGTTTACTTCCTTCCTTCCTTAATTAGGGTAATCATAGTACCGAAGATCACTTCCTGTTTCTTAAGTTGCATTCCAATGGCCACATCATTCTTTTCAGGTCGGAGGCTAAAAAGTTTCACAATCACTATCACGATGTTAACACTAGGTACCCCTTGGACAGACTGAGCTCGCGGCGATCGAAGCGCCTCTATTTATACTTCCCGAGGCAAGAGAACAGAGAAAGAGAGCGAGAGGGAAAGAGCTACCTCTGTAGCTGCAACAGAGAGAGATAGAGCGTAAGCGTCATCTCTAGCGCTGCAGCAGAGGGAAGCAGGCTTACCAAATGTTATTGTGAGTAAGAAAGAGAGCGAGAGTGGGGGAGGCAGAGGCTTATAGAGGCATACAGAAAGAGATGGCGAGAGTAAGCTATTCACTGCCATTACAATGTTATGATATTATATGAACCAAAACTAACTTCCGCCAGCCAAAATTTGTTTACTATTGAAAATTGCAATTCGAACATGAAAATTTACAGAAATTCATTATTAATTAATTAATTATTCATTTTTAAAAATTTAATTTTTAATTATTATTATTTTTATTCTGAATATTTTTGAAAAAAAATTTTCTGCCGGAGATTGCTAGAAAGATTGCAATTCAAACATTAAAAATTACAGAAATTCATTATTAATTAATTAATTATTCATTTTTTAAAATTTAATTATTAATTTTTATTTTATATACAATTATGGTAAAAGATTCGTTAAAAACTGAGAGAGAAGAACAGAGTTTGCATAAAGACTGACGGACGGACAGACGGACAGACAGGATGGATAGAATATACATATACTTTATATAGAGATGCACAGAGGGTTAGAGAGGGAAAGAGGTGGAGAGAGCGGGAGAAAGCTGTTGATGCTGATCAAGAATATTTCTACTTAATAAAATTATAATACCCTGCAAAGGGGTACAAAAATACGAAATTATCCATTTCCCGGGGACAATGGGAAAGCTACAGAAAGCGGTTATATTATTATATTTTCTATTTCTTATTATAATTTTTGTTGTTATCAAATGAAACGTTTTTTTGATTTTATTTTTACAAGTAGTTGACAGTATTTACTGTGGCTCTCCCCCGATACTTTTATATATATGTATATATCCATTAACTTTTGCATCGCCATTGCTGAAGCCAATGCCTGATCGGCTGCGAATTGTATAATTTTGTCATTTCAGTCAGCGAAAAGTGCAAAAAAATGTAATTTGCAGCAACAATTGGGGGAAAGTGGTATTTTGATTAATCGTCGATTTGCATGCGAATGCGGAAATAAAATACAAAAAAAAAAAAGAAAGATGAAAGCCAGCCAAGAAAAGCAATCCATATAAAAAGGAGTAAGCGGAAAGCAAAGTTTTATTGACTGTGACTTCGGGATACTCTTTGAGAATATAAAATAATAAAGTAAACATAGGAAAATATTTATTTTATATGTTAAATTTATTATTTATTTATTAAAAGGGAAGTTTAGTATTTATTTAAAAAGAACTTTTTATTAAGTGCCTAATTTTTGAATAGAAATTTTTAAAGAGTACCCAAAGTTTGTCATTAACTATAGCACTTATTACCTTAAAAAAATGAATTATGTTTTTTAATTTAATTATAAAATTATTAAGTATATTAAAAACCATCTCTTATTCTTTCATCCCCCGAATCTACCCCTTGATTAAAGTGTATCACCAACAACTTC
The DNA here is from genome assembly GCF_035046125.1 of Drosophila serrata. NCBI lineage: Eukaryota > Metazoa > Arthropoda > Insecta > Diptera > Drosophilidae > Drosophila > Drosophila serrata. The sequence continues at coordinate 1,988,511 of NW_028257260.1, read as the reverse complement.
CTGTTACATTTAACAGGCCATGGAAAACTCAGACCGAACGAGTGGTAGAAAAGGAAAAAAAAAAAGAAGAAAACCGAATCAAAATAAAAATAAAAATAAAAATACAAATAAAGAAGGAAAAGAACAACGGGCGGGTATAAAAATGTGTTGATTTTTCAGCATTTCCCAGCATTGGGCCACAGCTTGGGCTTGGTGTGTTTACACGGCGTATACGTAATGCGTATACGCAATGCGAATATGAACAGTGGCTTGCAAATTGCTATTGGTCCAGCACTTGGTCCTGAATATAGTATATATGATGATGATGATGATGCAGACCCATTTGGTAACCATTTCAATCACTTTGCTGCTTGGAATCGATTCCGGATCGTCGGGAACCCCAACTAGATCGATCACCTTGGTACGTTTTGCTCCTTCTGAAGCAGGGAGAAATGGGGAGAAAGAGTAACGAAGAGGGAAAAGCGACCCTAATTACAGTTAATTGGTGCCTGCTGGGTTTAGGCTGGGGGCGGGGTGGAAAATCTGAGGGAACTTTCACGGCTGATGGGGCGATGCTTATACGCACTGCGCGACAGGGCAAAAATACACAATTTTCCACTTTGTACTAATCAAGAACTCATTATCCTTCATTATGCTTTTCAAGTTGCCGTGTTGGCGACATCCTGCAAAATGCCCCTCATCCCCCAGTCACCCCTTTTTCACCATTCTCCCGCATCCTGATGTCGCCAGAGCAGCTGCAATTGCAATGCGGAGATGGAGTAAGGCGAGACACTGCAAGAAAATACTTCAGTTTTTACCATTTAAAGTAAGATTCCTAAAAGTAAAAGTTCAAATTATAAGAGTATATAGTTATTATTGAGTTACTTGTTTGTTAATAGGTGTATTTATCAGCTCCTGAAATCCCTTTTTACCCTTTTCTTGCCGTGTATTGCACTCCCCTCTCTCTATATTATCCTTTAGCCTGGCTCCACGGGAGCCATCATTCACGTGGTTGGTCCTGCTTTGGTTTTGTCCTGCTCAGCGAAAAAAAACCGGTAAGGGAACCCGCAACTGCTGAGCTTAAATTATGCACAATTTTATAAATGCCACGGCAAATGTCGACACAAATACACTCGGTATGGAACGAGGAACTAACTGCAATGGTATGCGGGATCAAAGGATCAGGACACACATGAGCACTTAGCCAGGACGTGACTGCGGTCAGCATAAATAACAGGTCAAGGCGCTGGACAAGGAGATGCGGGCACAAAATGCAGAGCCCTGTAAGGACCCTTTGAAACGATGTATTTCATTTTGAAGCTCAGCACTTTAGTGGAAATATAAAAAAAAAATATTATATATCAAGTCCTTCTTTAATGCATAATGATAATTAAATAATTATCAATTTACACATGCATCTCAGACATGTTTTGGCGCCAAGTAACTGGGCCGACACAGAGCTTAATGTGCCTTTAATGGCCAGCTCGAAACTGAGTTGAAAGGAGGAAAGGAGCATTGAATGCTCGGCAGGACACCACACGGAGGAGGCAACATGAAAAGCGCTAATAAAGTGCACTTGTCGCCGCCGCACCAAAGGCGAAGACCATCAACTAATGGCCGCTGGCCAGCAAAGAGTCCTGCTTCGGCCTAGAGTCCTGCTGCCTTCGTCCTCCCCCTTCTGCTGACCAGGGCGTGACTGTGGCCAGGAGTAGCCTTGTTTACTACTTGCCATAACAAGGACACAGAAGGGGGTCGTCGTCGGGGGGATGGGCGTTTCTAATTTCAGTCTGTGGCGCATAAATCTTGGCTCGAAGAGAGAAAGGGAGGGAGCTGACCACCCACTGCAGTTGGTTAAAATTATTGTTATTGCTGCGCGAGTGTTTGTTAAAATTTTTGCAATTAAGTTTCCCCTTCTTTCCACTATTTGTCGTTGAGTGACCTCTTAGCAGAACGGCCGGCCCGTGACCTTTGACCAAAGCAAAGGGGAGGGGAATGGAGGGTGGCATACAGGTGGAGCATTCAGAGACTGGCTGTTTAATGACTCCACGTAGTCGCATGTGTGGCACACTTCATTAAATGCGCATATAATTTGCGAGTCTACCCCGCTGATCCCTCTTTTAATTGCCCCAATGCGGCGGGTCAGAGGTCGCGGCACCGTGGAGCAGGAACAAAAAGTCCTGCGGCCATATAACTATGCAAGTCAAGCAGGCAGTCAGTCAGTCAGGCAGAAAAGCTAAATTCTTTATATGCTGAATATATTTAAGGAAAAAGGTTGGGGGATACTAAAAGCTAATATAATATGTAGCATTTATTTACATTTCTCTTTCCCTGATTATTTGTTAACTCAACCACTTAAAGTCAGTGTAATTATGTTGGCAAAATATCCCCTCGCTCACACAAACCACTGTGCTTTGGTCGGAGCTCCAACCCTCAAGGCTTTTCTAGACCATTTTCTTGTTTGTTTTATTTGCAATTGCATTACAAAGTCACAGCTGCCGACAGGTGCAAAGGGCAGGTGTCCCTCCCCCACCGAAATGTTATTCATAGCTGAAGCGGAACGAACGCTTATTACACCTTTTAATTGGGAATTTATGGCAGGACGAAAGGATGAGAGCATGGGAGGTAAAGAAGACCTAGAAGCGGTTAATTTACAGCTTTTTTCGTATATAGCTTGGAGCATCAACCCCTCTTTTTTGGTCCTTTGAGCATCATCCCCCTCGGTCAATTTATGTCGCCCACCTTCGACCTTGAGGGATAAGCAAATAATCCCCTTATAATTAGCAACAAAACAGGACGGGACAAAAAAAAAGAAAAACGTTGACAACAATAGTCCGCCAAGCGGTTAATGTTGAGCAAATTATTAAATTTTTTGGACCACTCCTTGGAGCAGGCACTGAGAGAAATTAAGGGGGGAGTAGTTGTAATGATAATATATTCTAAAACAGCATAACTTAACAAGTTGTTTTTAGCTTGATTCAACTTTCTTTCCTGCTTATATTTTCCCCCATTTTATTCTGGTACTAAAACCTCTTTGGAATCTTTCTTATTTTCTTAGAAATTAATATTTTCTTTGGCCTTTTTTCTCAGTGTCTTTTTTAGTGGGGGCCTGGCCGACGTCTTTGGGCCTAGTTGGGCCATAATAAGATTAAGCAGGCAAGCGGCGTGTTAATTTATGGCCAACAAATATGCTCGACAAAACGTTTAAGCAAACCGACTTGCCCCGAGACCCAACCCTAACCCCTCCCACCGCCAAAAGTCAAGGTTGACTGCCCTTTCATGGAGGGGTGGTGGGTGTGGTGGGGTGGTGGGTGGCAGGTGGCCTTACTCGCTTAGGCTCGCTTAAAAAGTTGTAAAATTTGTTAAAATACTTGAACGCGTCGAATAAAGAAAGCATGCGAAAAATTAAACGAGCGTAAATAATATAAAAGCAACGACAAATGGACAGAGAAAGCAGCGGGGGGAAGATAGCAAGGGGGTTCCCCCAAAAAGGACACCCCCAAAATAAAGGCAGTGTAGTGTGTATACACACAGATAGCAGCTGCACGAGGCTAAGTTAAGTTAAGAGAAATTGGGCCAAAAGAAGGTCTGCGGGCCACAGAAAGATTACGCGGGAAATAAAATGTTTTCGGAGGCTCAGATGAGACGAGAGAGAAAAAATAAGCCGGGCAGGATAATAATTATATATAATATATAGTACATAAAAATAGAGCAGGTTATGGCAGCCACTTTTTGTAAAAAATAAATCAATCTACATGGCCCAATCAGCGTTTCTCGATTAATTCCCAATTAAGTTTTTTTCGGGGGGACAAGGGATTCCCCCACTGGAGTCCTGCGAAATCAGATGGCACTCGGCCAGCGTCGAGTGCAATCAAAATGAGATGCACAAAGCCAGAGCCGCAATATCCAATGTCCCTGACATTGTTTGAACGGATATCCTGTCCTGTCCTGTCCTGTCCCTCATCCTTGCTCGCCCGTTAAGGTCCTTAATGAAAACTGTCAGACAATGACAGCGATTGCAATCGTCCTGGCCCCGCCCTGTCCAATCATCTGATCGGGGGATATTGTTATTAATATTTCATATATGATGCAGGCACGCAGGTCCCACTGCAACTCATTATGAAAACATTTTATATAAAATTTTCGATTAAATTCGCCCAATAAAATAACGTTCAAATAATTAAGTTAATATGCCGAGACGACGGCGGCGGGGGGTTGGAGATTGCATTGTATTTATTGGTTATTTACGGCCATTTGCATTTACATCGAATAGCCAGGACCTGGCCAAGGCGGCCACTTTCAGGTTTCTTTCGTCCACGATCCAAAAAGCGTCATGCATTATGTAAATTAATTTAAATGCAAAAAAAAAAAAAAAGAAAAAGAAAAAAACAATGCAAAATGAACAAACACACAGACAGAGGCAGTCTGACAGTCTGAAATTAAATTAAATAAAACATTCGAAGAGAGAAAGAGAGTGGATGCTGCGGTGAATGACCACGGACAGTCACGGCGATAGATTGTCTTGTGAATTAAATTTTAATTACAATAAATCAAAATGTAGACAACAATGGGACAGGACTTTAAAAAGGATATAAGGTGTAGCAAACTTCTCCCTCTCCATAATCGATTCGTTTTTGCCAACTTTTCACACCTGCTTTTTGGGTTGCAATAACTTAATTGCCTAGTTGACATCATTTTATGCAAACACGAGCCACATGCACTTTTAATTGCACATCATCAACAGAAAAAAGCGTTGCATAAATTATATATGTATATATATATTTCTCATAATATTTTTTCCACACCAGTGTTTCTCTGCACTCTAATTCCCCCCAAAATTCATTTCGATGTGTCAACAAATTTTGTGTGCTATCAAATTAAAGGCGGTCGGAATTCCCAATTGAAAAAAGGGGACATGAAATGGCCAAATGGCCAAGAGCAGAGAGGGAAAATAATGGCCAAAAAAAGAAAACTGGAGGAAAGTGCGTGATAGAGCTGGATTTTAAATAAAAATATGGCTTAAAGGTGAGTCCAAAAATATCAAAACAAAAGCTTTAAATACTCTACTTTAAATCAAAAATAAAGAAATTATAATCGTAAATCGATAGAAATTTTAAAAATTAATTGTTTACAATTAAAATGAATCTTAAATCGAAACAAGGATTTATTGCTCCTTTAAAATACTGTTAAAAATGAATTGTTTATTAAATCAAAATGAATTATATTAAGAACGATACTTGTGATGATATTCATGCACCACAGTACTCACGCTCTCATCTCTATTTTGAAATAAAATATGCAGCATTTGAGTTTTAATTTTTTTTACACCTTTATTGAATTCATATTTTGTTTTTTGTTTCCTGTTTGAATCTCTCGTTTTTAGGTTCAAATTGCCTGTTTCTGACTGGGAGTGTGTCTCGTGTGTGTCATTTGTGATATTCGCACAGTTTTTGGTTATTACCTTCGTTAATTTCCTTAAACCTATTCAATTTAATCCGTAATTTTTGTTCCACGCGATGGTAGGTTTCCGTTCTTTTAGCCCGTGTTTTCGTATTAATAGTTTTTTTGGTTTTTTGTTTTCTGTTTTTTATGAAGTTGCAATTGTTCAAAGTGTTTTGTTCGCACCTCCAATTGGAGGTCAACGGCAACGCACATATTATTTACCATGGAATTCGTCATTTCATTTCATTTTTCTTATTTAACCACATTAAAATTGTTTGCATTTGTCGACATTGTTTATGCCTAAAATGGTATTTAACATATTTACTTTAAAATTGTTTTTTTTTCAGCGCCCCTTCAGCGCGTTCTCTCTGTTTGCGTTTTCCTATAATTAACTCTACTGTGAAAATAACCAAGTAAAAAAAAAATCCATCAGATGGGTAAAAAAACAAAATGATATATGAAAAAAAGAGCTTCATAAAATTAATATACACATTTCGAAATGAATACAAATACCATAATGGGGTCAACACATCTTTAATTATCGCTTATCATTTACATATTTATATCGGGTTTTCGTTCTTTTTTTTCATTTTTCATTTTGTTTAATTACAATATACTATATATTCATAGGTTTAGCATCTGTAACATGGACTTTATTTCACCTTATTTTATATATATAGAAATTGTTGTCTTTCTTGTCTGACGAATGCCTCTTCTGTTTTGTGTGTGTTTTCTTGGTTTTTTGGTTTTTTGTTTTCGGTTCGATATTGAATTACATTCAATTACTATAAACATTTAAACACTCTTCCAAGTTTGGCTTAGACTAGTGCTGGTGAGTAGATATAGTATAGGGGGAAATCGATTTCTGATACAGACACATTTACAAATGCATTGACTGGGACTTCTCCCCCGAGAGAGAGGGGGAAAAATGGTGGATAATGGATATTGATATCGATCATTAAACTCGGGGGAGAGCCTCGCATTTTTTGTTTTTATATTTTGGGGATCTGATTCCTTTGATTTGGTTTTGGTCTTTTTGGTTTGGGGGACTTGCTTTTTTAATTCGCTTAACGTCATCAATCACATTTATAAAATATACCCTCTCCCATTGCTACTATTATAGTTATGTTTGAATATCCATAAATTACGCTTAGTACAAAGAGAATCTAAGTGTGTCCTTCCAATATCCTTTTTCGTTTTTCCTTTACTATTTTTGGTTTTGTCTTAGAGCGAAGTCGAATGAGAGTCGGGCTTTTTGGGGGGAATGGGACAGGGTTAGACCCTTCTCTTGGGGTGGGATCACGGATCTGCTGATTCTGATTCGGATTATTCTATATCTTCCTTGTGAGCGGGACAATTTTAGAGTATATAGAAGTATAGATAGAGAGAGAGACCGATAGATTGAGATAGAGAGAGAGACTTACTTAAATTACTGGATTCGAATTAGTAATACGCTGCTTCGGATACTTGATTAGCTATCAATATCGATATCTTTCTGCGGTTTTTGTTCCGTCAAACATACAACAATAAGTAATTATCGCTTAGGCCCTAAACACACGAAAATGCCCTACTTATACTTGGGCAGAGATTATTATTCTGATCTGATCTAAAGTACTTATGGAGAGAGCCATACTAAAAAAAAATACAAAAAAACATGATGTTACATAGGCTAATTTGCTTATATTTACACACATTTAATTCAACAATCAATCGTTAATCCTAACCTTCGTCCTTCTCCATCCATTTTAGCTACTCCTCCTTCGTCATCTCCTGCCCTCCCTTTTCCTTTTTCCTTACATTTTACTATAGTCTTGAACTTATCCTAGTTATACATAATACAAAAAAAAAAAATTACTCCCCCAATCTGAAGGGACTCTGCATGAAAAGTTCTGCCTTCTGACTGTCTGATCTATTTATTTATAATATGTTTAGACACCTATATGTACCTTATCCTTGTACTAGAGAAATGTTCGAGTCTGTGTTTGTTTTGTGTGTCGTAGTTATTGAAAAGTTGTTGGAAACAAACCGAAAATAGTTAAAGTAGATGAATTATTACACTCGACACTTGCCATTTACTAGTCAGCAGCACAGCGAGTCGATGGAAGCAAAAGTCTTGTCTGGTTTTTCATATTTACAGGGTGTCTTTGTGTCTGTCCGTGTCTCCTAATCTCTCCTCCTCACTATATCTGAAATCCATAGCCACGTATCTTTTTATAGTTTATAGAAAAAAATCTCATTGGTTTACTTAATTTAGTGATAAAAGGATAAGCTCCACCCCCCGATTTCTAGGTCGCAGGATCAATACCCAACAAAATATAGGATTATGGTGAGATCGGTTTGGGTTAGTTTTCTTATGGATGGGAGCCGAAAGAGAGAGAGAAAGAGCAGCGAACCTAAAATGCGATTCCAGTTGGCAACTTGGCACGGATCCGCTCTTCGTCACGGAACTATGTCCCAAGCAACGAACTCCTCCTGACCCCGTAACCAAAACCCAATTGATCTTGTACATACAACTCCTGATTTCGATTGCCTGCTCGTCCTGCTGTGGTTTCCGTTTCCGTTTCCGTGTCCTTGTTGCGGGTGCAGGATTTGTGATAGGCGGCGGCACTGCATCTGGCGGTCATCTGAAGGAGCAGCACTGTGCCGCTCGAGAGCACTGCCAGCGAGAGCCAGGCCGAGGGCTGGAGAGCACCTGCCTTGCCGGTGGGCTCTGTATTGCCGGTGTGCATGGCCGCCGGATGCTCACCTGGAAAATTGAAAAGAAAAGACAGGTGTTAGTGTTAGATTAAGGTCTCTCAATCATGGCACAAACAGCAAGAGACGAGCTCCATTTAGAGGTTTTTTAGGTAAAAAACATGCACACAGCTTAAACAGTTTGCTAATCATACATTCCTTTGATACCCGAAGACTCCTTAAAAATATATTGCTAGCAAACTATTTTAAGGACTAACATTCAAAGTTCTCCATTTTCGATTGTTGCAAAAAAGAAAAAAAAAACCCGAAATTGACTGGGCGGCCAAGGACCGATAAAAAACGAAACGGCAAGTTAATTTGGCAGACTGCATTACGGTCTTGCAGATCCACAAGGATTCGTTCGGCGGAGGAAGGACTCGCAGTAAGCGCCTGCTGCTGCCAGCTGCCTGGCAAATCCAGAAGCTTTATTGCCTATTAACTTAATTGCAGGCAATAAAAAAGACTCCCTTCAAACAGAAGCTACATTCCTGCAGCTGGCATCTATGGAGATATGAGTTTCTGAATAAATTGTATCCCCCGCCGAGGTCTTGTTTAAAATCAGCCATTACATTTGGCAATTATACAGTTAAGTCAGAAACTGTGTGTTCCTGCCAGGTGTAACATTGCATAACATGTGTTACATAGCAATCGCGTGAAACCACTTCTTTGAATTCACACAAAAAAAGCTGGCCAACTACTTGAAGAAACTTGAGAATGAGTGGCTGCAAGGAGGAGGTAACCATAAATTTTGGCATGAAATGTTCGCGGCTTATCCTTGCTCCTTGATGGGTCTTCAATTATCATGCATCGTTCGTCCTTTACGATTTCTTTTGATGCCCATCATGGGCTTTTACCTAATAACAAGCCACACTGTGGCACTGTGGTGCTAATACACCTAATAAAAACCACACTCTCTTCCCGAGCTGAATGCTGATTATCGAAGGCATAGAGAGTGTGCCTCGTAAATTGGTGAAATAACAAACAAAGTTCACGCGTGAATATAAAGTCCTGGTCACTGTTATTATAATTACAAGCAAATGCAGAGCAAGGACTCTGCAAGAGTATCTCTGACTTGACAAAATTAAGCGTTCTTTGCTGAATGTCCACTTATGACAGTCTCCTTTTCGTCACCAGTTCGTCCTTGGAGTACTTACAGAAGGCACACTTAATTGGATTTGGGGGTAGGTTTGGATTGTGTGTGCTCGACTAGGACTCTTGGTTCAATTAATGAAAATGACTTTGATGTGCGCTGTGCTGCGACCTCGGAGTCGAGTCGACTTTTGTGTGTGGCTAGGTGTAATGATCGCCTAAAATGGCCAAAAGTCCACACAAAAACAACGAGATGCCAGGGCCCAAAAAAACAAATAAGTATAAGCGGCTTTGTTTCTGCTTTGATGCTGCTGGGCGGTATTATAAATAATGCAACAGACGAATGAGTACACTGAGGAATGAGTAGGAGTATAACTAGGTAAGGGTATTTGTCATACAAAGATTGTAGAATGAACATAAGTTTTACTGAACAATAAAGAGTGATACATTGGAAATTCCCAAGTATACATTACTATTTCTTCCAGTTCAATAACTTCCACAACTTGCAGCCAGGACAACAATTGCCTCAGTGCCAGTGCGGAGCTCTCATTTCAAAGACATAGACGAACGATGAAGTGGCATTTGAAATTGAGAAACTACAATCAAGGACTGAAGGACACTGGCAAGGACCGTGACAATGGCAGCATCACGCTTTCGGGGGCAACAGTTGAATATTCAATTAAATAGTAAATGCACCAGTTACAAGTTTGATTTGGCCAATTGCTGTGACAGTTTGTTATGAAAGCTAAAATTATTATTATTGTCCAAGCACTCAAGCCAGGTAGCAGCAATATGAATATTTTGCAAATTACACAAAATTTGTGTAAATGTCAGTAAGCATGATTTTATGCTCCAATGCCAAGTCACTTGCAGGACCATTGTTTCTATTTCTAATTCCATAGTGTTCTAGAGTCTAATTGGGAAACAAACCATCAAAGCCAACGAAATTAAGTCTGCATGAAATACGACTAAGACTGACTTGTAAAATAGAAGAAAAAGAAACCCGAGCTGAAAACTCATTTACTGCCTTAGGTATGCTTCGCCGCTCAAAGAGTTTTGGCAATTAGTTTCATTTCCGGTGGTTCTCTAAGGGAAACATTTAAAAATATTATCTAATGAAATATATATCTTATTTGCTTAATTATATTTCGAATTAAGTTAAATATTTGTTGAAAAAATATAGATTAGTTTAAGAAATAATACATGCTTTCTTTTAAGATTTTCTCTTCGAGATACTCTTTCTCCCGGTGCAGTTTCCTAGATATTTGTATACCCTTGTAACTATGATTAGTTAGTATCTATGAGCAGTACTTAACTGTCACCAGTAAGTAACTCTAAGTAGTAAGTATCAATGAACATTAATTAACTGTGATCAGTAATTAATTATAAGCAGTAATACACAATGATCAGTAATTAATTATGAGCAGTAAGAAAATCTGATCAGCAAGTATCTATAACTAATAAGTAACTATGATCACTAAGTATCTATGACCAGTAAGTATTAATGAGTGTTAAGTAAATATGATAAATAGATAACTATGTTCAGTAATTGACTATGATTAGTAATTAATTATAAGCAGTAGATAAATCCGAGCAGAAAGTATCTATAACCAATAAGTAACTATGATCAGTTACCAACTTTGAATACTGATAAACAATGACTTGCAACTTTTGTAAGACAACACATATCTGAGACTTGGCTGGTAGAAGTCACTTCGTTCCGGGGATGTTTGAACCAGTTGGGAATCATATGTACACATATGCGAGATTTGTTTTGGAGCCAATTTAAGCTATTTGAATTAAACTATGGAGTTATTCTTCTATATAATTTTACTAGTATATAAATCGGAGCATGACGGATCGGTGGACTATATATATACATATATATAGCTTCCATAGGAACAATCGGAAAATTAAGAAAAATTATTATGACTTTTCTAGTTTTCAACAGATTTTCATGAAATTTATAAGAAAGCCATTATATATAAATCTAGAATTTTGTATACACTAAGTGTATAATATGGCTGCCATATAAACGATCGCAAAACGTTGATTATAAAACTATAAATATAAAATGTATAGGTGAAAGAAATGATTTTTTTTTAAAACCAATACATATAATTTTTTATTGTACTAATTCCTATTGACCGAATTTCAATCTCCAAGGGTATACAAACTTCGGCATGCCTTAGTTAACTTCCTTTCTTGTTATTAAATAAACTACTTGACAGGATGGTGGTGCCTCCCTTAGTTCTGACCGCCTTGGGCCACCCTAAGCCCCCTCCCCCCCCCCCAAAAATAAAAGAGGCACCCAACCCCCCTTTTGGGGAATCGAACTCCGGCCCTGTGGCACTTTTGCCCGCAACGCTGAGCGCAAACAACTTGTGTTAATTACTTAAGTTTCAGCAGTTGTTCCACTTAACAAGTTGCTTCTTCTACGCTGTCAGCTGCTATATGGCAACCACTGTATATGGCTATATAGCCGCTGCTCTTGTCCTAGCCCTAGTTGCTGTTGTTATTTTAGTCTAATTCCAAGACGCAGTTGTATTTGTTGTAGCGTGCCGCTTACACGCCAAAGTCATTTGCGCTCAAGTTGTTAAACTTTTTGCTTTGTAAGCGCTTTTTTCCGGCCTCAGCGGAAGCGGCGAAAGACGGGCGGAAAAGGCAGAAGGCGGAAGGCAGAAGGCGGAAAAGCGGTAGGCAGGAGACGGTGGGCGGGGGAAAAAAGAAAAGCCAAAGCTAGCTGAAATCCTCCGGCGAACTTGGCCCGCACGAAAAGTGAGAGGCGTCTGCGGCATAAACGAGTCAAAACTTGCGCAAATGTTGATGCCCAAAGTTTTCCTTCCCCCCACCCCAACTAATTTCTTTGAAGGCGGAAATTCGAGATATTGGCTAATACTAAGCAACAAATTGAGCATATCCAAGCGGCAGAGTCAAATAAATTATACTTCTTTTCTTTTGAGAACTGGCCACCATGAATATGCTTTAGATAAATCAAGTAGGGATTGCAAGTCATCCAAGTTTTATAGAAACAATGGGTGAAGGTAACATGTATTATTTATGGGGTTACAGGGAAGTAAGACCAAGAAAAGTGATTGAGTTTAGTTAGAAATTGAAATCTTAGAAACGTTTTTTAACATAACTTTTAACGCTTTTCCGAGAACTAATAAAAATCATGAGGACTTTGCTTTAACATTCTTGTTTAAAGCTGGCATGTTGCATTTTGTGATTTGTTTTCTTTTATTTGAAAAATATATTAAATTAAAACCTTGTTTTTGTTTTCTACAATATCAAAACGCATAATTTCCAAAACAATATCAAAGCAAAATGCAAGTGTTCCTTTTGCAAGTGTTCCTTTGCTCTGAGATTGCTCATACGCACCGTTGCCTGTCTAATTGTTGGTCAGAGTGCGACCTCCCACCTCCCACCACCACCACCACCCCCCTAAAGTTTCCAGGCCACTTAAAAGCCTCCCCTCTCCCCCTCTCCCCTCTCCCCACCACCCCCACCTCCCTGAGCTATCACTACGAGCTTTTAGAAAAAGTTGTCGTCAATCACTGGACGCGCTCGTCTGTCAAATAAAGCCAAACAAGCTTAGTTGACTTTTGGGCGCCGCACATTTGTCTTGCTGTGCCAGGACATCTCACAGCCCCTCCCCCAAGTGACCCGCTTCGGCCTTTAGGTTATGCACTGAGAGAAATGAATAACCAAGGAACAATAACTAGACCTACAATTGAACTAAAAAACATATGTATTCCCCTTTCAATCAGAAGCTTAAAACTAAATGAAGGAGCCATTTCCGATCCTATAAATTATATATATTCTTGATCAGCATCAGCAGAAGAATCTTTCTAGCAATCTCCGGCAGAAAAAATAATATTTCAAATTTTGTTCAACTTTTTGCAGAAAGAGAAAGGTTACATCGTTAAAATTTGCAAAAATTTACAAAAATTTTAATTTGTAAATAAAGTATGCATATTTATTAGCCTATCAAAAACTAACACAGAACAGCTTTCCGAATTTAAATTAATGCATTTTTGGCTTAGTTATGGATTTTTTAAACTTTGAAACCCAATAAAAAAATTACGTATACGTAATATTGCACCAACCAACATTGAATATCACGAATACGTCCTTCAGACTACGGATAATCTTTTCTTTAAATATCTAAAAATAGTCTTACTTTCAGTGATTTAATTTGTAACTGGGATACAGTCTTATTTATAATAGTTTATAATATCATTTTATTTATAAGGAAATTATACTTTTAGGTTTTCATTCAATATTTATTATTGAAGACGATTCTAGTTTTATTCAGAGGCTTAAAATTTAGTGATGGCACCATTCCGACCCTATAAATGATATATATTTTTGATCAGCATCAGCAGCTAAGTCAATTTAGCTATGTTCGGAAAAAAATATAAGTTTTTTTTTAGAATCTTGAAAATTGTCACCCCTCGTTAAAATTGTCAAAAATTTATACAAAAATTTTAATTTCCTAAAATTTTAAATTGGGTAAGCAGAATTATTAATCTAATAAAAACTAGCACAGAAAAGCTATCTGAATGTAAATCAATGCCTTTTTGGCTTAGTTATGATATTTGAAACACTTTGATTTATGCAAAAATTGAGAACATAATATTATTTATATAACTCAACACAGAAAAATTATATTAACGCATTTTTGGATTAAATATGATCGATAGAACATTCGAAATAAGTAACGGAATCATTTCTGGCCCTATACATTTTATTTATTATTAATCAGCATGCACAGACTTTATCTAGTTTAAAAATAAAATAATTCGCTTTACTGGTGTCACTAAACGTAATTCTTAAGTCTAGAGTAATCCAGTACAAAAAGATTTTCTTTTATAATTAAAAAAAAATAAAGAAAACCCCCTATATTTATGAATTAATTTAGTAATTCTTCAAGTTGTTTTTACTCCTCTCCACTCATTCAAGTGCTCCTTTTAAATCAATAGCATTTCTTAGCTTTGTATCTTTATTACTTAGTTATGTAGTTAGTTATTCATAGTCATAAAATCTTATATCACAATAAAATTTTTTCAGTGCATTTAGCACCGACACAAACCCCCAGAAAAAAAAAAAACGTGCCCAACGAGGCGACAACACTCATATTTAGGGAATGTAGGAGAGAGGCGCTTTGCATACCGGGCTACTCACCATCGACGATGTGCACGCGCACCGTGGCAGGATTGGCATTGGATGGGGTGCATGTGTAGACACCCGAGTCCTGGGCGATGGCCTTCTGCACCAGGAGCCGGCTGGTGGTCAGCACACCTTTCTCGGTGACTAATGATATGCCGCCGCGAGGTGAATCGAAATTTATGATCTGAAATAAATAAAGGCGAACACAAGCAGCTTAGTGCCAGGACACAACTTTGTTTTTTGCTTTTTTTGTTTTTTTGCTGTATTTCGGGGCAGGATTCTGGGAGTATGATAGTTAAATTTTTATTAATGACAGCCTGTTAGTCAAGCCAGGGGTTCTGACTGAGGCAGCTTAGTTTCCTTATTTTGCCAGGAACTTGCCCAAAATAAAAAATACACAACGACTAGGAAGATTTAAATATAGAAACGAGGAAGGAAATACCCTTGACATTTGGCATAATAAAAATTACAGAGGCTACAGGACTTTTGCTAATATTTTTTTTAGAACTTAAGCTGTTTTTTATTGTTTTTATTATTTTGAAATGATTTTAGTTTGTATATTTTTGTTTTAGATAAACTCAGAGAAAAGCAGGAATTCTTAGATTTACTTTAAAAACCATTACTTTTGTCTTAAGAAAAAAGTTGTTTATTATTTTTTTTATTTTGAAATGATTTTAGTTTATTTATTTTTGAATTATTTATCCTAACAAGAACTTTTGTATATACTCTACATTAACTTTTAAAGCATTTGCTTTTATCTTAAGTAAAAAGAAACAGTGTCCTGTCGATCCGATATCAATTTACGTTAAGTTCAAAATGTCAAATTGTGACGGTTTACGGTTCAAGCAATTACGAAATTGTAAGGACTTTTAGGGGTAGTTTTAAGTTTCTACTTGCTGGCATTATGGACACTTGTCAAGGATAATTATAGATACTATTCAGAGGGTTTTCTTTAGCCACATTTTAGATATATCTACTGTATATATTAGCCAGAAAGACTTGTGCACATGTTAAGTGGTTTGTTCGTTGTGGTTTGGCGGTGGTTTTTCTTGGTGGCTTTTCTTGGTGGTTTTGCTTGGTGGTTTCTTTGACTCACCTGTCGCTCGTGGGACCAAATGACGGTGGGCGGTGGCTCTGGGGCAAATTTCACAATGCAGGTGAGATTGATGGTGGAACCACGGTTAATGTGCAGCTCGCCGCCGCCAACGATTTCGGTGACGGGTTCTGGAAGGAGATAAAGGACGATTTGAGTACAGAAAAAGTCAAAATCATTGCATAAGCTGCGGTAGAACACACACAGACACACAAAAAGGCGCATAAAACATTTTGAAAGCTCATTTCAGTTAAGCCCAAACAACAATAAAAGTAAAAAACAAAAAAAAGAGGGGGTTTAGCAAGGATGAAGGGCAAAGGGCCAAGGACACTCAGAGTCGTCCTGAGCCTGTTTAAGCAAATTTATCTACCGTTGCGTTAAATTGTTTTCTTTCCTGCTGCGTAACCAGAGCGTATGTACTATAAGTAACCCCTCGGAGTGCCCCCGAAAGACCTCCCAGGAAAAACTCTGTGTGTGTGTGTGTGTGTATTTGATATTTCCACGTTTGTTTACTTTCTTATTCAACGTAAAATAAAGAAACCGCTGCGAATGAAGAATAAGGATAACAAAAAGCATTGCACAGGGACATCGGAAGAGGACTGGAAGGAGACCCAAAGAACAACAACAGAAAAAATCTCAAATTCAAATGCTAGGCAAAAGTCAACAACAAATTGTGTCATTAGTTCAAGGACATTGATTGAAATGTCGGTTTGGTCGTAACTAAAATTTGAACTTTTCAACTTTCTCCCTTAGAACTCGGACAATGTTGCACCCGCAGACACTTGGCTTTTATCCTTGTTGTTGTCAGAGAAAGTAACCAGAAACTGAGAGAAATATATGATTTAATAAATAATTTATATGATATAAAATAGCTTAATAAAAAATAGGAAGTTAAGTTAAAGGAAAATCTACCTCAACTATCAATGGTATGCAAATTTTTACATTTTTATAACCTTTGCAGGGTATTTATAATTTTAGTCAGAAGTTTTAAACGAAGCAATCGGAAAATTTTAAGAAAAAATATATAACTTTTACAGTTTTTAACATATTTTTATCTAATTTGATTCATAACTATTATTTATTATTATAAAATTTCGTTTTTAGTTTTATGAAAATTGGAATACTATATAATATAATTAATAATATAATAATATAACTGGTCATAGTTAATTAGTGATTATAGTTAATTAGTGTTTAGAGTTATTTACTGCTCATTGTTAATTACTGATTATAAATACTTACTCTTCAAATTTACTTAATGTTTATAATAATTTTTAGTTGAAAGATACTTACAACCGTTTCTGTGGCATTTATATTATATAGTATTCCAATTTTCATAAAACTAAAAACGAAATTTTATAATAATAAATAAAAGTTATGAATCAAAGTAGATAAAAATATGTTAAAAACTGTAAAAGTTATATATTTTTTCTTAAAATTTTCCGATTGCTTCGCTTAAAACTTCTGACTAAAATTATAAATACCCTGCAAAGGTTATAAAATGTAAAAATTTGCATACCATTGATAGTTGAGATAGATTTTCCTTTAACTTAAGCTATTTTATATCATATAAATTATTTATTAAATCAAATATTTCTCTCAGTTTCTGGTTACATTCTCTGACAACAACAAGAATATAAGCCAAGTGTATGCGGGGGCAGCATTGTCCAAGTTCTTTTAAAAAATGTAAATAGTTTATTAAATATATATAAATTATTACAAATAAATAAATATATTTATTACAAATAAATAAATATAACAAGAAAAGAAGACAAATTCGGCATGCCAAAATGTATATACCCTTGCAGTTTGTTATTCGAAAATCGTTCATTACTAAGCTTGAAATATTAAAAATTAAATATTAAATATTAGCATTGAGTTAATTTTAGATAAATATTAAAAAGCAAAAAAAAAATCATTAATATTAATTTGGAAAGCTTTCCTTTGTTAGTGTTTTATTAATTTAATAATTCTGCATACTAAATTTAAAATTTTACAACAAATTGAATTTTTATCAATGTTTTTAAATTTTAATGATGTAAAAAAAATTGGAAAAACGGCTAGATTATTGTTTTTCTTTGGGTTGAAAATAACTCCTTCATACCGTTACAAAATTACAAGCAATAGAAAAATATTATATATTTTATAATATCCTAATATAGTAATCATCCCCTGCAAGGGTATAAATAAGTAGAATATATAGCAGAAGAAGCTTATTATATGAGTTAGGGGCTTCATTAGGTTTTGCTGGCTTTTATTTTTAATTCACAAATTGCCAAGAAAAAAAAGGTAAACAAAGGAAGCTTTAAAGTGGATCGTATTTTTATACTGGCCCTCCCGCATTTAGGTTCCACCTTACAGCTAGAATTAGAAACAGATATTCACAGAACAAGAGTTCCCCAAGAGTGGATCGTATTCTTACAGTGGCTCTCCCGCTCTTAGCATCCACATAACAGATAGGATATGATACAGATATTCAGTGACCAGAGAGGAGGGGGGAATAAAATCGCACCGAAAAGCAAATACAAGAGCAAGACAAAATATACTTATTTTCACTCACCCATCGATTCCAACTGTAAATTTGTACAGCATACAACAAAAACTCTTCTGAATTGAAGGGTTTTTGCAATCGTTTACGCATTGTCTTTGCCATTAAACGAAAAACGAAATTGAATAAGACGGAAAAACAAACCGGACAGGTGCCTGGCCTCTGTTGTGGGACTAAGTAACTAACACTTTTCACTTAAACCTTGAATTAATACACTCTCTTTTATCACTTTCACATATAAAAAAAAAAATAATAAATAATTATAATTACTAGGATTACTGTAAAAAAAAACAAAAATAAAACATAATAAAAACACAACAGAGGCTGTTCTCGGTCTTTTCCTTATTTCAGAAATACTTTTCACTTCACTTTAATTGCACTTTCAATACATTTGGCACCTGTCTTTACTATTGCGTCGTTAGTTTTATTAACTTCTTTTTCACCGATCTACTCGCGCCGCGAAACTGTTTTGAAATGATCAACGGCAAAAGTTGCGGGAGAGGACGAACCCTTTAGAACCATGTAAGGCGGCGGCAGAGAGAGAGAACGTAAAGCTCTCTCTCATCAATATAAGCTGGACACTTTCAAAAAGCTTCGATTTCCGTTTCGATTTAAACCTGGAGTAACAATGCAATTTGCTTGTTTCTCATAGAAAACAAATACAAAAAACTAAATATATATATATATATATATATATATATATATATATATTATATATAATAATAATATATAATAATATATATTAAAACAAACAAGAAAATTTCGAATTTATTGCATATTTATTTAGCAAATTATTGTTGCTCCAGGTTAAAATCGAAACGGAAATCGAAGCTTTTTGAAAGTGTCCAGCTTATATTGATGAGAGAGAGCTTTACGTTCTCTCTCTCTCTTGCCGCCTTCCGTTATCCTAAAGGGTTCGCCCTCTCCCGAAACTTTTGCCGTTGATCATTTCAAATCAGTTTCGTGGCGCGAGTAGATCGGTGAAAAAGAAGTTAGATAGTTCTAATTCTAGCTGTAAGGTGGAACCTAAATGCGGGAGGGCCAGTATAAAAATACGATCCACTTTAAAGCTTCCTTTGTTTACCTTTTTTTCTTGGCAATTTGTGAATTAAAAATAAAAGCCAGCAAAACCTAATGAAGCCCCTAACTCATATAATAAGCTACTTCTGCTATATATTCTACTTATTTATACCCTTGCAGGGGATGATTACTATATTAGGATATTATAAAATATATAATAATTTTCTATTGCTTGTAATTTTGTAACGGTATGAAGGAGTTATTTTCAACCCAAAGAAAAACAATAATCTAGCCCTTTTTCCAATTTTTTTACATCATTAAAATTTAAAAACATTGATAAAAATTCAATTTGTTGTAAAATTTTAAATTTAGTATGCAGAATTATTAAATTAATAAAACACTAACATAGGAAAGCTTTCCAAATTAATATTAATGATTTTTTTTTTGCTTTTTAATATTTATTTAAAATTAATTATTTAATTTTTTATATTTTAAGCTTAGTAATGAACGATTTCCGATTTGATCTACTAATTCAATAACAAACTGCAAGGGTATATACATTTTGGCATGCCGAATTTGTCTTCTCTTCTTGTTATATTTATGTATATATTTTTTTATTTGTAATAAATATATTTATTTATTTGTAATAATTTATATATATTTAATAAACTATTTAAATTTTTTAAATAAATATATTTATTTATATATTAAAGCTAAGAAAATTTCTACAAATAAATAATTATAAATAAATATCTTTATATACAATATTTTTATTTATAAATAAACAAATACAAATAAATAAATAAATATATTTATATACAATATTGTTATTTATAAATAAAAATATCTATTTTTAAATAAAACTATTGTATATAAATATATTTTTTTATATATATATTTTTTTTGTAAAAATTGTCTTAGCTTGAATTTAATTCAATACTAAAATATATATTGTCTTTAATGAATATATTAGTTAATATTTATTAAAAAATGCGTTAATTTTCTGAACTATTTTTCCTAAAAAATGAAAACTAACTAATTTTTGACCGTGTTCACTTTGCTATCTATGTATGTGCTCTTGTTCAATGCTGATAAATTGGGATTTCTTTTGCTACGGCCTTTCGCTTTCCTTCCCCTTGTGTTCTCTTCCTACTTTTTTTTTTCTTTATTTGAAGCCCACGTTCAGCCATTTTGTGGAAGAAGCAAAATGGCTGCTTTAGCGCTTCCGCTTCTTGAACAACTTTCGTCAGTTTAAGACTTTCATCTGTGCGGAGTGAGTGTGTGCGTTGTGTGTGGGTGGTGTGTGTGTGTGTCTCTGAAACTGCAGTTACTGTAGTCGGCTAACGGTAATGTGCTCTCATGGCAAGAAAACGCCGCTAAAGGTTAGTGAAGTTATGTACTGGCAAATGGCTACCACTCGAAGGGAGGCAAAAGGCGAAAGTCGGTGGCATGGGCGAGGTCCTTCGGGTTATGCCCCATTTTCTTATGCAACCTACTCCTCTCGTATCTCTCAATCTCCATTTGAAGTTCTTTATGCCACGCGCAGTTATCTTGCCGCCTCTCGCTCCGCCGACCCTACGTGGCCCATTTGCCGCAGATTTGATCTCAGGATGCCACGGCGGGAACTCGGTCAAACTGATGTGCAATGCGAATAATCTTAACTAAACTGAACTGAACTAAACTGAACCTTTTTCCAAAAAACTTTTCCAGCTCATTTTTTGCCCAGGGATTTCACAGAAAATGTCGCACATAAAGGAAAATCTTTACTTCTAAGGGAATATTCTGTTTAAAAACTAATCCAGGCAAAGTATTTTTAGTTGAAAATCTATCAATACAAAATATCTATAATCTTGTTAGATATTTTGGCATAACTGCTCACAGCAGTTGCTTTGGGAATGCGGCTAACTAATATGACATAAATATTACGTATACGCCACCGGGGATCAGCTGGAAATCACAAAACGCCTTCGGGATGCCACGCTGTGCGTGTGCGTGTGGCATGAAGAAGAAAAATGAAGCAAGTTTATTATTTATGCCATTCATGCGACGAAGCATTCAAATAACCCGCAGTCCCAGGAGGTACACATATCTGTGACCTTTTTTTCCCTCCCCCCCATTTTTAATTTGGCCAAGATACAGTCTGGTCATGCGCTCCTGGGAGTTTTCCTAACCGATTATCCTTGCTGATTTTTTTTAGTTTTATGTGCTGGTTGGAGTTGAAGGGTTAGTAACTCCTGGTTGATGTGACTAATTGCTTGAATTTGGAGCAAGCTTAAGTTTGCACTTGAAACAAGCAAATAAATTAGATATCCTCAACTATCCTTGGTCTGCCCAAAGTGCGTGACCAAACTGCCAAAGGGGGACCTCAAAGGGACTCCTCCATAATACCTTCGTCTCGATAATCACCATAATTGCGAGTCGTCTCTGGGATGTGTGTGTGTGTAAGTGGCGCTTATGAATGATTCATGACTCCTTATCTCGGCATTGGCTCCACTCCAGGACATCGCCTCGCAACATACCGTTTCAACTGGACCTTATCGAATTAGTTGCTGCATTTGCGCCTTGCACTTTGATTAATCGCCATGTCAACATTTGAGCCTAATTTGCAACTTTTATGCCGGGCTTTCGAATGTGATTTATGGCCAAAGGGCAGTCCCGAAACACACACATATGGGTATGTATATGTATGGAAGGATAATATCACACAGAAACATACCGAAACAACCCCCCAAAATGTAAATGCCGCAATGTGTTGCCGCCTTTGTGCTGTAAATCAAACAATAAATTTCAATAAAAATACAAATAAAAGCTATCAAACGTGTATGTTCCCAAAAAAATACAAATAAAAAGAAGAAAATCATTCACAAAGGCTGTTGCTGTTGCCTTTCCTCCCAATTCCATTTTGGGTTGTTTACAAGCCGATTTTTAATAGGTCTAGGATTCCCTTAAAGAGTCTTTTTATTTCCCGAACCTGATGTGACATTTATGCTCATATATATGATCGTTTTGAGGGGCTTAAATTGCAATAAACAGCAGTTACCTGAGTTTAAGTAGTTAGGAACATTGACTTCTTGATATATTTAAAGCATTATAAGGTCTAAAACAAGGTTTTAACTATACATTAATACTTATATTTTTGCTAAATAAATCTATAGCCTTGTCTAACAATTTAAATATATGTAATTTTTAGTCTTACTTAATTGAAACTGACTTGTAATTGAATTAAATTTTTTTAATAGATCCTCTTTAATATCATATTTTCCCTGTAGAACAAATTCCTTGACTCTACTTACTACAAAACAAGTTATCCTTCTTGTCTGCCTTGATATTTATATCCTTGCTGCCTTGATAATCCCTATACTGCCTATTGGGTATCGTTGTTTGTACACTTTTTTATGTTTTTCTTTGCCGCCGTAAAGGTTAACATAATGCCACCTATAACATCACACAAGCACCCAGTTAGAGGAGCTCTCTTCCTACCCAAAAAAACTGAAACTGAGACCAAAGTTGAGGCTCAGAAATGACAAAGGCTTACACGCTCATAAACCTTTATGCCTTTTCAATTGAATTGTCCCAAAGTTCAGGAGCAGGGACCAGGGAGCAAGGACGACCTTCATCTTTTCGCTGGTTGTGGGTAATAAAATTTGTTGCCGTTGTCGCCATTGTTCTACGAGGCGCGATTTAATGATACCGTCAACGTAAATACACAGAGACAGAGAGAGAGTGCCATACGATGTCTGATAATGGAAAAAAAAAATACAAGAAAAGTTTCAATTTTTATAAAGGATATTTTTGCCTTAAGAAACATCTTGAAGCTAGACAATTTCTTGATTTATTTCTTAATTATAATGACTCAGTTTCGGATTTGTGACCTTTTAAGCCAATTAGTTGGGCCGCGTGGCTGGTACTTTGAAGTTCTGGCCAATTGAAATGGCAAATCGGTCCCCCGGCCGGGGGGAACGCAATAAGCACTCCGGCGGAATGGGGCGTAACAATGGGGCCAGCAGGACAATGACGTGGCAGGATATGGTTCATGGCACGTACACGGTTCATCGATTCAATAGTTGATTGGGCGACGGCTTATGAACTTGCCATCGACACACGCATATATAAATGAGAGAGAATGCCAAATGCGAGTGGCGAGTGGCGAATTGTGAAATCGACTTTTGTCCATTGATTGACTCCGCCTGTCCGAGCGAACAATCAGGACAAAAGGCGGCAGGAACGGGTCTGGTTTGGTCCTGGTCCTGGCCCTGGTCCTGGCAAACAGCTTGCAGTTGACAGGATGCAAAAGCCAGAATCTGTCAGCACTGCATTATATATTCAATATGCACCGCAAACGCCCAAACACAATGCATATTATATATGGCATTGGACAGGTCGACGGCACTCTATTCGATTCAATTCGAATGAGATTCGATGAGATTCGATGCGAATCGATGCGAATCGGGTTTCAGTGGTGCAAAATCATTGCACATTTGATAATCATTGAGAGAGTGGAAATTGTTTCGCAGTTTAAGCTTTGCTTTTTTGTGTTGAGCCTAATATTTCCGTTGCCATTTCCCTGGACGCTCGCTAAGCGGATTTTCCCCAAAAAGCCTAAAAAAAACTAACAATAAACGAAAGTGTTGAGCATGGAAATTGCCATAAAATATTATAGTTTATATATTTCTCAACTCGAATCTATATCCTTATCCTTTGGGCTTTAAGAGTGAGCAACTCCTGCATATCCTTAACGTATTGTGTCTATTAGTTGACGTCTGCTCCCAGAACCCTCCCCATTTGCGTTCACACTAATATTCAATGCCTTGGCTTGTCCAGGAAATTGACTTGAATTATTTGGCTTTCGGCATATCGCATGTCGCACCGTACAAAACCCAATAACTTTTGCCGATTCCTTGAAGGTCCTGCGCCAACCGATTTCATGGCTGTCGTCGCTGACAAATGCTGAGAATGAATCCTTCTCCTCCTCCTCGTCCTGACAGACGGACTCACTTTATTTGCTGGCATTTTGGCAAAACAAGGACGACGATTGTTAACGTTTGCCCCACGCTATTAACTAACACCACGAGCAGGAGCCGCAGGATATGAGAGAGACACTTGAAAAATAACTATAGGTTTTGGAATATCTATTCAACTATTATTATTCTAGGGTTTTAAATTGTCTTTCAGCTTTACTTCTAATTAATGTATATATCCCAAAACCCAATTTACAAAGTCTTATTCCTGCAAAGTCCTCAAATATTCCTTTCAGTGTATGTTAACCATTACATAGTTCGAACCATAAGCCAAAACCTGAATCCATATTAGAATCAGGAGTCTCAAACTGGGCAGGAAATTCGCCCGATTCTCAGACAAACAACCGCAAATGTATTTGTGCAGTTACCCCACACGCCCCCCCAGGGATCTTAGTTCCCTAGTTTACTAGTTCCCTGCTTCAGCTCCTGCTCCTGCGTGTCCTGTAACCCCTATCCGTATCCGTATCCATATCCCCCCTCTCTATAGCATAGTAGACACCCCACTCGAACCCCGGAGGCAAAGTGTTGAAAGTGGAATTATGTGTGTTTGTGTTGACATTATAATAATGGTTTGGTTTATGTTTATAGTCTGCCTCATGCAACCGTACACATGTTCGTCCTTTCGTCCTTCTTCCTCAACCTCCTGCTCCTGCTCCGATTCTGATTCCGATTCCGATTCCAAGTCCATGTCCTGCTCTCCCCCCTTACGCAACTTTTGGCCCCGAGTCCTGTGCTTCTCTGTGTGCTTTGCTTTCTATTCAAATATTGTGACAGTGTGAAAAATAAACAAATTTGCATTATTTATTTTCATATTTGTTTGTTGTTGGCCCTGGTCTTCTCTCTCTCTCTCTCTCTCTGTGTGAGTGAGTGTTTTCCTACGCGTTTTCCCAAGCAGGCGTCGTCCGTAATTTTTCCAACAATTAATAAAATAAATTATGCATTGAAAAGTGTCGACGGGGGACATTTTTATTTAAATGTGATACCCAGAAGAGGGAGTAGTGGAAATATATATAACAAATTTAAGAGGGAAAAGCAGAAAAATTTAGAGGAAAAGGACAATATTTAGCTTAGCTTGGGCTTCTGGCTCTTTGATCTCTGTGAATCTTTCGAAACAAGTTACTATTATTGTTAAAAACTATTCCAAGGCAGTCTCAAACTTTTTCTAAAAACAAAAAACCGCAGCTGCGGCCTGACCTGAAGTAAATCTAAAATACGCAAAAGATTGTGTGTGTCGTGTCATTAGTTTGCGGCGCCTAAAAGAAGGCAACGCTTCCTTCTTTGCCGCATCTCCTCAAGTCGCCTAAGATGTGATTTATGAGCCAAGGCAGCCACTCTACTCCATCTCCTTCGTCTTTGGATCTCTCAGATCATCATGTGGTGTGTCTCTGGGTGGAGGGAGGGGCAGGGACGTGGAGAGGCCTGTGAAAAGCCATAAAGTGCAAATGTTGCCCAGGGGAATCATCAAACAGCAAAAAGCTGCCATAAAACGACACAAACATGTGCGCAACACACCAACCAACGCGCGGTGTGCGGATGCTGCGGATGAGGATGCGGATGCGGATGGGGATGCGGATGGGAAGGTGACTGAAATGGAGACCCGGAAATAGATACCCTATCAAGTGGTCAACAGAGGGAGCAGGGAGCAGGGAGCAGGGAGCAGGGGAACGCCTGCCGCCAGATTAGATATCAGTGTAAACATCAAAGTAGTTGGCAAATCACTCACACGTAGCCAACTAAAAGTTCCTGTTACAGCTTCAGTTTCAGGCAAGGACGATCGCAAAGGATGTGGGAAGGAGCTTGTCGTGTGCCTGGCATACAAATTGGCAACGCAATCCCGAAAAAGGGGGGAAAGCGGAACGACTCGCTTTATTAACTCGGATTGTGCGGGGTGTGTTTGCGGGAAATAATACCATAATGGGGACAGCTAAAAGGGAGGCCCACTGGCTTTTCTCCAATTCCAAGACCAAGTCGGAATAAAACTTACACGACTCTTATTAAAACTTGCCATGTGATACAGGGGAAAAAGGTAATGGAAGTATGCTATATACTCACCCACAATGTTGAGATAGACAGAGTGTCCAATGGGGGGCGTAGTCGATATCTGACATTCATAGATGCCAGAGTCCTTGCGCTGTGCATAGCGGATCCTTAAAGTCCAATCCTCGGCATGGGGCGAATGCATGGCCTCGAAGCGCTGGTCAGAGGTGTACGTATAGCGACCCACCGTCAGCAGGTGTATGTCCCTATGCCGCACCCAAGACACCTGCAAATAGAGAGAGGAAAAGCACTTAGTCGTGGTTCTGGGTTAGGTGAGAAGACCCAAAAGTGAAGCCCCAACTGACTTTTGGGCTGCCTAATTGCGCGTTTACTCATCGATTTGACTCATCTGTTGGGGGGTGAGTGTGTGTTTGGGGTGTGTGTGGGGTGTGTGTGGCTGAGACCCCGCCTGTGGCTCGATTACGAAACGCACAGCTCACACGCACAGGGGCAATTACAGTCGGAGACTGTCTCCCAGCCTCTACAATACACAATTTAAATGCCAAATTGAAATCGAATGTGGCTCAAACACTGAGCAAAAAGTATAGCTAACAGAACTCTTAATTAAATTATCTTATAAAAGAAAGCAGAGCTTAGACCTTTAAATAAAATAGCTTTACTTAAACCCAATTTTCTAACAATTTCCCCTTAAAACTCTCTAAATATATTTCTCTCTGTGCCTAAATGCGACTAAGCCCCTGGTAACTTTCTGCCTTTTTTGGGAGCAACTACCCCGCATTTTGGTACGATCTTTGAGGGCCTGCCACTCTGCTCTTAACTGTTGGCCATAATTACGCGACGCTTAATTCGCATCGTCCGGGAGTGGAATAAGGACCATGCCCGTGACAAATCAACAAACGCATCGCATTTTGGGGGGTCCGGCAGCAAAAAGGAAGAAAGAATTCCATGGGTTTTCTGCACGTTGACATCGCCGACTCCGCCGCCGCCCGTGGTCTGTGGTGCGAAACAATGCCGGGTGCGGGTTGCCATTCAGGATTTGGGATTTCGGATTCACATTCACATTCGAGTTGAGTATTCAGTTGGATTCCAAAAACTCCACTGGTCCCGGGATTGGTGTTGCCTCTGTGTGTGTCCCCATTGCCCTCATATACTATATATAAGCGGAGAGGCATTGAGTTTTCCATCTGGCCTGGCTTTTGCATGTTTAAATGCAAATTGGAATCGAATATTTCGAATGATTGGCAAATGGAGCGTTTTGCTGGCAGACGACTCCCCACTACTAATCGCCCTTTTTCCACGGCACATTTTCATATTTCCTGTAACGGGTACAGACACACACTCAAAACACTGAGGGAAAAATTGACAAAATCGCCTTCCTGGCCATATATCGGATTGGCATTAAACGAAGAAGGGATTTAATATTATTTTCAAATCGTTTTTTAGGTAGTTACTTTGGTAGCTTACTGTCTGCCATCGAAGGTTGATTTTTGGTAGATTTTAGACTTTTAGAAGAAGGAATACTGTCCTGCTATTTGTAGAATTCAAAATTGGTGCAGTTCCAATAAAGAATACAAGATACTAACAAATATATAATTTTAGACCCTTGTTAGGTATTATAATTTCAGTCAGAAGCTTGTAACAAAGTGAAGGAATCATTTCCGACCCTATAAATAATATATATTCTTGATCAGCATCAACAGGCAAATCTTTCTAGCAATCTTTGGGAAAAAAAATTTTTTCAAAAATTTTCCGTTTATTTGAAAAAGTAAAGTAAAAAGTAAAGAGGTTACATCGCTAAAATTTGCAAAAATGTACAAACACTTAAATTTGTAAATTAAATATGCAGATTTATTAACCTATCAAAAACTAACACAGAACAGCTTTCCGAATTGAATTTAATGCATTTTTGGTTGAGCCATAAATTTTTAAAAATTTGAAACCCAATATAAATATTACGTATACGTAACATCCCAAACCAACATAGAATATTACGTATACGTACCATTGTCCTCTAGACCCCGGATAATCTTTTCTTTAAATATCTTAAAATAGTCATACTTTCAGTGATTTACTAAGTAACTGGGATATAGTTTCATTTATACCGTTTAAGG
Source organism: Drosophila serrata (assembly GCF_035046125.1). Classification (NCBI taxonomy): domain Eukaryota; kingdom Metazoa; phylum Arthropoda; class Insecta; order Diptera; family Drosophilidae; genus Drosophila; species Drosophila serrata. The sequence continues at coordinate 1,960,311 of NW_028257260.1, read as the reverse complement.
AGTTTAAACTTGATTAATAAGTAATTCATTTATTATTTTTACACCCTTAAAGATGATTATAGTTTCTGTCCGAGGCTTAAAAATTAGTGATGGAATCATTTCCGACCCTATAAACCATATATATTCTTGATCAGCATCAACAGGCCAATCTTTCTAGCCATTATTTGGCACAACAAAAATTTTTACACTTTTTTTAAATTTTATAAGTGGTGTTACATCGTTAAAATTATCAAAATTTGACAAAAAATTTAAGTTTTTTAAATTTTAAATCTGAATATGCAGATTTGTAAACGCTATAAAAACTAACATAGAAAGGCTTTTCCAGTTGAAATTAATGCATTTTTGGCTTAGTTTTGATATTTTAAAATTTTAAATTAAGCGCTTTAAATAACAGTAAATATACATTTAAGAAATTCGAATATTTCAGTTCTTTTTGGGGCCATCTGACGATCAAAACGAAATTGATTGCTAAAAGTAATAAATATACTGATTTGCAACTAAATGTTTATTTCGTCAAATTAAAATATTGACAAATTATGAAATAAAAATTTATTTTATTATTTTAAACATTTTATTAGGAGTTACATCAATAAAATTATAAACAAAATTTTAAAAAACATTTTAACTTTACAAATTTTGATACTTATAAAAACAAGCTTTCAGAAATAAAACAAAAATCTGATTTGATTGAATTAAGTTTCAACTTCTATTATCCCGCAACTATTATATTGATTAATATTAATTAAATAATTACTCATATTCACATCAGAAATGTATTAAATTTGGCATTTAATTTTAAAGTTTTTGTAAACCTTATCAATTTGTATTACAACTATTATTATTATTGTATAATTACCTAAAACTCATCGATTTGTTTGCCAATTTTTGCGCTCATTTAAGCCTATTTATATAATATAATTAAAAGCCTAGCAGATTTTGGCAAACATTGTGTGTCTTTTTTGTTTGTGTTATTTTATTTGACAGAGAATAACATAAAATTAAAATTACACTCCATAAATACCATATCAAATTTGATATTAATGTAATAACATTTCACTTGTAAAAGGGAAAGGGTATTTAGGTCTCGGTGAGTGCCAAACGATGGCGAGTTAAATGTGTTTGGTTTAGTCATTACGCGTAGTCTGTAATTATTTCGTGTGGTTTTTTCACTGTTCATGAATTTGTTGTTTAATTTGCACCAATAAGCGAGTAGAGAAGCTCCGCACTCTCCCCTCGCCTGCACTCCTGCGAAGGCAATTAGATAATTACGACAACATTATTAGCAAATTAATTTTGATTTTATGCGGCGGATGCCAAACGCCATAAAGAGGGAAATAGTGGAGGGATGAGGAGAAGTATGAGGAGGATTGCGCATTTTGCATGGGAAAAAAGGATATGGGGACTTCCCCCTCACTCCCAATGTTTTGTGCAATTTGAAATTGCGCATTTCTCGTATGTTTCTTGTTAGTTTTGCAGCTGATGTTGGCTTTCAGCCAAATCATTTGGCAAGGAAATGGGCAAGGATCCGGGTGGATATATCCTTGGCCCATATCGCAGAGCCAAGATAAATTCTCGGCAATATAAATTAAATAACAGCCAGACGAGTCCACCTAATGAGCTTCTTAAAATATAAAATAAAATCCTGTAATAAGCCGCTTTACGCTCTACAGTATTCACTTTTAGAAGTTTAAATTGAAATTGAATTTGAATTAATAGAAAAAAACTCAATGGCAATTATTCTGTCAAAAATGAAAATGAATTCAGAGAAATTGAAGCCATAGGCCGGGAGGAATCAAAGAATCTTTGTGTTCTGATTAAAATATCATAGCCAATCACAGAGCTATTTTTTTATGATGGTTTCCTTGTAGCCAAAAGGCAGCTAAAAATTGCATTACAACCAAGAACCCACCTCATGTTCATGTTCATGTTTCATCGATTTAAGGCACACAAAATCCCACATGAAACGGCACACTTGATGTGCCAGACTGACTCAGGACTCCGAGTCCTGAGTGTAATTTGCGAAACACTCGCATACAATCGAAACAATGCCAGAGTCCTTGAGCTCGCCAAATATTGTTATGCATAAATTTGATTGCATTTTGATTTTCAGTCGGATGCGTTCGAGAGCTGCAGCCCGGCCGGCATCCGCCCGAAAGCGATGCAATTTATGATGCTCCAAAAATGATTTCCTTCGCTCCGATTGCGGGAAAAATGAATGAAATAATGGTCTGGTCCTGGGATGAGCTCAAGTCCGGGCATCAGCGCCATTATTGTGTGTGCCAGCCATAATATTTCACATTCCGAATGCCGATTTCATTCGGCAGCTGCCACAAAACTCCAATGCCAAATGTCTAAGGAGCCTTGGACCCTTACCAGATGTTTCATTAATTTTGGAAATTTCGGTTTTATAATTGAAACTACATTGCAGTGAAAATGCAATACGATAAAGCTTTTACCTGGAAAATTTTATCTCTCTCTTTTTTTTTGGTTCTTTATTTTTTTTTTTTCGAGTGATCGAAGTATATACTAGATTTTGGGGCGGAAAAACAGTTGCCGTTTTCAGCAATTGCAAATATGCCTCGGGGCTTTTTTTGGCAGCCGGATTTAGGGCTCCCTTCCGCACTATTTTTTTTTTTTTTTTTTTGTGTGCCAAAAGGGGCGTGGCAGCAGGCGAAATGAACAGAAATTATGAAAGCAGAAATTTTCTAATTTAATGTGATTATTATTTGCACTATCTGGCGGGGCTCAGGACTGGATTTATTTAAAGCTAACGTTGGGAAAGTGTCATTAGTCGGGCAGTGGAAAAGGGAGAAGAAAAAGTAACTTAAAGTATCTTCAAATTTAATTAAAATTGTATATAATCGACATTTAAGTATTTTAGTTAGTGTTAAATATGACCATCATCAGAGCTTTGATTGTTTTTGTTCCTTCTTGCGACCTTTTAAAGATCAGAAAGCGATTCATTGTTAAAAATAATAATAATAATAATAAATATTACGATTTGCAACTAAATGATCGTTTAATCATTTTAAAATATTTTGAAAATTATGAAACACAAATTTGTTTTATATTTTAAAAATTGTATTACAGTTTAAATTATTAAAACTATAAAAAAATTCTAGAAACAAATGTTACAAATTTTTAAACTTATAAAAACTAATAAATACAAGTTCACAGAATTAAAATAAAAATCTTCAACTTCGATTATCAAAAAAAAAAATTAAATTGATAAATATTGAATACAAAATTAATCAAATTCACATCAGTAATATATAAAATTGTTCTTTAAATTTGAAAGTTTTTGTAAGAAAATTAACTTCAAGTTGAAATTTAATTAAAAATATTTATATATACCAGACAGGTGAGTATTTAAGTTAATGTAAAATATGTCCATCATCAGAGCTTTGATTGTTTTGTGTGTCTCGGAAAATCCTAATACACTTGCTCGACTTCCTGGTGTGACTTGTGAGTTGGAGGGAAAATTCCGCTTGTCAAGCCGAAAGATTGGGAAATGGGAAATGGGAAAACAGCAACCCAACCCACACCCACTGGGGGGCACCCTGATTGGCACTTCATTTCGGCTGCAGTCGGACTCCCACTCAGTTGCCAGTTATCGCCAGGTAGTCCCAATCAGCAACCTCTCACGTGCACCAACAAAGGCAACAATAAACTTGGCAAACAACTCGGCAGCCAGCAGGGGAAAACGTGGCTTGAGGGAAAGTGCGGGAAAAGCGGCTGCTTTGCGGGGTGTGCGAGTGAAAAGCGGCAGCTCCTTACATATTCAAAAGCAAGGACATCTCATAATTTGCGCTCGTTTCTATCGCCCAGCACGGTGCAATATAAACCAACTTAAAAATTTCACGCAGCGCAAACTTTAAGCTTCGCAGTCTTGGAAAAATAAAAAATAAAAAAAAAGGGAAGCAAAGAGAAGATTCCTAGAATGCCCTGGAAAAAACACCACTAAAAAACCCCCGCAAAACCTCCTCTTCTATAGGAAAAACATCATCCGGGGGTAACAAAGTGTCGCCGAAGCAAAGAAAAACAAGCAACGGGAGAAGCGTCGTGGAAAAAACTTGTCAGCGCATCTTTGGGGACACATGAAGCACATGCCGCAGTCCCGATTCGACTGAAGAATTCCCCTAACCCCCGGCCCCGGTCCTGGCGTCTTATCTCCGCCCAAGGACCTCCTCTGCCTTGCTCCTATTTCCTTTTTTTTCTCCCTCATCCAGGCAATTGGCAGAAGGGCAGGATTCTGAAATCGCCATGGTGTCCCTGTTGCCCGGTGATATGTGTGTGTGATGTGCCCCCAAAGAACTCAAAGAGACACAGGGATGGGTTTTTTTGGTAAGAGGTATCAAGGAGTACGATATCCTTACAGGATAATTAGACATCAGCAAAAAGTTTAAGGGGAAACCAGCAGAAAATATAAATAAGAAAAAGGAAATAAAACAGAGTAAAACAAGTAAAGAAACTAGATTTAGAAAGCCAAAGTTTACAATTAAATTGAACAAAATTGGTATTAAACATCGATCATAAATATGCTTGAAATATTTTCATTCTTTAAATCGATATTTATCGAAATCAATGTTTAAAAAACTCATAACTAAGCCAAAAATTCAATAATTTCCATTCGGAAATCGGTTCTATATTAGTTTTTATAGCGTTTACAAATCTGCATATACGGATTTAAAATTTAGAAAATGTGAAATTTTTGTCAAATTTTGACAATTTTAACGATGTGAACCTTTAAAAAAATGTTCAAAAAATTAAAAAAAAAAAATTGTTTCCAAATAATAGCTAAAAACACTCACACACTGATGCTGATCAAGAATATATATGATTTATGAGGTCGGAAATGATTCCTTCACCAATTTTTAAGCCTCTGACTGAATCTGTAATCATCTTCAAGGGTATAAAAAAAAAAAATTAATTACTGAAAGTTTAAACTCCTTAAGCGATATAAATGAAACTATATCTCAGTTACAATATAAATCACTGAATGTAAGACCATTTTTAGATATTTAAAGAAGAAATTATCCGGGGTCTAGAGGACAATGGTACGTATACGTAATATTCTATGTTGGTTTGGGCGATATTACGTATACGTAATATTTATATTGGGTTGCAAATTTTTAAAAATTCCATAGGTAAGCCAAAAATGCATTAATTTCAATTCGGAAAGCAGTTCTGTGTTAGTTTTTGATAGGTTCATAAATCTGCATACCTTATTTTTAAATTAACACTTTTGTCAATTTTGCAAATTTTGACGAGGTAACCCCTTTCTTTTTCTTTTCCAAAAATTTCAAATTTTTTCAAAATTTTTTTTTCCACCAAACATTTGCTAGAAAGATTCACCTGTTGATACTGATTAAGAATATATATGATTAAGGGGGTCAGAAATGGTTGCTTCACTTAGTTTTAGGCTTCGGACATAAAAACTAAAGTTTATGCTTATTTCGTAATGATATATAGGGTATTTATTAAACCTAAAAATACCTTAAATATATATTTATGGACTCCCATATGATCATACCCCCTTTGTAGGGTATAAAAACCGAGTGTAACCGGAGAGATTTCCCTCGCCACAATATAGTCAAGTTACGGTGACTTTAGAGACGCAAAAAGAAAGAAAAACTGAGTACAAGGACGAACACAAGACGGACTGCGCTTTAGTTTTCCCTTGTAATACGATTTTCGCCGCTATTATTGGCATCTCCTTCTTGTTTTTACCCCTCCACTTTTCCTTAGTTACCCACAATTTTCGTTCATTTCAAAGCAAGGTTGGAAAATGCAGAACTGGGACTCGAAAGTTGCAAAAAACTTTTTGCCGAGTTGCAGTTGGCAAACAAAACTGCAAATTATCTCGACTTTAATTCAATCGTCAATCAATTGAAGAACTTCCTGCCAAATAGCTGAGCGTTCAGCACAAATAATTCCGAAATTTTCTAATGGGGGGTTTTCTTAAATCGAACCATACAATTTCGTTACTTTTGAGACTTTCAGCATATAACATTTATAAATAATTTTTCTCTTTCTTTTATTTTGTAATTAGTATTGGTAAGTTTTAAGTCTAGCCTCATCAGTAACTCATTGCTTAAAGTTTATCTGGGATTATCATTGGAAAACTGTCTCTTTTTCCCCTTACTGTTGTGGTGGAATTCCTCAGCAACTTTTCTGGACTTTTCCTACATCCTGAATTTCCCCCCTCTATGCATATTTACTCATTTTAAGTCTGACTTTAATGCATGTCGCGCATTGATCTGGGGAACAATGGGGAAAACTGCGCTTTCAGAAATCTGAAGATGAGACCCCATAAAGAAAAGTATTTCAAGCTTAATTAATTCAACTAAACTCCATCAATATCCTTGTGCTAAGGCCTTGTGGCTTCTTTTCCCCCAGTGTCCTTGCCTTGATTCGCCTTGTGTTACCGCAGAACTACGCAGCAAAGTCGAAAGTTGGCCAACATCATCCACCATTTAAGCTTAAAAGTAAACCAATTGTTAGTTTTGATGGAATTTATTGGGTAAATATTTGCTAAGCACAAGAAATGGCTTGTGAACATTTGTCGTTTTGTTTGCCTGATTTAAGATTAAAACTTTTTAAGGGCTGGCCGAAAGTCCATCCCCCATAGCAGGATGCCAATCAAAAGGCAGTGCCTCAATGACATTATTGCTTTTAATTTATTTTGAATTTTCTCACCACTCCATTCCGCCTGCTGCTCCCTGAGTTTTTCCTTTTCCCTTTTCCCTTTTCATTTTCCTTCTTTTCCTGTCGACTCTGTTAAAAGTTTTCATTACTGTTTGTTAGTTGACGATGTCGCTTTTAGTTAGTAAATGTCCTGCTTCCTTCTACCCACCCACTTTTTATGATTTATGCCCGGCCAAGTTTTAAGACAGCCCCACGAGCACCATGACAAAGCTTTTGTTATGCATCTTTTAATTTGGTCAATAAATGTCGGCGCGGGAAGGGGGGGCCAGGGATGGGATTTCCAAGGGGATGGGTTTTGATTAGGCCTTGGGTTTATGGGTCGGGATAAATGCCGTTAGGGCCAATTTGCTTGAACACGTTCACTCATTAGTTTACGGCCATCCCTCACAATAAGCCAGAGCAGGGAGAGAGAAAGAGAGATTGGCCTTGTCAAACAATGGCCTTGAGGGACCTCGTAACTCCTTGGGTTGATGGACAAGGATACGATGGATACGATCCCCTTTGCCTTAACAAAAAAAAACCGAGTTAATATTTATTATTAATATTAATTACAGTTTTTATTAAAACATATATAGGGGAATAAAGCCATAGCTAAACGAACTTAAAACTTTTAGAATTCTTACTGAAACCAGCCCTATTTTATTCAAATTTTGAATATTTATAGATTTAGTAGATTATATCTTTGCTACCATTTTGGGTTAATTTTCCCAAAGTACTTTCCAAAATAAACACTTCTTGCACACGTCCTTAGTTCAGTACACTCATCGCCCACTCAGTGCTCAAGGCTCATGTGCTACTTTGCTACTGTGTTTCTGGCCTGTTGTTCAATTATTTTACAATCAACTTTTGAGAAAACATCAATAGATATCACCGGGAGGGCTTAAGACAGCAGGAAATTTTCTTTCTTGTCTCAATGTGAAAGTGACACTAAGAGAAAGATGTATCAATAAGTAAAATAAAGACAAATATATTTAAACTAAGCAATTTAGGTTGAATTTATCAACAATATTTATAGTTAGGTTACTACATATTATTTCCAAATAACCTAAAAATATTTTTTTTATACGGAAAATTGCATTTTTTCCAGTTTAGCCTAGGTTTTCTTGTCCTATCTGTAGCCTCTCCGGACGCACCTATTGTTCCTCCTTTTGCAAACAACAACGATGCTGATTATATCGAGTAGGAGTAGCAGTGGGTGTCCTGGATGGGTGGTGGGTGTCCTTCGTGGGCTCAAATTCGCATTTGTTCCACTTATTCCACTTGAACGCTTCGTTAAGAGCAAATTTTTCCACAGTTTTTTACTTTTGTTGTTGCCGCGGGCAAGCAGTGCATGCCCGGGATGCCGAACTGCTTTGCGGAAACAATTGTCACAGCCAGAAAAGGACACCAAAATGAGACAGAGATAGAGAGAGAGGGAGACAGGGACAGGAACAAGGACATGGACACCGACGTGGATGCGTTCCACGTGAAGCCTATCAAGTGAAAGTACCGTGAATGAATATACAGTGAAAATAAGAAGTTATTTCTTGCAAGGATTTAAACAGGAAGTGGAACATGTACTGTACTATCTTAATTTCAGCTTACTTTCAGTTTAAATAAATGTTTTTTTAGAGAACTTAATGATTTTAAGAGATAAATGCCATTTTGTTACCTATAACCACATAAAGAGCTCACCATTTCCTTCAAGTGTACCTTGTAGCAAGGTCTAGGGAAGGGTGTGTGGTCTGGTATCCTTCAGAATGACAACAAGGACCAAGGACCACGCAGCAGCGACCTTTGCAGAGTGGTTAGGCGTATGTACGTGCTTTGCTTAATGCTCCCGAGTTTCGCCCCAGTTCTCCATCATCTCCCCAAATCCCAAACTCCTGTGAAGCATCCTCCGACTGGCCAAGATTAGCCGCGCATTAGGGATGACAATCGAAGGACAAGGAGGAAAGATTCTAAAGCGACGTTGACAAAGTTTGCACAAAAAATAAATAAAAACGATGTCTGAGCTGACAGGCGAGTTGCCGCCGGCAATGGCCGGAAATCACCTGCAAGGAGTGGCCTCCACCTGCTCCACGATCCTTTTGCCTTTGGAATGCAACAAATGCCCCCAACGCTGTGCTCAACTTTTATGACAGTTTTCATTTGCTCAAGCTCCTCTTTCTCTCATTCTCTCTCTTTTTTCCGGACTTTTCCTGCTTTTCGTTCCCACTGCCATTCCCTATCCTATTTTTTGTTCTTCCTGTTTTTGGTGGTATCCTTGCGGCTTGTTTGTTTTTTTTTTTTTAGTTTCACAGGGCAAAACGGCCGCAATTTGTGCTTGTTTTTCACCGTGTAAACGCTGTACAAAAACAATGCCTTTGACTACTGGGCCAAGTTAAGGAGTCACGTGTGTGTGTGTGTGTGCAGGAACGAGTGTCGGTGACAAGCTCGTCGTGTAATTTATGATTTATGCCATTTGGAATGACAGTCACTGGCCCGGCATTATAATTGCGATCCCAGCCTTCTTTCGACCTTCCTTTGCCTGCTTGTCGTGAGCAGTTGCCGCTGACATTTCACTGTTGTTTTTGGCCCGACTTTCGACTCTTTTAGCCATTCTTTTGAATGACCAGAACGTGGTAATAGGTAAAATGTGGAACAATTGATGAGCCTTGGAAATTTATCACAATTAAATGATGGTCTATATATGATTAAGCATCAAGTAATCACTTGTAATTTTAAGAAATTCCAAAAGAAAGTATATTATCCTTATGGTATAAGGTGATCTGTTTGTATCCTTGAATAAAACAAAGATAGGAGATAGAAGACCCAGCATTTTGGGACCGCCAACTTTTGTGTTTGCCCCCAAGGACCTTTTCCCAGCTCACTAATGAAGCAGAAGTTCTAGCAGGACCTACATCGGTGCCTTCGAACTTCTCAAGTGTAAGTAAATTAGAAAAGGGTTTTTTTGTCCAACTGAAACTAGTAACATGCCAGCAGCATTTTCGGGAAGAGAGAGTAAGAGCGACCTCTTTTGATTGAAGGCGTAAAAAATTGCAGCGAACGGAAGGGAGAGTTTTCCGGCGACATTTTGTTTTTGGTTTTTTTTTTTTTTGGGACTTATGCTTCGGTTTCCGGCCGCCATTGTGTTGCCACTGTTTACCGTTTACTGTTTCTTGCTTTCCATTTTTTTTTGGTTCTCTGTTTAATAAAGCAATAAATAAGATGCTCGACAGTGGAAAAGCGACGAGGCGAACCGAGCACGTAAGGAAATTGCCAGGCCTGAGACTCAGTCTCAGTCTGATTGGCAAGATGCTCCACACTCGGTACTCGATGTGTCGAGCAATGTGTTTAAGGATGATTGATTGCGGGCCTTAACTCAATGGGCGGCGGCATGACATCGATAAATGCCCCCAGCATCGAGACTCTGTCAAGGAATACATTTTCGAAAAGGGAAAACCAAAGACCTTGAATTGCGAGTGCAAATTATTTGCTGTAAACACAGAATTAACACACTCTTACAGCTACCCTGTATGTATATATTTATTTCCATTTCAACGAGTTTTCTTTCAATTGAAACTGTTCAAATAGGTTTTTCAATTAGGAAACTAGGAAACAGTCTATACGAATATCGTATTTGAACCTAGGATATCCGTATCCTTGACCCTTACTCCTGGGATTGTGGGTTGGTAAGGACCTCTTCCGGGTTATTTTGACTTGAAGCCAAGTATGTTAATAAAAAGTAAGCAAAATGGAGCCGGAGAATGGGGGAATGGGTGGATGTGTGCTGCTGAAAGCCAACAAATATGCAAAGTAAAGGCGGAAAATTCAGCATCAGATCGAAATAGCCCTCGAAGGAGCCCACGTTGGTACCTGGGCTACGCATATACACATATACAAATATATATATATATATAGTATTTGTATTTGCTTTAAATCACTCATACGCAACGTTTTCCATTTTGAATAATTTATCATTCTGTTGCAAAAACGCTTTTCCATTGCCCTGGCAGATGGAAATGGAAACGAACATACGGATATATGGAAGTTGAGCGATTGCAAGTCGCATGAATTTTTCATACAGACACGCAGAATATTACTCATACGACTCATCGGTCATATTTTATATTATATATATTGTCTTTTGCGGCCATAAAAAAAAGCATAAACTGTGGGGAAAGAGAGGAGCCTTCAAATTTCATGGAAATTAGCATAAGAAGGCCATCAATGAAGCGCGTTGAAGAAGTTATGGTTAACCGGGACTGTTTGATTTTCCACTGTTTTTTGCTAATGACACTCGCAGGACACGTTCCAGGACAGCAACAGCTTTTCATAAACCGCAAGCAAGTGTCCGATCCTAACGAGCTAAACGGTGGGCGGCGGTTATTAGATGGGCGAATGTCCTTGCCGTCAGGTGGCTGTTATCGTCGACCCTTGTTCCATTTTCCTGCCCCTTTTTCCACCGCAGTTGTGACGCGCCGCGCGTTTTCCGGCTTCGATTGCCGGAGGCGTTGAAAATTCGTAAGCGAAATTGAATAAAATTGCCCGGGCAACAACAATAGCGGCATGAAATAATAATAAGCAGGAACGATGCCTTGGTCCCTCTGATAAATCCTCACTTTGCTCCCAACCCCCCCGCCTTGGCCACGTGTCCCGGATCCTGGATCCTGGATCCCGCAACCTGGCACCCGCATCCCGGATCCCGTCACGTAACGCAATTTCTTTTATTTTATTTTTTATTTTAAGTGGCGGCAAGGTCTTATTTAAATGCCTCACTGGCCGCGCCCTCGACCTTTGACACGGCACATTAGCGGGAATTCGGGAGGGAGTTTTTTTTCTCTCGGGGTAAGGGGTATTTAAGGGTATATAGACATACGGTGAAGCAATCACCGGGCACGTAAATCAAAGCCCTTCCCCCTGACGAAGATAAACGATGGACGGAGTGTTGTTGCCACGCTTACCTGCTTATGTGTCACCTGGCAACACACCTCACCTTTCCTTTCCCCCTCGTGAAATGTTGATTTTTTTTGATTTTTATAATTATTGTTCAATGGCAAAAACACTGAGGGAATAATTATGTACAACAGAAACAAGATTTTAAAACCTAAATGATTATTTTCCCATATAAACCTATGGAAAACAAGATTTTCAAAACGTTAAGGATTATTTTCCCAGATAAACCCTTGGAAAATGTACTTTTCTACCCCTAAACTTCACACTAATTTCTTTATATTTTATAGATTTCAACATTTTACTTATCAAAATGTATACATTCTTCATGACTCCACTTTTCTGCCCGTGTAAAGCATGAGTTGGTTCAGGAATTCACGATGGTATGATAGGGTAAGCACACTTGAGATCATTAGCTGGTTTTTCTTTGTGTCTCCACCTCTAACAACATAAAAAAAATTGGCATTTCCCCGCATCTAAGTCGTTGCTGGAAAATTGACAGCTGACAGAGAGAGAGAGAGAGAGAGAGAGAGAGAGAGAGGCAGACAATAGTTGCTGTTTGCCAGCGTTTTTCCGGCTGCCATGACAGTCGGTCGGCTTTTTGACTTTCATTTTTTTGTATTTTTTTGTACTTGTTCGCTTGTCTTCGGTTGGATTTTGATATCAGCGCATCCTGTGAAGCGTATAACGAAAAATATTAAACATTTCTTTGATTGATTTGCTTTCAGTCAGCAAGTCCCCAACCCCAAACCTAAAGAAATATGTATATGACTTTCAAAAGCACGAAAAAAGATAACAAAGTACAGGCCTGAACTTATGACACATAAAAGGAAAATGGGACAATTCTGAGAGAGTTCTTTTAATGGAAATATATTATATACAAGGGTATCATTTATAGATTTTAATTCCCAATTTCCGGTGTCTTTTTAAGGCCTGAAACTTCCAATGAGAAAGTGATTATTTAATGCATCTCTTTATCTTAAAACTAATTTAATGAATGCACTATGACGACTTTTCCTTTGCCAAAAAAATACAAAAATATATATAAAAAAAAGAGGAAAAGGAGTGGGAAAGCGCACAAACAGATTTTGGGGGGTAATTCGGTTGACATTCCTTAACTTTCCTTTTTTTTTTTGAGTACTGAAAGCCGAAACTTTTTGCTTCTTATTCCTTCGCTTGCCGAGTTGCTTTTAGTCCTGTGAAAGGGACGTCTGCCTTCACTTTCCCCCACTTTTCCTTTTCCTTTTTTTTTTTTGCTTTTGCATTTGCCGTTAAGCAAGCAAACAAACAGACAGTCAAAGGCGGAAAGTGTGTGGGCGTGGCACACGCAGACAGACACAATTTTTTAAAATGTTTTTCTGTGCGTGGATGACGGCTTGAGTTTCGCAGAAAAGTGAAGGAAAATGGCGAAAAGGCTTTCGAAAAAGGCCAAAGGAGGAGAGGTGCACCGCGAAAAAGTTCGATTATTTCTTAGAATCTTATGTAAATGTTTTTCTATTCTTCAATACCCTGTAATTATGCCTAGTAATTAATGAGTCTTGGATGAATGTCCATACTAATTACTAATGAATTTTATATGGACAAAGCCTAGGCTGTCCTCAACAACTTTTTACCAACGATTCCTTAAGAATTCATAAGCAATTCATCAAGGATTCATATATTTAAAATTCAGGAATATTTTCTCAGTGTAACAATTGCGCCAAAAATTGAGAAATATCTCCTGGCAGACACACACACACACCTAATGGTCAGGTGGAACCTCCAAAGAGGGATGAGGCAGGTGATCAACCCTCAACTGCGGTTACCCTTTCGCAAAACAATAGGCCAAGGATTGGATGAGCTTAAAAGAAAGGAAGAAGGGACATGGGACGAGGGACGAGGTAGACCGGCAGATGATGAAGTAGAAACCCGGACCCGCTCAATTGCATTTCCAATTGTGGTGCGGCCAAAGGATCGATTCGGGACGAGGTCCTGGGGACAAGGTCCTGGCAGTGACAATTTACTTGTAAAATCAACCGCAACAATTTCAATTGCAGCCGACCAGAGGTCACTTCTTATATGTATGCGCCCCTTTTCGAAAAGGAGAATCGACTCTTTCAATACTAAACTAAACTGCAAGAAATGAAATGATGACAGTCATATTTACTAATAGAAGATACATTTTAGAAACAAAATCAAGTGTTTACAGCTTAATAAGCAAGGTATTTGATAGATTTTAGCTTGGTTAAAAATTCAAGAACAAATTTTAAGGATATATTTGTGTTAAAGCAACAATTTACTTGCACTGTAGTTTGCCTTTTGTGGCCTCCATAGTTATCCCTGCTGGTTCGTTGTCTCTGCTCGTTGTGGCTGCGGTCGTTACTCAGGGCATTGACAATTCAATTGGCGCAATACCCTGTCTTCCCCTCCCCCACTCACACTCACACACACACACAGAGACACAATTACACCCTAATGAACTACACATATGCAAAAGGGGAAAACCCCAAGCATCCTCCTCCTCCTTCCCAGAACCATTTTCAATTGGCGGCAACCTGCATCCACATTCACATTCTGCGGTGCCGCAGGAGCCTTGACTTGCGGTCGCCAACACAAATGACATCCTTTAATCGCATCGCCCAAAAAGCCAGTCGGTTTTAAGCGAAAGTTAAGTGAGAAGGGTTTTCTGTTAATAAACATTCCACACTTGCAACAAATTGTATTTGTCAGTGGAAAAAGGAAAAGAAGTGCAGGAAATGGTTTCGAAATAAACATTTGACAACTTGAAATTGATTATTTTAAGGAGTAACAGTAACAAATGATATTAATTCATCACTTGAAAGGTGTGAAATATTCCTTTTCTTTAATTTAAACTCAAGTAACTCCTTTGGCAGCTTCTAAGTGGTTCCATCAATTATTTCAATTAAAAACCAATACAATTCCATATAAAAAAATCTCTAGAAAATTGCTAAATCGCATGGAAAATGATGCGACATGTGCAGGCTGCACCCCAATTTCTCCTTCAGAATAATAGTGGCAGCTCCTTGGGTCTGCGGCTCCTGTGTGCTGATATAATTCATGAACTAACATCTTGTGAGTAATAAGGCATTTGGGAGGAAATGAACTCGTCGGTTAAGGAGAAGGGGAACGGATGTAATAAATGGCAAGCCGGTTTGGCCTGTGATTAATTACACAGCATTTAGCCAGCTCATCAGCTCCGATGACCAAGACACTTCGCACTCCGTATACCGAAAATAGACCGCAGGGCGAATGCATATATCACGTTGGGAATTCGATCCGCCACGTATCTCTATATATATATATATATATATATATACATATATATCAATATTGAGGGACAGAAGCCCATAAGTCTGGTGAGAAATCTGGAAATGTGCACGTCAGCTAGAGGTAAAGCCAAGTAGTTTGCAAATGAATTCAACTTAAGACTGTGGGGCCCTGAATAATAATAAAGTAACCATCAGCAGGAGAATTAGTTATTAGAAAAACTCGTAAAAAATAAAGCAAACAATACAAATTGGGAACGTATAAGAACACATAAAATGCAAAGAAGCCTTGTAATCCTTCGAGGGAGGGAGGGAACAATGCCTGCAAAAGCTATCCTTGTGAAGCCATTGCTATCCAAGGAATAAAAAGGGAAGCAGGAAGATCCTGGAAGACGTAATCCGATAGTTTTGCGAGAGAACAAACACAAACCGGAAATGCCTCACCAATAATTAGCCAACGAGGCGGCACTGTACTTAATTGAGATCCTTGAGACGCGACGCCATAACTCGCTAGAGAAATGCCAGGACTTCAAGAAGGAGAGTACCAGCTTCGAGGCATTCAGTTAAAAACGTTGTCAAGCCCAAAATTAAAACGGAACACAGGACCAGAACCAGGACCAGGACCAGGACCAGGACAACTCGCAATGGCAGGACTCTTGCCACTCACCTAATAAGCCAGCAAAGCGTACAAAATTTTCGAAAGTTTTATGGCCGCGCGAGCGACACTCAACTCAAGGAAAAACTTGGCAACGAAATGTTGGAGGGGGAGGGGAAAAAGGACGATGGCGTCACTCATACGCAGTGTAAGCAGTCGGTACAAACTCTCTCTCTCTCTCTGCCAACCCCGTCCTCAGTGCCCAACGCTTTGTTTTCGCATTGTTTGCCGATTGCCGTTGCCGTTGCCGTTGCAGAGCTAAAAGTTTAGAGTTCATAGTTTAATTTGCTAATTGTTTAACAGCTGCAACAGCAGCGGCAGTGGGGCAGCTGCAACTGCAACTGCAATTGCAATGCAACGCATCGCAACGCAGCTGCATTTTCATAATGAAAAGCGCGGCGGGGCGAAGGGCGGAGGGCGGAGGGCGGACGTGGCCAAAAGTGGGGGAAACAACTTTTAACTGAGCCCCGCGGGGGCGGTGCTAAAATCCAAGCCGAAAACGACAGGCGACAGCTGGCTGCTGGCTGCTACTTAATGCAGCAGCAACAGCAGCAACAGCAGCAACAGCAACAGCAACAACAGTAACAGCAGCAGAAGTAGCAGCAGTAGCAGCAACAACTACAGCAGCAACAACTACAGCAGCAACAGCAGCAGCAAAAGCAACAGCAACAACAGCAACAACAACAGCAGCAACAACAGCTGCACCAACAGCAGCAGCAGAAGCAACAGCAGAAGCAACAACAATAACAGCAGCAACAGCAGCTGCAGCAGCAGCAGCAACAACAGCTGCAACAGCGGCAATCACCGTCCTGTCGAGCGTAACGCCTTTTGACAAGTTTGCGCGCTTGCAAAACTTTTACTTTTTCATTCCCGCTCCTTTTCGGTCAAGTACTTTCAAAATTATAAGTAGCACAGGCGCCGCGAATTTTTCCCCTGGGAAACTCACCGTGCGATTGCCCAAATTCTTGACGCGGCAGGTCAGGCGAACCGTCTTGCCGACGAGACCGGTGATGTTGGTACCGATGGTCGTGTCGAATGTTGGTCCTCCAGTTCCGGGCGTCGGTAAGTCCTGCAGGAAGTCCGTAAAGAAGCGCTTCGAGGCGCCCTCGCTGCTTCCTGTGAACAAGGCAGAAAAAGAAAATTTTGTAAGGGTAAATTTGTGAGTACAAAAAAGATGAGTGAGTGGAGATTAAATGGGTAAGATAATGGACAGGGACGTGTCGGACAGGGAGGTATCTATATAGACATAGAAAGCGTAGATATTGTTTAGTTGTAAATAAGGAAAGTTAAGGGATAGTAATTAATTGAATTTAAAACAATTTCTATGGCAAATAGACAGTGAAATCCATCGAATTTCTTGGCTTACTTATGCCTCTTGCCTTGGTTTAAACTCTTGTCTGATTAATTACCAAAGAACTGACTTTCCCAGAACCTGTTGGTGTTGGAAATCAAAAAGTCCTGACAGCCCCAGACAGGCTAATGTCCAAAACCCTGCAAAGATCCCTTTGTCGCTACCCTTCCCGAAATCCCAGAGCTCCGATGTTATCGGAGTTGACAGGTGGGCGTGGCCATTAAGTAGGCGGTGAAAGGGACATTTCCTCGGACTGCATTTTCCTTTTGTTTGACTTTCTCTCTCTCTGGCTTTCTCTGTTGCTGTCGTATCTCAAGAAATAATTTAAAAATTAGTAAGAATCGAGTCCTTTTCGAGCTCCCTTGGAGGAAGGGAGTCATTGAAAAATGCGCTTAACAAGTGTTGTAAGTGCCACACATACAGACAGGGTGTGTGTGTTTCAGGGTGTGTGTGTATTACCTAGACCGGGCCATTTGTTGACAGCGTCATGTGGCGTTAATTGCCACTTTACAACGAGTGGCAATTTGGAGCCGATCGAAAGCCGCCTTCCTCTACACACTGGCTGGCAGATGGGGAAAAATAACACACATACTATATTTATATGACGGTGGGATGCCAGAAACATGCACAGCTCAAAAAATATATACTAATTTAGTATATATTAATATTATTATAAGGATGATAAAGGATTACTAATATCTTTTAGACATTAGTACCTTCTTAAATATCTTTAAAACAATGTTTAAGAACTACAATTTTCAAGCCAAGTTTGCTAGGTTTTGTACTGAATTATGCAGTAACTTTGGTAACCCTATTTTCTCCCAGTGCTTGCTCTGTAAATACCCCACACACACACACACACACACACACACACATAGAGCTGAGCTGGGTTGGCTTACAGCTGTTGCGTCTACCCGCCCGCCTTCGAGCCAATGAAAGTGCAACAAAGAAGGAGAAAAAGTAAAGCGAGGCGAGGAGTCGAGAGCCGAGAGAGCAAACAACAGTGAAAGGCGAAAATTAATGAAAATTGCCCCGAAAGGCAATTAATTAAATGATAAACGCCCATATTATATGCCCAGGAGCATGTTTGCCGTTCTGTAAGCAGTTTATATAACATGTTGTATTCGGCGGAGCGAATATTTTGGTGATGCGATGGTGCGATGATGCCGATAACTGCCAGCCTCCTTTCGAAACAACAAATTAAGGACGAAGCGAGTGCCGTTGGCCAGATAAGTTTCGCCTCTGGACCCACAGTCCTTTTCCTTCTTTCTGAAGCACTGAGCTGGCCACAGTAATACCCTGCTGCTAGCAACGTGCAATGTGCAATGTGCAACCTGCAACATCGCGACATGAGTGTGCGCTGACTGCCTGCAGATTAGCCTCGGAACACCAGAGCATATTTCAAACATCTCAGGTTAAAAAACCAGAGGGTTAGAGGGGAAAAAAAGGGGTCAAAACTACAGTGCAAGAATTTCTAGCTAATTGTAAACAACTCAAAGGGGGGAAACTTGTCAATGCAAAAGAGCTCTACCTTAATACCTTGGTCTCCTTGTAAATCCTCCCCGATAGAAACCACTAAGCCACACTCAATTTGAAAGTATAAACTCCAACCAACACACACACATGGTTTCTGTCTATGAATGCCAAGCAGGTCACATTTAATTACTTTTTCCGGTGTAGCCATAACTTCTGCACGGACGGGAATGGGAGGTTACAATCGCAAAACGTGACAAAGCAAACACACGGATGAAACGAGGCAGACGCCAGGCGGAAACGGAACCAAACGAAACGAAACGCAACGGAACAAAGTGGAGAGAATAAAAATGGCCGACTTCCTGCCATGGCAGCGACATTTGCAAAGTGTTAAGTGCCATTTTTGGCATCCCCTGATCTCTTAGCCAGCGGCGGAGCACCTTTCCTAGGTATTCGTGGATGCAAGGGGAGCTTTTGCGTTTTTCCACGACGATTACACCAACGATTATGCTGATGAGCAAGTGGATGAGGTTTTTCTAGGGGAGGGGGGCGACTGTTGGGTGTTGGGGGTTGGTTTTGTGCCCAAGGCTGCTGCTTCGGTGGCTGCAAGCCAATTAAAGGTGAACCATCCTCTGCAGCTCTACCCATGTCCCTGTCTTTTGGTCACACACTCTCACTTCTCTGGGCTCTCCTGATCCTGGCTGCCCTTGGTTGTCGTCGGCTGATTTATGGCCGCCATTCACATGCACGTCTCATACCCATGGTTTCATATCTGTACAAGGCAGTGATGGTGGCCTTTTAGGTAAATGTACCGCAGGTACAGTACCTAGCAAGGAAGCTATAGGTATCAGCTGATTATCGGAGAGGGAGGTACCTTAATGTACTTTAGGATCATAACTAAGATACATATTTAACCTACTCCTTTTGATTCCCAAAACCGGAAAACCGTACTCTTAGTTTATCCTTCTTATTACCACAAAATAAAGTATTCTACGGTACTATTCCTGTAAGCTCAGTGTACCCTGTGTACAGTATCAACGTTTGGCCTGACTGCCTGGGCACGTCCTCGTTTTGGTTTTACAACTCTGCCAGAACGAATTATGTTATGCAAACACAAACACTCGTCCCATGCACCCACACATGGCCCTGTTATCCTTGCTGCTCCTGGCTGCTGCTGCTGCTATTTGCTCAGCGTTTTATGCACTCGCTGCGGCATCTCAGGCTCTGCGCCCTGCGTAATTGAAGTTCATAATTCTTTTATTAAACACATATACATTTTTGTTTTTTGTGGAGGGGGCCCTCATCACATGTCCTTTGTCTTCTGGCCTTTTATGCTTTTTTTTATACAACTCCAAGGATCGAGGGACTGGTCCCGCTGTGCGTGATAATGTTTTGAGCATGCCATTCAAGGAGCTGCCGAGGCATCCTTAAGTTGTCAATTGCCAGGATAACGAAAGCGATGACAGGACTCGAGGGTAGAGACGGACATTTAAGCAACTTGATTTGAGTGACAGTTGCTTAGGCATCATCACATTTCACTTCTTAAAGCGAATGGAAAACGATTTCATTTCCCCTTAATAATATATATCAACGAATAATGCCCATCTATATATGGGTAATATTAAATCATAGGGGGAAAATAAGGCAAAGATCAGCAATTATTCGTCCGGAAAAACTTCAATCGGAAATCGTAAATAAAACCCTTTTTCCAGAGAAGAGCTCACAAAAAATCGTTATGTAATATATGAAAAAGTGCGGGAAAAACTCGACGATTACTTATATCAGATTTATGCACCGAATTAATATTTTAAACTTTGTTTTTTTTTCGTGTGTTCGCTTGAAAAAAAGAATATATACCGAATAATAAAATAAATGGGATAATACACTTTTGAAAATTTTTGCATGGCTATAAAAATATGCAATTGAGGCATCAGCCATTTGGCCTTAATGCTGAAAAACACATTGTAGGCCAACCCCTTCGTCCTGCACATATATATATATATTTTTTGTGCCAACTTTTATGGTACCGCCGAGCCTTACCAGCGATTTTATTTATCCCATACCTGTTGCTCTACCCTTTCTCTCTCTCTATCTGGGCACAAGAGCTTACTCCTTCTTCTACCCAAAATACAAGCAAAAAATTGGTATATACAACCCGAAAAGCCTGGCTCTGGGGTCCAGTGAATGGCGATCCTGGCTGTTGCTTTTAACATTTATCATACGCAGTGTGGGCCCAGCTAAGTGCACACTTAAGCGCTGTGCCATGGCTCGATTCGGTTCGTTCCGAATTCGAATTCGAACTGAAGCTGGAACTGGAGTCCAATTTTTGGGGGGAAAAATAATTTATTTGCATATAGAGAGGGAGGGAGAGAGAGTGGGGAAAATGTGTACGTGCGGCTGCAATGGCCGGCGGGATTATTGAAAAATTTCGCTAGGCATTTTTTGGCCGAAAGTCAGCGGCTAAGCCAAGTCAACGCATCAAGTGCAACGTTCGTGACTGTGGCAATATGCCGGCGGGCATTTCCGGCCACTTCGAGTGGCACATGCCACATGTGTGAGGAAAATTTCACGAAAAGAAAGCAGGGTGAGAGGAGGAGGGGAGAGAGAGAGTGTGGCACTCGAGGCGGTTGCAATCAATCCGTCATGCGTCATAAGTCTCAGTTTCGTCGTCACCCCTCTGCGCCAAGAAGTATGCAAATAAAATTGTCAACGGGGCTAAACGATGACGAATCCTTGGGCTCCTCTGCCACTCCTCTCCCTCTTCAATCCTCTTACAGGACACACATTTCGGGTTACTCTACTTGACGTTGATGTCGCGATGCCTTGAAAAAATCTCCCATCGAGATAGACTCAAAGCTATTTCCTCTCTTTCATCTACAGGATGTCTGTGTGTGTGTGTGTGTCCTTTTTTTTTCTTTCTCAGCAGACAGAAAAAACCCGTAGTGGGTTGAAGTACAGTAAATACTGATAATACAGGTTATAGTCCCACTATAGCAGTAAAAATCTAAGCTCTAGATAATCTTAACTGACCTGAATCTTAAAAACAAATAACTATTGTAAGTACTTGTTTTCTTGAGTGTATCTGAAAACCACATGAGTCAGGGCTCAGCAGCTAAAGTCTAGTCTGTGGGCAGCTAATAGGCATTTATGTACAAGTTAATCGCATGATATTCTTGCTGATAAAATTCACAAAAAAAGGAGATGAAATATATATTTATTCCGAGTTGATGTCAGAGAGAAAAAAAATACTTGTAGGTAAAACTTTTTAATGCTGCTTTAATGCTTTTTTTGCTTGGTCCTGGACCACAGATTAGCATTCGAATGGAAAGCGGAAGAAGGCGCTTTGGTTTGCCAATTGAAAGTTTGCCTTTGATTGAAGGAGTGCCAGGATAAAAGAGCGTAGAACTAAGTGAAGGAAATCGTCCTGAAGCGGCTCAAAAAGAAGGTTAAAAGTCAGAGGATAGTGGAAAAGGTAAAGGTAGCAGTATATCACAGAATTTATTTATATTACATACATATTGGGAAAATATAGAAAATCGTATTAACTTAAACCTTGGGGAGCCATGAAAGGTGAATAACTTAAGCAAAAACTAAGGTATTAAATCAAACTAAATCAGAGTTCAGCCCCCATTATGTTATATATCAAATTTTGACAGCTTAAGAGAAAGGAAATCTAGCACATCTCAGCACTGTTAATAATAAAATGTACTAACAATATTTCATTCACCTGATAAAATATTTCTCTGAAAAACTGTTTTTTTTACTTGGAAAATTATTGAAAAACCTCTCATATCCTAAGGACTTGCTTTGGGGGTTTCCCCTTGCAAATTTAAGCATTTCCCCCCCATATGAAAAACCACCCCAAAATCCATAACCCATAATGCTTGGCCACCCCTTGGCACCCCCCCTTTGAATAGATTTCCAATTTTTCCGCCCGTGCAGCTCTGCCCTGCCCTGCCCTCTTCTGACGCTTTATAATTCACTAACTTGGCAATTTTCTTCAGTTGGCCAGTCAAGTCCAGGCCATAATGCCTTTTCGGTTGGTCAGAAATTGAACTCATTTGCATATAAGCGTGTAATATATTGTTGACCCGGCTTCTGGAGGGAGAGAGGGTCAAAGGGGACAGCGGGTGCTGTCGCCTAATGGCCCTGGCAGCCAATCAAACCATGACATTTGCAGAAAAAAAATAAAGCAAATCTGTACATATATATATATATATATAGAGAAAGAGAAAAAAAATCGGGGGAAAAAAAGAAAAAATAAAAAGTGGAAAACGAAACGAGCAAGAAACTAGCTAATAGCAAAGGAAAACGTCCACCCGCCGCCGCCGCTACACTTTTTTTTTCGCTAGGACTTTACGAAAATCGAGTGGAAATGCCACCCCCTATCTTTCCCGCCGTCCTTCACCCACTTTTCCATTTTCCTTCACGCTCCTCCCCCCTCATTCAGTGCGTTCTTTTTTTACACGAACTGCCATTTGAATGTCAAATGAGTTTTGTGCCAAGTTAAGCAATTTTACATTTTCAATTGGCTCCTTTTCATAATTTCCGTGGCATTTTTTATATATACATATATTTTTTCTGAACTTATAGAACTGCAAAAATAAATTACAGTTTGAAATCACTTGAGAAGGTGTGTTTGGGGGGGGGGGGTTGTCCCTATGTGTGTGTGTGTGTTAGCCACTTGGTGTTTGAGTTAATGAGCCATTGCTTTATTAAGCATATACTTTGGAGTATTTCTGTGTGGGTTTTGTAGGTAATTTAATATGATGATTAGCCTTGATATAATTTTTATGCCGTACAGTACAAATTCTATCTTTATTAAAAAAATATTAAAAATTAAAAGATGAAAAGCCAACCTGTAGGGTAAAACAATATAGAAATCAATGCAGTCTGTTAAAAAATGAAAAAAACTGAAGCTTTAGACTTGACAGTTTAATATATTTTCCTATTTTTATAACCTTTCAGGGTATTGTCATTTTAGTCAGAAGAAGAAACCATATATATTCTTGATCAGCATCAACAGACGAAACTTTCTAGCCATCTTCGTTAAAATTTTCAAAAATTTGAATTTTTATTACATTTAAAATTGAGTATGCAGATTTTTTACCTACATAAAAACTAACACAAAACAGCTTTCCGAATTGAAATTAGTGCATTTTTGGCTTAGTAATGGATTTTTTAAACTTTGAAACCCAATATAAATATTACGTATACGTAATATTGCCCCAACCAACATTGAATATTACGTATACGTAACATTGTCCTCCAGACCCCGGATAATCTTTCCTTCAAATATCTTAAAATATGCTTACTTTCAGTGATTGTAACTGGGATATGGTTTCATTTATACCTATTAAGGAGATTATACTTTTAGTAATTCATTTATCATTTTTACACCCTTGAAGACGATTATAGTTTTAGTCAGAGGCATACAAATTAATGATGGAATCATTTCCGACCCTATAAATTATATATATTCGTGATCAACATCAACGGGGGAATCTTTCTAGCCATGTCGGAAAGAAAATAAATTTTTTAACAATTTTTCAAAATTTTATAAGGGGTAACATTAAAATTGTCAAAATTTTACAAAATTTTAAATATTTTATAAATTTTAAATTGAGTATGCAGATTTATTACCCACATAAAAACTAGCAGAGAACAGCTTTCCGAATTAAAATTAATGACATTTTGGCTTAGTTATGCGATTTTTGAACTTTAATTTGTCGAAAAAAGTGTCATAAAAGCATCTCTTTAATATTGATTTAAAGAATGCGAAAACTGTTGGCTTAATGATCGATTTTCAAATATATTTTATATATTGATTGCAATCTGCAGGGGTATATAAACTTAGTCTTTCGGAATTAAGTTTCTTTAATTGTTATAAATTATTTTCATATGAATATATATAAGAATAACAAAGTAAAACCACTCACATTGCCTGGAATATTGACAGGAGTCAGTGGAAACATTTACAACATGGCACAAGAGTGGTGGCAACATCGAAAACAGTTGCAGCAGCAGCAACATCTAACTCAGTGCCAGCAGCAACATGCAACCACAAGTGTTGCATCTGAAGGGGCAGCGGAAAATAGGGGCTCTGAAGCTATTGCTATTACTGTCCGGTTCTATGTTCGCCCTTTTTGGGGGGCGTGTCAGCTACAGGACACTGTTGCCAGGCGAGCCTTGACCACAGGCCGCTGACCCTCTCCACTTTCTCTCCCGGGACGGCCACGCCCACAACGCATGCGCAACATGCTAATTTTGCTGGCCACAAGTAGCCATCAAACGCAGCTGCAGGATTCAGTACGTCGAGGATAACACACACACACACACTCTGGGTCCTCGTTGCGCCTGCCTGATTTTCAATTTCAATTTGAACGATAAATGCATCCTGCATGCAGCATCCAGCATCCTGCATCTCCTTGGAGTACGAAAAACGCTGGAATGCCCGGCTCGTTTATCATGGGCTGCATATTGCTGACCACAGAATTCAGCGATATTTATGCTAGGACTAGACCACCCGCTGTCCACCCAACGTCGTTATCCTGACACAAGGATATCTAGCAAGTGCAATGAGAATATGGTTCAGATATCTTGCTCTTACTAGGGGATTTTTGACAGGTTTTCCCCTAGTACCAGACATATGTATATAAAATAATGAAATGCTTGTTAAAATTATAATATTAAATAACTTTTTCTTACTCCTATTCTCTGCAATAAGATAGTCAAGCATAAAACTATATAAACTATATTTTATATATATTTATAGCTCAGAATGAAAAGCACTCGTTAAATGTTGACAGAGGGAAAATATTAGTTTATCTCCTCAAGCTAAGAAATTTAATCCACTTCGAATAGAATACTTTTATACCAAAAAGGATGCTTTAAAAATTTAATGGCAACTGCTCAGCAAAGCCATGTCCGTGTTTAGATACTTTAGGGTATTACGGCTTTCTTTATGGCCATTTCTCCTTCCCTCTCTCTAAAGTCCGGTAGGTATAACCGGCATGTCATGTTGGCATTGTCATTTTTGTCAGTGTTATCACAGCAGCTGAAGCTTTGCTTGATACACACACACACACACACCCGCGGGTGTCCTGCATCCTGCATTTCCCGGCTGCTCTAGTGGCTAGTCGGTTGCCATTTCCCATTCGCTTGTCGTCGTCGTCGTCACCGTCGTTCTGCTTGTCATTAGAATTATGTCATTGTTCAGCCAAGTGCGCCGGCGACGACGACGACAGCCACATCAAGCAGTGGCCGCAGCAGCAGCAACATCGCAGCAACATCGCAGCAACATTGCAGCAACATGAGAGGCTGCAGCAGCAACTTTGGTGCCATTTTTACTGCAACTTCACTCGAAAAAACAATTTAAAGGAACTATAACTTGTAGATTATAATCCTTGCAATTATTAGCTTACTTTACTTGCTTATTTATATATTTATAAAGTTATAAATACATCTATTTTGCAATGTTTCTTAGGTATTGAAGTCTACCATTTTCTCCCAGTGTGGCTGGGCCTCGCGTCGCGCATGTGTATGTGTCGCTTTGCGTTCGCATTTTACGCTCTCACATCTAAACTGACATTCCAATTATTCTTATTGCATCAGGACATCAGAGGAACATTGCCCAGATCCTAGACCCAAAGACCCCACGGTTATAAATGGGCACAGCGTCTTTTCAGTTCGACTAAGTCACTCATTCAGCGAGCGCTAGCAAAGTCATTCAGTCGTCGAGTCACTCAGTCAGTCAAGTTGAAGTTTGCGACATTTCGCGGTTATTTTTCATATTTCCCCCTCCATCCAGGACACTAGCGGGAAATGCGTTGAGATGGCTCCACCGATAGGGTTAAATTGGGGTCAGGACTTTCTGATTTATGTCCTACGAGTCTAGTCCAAAGTCCAGAGCAGAACTGAAGAACTTTTGACAGCTGCCCACATGGCGTGTAATTTATAAGGACCTAATCCCAAAGCTATTTGCTGAAGATACCAAATAGCATTTGCGGAAAACAAGAAAATATATATAAAGGAACTTTTCTTCCTTTAAAATTAACAATACCTTTCCATTAGGTTTATTAAAAATAAATAGAGCTTGGATCACCCTAACAACCATATAAATATGGTTTTCCTATGAATTACAATAGGAAATAGCTAGCGAAGCAATTCCAATTAGAGGCCACTTCAAAACACGGATCAGTTCCACCTCGAAATAGACCTTTAGGCTATAATTAACCTTTATTTAACCACTCCCCTGTTAGCATGACGATAACCCAGTTTTGGTTAATCGTCGAGCATGGAAACCAAAAACGAAAAGGGAACTTTAATTTGTATTCAATCGTATTGTATTGCCGGGAAGTTTCGTTTCAAAAATTATTGATTACTTTACATTTAGCGGTTGTCATTAAACTCGAGCATTTGCCTCACAATCAGTGTGTCCTTTGATCTTGCCTCGGGGGTTAGGGAAAGGAATCGCTTTCTCTCTCTCCCAGCACCCCCAAAGCCTGAAAAGGACAAATCACAAGCTGTGGCACGGAACCCACGAAGGAAGCTTCTGGCTTCTGACTTTAATCAGACCAACAATTTTTTTCTTCCTTTGTTGACATTTTATTGATTGCCATCAGTTGGCTTGAACATTAATTTCATTAAAGCGCAGGAAGCGAGGTGACCTCTAAAAAGCCATTAAGTGTCGCCTTGCCTTGCTGGCAAGGCAAATGGAACGAGGGAAAACAAATTTATTAAGCAATCAAAGGTGTTCCGTTCTCCCGTGTCGAAGCTCATTTAAATTGAAGGAGGACAAGTGAGTAAGCTACCATGGAGCTCAGTGGTCCTTTGAGTGCAATCCAACTACTCATATTTTAACGAGCATTGTGTTTGTGGCAGTATCCTGCAGCAGATACACGCACTGCACGTTCTGCGACTGAATGCTTTTTCTGCTCAATTTGCAATTTCCAATGCGCTGAAATGTTGCCAGGTACTAGAGGAGTAACTCGGGGTATGCTCAACTATTTGATAAATATATATACATACATCTCCTACAAGTTTTCTTAAATTCCTTGAGAAATATGCTTAATATTCATCAAAAGGATATCGTCTAGTTTATCCTTGAAACTTTTTCCCCTGTTCTTTTATTTTCTATACATTTTTTGCTTCATCTCGATTTTATGCAACGTCTCCTTCAATGGCGCCACGCCCACAATAATCAAAGCACGCTTACGGCTTGTTATTTTAAATTTCAGTTTATAAAATAGACTGGCAGAGTAGATGATTTAAAACAATTTTAGCCCGGGGAGCTGCTGATGAAGCTGCAGTCCCGGGACCTGGGCCGAGACCGGGCCAGCGAAATTGTTTTTACGTGCCGCGCATGCAAAGGAGATTCCAATTCCGATTCCCATTCCCATTCCCATTCCATAGTCTGGACGAAGGAATGGCATCTGCTGTGCGATTCCCAGTGGGCCCTGACTCCAGGATTGGATGAAGGGAATGGGTGAGGTTGTAGGGAAATGGGCAAGGGTTCGCGGCTTGACCTCCCCAGGGGCCAACACCCCGTTGAACTTACCTGCAAGGAGACAGAGGACTCCCAGGACAATAAGCCAGTGTGACGACATCCTTAAGTGGCTTTCTGGGATGTGCCAAGGAACTTGTTTCAGCGCTGAAATAAGACAAAAAACCCATATACGATTAGCTTAAGCAACATATTTACAGTATATATTATATAATAATTTGAAAAACAGAACTTTGGCTACCACTCCCCATTCTAAGTGCAATTAAAAGCAAAATCCTGGCTGACCCACAAAAAAAAACGCCCCAAAAGTTTTTAACCATTCGACACAAGTGGCGGAAAATGGGGGGAAAACACACACACACACACAGAGCCGGAAAACAAAACTGACAAGCGAACGAGCAAGCAAACAAACAAGCCCGGGAAACCGCAGACAATAGTGTTGCCGGGGACTGCATAACCGGAGCGCAACATACATAAAAATCCACTAAGGCAAATTTGGTTTGTTAACCAGCACAATGGACGCATTAACAGGACGGTCGGTCAGGACACACGGGGACACGGGCACAAATATCCTGCTGCCTGCCGCGGGCTACTAGCAACAGGATGTGTCGACAGGCGGCGGCAACAATTAAAAATTTTTGCCATTTTGTCGCAGCACCACCACATATAGATATGATCCATATGGAAAGGCCTTGAGATAAAGGGGAAAAGAATTTCAAGGGATTTAATCTAGTGATTTTTCTCCTAATATAAAGTTTGACTGCAACGTAATTTAAGCCTGTGTTGCGGATAATCCAATACAAACCCCCTTTCAAATTAAGTTACATTCTCAATTAGTGCTTAAAATGCACTTGGATTACATTTATTCGCAGTGGAAACATTGGAGGGAAACTAGGAAAATAAGAAAAATAAAAAGGGAAAATGTATAGGTAAGCCGAAGCTATTATACTCTTGCAATAGCTATAAGGATAATTCAATTGAATGGGAAATTATTCATAACCAAGTTGAAATAGCTTTAATTTCAATACGGAAAGCTGATATATATTGGATTTGATTGGTAAAATACATTTACATGTGGAATAAACAAAGTTTAAAGGTTTATGTTTTCGAAATATTGAAAATGATATAAATTTATATCTCGAATAAATTTCGAATTTTTCAAATTTTTATAAGGGGTTACATCGTTAAAATTGTCAAAAATTGATAAAAAATTTTAAAAATTTTAAATTGAGTATGCAGATTTATTTACTACATAAAAACTAACACAGAACAGCTTTCCGAATGAAAATTAATGCATTTTTGGCTTAGTTATGTAATTTTTTTAAACTTTGAAACCCAATATAAATATTACGTATACGTAACATTACTCCAACCAACATAGAATATCACGTATACGTAACATTGTCCTCCAGAAACCGGATAATCTTTCCTTTAAATATCTAAAAATAGTCTTACTTTCAGTGAATTATTTTGTAACTGAGATATAGTTGTATTTATACCGTTTAAGGAAATTATATTTTCTTTAATTCATTTATCATTTTTACACCCTTGAAGACGATTATAGTTTCAGTCAGAGGCTTACAAATTAGTTATGGAATCATTTCCGACCATATAAATCATATATATTCTTGATCAGCATCAACAGGCGAGTCGATTTCGACATCTTCAACAGAAAAATTTTTTTTTGGATTTTTTGAAAAATTTTATAAGGGGTTACATCGTTGAAATTGTCAAAATATGACAAAAAATTTAATTGTTTGTAAATTTAAAATTGACTATGCAGATTTATTACCCTAACAAAAACTAACATAGCGCAGCTATCCGAATTAAAATTAATGCTTTTTTTTTGTTAAGTTATGGGGTTTTTTAAATTTTAATTTGTTGAACATGTAAAAATATAAATAATATCGACTAAAAATATGGTATTATAGTTTTAGTCAGAAGCTTAAAACCCTATGAAGAAGTTATTTGATCAGCATTAACAGCCAAGTCGATTTAGACATTTTTTTAAATATTAAATTAAATACGCAGACGTATTAACCTTAAAAAACTAGCACAGGAATGCTTTCCGAATTGAAATTTATGTATTTTTAACATAGTTCTGCTATAATATCAAATTCTTCAAGTTAATATTTATTTATTCAATTTAACATTTATAATATTTGTATATTTTATATTTAATTCTTTATTATTTTTTTGGAAAAATTAACATATATATGTATGCTTTCGTGTAATCATTCACTTCTCATTAATTATTTGCCTCATTGAAATCTCAAATTAAAATTTAACACAAAATTTATATCGATACAATTATTGTAAAAAAAATAAAGTATTCTGCATTGCAAAGCTTCTAACAAAAACTATAATATCCTTCGCAAGAGTATAAAAAACAAGCAGTGAATTGCTCGATGAACGCATTTTGCAACTTGTGAAAAATAAATATTCCCTGCCTCTAGCGCCTTTTCTAAAATTTTACAAACAACAATTTCGTCTGCCTTTATTTTTGGCACTGCCATAAGGAGGGGAAAGGAAGCTGCAGTGATTTCGTTAACAGAAAATTATGGACTCCATCTTGCTCCGGGGAGCATTGGCACATTTTGCAAAGTTTTTTGCTCATTACACGGCTTGATTTCATTTAGTTGTGCGAGCGCCTCCTGCTGCTGCTACTGGGGGAAGCCCCTTTCGTAATTTAGATGAGATAATAAGCCGGCTAGGCTGGGAAGCCAGTGGTCCTGCTGCAGCTGCAGCTCAAAGGATGTCCGCATGTCCCTCGCCCGGCTGCTGCTGCCACCACCCTGCTTCGTTGGTCATCTTAATTAGGCGCAAAAAAGCAAACTGCAAAATGCAAATGAAAGGGGACCCTGGGAGGCGTGAGGTGAGGTTTGGCTGGACTGGACTGGACTGGCAGTCAAGGACCCAAAAGAGTCCTGTCAAAGGCCAACATTTTTGGGTCAAATCAAATCGCAATAAAACGACGACAAGCCTGGGTTACCCCTGGAGAGTGAGGGATTGCCTGCATCGAAAATCTGATGGGAATTTTTCTCCTAAGGGTATGTCCTACCAATTTGTTGCCTTTTGTTAACAGATTTAACTTGGATTTAAACTCAAGTCTTATTCCCTTTAAACAGGTTAGTTTAATACGTTTTAGAAATTTTCTTCTAATACAAATAAAGTATCTCTAGGAATCTCTCGACTTTCGTTTCATTTCGTTCCCTTAACTAAGCTTTATTTATGGAATATCCAACTAGATTTCCTGGTTTTATTTGTAATACCTTTTAAAAGGAGTTGGTAGCTGGAAATTGTATGTAGATTGGTTTCAAAAAGAGTTGAGTTTGCCCGAGAGGATTGCTTCCATTTAATCAAAGCTAATTGATATCGTTCGGCGATTGGTGCTAACTTTAACGCTTTGACAGGCGGACAGCAAAAAAAAAAGTGAGAAAAAGGAATCTAACATCGCAGTTAAAGCCACCATGGGCCCCATTAAACACTTTACTGGACAAAATAAATAATAAATTCTAATAAAAATAAAATATTTACCCAATCATTAACTATAGTTTATCTTAAATCATAAAAATTTCAACTTTTGGAGGCAGATAAATTATAGCAAACAATTGCAAATCGAGAGAAATGAACTACAAATTGAATCCCAATTAATTGCAATTGAATTTGTAAATTAATTTGTACATTTTTCTAAATGACTTTTGATCCCATGGTGCACCTGAAAAACCTTGCCTCCCTCGGAGTTTGAAGCTTTGCAACGTTTTGCGCTCCGCTGGCTTTCACTTTATTTTTTGGGGAGCGGAGAGAACACTGAAAACAAGATTAAAGTGTTGCGGCAAATACAAAATGGCTGCCCTTCCGGTGGGTGGTGAGTTTCGGTGGGTGGTGGGTTTGGCGCTTCCTGCCACGAGGTGTGGGCGTCAATTCGAATTTCACTTAAAACAATATCAAGCGCACAGAGGGAGGGAGGCAGGTAGGGGGTCAGTGCTTAGTCGGAAAAATGTAAAAAAAGAGAAAAGTTTCCCACAAAGTTGGAAGTTCGATTTGTGGGTTAGGGTTAACCATTCGTGGAATTGGCTTGAAACATAAATATATATATTTTTTTGGAGGGATTAGTCGTGGGCGATGATGGCATGCCTAGAAAAGCGAATGGATATTCATTGTTTGAATGTCAAGTGAATATTCTGGATAATGCACGGAGAGAAATGTGCTTTTATAGAAGATGAAATGTAAAGATTTCAGGTTAAAATAATGTGTAATTACTAATTTTCTAGCCTAATTCTTTTCATTATTATGAGGAGTAGCATTTAAGCATTTAAGCATTTAATTTTTAGTGGCATTATTTGACTTTTCTTTGGCAATTGTATTTACATACATATTTCAAATAATATCTAATGACTAATTTTCTTGCCCAATTCTTTTAAGTATTTATATAAAGAGTAATGTATGAATTGAAGCATTTAATTTTTAGTTCCATTATTTGACTTTTCTTTGGCAATTGTATTTACACAAGTCGTGTGAATGAACTCGGTCGCCTTTCTCCCCCTGCTCCTGGGCCTTTTTGGCATGCTTGGGCTCATTTATCATCCGAATCCCAGGAGAGTGCTCAAAGCAATGAAATTAAAAGCTGAATTGTTATTTTGCGCTCTGCCTTTTAGGAATGTTTTTTTTTTCCCCTTGCCTTTTCCTTTGTGTTGTTTTCTCTCCCTTGGTCTTTTTTTTAATATTTTTTGTGAAAATACTGACGTAGCTGAAGTCCTTTTGGGCGGACTGCAATGATTGGCATTTATGGCCCGCGGGCCAGGAGGAGCGTCTGCAGTTGTGGCGATGAATTATGGCCGGAGTCGTTGTCGTCGCCGCTTAATTGGCCTTTAATTTCACGTGGGCGCATTACTTTCCATTAGGATTAGAATCATTAATTAAATTCAGCTTCTTTTGAATTAAAGTGACTGAATATTTACAAGATAATTTGACATTTTCATGCTTCGGCGACACAAATAACTGCGTTGCAGGATATTAATTCACTTTGCCAAAAGGATTACATGGGCTTCTTGGAAGAAAACGACATAAATATCCAGTATCGCTGCGAGTGTGCGTGTGTGCCGGCAAAAGGATATTAAAAAAACATTAAAATCACATTTTTAATAGATTACGATGGGCGGGGGGAGGCAAAGTAAGGAGCCACAACGAGAGGCAATATCAGAGACATAGATGTGCGGCAATAACACAATCAATCAGCCAATTTGGGGGTGCAACGAGGCGTATACGTAATGTGACACAACCAAAAGTTCTGTTACTAGAAGCTTACCCCCAAAAACTTAATTGGAATCAATACAAAACGTAATTTAATTCAACCAACTGCAATGGACAATAAAGTTGCACTTGCATTGCTTACTTTTAAGGGCGAA
Source organism: Drosophila serrata (assembly GCF_035046125.1). NCBI lineage: Eukaryota > Metazoa > Arthropoda > Insecta > Diptera > Drosophilidae > Drosophila > Drosophila serrata. The sequence goes on along the minus strand of NW_028257260.1, from coordinate 1,927,031 downwards.
GCTTATGATTATTTTCTTTGGGGACGGGGGGTAGAAAGTACAAGTTCCAGGAAGTTGTAAAGTTAGTTACCACCAGGGGGAAAGCTAAGGCAAGGAAAGCTGCTGCTTGGAAAACAGAGTGCTCGGGCTTAAAGGTTCTCTGGGAAACAACTCTCTTCGGAAGAAAATAGTTAACTTTAAGTACTATATAGTATATATATTTTTTAGTTAACCGTTTTGAGCTCTGATTGCTTGTGCTGCTTGGGGAAAGAGCACACCTTGGCGGAATCGAAGGCAAAGTCAACCTGAGAAATGCGAGTCCTTAGCATCCTTCGTCTCCTCACTTTTCTCACCGTTGACCGCGACAAACAAAAGGAAACGAAGGAAACGCGACGCGACGCCTTTTGTGTGTTGAGTTTTCCACCTCCTTCTCCTTGGAAAATGAGTGGGCGCTCTCGGGGTGGGGGGGAGGGGCGTGGCATGACGCTGACAGTTCAGTTTATTATGTGAAAGCGACCAAAATAGAAAGGGAAGCGCACTGAATGGTGTTTAGCTGTCGGACTAAAAAAGAGACATTTTCAAGCTCACTTTGCGGTTAAGCACACAATACCCGAGGACCTCATCGTTCTGCCTGCCCCTCGCAGATCCCACTCACTCGAAGAGAACGCAACGCATTTTATGGCATTCAAATCGTAATGATTTTGCGCTTTTCTCATTTTCTTTCCCAACAATTCCCCCGCAAATGTGCGGCAAAGTTGGCAGAAAATTGCACTCACTGCACTCGTCCCTCTCTTTGCAAGTGTGAGTGCGTGTCATTGGATTTTCATTTGGCGTACGCCTGGAAAATCTGAATGGCAGCGAGGAGCAGGCAGAGGGATAAGAGATAAGGGATAAGGGATAAGGGATGAGAATGATGCTGATGCTGATGCTATGGATGTGAATGGGGATGCGGATGACGACGACGACGACGATGTCAGCTGCCTCATCATTGAGTTCGCTGCACACAAAATGCTGTCCCCGACAAGAGGAATCTACATGGGAGCTACGGATGAGGTCCTGGTTGCCGGAATCCACTGATAAACAGATTGTTCCCAGCCCCCCCCCAGAGACGCTTACGGCAGTGTAATGCATATCCAATTAAAATGTTAGGCCTGATGGCTCCAATATCCGCCAGTTTCAGGGGAACCCAATGACAAGTCTGAAGGATTCTTGTTCATTTGCACAATAGCAATGGTAACTCTACAAGGGAACTCTCAAGGAAGTTCATCACTAACATTCATGTGTATAAAACTGAAAGTTATACTACATTTATTAATGGAGATGAAGCAAAGGAAAAAAAGAAACTATACTCAACTTTATTTACCAAGCGATGCAATTAAAAATCATTTAGTGCATTTCGCAACACAACAAACGGCTGCCAGCTGTGCATTCTGAATGGGATATGCAAATTTAAATGAACTGGCAAACTGGGGAGGGGAAAAAAGAAAACAGACACAGCCTCTAAATTGGCAAAATGAAAATGCAGTCCTTGGCAACACTGCGTATGAGCAATGCATATTGCCAATATTGTGTATACGCCCCACTTGACAGCCAGTTGAGCGCAACGAAAGCGCCAAAAGAAAACATCACAATTCCAAAGACTTGCAGAGCAAAGAGAGATAGAGATGAATTTCCCAACTTGATTAGTTAATTTGAGGAAAGGAATTTTGAAGCAGTATACAAGATAATTCAATTAAATTGGGTTTTCAAGACTTTTGATTGATTACTTAGCTTATTAAATTAATATAAAATGTTTCATTAAAACAAGTCATTAATGTTTACTCTCTTTTTTATATTCCTTTATACTTTGTTATGATAAGCATACATTTTTTTCCATATCTATGAAAACAAGAAAGGCAGCTATCTTCGGCACACCGAAGTTTATATACTTTTGCAGATAGAACTTCTATGACTAGGAATCAATACAATATAAATTATATATATTTATGTTAACATCAATGATTCATTCACCTATTCACATTATATTTACAGTTTTACATTCACAGTTTTGCATTTTTTCTTTTTGTATGGTAGCTATATGTTACAGTTGTCCGATTTTTATAAAATTCTACATAAAATTGTAGAAAAATATAAAATGGCTATATCACAAATCTGATGAAAATCTATTGAAAACTGAAATTGTTATAATTTTTTTTTGTAGAATTTCTCTGATTATTCTTATGGCAGCTATATGATATAGTCTTCCGATCCGTCCCGTTCCGACATATATACGAATGAGAGTATATAGAAGGCTAACTACAAAGTCTCATTCAGATAGCTTCAAAACTGAGAGACTAGTTTGCGTAGAAACGGACAGACGGACAAAAGGACAGAAGGACAGACGGACGAAAGGACAGGTCAGACGGATAGAAGGACAGACAGACAGACAGACAGACGGACACACGGACAGAAGGACAGACGGACATGGCTAGATTGACTCGGCTTTACTTTATATGCTCAAAGGTTTGCCGTTGCAAGTTTCCGATTGAAATTATAATACCCTGCAAGGGTATAAAAATGATTACCCAAAACTTGATACGAATTTCATTAGCTAGCTTCTAGGAAGCACCTCCTCTCTCTCTCCCTGGTTTATTGAATAAATTTAAAAGGAATTAATTTAAATCACTGCTTCTTTGGCAAGAGCATAAAGCCGGTCTCATATTGTCTTAGAAGCACACGCCCACATAAACAGACCGATACTGATCCACATCCATCCGTATCTCATCCGCAATCTCCCATCTATCTCTTTTGTGTGCATATGCAAATTACTCTCGCATATTTATCCACACACACACACACACACACACCCAGAGAGAAAGTAAGTATATGGCATATAAAGTGGCATTTTTGCAAATGATGGATCCGGGCTTTTGCGGTGGGTAAAAATCAAAATAGTCAAGGCAATAGCCAAGCGGGCAGAATAAGTATGAGACATGGACACAAAGCCTTTTGTGTGCCACAATAAACTATTTTTTATTGCCGCCGCTGGTGAGATGGGATGCTACGGAGGATATGGGAGAAAGTGGGGAAAACTGTGGAGAAAATGAGGAAATGGGAAATGGGAAATAGGAAAGGTGCTTGCCAGGAGAGTAGTCGTTGTCGTCCTGTCCGCATTGTTGCACTGTATCCCCCCTCTTTGCCGTCTATGTTCCACGTTCTCGACCGCATAAAAGTTTTTCAATTAAGTGCCATGCCCTACTTTGGACTTTTTGCCAGAGCCAGGACATAACACACACACACACACACACACATATAGAAAGAGGGGTAGAAGGACGACCCGCAGACAGTCACACATAAGGACATTCACACGCGGTATTGCTTGGCATGCATAATGCAGATGCTAAAAGCGTCGTCAGCGCATATCCTGGGGTATCCTTTTGCTCCTCCACTCCTTCCCCCTGGAAAATTGGAATCTGAAAATCTGATTGTTTCAATATTTCAAATATATATATATACATAGAGCTTGGATTTTTATCACTGTGCGCCACGCAAAATAATATTTTTGTTATCAATATTATTTCGGGACTTGGACTACTTAATTGATTGTGTGTTAAAAAGACAAAAAAAAAAGAGAAAAAATACCAGGCAATTGTTCAATTTTCAGTTTAATTAAAAAGCTACAGTTATTCTAAAAATCAAATGAGTTTTATATGCAATTTGCTTTAAATACAAAAGCGAGAGCGCCCAAAGCAGACTTTTCAGATAAATATTCTACTTTTTTTTTCGCTATGATGGGTTGGAAAAGCGAGTGGGAAAATGCTGGAAAAAGTGTGTGTGCAACTTCGGTTTTTAGTATGCGCCAAGCGGACTAAGGAGACAGGATATAGGATGCAGGAGCTAGGAGTTGGGATTCCTGCAAGGAGAGCCAGGCGAAAAACCCGAAACCAAGCTACGTTTTCCTGCAACCTGAGCAATTTTCATTAAACACACACACACACAGTTCAAAAAAGGAGCAAAACGAGAGAAGCAAAAAGGACACTGACTAGATTGGACAATTTTGAGCAACTGCAAAACAAATACGTGACATATGGGTTAACTCTACGCATAGAAACACACACAAACACACACATCAAACGCTTTTAATGAAGGAGCAAGGATACATTTTTTTAGACACCTAAATATCTGCAGCTGTGTCTTTATACTCATTTTCCTTGTCAGTTGCTTTTCATTTTCCTTAATTTCTCACTCTTTACTTAATTGTCATTTACATGGTGGAGTTGCTCACTGAGGAAAATAAGCAAGGAATTGGTGGAAAATCTATGGGAAAAATATGATCTTTAACTATTTTAACATATTATTCTCTTTTTTTGAAAGATAAAACAAATATCTTATAAGTTTCTTATGTAAAAATATATATTTTCTTAAAGTTAGAAGTAGAATCTAGGAATATATTAAAGGAAGGAGTAAAAGGAGCCTCTAAAGCAGTTCCCAATTAAAGAACCTTTATATATATTATATATTATTAAACAAAGGTATGAAAGTAGGGAAATTTACCTACTTTAAACCATACCTTCTTACTATCTTTTTATTACAAAGGTTACAATTAAAACTCTTCTATTTTTCTCAGAATAAATCTCCCACTTTTCACTCAATTTTTTCATTTCCTTGACAAAGAGTTCAAAGAGCCTCTAGAGCACTGGAATTCCCAATTCGGTAAGCCTATTTCTATACAATATATTAAACAAAAGATAACAAAATAGAGAAATATCTACCCTTAAAAACATATCTTCCTACCATCTTTTCATTAAAAATAACCCAAATGAAAAGCCTTGTACTTTTCCCAGTGTAAGTCCCCACTTTTCAGTCCTATTTCTCGCTTCCCTTATAAAGTTTGCTGTATTTAATTTTGGGCCTCCTTCCTTGAACTTCAATCAGTAAACATAACGTGCACGCACATTTTGCGGTCTACTCTGCTATTTAACCCACTGTTGCCTAACAATTTGCTGCAGGCAGTCAAAACAGGGACCAGGGACCAGGGACAGACAGACGCCACAATCAACTTCAATAACTTAGACTTAGGACGTGGAAGGGGATGCCGGAGATCGGAGGAGGTCCTGGCCGCCGGCATAAATGCATGCATGTTTATATTAGAGTTACTGGGAATGAAGGAGAGTGGAAAACTTGTGCTAAAACTTGATTTAAGTTCGTTTGCTGGCTTTTAGGCCGCCTTTTCCCCTGATTGACTAGCAGCAACTGATTGGGACGTTTCCTCTTGGTGTCCTTGAGCCTGCTTGCCACGTGAAATGATTAAAACACACACACACGCACACGCACAAGGCAAAACCCTCGATGAGAGAGATATATCCCAGACCCCAAAACTGGTGGGTCTGGTGGCATAAAACATCTTCTTGGGCACCACAGCACTTGGCGCGCTAACCGAAATCCATTCAGCAAACTAAACCAAACCAATTTGAAGTGAAAACCTCAATTCACAGCACACACATACACCCTGAGTGGGAGAGTGGGGAAAGAGCGGAAAAGCGGAAAAGGTGGTTCCAGCTCCAACCCCACCGCCATTGATTATAATATGCGGCAGCTCTTAGTCTTTCATCAAGTCGTATGGCTGGGGTTTTTCAAAAGTGTTTGGCGAGTCCTGGAGTCGACGTCCTATATGCAAATTTGATTTAACCCGCACAAAGTGGAATAATAAATACAAATCTCGAACACGATCTAAGTATCGAGGGGTTAAGTCTTTAAGGTAGGAAATGGGTTAGAGAAAATGTATAGGAAATATAAAATTACTATTAAATATTAAATCTAAACAAGAGTAAAGAAATTACCACAAAACAAGCTTCAACAAATATAAACTCCATAAAGTTTATAAATAAAAAAAAAGTATAAAATCATTTTCTTCAAAAATGCAAAACACAGAGTAAATTATACTCTACTTAATGACCCAGCAACTTTTTCTTGCTGTGCATATTTTGTGCTTTCTGATGTGTGACCTGAAAATGATGAAAATTTTTTTGTAAAGCGAATACCTTCTGGCATGCCAATGCGGCATATGTCCTTTGCCTTTTTCTTTACCCAAAAAATAATATATGGTATTTTGGGGTAAGGGCATTTCTGCAGTCGTGAATGTATCAAAGATTCCAGTTTATTTCCTGTATAGAAAATTTGTTGGATCTTCATAAGCTGACTCACGTGCCACATCAAATGGCTTATGGATGCGCCGATTTTTGGGGCTTGGGCCACCGTTTGGCACGCACGCTCGGCACCCCCCACATATGCCGCGAGATTGAGATGGGATACAGGATTCAGAGGAAAAGGACCCTGGATGAGGGATGGAAAATGTTTGAGTTTGATTTAGGACCTGGGGAGAGTGGCCACGCATGAATTAAGCCAACGATATATGTATGTTTGACAGGCAATATTTTCCACAGCGCCACAGCGTCAGAGTTTTTTTTTTGGGTGCACATTTACCTACGGGCACGTATTGCATTTCCATGGGTCCTGGCCAGGAGCAACCGGAATTATGCAGCATGCTTTTAGGGGCAGTCATGACAGGGAATGCTTTTAGCGCCGCGCCATAGTGCGAAAGAAAGTGCCAGGTGCTAGCCCCTGGTTGTATATATGTATGTATTTGTAGTTGTAGTTGTGTGCATGTGTGTGTGTGTGTGTGTGTGTGTGTAGTAGTAGAAGAAAAAGCCGCAAAGACATGGGACATGCATGCACATCGCTGCTGGGGATTCCCAGTCCAAGTGCCGGACTTATCACTCACTTAGACGCAAAACCCAGAACTAATCTATGAGTGTTTCCAATTTTTTTCACCTATGACTTTATGTGTGACTGTGCCAGCATAGGCACAGTAGGTTAATAAACCTCTTATATTTACTCTACCTCTACAGCTTTTAGTTTAAAACAAGAAAGGAAGTTTTTATACCCTAGCAGATAGAATTTCGATGACTAGGAATCAAAACAATAAAACTTAAATATATATTTATATTAAAAAAACAATGAAGTAATGCCTGCCTTCATTTTATTTATCTGTTCATATTATATTTACAATTCCCAATTCCAAATTTCCTCTATATCTAAAGACCTTTTGTATGGCAGCTATATGATACAGTCGTCCGATTTTCATTAAATTTGACACAGAATTGTAAAATAAAATGGCTATATCTCAAATTGAAAACTGAAATTGTTATAAATTTTTTTATAAAAATTATACGATCATTCCTATGGCAGCTATAAGATATAGTCGTCCGATTCGTCCCGTTCCGACATATATTCGAGTGCGATTGTATAGAAGACTAACTACAAAGTTGCATTTAGATAGCTTTAAAACTGAGTGACTAGTTGGCGTAGAAACGGACAGACGGACAGACGGACATGGCTAGATCGACTCGCTTTTTATCTTAATCAAGAAAATATATATTTTATATATTCGGAAATGTCTCCTTGACTGCGTTGCAAACTTCTGACTGAAATTATAATTCCCTGCAAGGGTATAAAAATGTTGAATATTTCACTTGTTCCACTCTTCCTAAGGCATTTTCCTCACAGTATTTGAAATTTAGTTATTTTCTGGTTTTTAAAAAGGCATCTCAATTAAAGAGTATTAAGTGACTGACTTCCGGTGGAGAGGGGAAATCTTTTTTCCTGCTAAAATTGAATATATGTGGCAAAACCACACGCGTACACTAAGGAAAACAAGCTACTTCTTGGGTAATATATGGGAACATGTACTTTAGATTGAATATAAATCCTGCTCCTCCTTCCTTATGGCTGTAATCCTCCTAAATTAAGCTCACCATATATATATATATATATATATATATATATATATAGGGAGGATGCTTGCCTTGACTGGTATAATTTATTTTTCAGTGTGTGACAGCACCCAAACGATACCACCGCAAGGCAGGCACCCGGCAAAAGTGACAGCACAAGTGACATTTCAATGATTTCGCTGTCAGTCAGTCAGTCTGTCCTCCTGTCTGTCATTCAGGCACTCAGAGTCTCAAGAATTTTCGGGTGGAAGGAGGAGGGATTGAGAGGGAGGGGTGAGTGTGGAGTGCTTTGGGGTCAGGGGCCAGGGTGAGGGGTGACACAAATGGCTGTCACGCAATGGCGGCTCAAAACAACAACTAAAACGAGAGCAGAGGGGGAAAAGTGCTAACCGCAGCAGAACTCTGATTCAGAATCAGAATCAGAATCCGAATCCGAATCCAAAACTGGGGGCAATGCTACCATCAAACGGCTGTCGAAATGGCAAACGTTGTTGTTTTTTTGCGTTCAGTTTCAAAAAAAGGCAGAGACAGAAATAAAACAGCAACAAAAGGCGAAAAACTTTTCCGACATGCCATGGAAATTCTGGGAGGAGCGGGAAAAGCAAAAGTAAAGCAAAGCTCGTGGCCAGTTCAGCAGCAAATATAAATTAGTATTAATTCGCAAAGTCTACATAAAATATATAACATTTGCCATTATTTATGGTCACAGAGGACTCAAGTGAAGCTCTAGAAATGCACAGCAAAAAATAATATACAAACTTTCAGCATAAATTCATATATCAAGTCAAAGAGCATAGGAATTTATAAGAAACAAGCTTGGGAATATAATAAATTCAACAAGAATTTATTTTAATGATATATTCTCATAAAAAATATATTTTTTCTCTAATATTCTATACCTTTTTGTTTCGAATGTATGCTAATTAGTCATTGAGTGGGTTTGATCCCCTGTAAGCGGCTTGTATCGCATGTGAGCGATGTTCTCTTCTATATGTGTGTATGTGTGTGGAAAATGTATTAAAAACTAATTAGAAAACAGCGAAACAGGGCGGCATTAGGTGTCTCATTACAGGTGAAAGTTTCAGTTCAATAAATATGGAATGAAAGCCAACGTTCGCCATCAAGTTAGTCCTTTTCCTTCACCTAAAGTTTCACCTCACCGCATATTTCTCCATATTATTTTTTAATCAATATAAAACAGGACTCTACCTTGCTACACCTTTCAATACACTTGCTAAAAGATTGATTACTAGAAATTCTAATTATAAAGCAGCAAGAAATAAAAATGAACTTTGTTCAGAGGTTTCTTTTTTTATAATAAAAGAGAAGTTGTATTGAATTCAACTTTATATAGATTATTTGTGTTAAATAATACCTAAGCTCAACTGTAAGTATTTGCCTTAATTATGCACTCAAATCATGAATCCTGACCAATCAATCAATTAATCATATTCAATAAGAAACGCGATTCTCCAAAGAGACACCTGACTAAGTACAATGGATTATTCCTAAGAGAGGTCTTGTCTTTCTTTTCTTTTCTTTTCTTTTTTTTGTGCTACATCCTTGAGTCCTTGATAAAATAATTGCTTCTGAGATAACTCAGGCACTTGTGTCTCTGGCGTCAAAAGTTTGGCCTTTGCTACCCCTCAACTTAATGGGTTCCCAGGTCAGGTCCTGCTCCTTCTCCAAGTTTCGAGTCTTCTCCATTTCAATCATCTTTAGTTTACGCCTTATGATTTGTCTAATGCAGGCCACACTCACACACATGTATATGTACAAAAAAAAAAAAGGGAACAAGTCCTGTAGCTATGAAATGTGTCCTGCTTAAATACATCTTGGCTATTAGTCAACGAAGAAGGACATCTCCGCATAGCACACATACGCCCCGTTGCCATGAGCATCAACTGTAACTGAGTTTGTCGCTCAAGTTGTGCACTTTTCCTTTAATAGGCACGCTCTTTCTCTATATATCTCTTTCTCACTATCTCTTTCTCCCTCTCTCTTTCTCTCTCTCTCTCTGCCTGTCTCTATCTATAGCTCCCTTCTTGTTCTTGGCCATATTTTAACTTAATTAACTTGCAACTATTTAAGTGAACAACACAAGTGGCTCGTTTTCGTTTTCGTTTTCGCTCCTCGCTCTCAATTTCTCTACCTTGGCTTGCCCAAGGATTTTTCCTCATTTCTCCTTGTGTGAGAAATCTGGTTTTTCAGGTACACTCAATGACTACAAATTGTGGTCATCAGAGAAGGTGGCGGTGTAAAGAGAGTGAGTGAGAGAGACCTCCAGAATTAAAGGTAGAAATAGGAAATATAAGATTTCGCCTGTCACGTACCAAAAGAGATGGAGAGGGAGGAGCACGTAGGTCGGTCGGTTGGTGTTGCCACGCCCCCCAACTACCCTACCCTAAAGCCCCTACAATACCTCCCCATTTTTCCGCAAGTTTTCCCGCCCGTCGGCTCGTCTTTCCCTGAACATCTCGACTTGGCTGTGGCTGTGGCAGCGATTGCCACTGTATAAAATTACAATTTCATTTGAAGTCGGAGCCGTAGCCCCCCGAATTGAGGTCGATAGAAGGGTCTCCTGTCTCTTTCTCTATTTACCTAGCCATCTCTTTCCAACTCGCGCAAATGTATATCTATCTCTCTTTACTTCACCGCTCCAGTGGCTTTTTTATGGTATTTATGCCAGGCGACAATGTGAGGCATATCAGCTTAGTGAAAGGATCGAGCAGACAGACATCTTTTTGAATATAAACTCACTTTCCTAGGAATCTTTTTGAGGGGAATTATAATATGACAAAGTCCTTTGATCAAAGAGTAGGTATATATATTAAAGTTTTAGCTTTTCCTACATCTACTCTAAAGGAAGTAATATTCCCGGAATTAATCTAGAAAGCTTTGCCTGGTGTGTTTGCTGATCGGTTTAAAGAGTTAACCGATTCCTCACTTCAATCCACTTTTCCGATTAATGGAAAATTAACAATTTTCGATTTCCTTTTATATCCCCATTTTCCTCTAAGTCATGGCTGCAGCTCCTCCCGAATCTCGAAACCCGTAACTCGGAACCCGGAACCCCGAAACCCCGGATCCGGAGCTCATTATGCGACAGGACTCTGGCTCCTGTCTCGTCTCATTGTCAATTGCAATTCTCTTAATTAGTTTCTGATGCTGGTGCGTTTTCCCTCAGCTACATGTACATATATATAGCCCCCCGACTGTTAGCCCCCTCCCCCCGGAGGAAGAGTCCTGTGATGTCCTTCCCTGGCGTTTCTGTTTCTGGCATTTTCCTTCGACTTTCGGACAGTCGCTGATGTAATTTTCTGCTTGTTACATTCCGTTCGCTTTTCCCTCATTTTATTTCATTTGGACTTCTTTTTTGCGGAAGACGACGGAGTTTGTTTTGGTTGCTAGGAATTTATTCAAATTGGAATTTAATTGAAATGTTTGTCATTTGGAAGCATTCCCACACACACCCACACACACAGCCGCAGAGCCACAGAGCCACTTTCCCATTGACATTCATATGTATGTATGTATGTACAAATATATCTTTCGATTTTGACTTTTTTCCAATTTGCCGCGGTTCTTCCTATTTTCCCTCCAATTTTCCCCACATTTACCCATCTGCCATTGTTCCTTGACATTGTGTGTTTTGTTTGTTTATCCCTTTTCCTCTGATGTCAAAGCTTTTTTTGTGGAATTTCAAGAATTTGTTACATTTCTCGTTAGAACTCCTTCAACATTAAAGCAACTGGCATTAATACTTACTTAGTTATTTAATAAAATGATGAGTCTTTAAGAAAAATATTACAAGTATGAACTGTGAAAAATTGGCAAAAAAGCATTAGATTTTCACTATGTATACGTATACATACATTTGTATGTATGTACATATGTACCTGCATTATGCCTCCAAAAAGCTCCAAGACATTTATAAACGATTGAGTTTATAAAGATAAGAACTTAACATTTCACTTAAATTAAGTAAGTTAAGTATCCTTGGTACAATCCGAATTGATAATATATAGAAATACATTAAATGCATTTATAAATGTATAATAAAAGTTAATTTTCCGATTGTGCCAGTTCCTACAATTTCCACCTTGGTTGATAATTCTTTCAATTTAAAAACAATGAAATTGGAACAATAATGCGAAAATGCAAAGAAATGCATAAATGCAGTTATCGATAAAAGCTTACTTTTCGGGAATTTAGTATGTTATTTTGTTTACCTTATTACTTGCTTATGAACATTAGAAAAGAAAATGAGAACATTATGAACATAAAAAAGGGTTTGTTTTGGGTGAAATTGTACGATGTCGTATTTTGGTTCTCCGGTTTTTACAAAATATTTGCAACAGTTTTGTTATCGGAATGTTTACAACATATATTTTACTAGTCGACAAGATTTCTTGCTTGTTTTTAATCGTAAAAATGGTTTTTAAATTGCTTTTATGCAGTCAATTTTTTGTTTCAAATGAAAGTAAAAGCTAAAATCGCTAATTAGCATTTATTAACTTAAATGTAGGTTATATTTCGAGGTCTCAATTATTTTTCCACTGCGATTTCATCATTTAAAATTGTTATTATTATTCCAGAATATATCTATATAGAGATATATTAATGCTCATATATTTATTTTATGTGTATTTTAAGCTGGGTCATAAACGAATTTTTTAATCAATAAATTCGTGATAATTTAATTTAACAACGGTGTGGAACAAACATGACTAAACCCATAAGTAATACATTTTTCCCCCTTACAAACAAGAACCAAATTGATGTAGGATTCTCCTTTTCATTTTCACAACTTGTTCGTTTCGCCATCTGAAAGAATTTTGTGAAAATGAATACCTGCTGGTAAAAATATTATTTATCGGACACAATTTAGTATATTTTTTAGTGACAAACAATATGCTTTTACGACCAAGGTCTGGTCACGCTAATTTCGAACACGTGAGGTTGCAAAATTTGTTCACAAATCTTTTCACAAGTTCACCGAGTTGAGAGCTGAATAAATTGAAAAAATGTCAGAGAAAAAGAAACCATCCAAGCGCCGTGCCAAGGCAATCGAAAAGGAAGAACCCGAAGAACCCAAGGCAAATGTAACAGAAGAGTCCAAGGAGCCGAAGCTCGACAAACTGGAGGCGAAGATCATTCGACGTCTGTCCTGTACGGATGAGAGTAAGCGCAATTTGCAGGTTTGCAAGTTGGCCAAGTGGTTCAAGATGAAGACCAGCGTCACCAAAGAGGACTTTGTACGCATTTGGAGGGCTTTGTGTACAACCGTTTCGATGTGTGAAAATCCAATTGGCCAGCAAGAACTGGCCCAGCGTCTGGCCAAAATGGTGGACAACTTTGGCGGTAAAACGTCCTACAGCCTGGCCTTTTTTAGTGCATTCATGAGCACCATGGCTGAGGATATATTTGGTCCTGAACAGTGGCTCATGGATAAGTTCCTTATCCTCGTCCGTCAAATGTTGCATCACATCCTGCTGCTGCTCAAGCAGAATAATTGGTCAGTGAAGTTGATAAAGACCTTTAACAAGGGCATTCAAAAGTCTGTGTTTTCTAAACAGATCAAGAGTCGTGGCCTCTCTATGCACTATCTGAATATATTTTTCATTGAACTGGGCAAGGTGGCCGATGGCGAAATTACTGCCGAACAGGTGAATATCTTTTTGCGTCCCTTCATTAGCTATCTGGTGAAGCAGAGCGATCTCCAACTGATGGCCCAGAGTCGCTCAAAAGTGCTTCATTACTTGCTATATCAGAGCGAATTGGGACGGGAATATAGCGTAAAATATAATGCCTGGAAGAGTTTCAACTATCCGATGACTCCGCCGACCATTTCTCGTGATCCAAAGGCGGGTATTGTGGACGTCCTGATCCCTGTGTTGCCCATTGATCCGGATTTTATAATTAATGAGCTTAAGACTCTGATTAATACCAATAACTTGACCAGAAGCCGGTACAGAAGTTTGGGCAAACTTATGAACATATTTGAGACCTATAAGGGCGGGAAATTTCCCCTGGGTATGCGTGACATGGAAAAGATTGAAATGTACACTCGCATTAAATCTTTAGAAAAGCAGTGTGCAGAATTTGAGAATATGCTGCACGAGGTCTTTGACAGTATCAAAGAACTTGAAAATCTTCCCGAATCGAAACGCAAGCAACTTTGGGACTGCTTAAAATCGCATCCCAAAATCATATGTAGTAAAGAATGGGAGCATTTCATGACTAAAAACCAAGGCGAGAATCTTGAGGCCCAGGAAGGACAAAAGGAGAAACCTAAGAAGAAAAAGAATACCATTAAACATCCTGAAGTAGAACAGCCGCAGGATGAGCAGGAAAACCCAATGCCATCCACTTCTAAACTGGCATTAAAACGCAAATCTAAAACTGACGAACTGTCAAAGAAAAAGTCGGCGAAGAAAATGTGCGATTCCCCGCAGGAAGAGGTCAAGATCAAGCAGATGAGTACTGCTGCCAAGGAAGGGCCAGAAAAGGTTTTAAAACGGAAGAAGTCAATGTCCTCCGAGGCCATTACCAAAAAGGTCAAACGCAATGTAGAGAATGAAAATGATGAAGAACCAAAACCGAGCACCTCTAAAAATGTCATCAGCGCAGAACCAAAGGTAAATAAGAAGAAGTCCGAAACCCGTAAGGATGAGAAGTCCCAACCAAAAATGGAAGAGTTGCAGCCAAAACAGAAGGATTCGCTTAAATCTATCCAAAAAACTGTTACAAAACCACAAATACAAGCTTTCGTAGCCTCAAAAATGAAGCAGTTTGTTCCCCAGAAGCATGATAAAGAGATGGTATCTCAGCAAAAATTTGTCCAGCGTGTCAATCCATATCCGGTGGATCCAAATCCCAAAAAGGTCAAATGTAATGTGGAGAATGAAAATGATGAAGAACCAAAACCAAGCACCTCCAAAAATGTCATCAGCGCCGAACCAAAGGTAAATAAGAAGAAGTCCGAAACCCATAAGGATGAGAAGTCCCAACCAAAAATGGAAGAGTTGCAGCCAAAACAGAAGGATTCGCTTAAATCTATCCCAAAAACTGTTACAAAACCACAAATACAAGCTTTCGTAGCCTCAAAAATGAAGCAGTTTGTTCCCCAGAAGCATGATAAAGAGATGGTATCTCAGCAAAAATTTGTCCAGCGTGTCAATCCATATCCGGTGGATCCAAATCCCAAAAAGGTCAAATGTAATGTGGAGAATGAAAATGATGAAGAACCAAAACCAAGCACCTCCAAAAATGTCATCAGCGCCGAACCAAAGGTAAATAAGAAGAAGTCCGAAACCCATAAGGATGAGAAGTCCCAACCAAAAATGGAAGAGTTGCAGCCAAAACAGAAGGATTCGCTTAAATCTATCCCAAAAACTATTACAAAACCACAAACACAGGCTCACGCCCCCTTAAAGAAGAATCAATTTGCTCCCCAGAAGCGTGATGAAAAGATGGTATCTCAGCCAAAAACCAACCAGTCTGCCAATCCAAATCCGGTGGTAAGTCACAAACGGAAAGTCTTAGTTCAAAAAAAGATAGTTCAAATTGTTACTATCGAAGTGGATGAAACCTATAAAAAGAAGGCGGAGAAACAAGTACATGATATGGACCCTAGTTTAAACAACGCCATGGTACCTGCACAACTTAAGATCACGGAGAAGACCAAGACCGATGAAGAAGAGAAGTCCCAATCAAAAATAAAAGAACAGAAGGCGATCCCTTTGCCATATATTCCCGATATTGCTACAAAAGAACAGAAGGCGATCCCTTTGCCATATATTCCCGATATTGCTACAAAAGAACAGAAGGCAATCCCTTTGCCATATATTCCCGATATTACTACAAAAAAACAGAAGGCAATCCCTTTGCCATATATTCCCGATATTGCTACAAAAAAACAGGAGGCGATCCCTTTGCCATATATTCCCGATATTGCTACAAAAAAACAGAAGGCAATCCCTTTGCCATTAATTCCCGATATTGCTACAAAAAAACAGGAGGCAATCCCTTTGCCATATATTCCCGATATTGCTACAAAAAAACAGGAGGCAATCCCTTTGCCATATATTCCCGATATTGCTACAAAAGAACAGAAGGCAATCCCTTTGCCATTAATTCCCGATATTGCTACAAAAAAACAGGAGGCGATCCCTTTGCCATATATTCCCGATTTTGCTACAAAAGAACAGAAGGCGATCCCTTTGCCATATATTCCCGATATTGCTACAAAAGAACAGAAGGCAATCCCTTTGCCATATATTCCCGATATTGCTACAAAAAAACAGAAGGCAATCCCTTTGCCATATATTCCCGATATTACTACAAAAAAACAGAAGGCAATCCCTTTGCCATATATTCCCGATATTGCTACAAAAAAACAGGAGGCGATCCCTTTGCCATATATTCCCGATATTGCTACAAAAAAACAGAAGGCAATCCCTTTGCCATTAATTCCCGATATTGCTACAAAAAAACAGGAGGCAATCCCTTTGCCATATATTCCCGATATTGCTACAAAAAAACAGGAGGCAATCCCTTTGCCATATATTCCCGATAGTGCTACAGAACCAAAACAATCAGATAATGCAGGAACCTTGAAGGATGGAGAGTGTAAATGAAGAAGCGACACCAAAAGACTCTACACCCAAGTTTGCCGCTCCACCAGGCAGTGGGTAGTGGCGAACAAGGATGGACCCAACACAAGGACCCTGGACAACACCAACTCTAACCCCCTTTTTTTTTTTTGCACAGGCCTTTATTCCCGATATTGCTACAGAACCAGAACGCTCCAATACTGCAGGATCCTTCAAGGATGGAGAGTGTAAAATGCTGATACCCTGGCGCAAGTTGACCCACCAAGAAGAAGCGACACCAAAGGACTCTACCCCTAAGTTGACCCACCAAGAAGAAGCGACACCAAAAGACTCTACACCCAAGTTTGCCGCTCCACCAGGCTGTGGGTAGTGGCGAACAAGGATGGACCCCACACAAGAACCCTGGACAACACCAACTCACCAACTCTAACCCCCTTTTTTTTCACAGGCCTTTTGTTATAGCCTCTGACGGCCTGTAAACCAATTTGCCCAAAAACCGAATAACAACAGCAGAGCAAAATGTTATAAACTCAACCAAAACGAGCAGCAGGCAAATGCAGGCACACACACTCTCACAACACAAATAGCAACAAAAATTGGCATTTCCAGCATTTTACACTGAGAGAAAGAAAAAAGCAAACTACCCAAAAGGATGGACAGAAAGAAACGGGAGCAGCGAAGGCGGGATTTCCTGGAGTGAGGATGGAGACACTTTTATGGCCAACGAAATTGAGTGGTAGTGGGTTTTGGCAACAACCCTCCCCCACCCAAAAAGAACACCTCCTTTCCAAGGTCCTGCCTGTTAACCAACACCAACACTCACACATACACTCACACACACACACTAACACACACACTAACACACACGCTTACTTCCCTGTAACATAAACCAAAAATGCAGTCAATACAAATATAAATAACTGCCAGGGCCAAACAATCAAAAGCATTTTAACCCTCCTCCTTTTGGTGCAATGCCCACTCCCACAGCCTTTGTATATATATTTGGGGGTGTGTGTGTGCACTAAGGCCTGCACTGGGAGAAATTATGTACCTATTTCTGCGTTTGTTATCTGTGATTTAAGTGGGTTTATTATAACTTTATAGTTAGTTGCTGCTTTGAAATCTTCACTTCTTCTTGGTATTTATTTTTACAAGACTTTATAACTAATATCCTTTATTTTTCTACTAATAATATTAACCTAGATTTCGTTAAGCTCTTTTAGGTATAGGATTTGAAATTCAGCCTGGAGAAAAGACTACTAAAGATTACTTGCTTCAACATTTATTTTGTAACAAAATCATTAGCCTTGTAGTTTGGAAATAATAGACAGAACTTCCTTTCAACTGCAATATTTTAGACAGAGCATCCATTTAGATTTCTAATCCTAGACAGAGTATCCTTTCCGATTTCTAATCTTAGACCGAACAACCTTTCGGATTTCTAATCCTAGACGGAGCATCCTTCAGGCTTTCTTATATTATACAAAGCATTCTTTCAGCTTTTTTATCCTAGATAAAACATTCACCCAAAACCTTTATGGTATTTTCCAGTTTAAATTAACTGATTTAAGGCCTCTTCTGCTGCTGTTCACTAAGCTACACTTGCATATAAATGCAACTATAACCCCTTTAAATAATCTTCAAGAATTTATTCAAGTTATATACTATATTTCTTTGAGTGTATGCCTACATCGCGTGTCTCTGTGTGTTTGTGTAATATATGGAAACGAATTTTCGGCGTGATTGCATCGCGACTACACGTCGTATACGTAATGCATATGTACATAAAATGCATCATGCACCTTGCAATTTGCGCCACAGAGCAATATGGAAGTGGCATGGGGCACTGGCTATTGTGCCCCTTTTTGGCCCCTAATGAATCCGATGAGAGTGCCAGGCTTAATGGAATTTTTCTTAGTGTGGAAGTTGGATTTTTAGCATTTTTTTTTTACTGACTTGTTGAAGGAAGGTGATTTGCAAGAAAGTATGCAACATTTTGGCTAGAACTAAGGACCAAAAATGAGATAGAATCTGTTTGGCTTGGTTAGAAAATCTATATAACCGAAGCCCAGCCCAGCCTCTCGTTCCCATCAAATCAACGCAGTCAGGCACGTTTCCACGGGCCATTAGCCATCTCTCCATTTGCCGGCCAGAATTTCATAAGCGAATGGTTTGGAGAGAGAGAGAAGGAAACCCAATTTGGAAAAGCCTGGAAATGGAGGGAAAACGTTTGGCTGTTTGTTTAAATTTGCAGGGCGCTTTTGCACATCGCGATCATTTGAGCATTTATGTTTGTGTATTTTATGTCTTTCACACGTGCCCCCAGCCACTTGGGCAATAATGAAAAACTAGCTGTAATATTGTGGTAATATCATTTCGCAATTTTGGATTTCGAGTCCTCGAACAACAATGGAAACTAACCGAAAAACTAATTTCATATTTGGGCGCCACATGAGTGTGTCTCTGTCTGTGTGTTAATTTCAGGTCAGCAAATGGAAAATTGCAAATTAAATTATTGCTCAGGCCCCAAGGACATGGCAACCAGAGAAGTTTCTTTTCCCAGCTCAGTGCTCAGCATAAAAATATTAAAATAAATATTAGTCCTGAAATCTTACAATTTTCCACAGCATTAAATTTCACTTAGCATACACAGAAGGTATAAGCGGGGAAACTGCCGGGAAGGGAACGTGAGGAAAAGGACGAAAGGGCAAGCGGAAAAGTAGTAGTAGTAGTTTTTCTGTTTTTTTCCACCATCGCGAAGTGTAGCTCGTTAAGCGTCTGAATCCCTGACTACTGACTGACTAGAGATAGTGTGCAGGAATAAAGGATACGGGTGCCGGAGGATGAACCTGAGAAACCTGAGTGGAGAGCCTTTTCGAATATATAAAATATATATATATCTAAAAAAAATGTACTCTTGCAAAGTACTTGAAGTACTTTTGCTACTTATATTCCATCATTAAATAATGTTTTGATATTTAGACTAATATATAATCTATATAAATTTATACAAAATTCAGTTTTATTATTTGAAATTCTAAGCTTTCAAAGGGTATTGCATTTTCGACTTGCATTTAGCTCTTTTTTTTTTGTTTTGTAGCCCAACTTGGCCTAAAACTAAAATAAGTGGCTTAGCTGGATCATCGCTGAAGTGCATGACAGTTTTGTGGGGGCCTTGAGTGCTCAGTGTGCTTAGTGTGGCCACACCACTGAGCCACTGAGCCACCCAACCACCCTGGCAACCCAAAAGTTTCGAGGGCAAATTTACCTTTGTGTTAATTCTGGCTGCACCTTCTTTGGGCTTCTTGCTCGCGCTTTTCACCTGCAAAAAAGGGAGAACAGAAAACCGACATCAAATATTTGCCATATTAGCTTTTCCAGCTATCCAAACTAACAAAAAAAAGAATAAACTAATTTTGGGGTGCCATCGCCCATTAAGCGCATTTTAAATGATATTTCCATATTCTATTTGTTTAGCCATCGGTATGGATATGGCGAGAGCTTTTCGTCTCTCGTCAGACCAGGAATATATAATTATTCTTTCACCCAGGTCCTTCGTCCTTCGTCCTTGTCTTGGTCCTCCATTAAAAACAGTGGCAAACAAAAAGCGTAAACAAATTTTTTGGCGCTGTCGAAAAGTCCCCGGGGATGAAGTCATTTCAAGACGTTTGCTTTATCTTGTTCGAACTCAGGGTTACTAAAACATTAAGGGTATATTGGGCTCTAGATTAAATAAAAGTTTAACTTAAAGGATATTCTATTACAGGATCTATATTCTCTTAAGTGAAGTTATCCAGGGTATTGCTGGTCGCAACACTTTTTCCTTTTCTAGCCTCTTCTCTGGTTTCCTTTCATCAGGGGCAGGTGTTTTCGTCCTTGCGAGCACAGGACACAGGACAAGCATACATACACAATACACTTGGCCAAGCTTACAAGAAACAACCAAATATATATATCTGTATCTGGCGTTCTGTGTCTGGTGGTTTGCTTATTTGGTTGTTTTGGCTTGTTGCAGCTGAAAGATAACAGGGGTCTTATAAGACAGCCACCGAGAGTGGAATGGGATAGACCCACCTGGGAGCAGGGCAGGACAATACAGATGCTATCGTGGGGACAGCACAAGGAGGAGTAAAAGCTGGGGGACCTACAAAAGTTCATTGGGTGACGATGACAGCAAATTGCATTAAATGAACTAGAAGAATGTCTCAAGGCAAGACTGATTGGAGACTTTGCCGAGCTATTCAAATGTAAAGCAGCAAGTAAGTGAGCAGAAGCGACTCCTCCTGGGAAAAGGGAGTTGTCCTCAGGTCTAGGCAAAAAAAATTAGATTTTGCTGCTGCTGCTGCTGCTGCTGAATTAATTATTGGTTACCAACTCGCAAAAAAAAATCATTTATATAAACATCTGAGCAGAGATTTTTTAAAGCAAGCTGAGCTTTATACACCCCAATGTGCCCATGTCAGCTAAGCAAGTGGAAGCCACGTTAATCTACTCCAGTTTCTATCTGGTTTTAACTGCACAATTTCCATTTCAAGTCCCATAAATTGTTGCCCTGCCTTTGGATTATCTAACAATTATATAGAGCATATACATTTTTATAAGATATATATCTCTTTTTCGATCCAACTGTTACCAAAGACTAATGCTGACATGTCTCTTGGCCCTTAAACAGACTGTGTGTGGTCTTACCTCGCATTTGATTTGGGAAATTTGCAGGTAATCAAGCTGTTTAATGTCTCGGCCAGGCCAAGTTCTGTGGCAAGCCACTTAACTAAGTTGTCCCTTCCAGGACCTCATTGCTCGTTGTGGTTCAGAAGGTGCTTGTGTGGCACAGTCATAAGTAGCAGGGACGAGGCATAAATTGACACAGGCCTTGGCCTCCACTTGGTGGGGTCTCTTTTGGATGCGGTTTGATTAAATTTTAAAGACAATTTTCCATTTGAGCGGATCCCCAAAACCAATTATCCTTTTCCTAATACGGAAAAAGGGAAATCGCATCCTGGCAAGTGGGGGAAATTTGATACACCAATTGTCATTGCGTGTGTGTGTGTGTAGCAGCTCTCGCCCCAAATTCATTTGCAATTAAACGCATAAACATTTTAATTATGCCAAAGCTTTGCCTGGAAAACTTCTGGACCCCGCTACCGCCCCCGCTCCCTCCCCCCACTCTAGCGCTCTTTTGTTTGCACAAGTTTTCCGGCGCACATGCATAATGAAAACTTTTGCCGCCATTGTGAGTGCAAGGCAAAAGTCGACTATCAATTTGGTTCTCTCTCTCTGGAGGTCAGGCTACGATATAGGTGAAAATATATATAGTATATATATGTATATAATATATATATTTAGAAACTTTATTTTCTTCTAAATCGAAAAAGAAAAACAAAAAGAAAAGCAGCAACTTTATTTGTTGCAAGTCTGATTAGAAAACAAGAAGAACCGCGGGTAAATACGAAAATTAACAAAAAATTTCAAGCATTATTGACCTTTTGAGGAGAGATGCCTGTCCTGTATCATCAAGGACAGGTTTGGCTTAATAAATTATTAAAAAAAAAACTTGCACAAATCAAAAGGACGAGAAATGTCCTCGCCCTCGTCCCTAATTAGCTTTTGCCTGTGCAAAAAAAAGTTTCTGGCAAAATTATCCGAGTTTTTTCAGTTATTAAAAGGCCAGCCTTAAAAGCTGGGTGGAGGAAAAACATGGGGGGAAAAATATGCAATAAATAAAAATCAGATTGGGAAGCAGATATAATTGAGAAACTTTTTCCCCGGGCCAAGGCATTCATCACTGACAAGTTTGGTGGCGGGGCAAGCTGCTGCTGTTGCCTTCAATCGATGACAATGAGCGGCGAAATTGAATTGAAAATTAATGTGGAAATTAAAATGAAAAATGCTGCAAGGTGGTGGGAGTGGAGGGAATGAGGGGTGGTACCTTTGACACATTTTCAATTCAGAAAGCAAATGCCAAGCACTATGTATGTGTGTGCCTCTCAATTTTCCTCCAGCAATCAAATGGAAAAGCCTTCTGATATATGGGTTGTTTGAAACTGCTCTCTCAGTTATTAGCTGACACCAAGCAAGACAATTGGCCATCATTTAAGAGTGTGTGTAGGTTTTCCCAGACCACTGGACTCTTGGC
The DNA here is from genome assembly GCF_035046125.1 of Drosophila serrata. Classification (NCBI taxonomy): domain Eukaryota; kingdom Metazoa; phylum Arthropoda; class Insecta; order Diptera; family Drosophilidae; genus Drosophila; species Drosophila serrata. The sequence continues at coordinate 1,904,526 of NW_028257260.1, read as the reverse complement.
CATAAAATGTGAAAAGTCGCAACCGCCGAAAAGCGGCCCTTAAAAATGGAGTCTGAAGCCAGGGATCCTTTTTTTCACCATTGCATTGCTATTTATGGTCCAACCGGCTAAAAGTTAAATTTATTGCCCCCAACCCTCGTCCTTTTTCAGGATACTATATATATATTTTTGGTGTATTTGTCTTGGGCTTTTGTTTTCGCCTCGCTTCCTTCTTTGATTTCGCCACTGTTTTTCCAGATTTCCTTTCCTTTTTTTTTGCCCTGCCAGTGCATTTATTTCACTTGATTTTCAAACAAAATTTATAAGTTGCGCGGCGCATCGTTTATTTTGTTTTAATAGCAAAGCAATTTCCAAAAAGTAAAGACATTACCGAAAAGGAACCGTGAACGTGTGTGTATTTGTGTGGAGGCTTGCCAAAGGCCTGAAAGCATCCTGCAGCAATTTTTTGGGCCAGCTTACCTCGAAGAGGAAGTTGAACAAAAGAATTTAGTTTCCTTTTTGTGCAAGGACACGAACTAGCGATGCAGAAAGCTGCAAGAAGGAACTTGTACTCCTAGAGATTCCAGAAGAAAAACATATGATTACCATAATTGAAGAGTCCTCGCCGATTGCTGACCCCGTGACCGGAAACAGCTCGTAATTGCCATTTCACAAGAGTCCCGTCCCTGGCACTTGAATACAGTTGGCAATAAGTTCACCAACAGGACTCCAACTCAATTGAACTGAATCGATTTAATGTGAAAAGCCATGGGGTTTTCTTTAGAAACCATTTCAATGGGTAGCCAGGAGGGATACGTTCATGTAGTGTGACCAGCTGTTGTCTTCGTTACTCGGATAACAATCACAAATGGCTTGTTACAATAACTACAGGCTGTGTGTGTCCTGGGACCTCCTTATCAGTAACGGCAAAGTCAATTTGGTGGGGCCAACACACACACACATGTCCGGGTTCGCACGAGTCGATATTAATAAACACTTAAGTTGAGCGACTTGAGGCTGAAGGACAGGACAGGACAGCACAGGACAGGTCCTGCGACCGCAGAACAATGTCCCCCGGAATCGTGATCCAGAATGGCAAACACATGTGACTGAAAATGAATGGGCATCGTTTATGGAAGCAACCACAAGTAAGACACGATACGGGCCAAGGAGGTATCCCTCTAGATGTAAGATATTAAATTCAACTGCCAGACGGTTGCCAAATAATGCGTATTTCATTAGAAGCCAAACAGAAAATGGCGACAAAACGGCACAAAGCAAATTGCGACCTCGAATCGGATCCCTAGTAGTAGTAGAGACACTGAAGACTATTTTTCACTCAGCCTAATGAGATGTTCTTATGGGAACATTCATCTTCATCCATCTTGAGGCACCGCAGCCCATTCTTTTATGAATTATTGTAGATGATGTTCGACAATAGTAATCAAAATTGAAATGACAATTCTGTTTATTCGTTGCGAGTTCATCAAAACGTTGCTTTAAGCTGCTTCTTTATTTCGAAGGATGTGTCCCAATGAGGTTCTAGGTTGTGGTTATGGGAAAAATGTATGCAGATCAAGAAGACCCAACTATGGCCAATTAGATAGGTCATTGTTGCAACCCAATTTGGTAACTGAAACTCCTTTTGGTATTTTTGCATCATCCTGCCACCAGGACCTACTCCTCTGAGAAGACCCAGACCCATCAATTGTTTCCCTTTACAGACAGGACCTGGCAAGGGGTCCTCTGATCATGGTGGGACTCTCTGTGTCTGTGTGTGTGAGCAAAATTAATTATACACGCATGCATAGACAAAGAACAAAGGAGCAGAGACGGCATATCGGGTTGGGGGGAGTCACCTCATAATAATCACTGGTGGCATGTGCTAATACGATAATGGTCGACCAGTTGGCAGGTTTTATTTCCCGCAGACCAGCACCGTATCCTTTCACAGGAGTCAGTGCTGCCAAAAAGGCAGCAAGAAAAGAGCCAAAAATTAAGATAAATATACAATAAATAGGAATTCAGTAAGGGTTTGTAAATAATTTTTGTTTGGCTAAAAATATTTTTGAAAAAAATATATTTTAGTTGCAAATAAATCAGTTCAAGATGTGAATTTTTAAAATAATTTACTTAATCGAAATATTTCTGTTCATTTCAGGAACTGTTCTGTGCAGAATTCCATTTCTTTCATTAAGTAAGTACAAGTATACTTGAATAAGTGTTGTAAAACTACAAATAGTGTTAAAAGCACGTTAAATTTCTGTCTAAAAACCTGACAATTGTTCAACACTGCTGGGCAATACTCTTATTCTCCAGCTGTGCTTTTGCTGATATCCAGTAAAAATAAGACAAAAATGGAATGCCAGATTTCTGGTAAAGGATTTTCCACACTTTTCCTTTGACCAACTAGCAAATCCTTTAAACAAAAATTAATCTCCAGAAAATGATAAACAATAAATTCAAAAATAAGATTCAAAGTAGGCCAAACATTAAGCACTAGATATTCCTTGGTCGAGTTATCCTTTATCTTCGTCCCATTTTTGTTTTTGTTTTCCTCCTTTTTGCTATCTGTTTTATTACCTTTTTGCTATTTATTTATTACCACTAAAAGCTCACACACACACACACACCTATGGCATGTGCACATGCTACGTTCCAGATATTCCGCACTTCCGGCACGCCCACCTCAAGCACCGCCCCGCCGCCCATCGTTTGCCACCCCCTCTTTTGGTGCTCGCTCGCATTTTGAGGCCCCATAAACAAATATATTAAATTTTAATGCTTAATTTATGTGCAGATTAATTTCGTACAATTTTCGAGGCCCAGATTAGTTTTTCCGCCGCCCTCCCATGGCCACGGAACGTTAGTTCCCAAAAATTCGGATATCTCAGAGGGCGGGAACTTCCTTTTAAACGCTTGTTAAATTAATTTTGTATGAATTTCGTCCTTAATGTGCCCCCCCCCCCCAAAAAAAAAAAAAAGTGAGGAAGTTGGGAAGACCACAGGCGGTGTTTTAAATAGAAATATATAGCATGGCGTTATGCAGCTTATTGTTTTATTAAGAGATTTTCTTAGAAGAGAAAATAAGCGTAGTTTTTGTCCAGTAGCTACCCTTTTGTAATTTATTTTGTAAGTGTCCTTTTCAATTTACTCAATAATTTGGCGTAAAAATATGTTGAAATAATATGAAAAATTATTTTTCCTTTTTTTTTTAAAACATAATTCAGTTAATTTGTGAGATTTTGGTTTTATAAAGTATTTAGCTATCCTCCAGCCATGCCATTACATCCTCAATTGTCATGTGGAAATCCTCATTGTCGCTTTCATCGTATTCATCACGATTGTCCAGAATCCTATTGACATCTTCGTCGCTCTTATCGCTCTCCTCATCCTCCTCCTCATCATCCTGAGTTTCCCAACTTCCGTCATCGGTCTCATCGCCATCACCGAAATGTAATTCAAGGAGACTACCGTCACCCACAATGGTTTGATCCATCTCAGAGCCATCGGATGGTACTTTAGTCTTCTCAGAATCATCGTCACTTTCACCATCAGGGAGTTGAGTCAGGTAATCGGGACCAAACAACAAATCATCCGCTGAACCCAGATCACTGTCCTCGCCAACATCACCATCACCATCACCATCACCATCACCTTCAGGGAGCATTTCCCGGAAGTGTTTATTCCGCAATCGTAGGCGGTTCCTTGGCTTCTTGGACTTCTTGGTGGCCTTAATATTGGAAAATGATGAAGATGGAGACGGAACCGGTGGTGGTGATGGCGGTGGCGATGGACACAGCAACGGTGGCTCCTCCGATTCCACCTCTTCAACGGGTGGAGCCACATGAGTTGGTGTTCCGGTGACCACAAGGAGATTACTACCCGTTGAGCCCTGCACTTGGGGCATGGTTATGACCAGTTCGGATTGATCTTCCATTTGCAGTGTTAACTTTTCAATGCCATTCATTGGTGAGAGTGAAAGCTTATTTAATGTGGTCTGAAGGCGTTTCTCCTCCATGGGAGCAGAAGCAGGAACCCGCTTATATTTCCGACGCATTGAACCCTTGCCACCGATGCGTACAGCATTCTCGATTGTCTTGAATTTGGATTGATTATTCATGGCGGCTTTGGATCCAAAGGGTATTAAGAAATGTATATATAGGAATTTGTAATTTTTTGTAAATTTGTTACTTTTCAACGATTGTGTGTGTGTGTGTGCGTGTGTGAGTGTGTGTGGAAAATTTGTTCCTTTTTTAACGTACTGAAAAAATTATGAAAATTTTTTTTTATTCTGATTGATTTACAACGATCGCTTCGAGACGAATTTACGACTGAAGGTATGTGGATAAGGTATTCCCTATGGAGGGAAGAAGCTTGAAGGTTTAAGCAAGGCTTACTTATAGTTATTTTTCATATAAAATAAATCTATATATACTATGGGATCTTTTAGAAAAGTAACCTATAAAGGCTCATTTAACCCATGATGAACACATTATTTGGTATTTTATGCCCCTGCAACCTCTCCGACCTCTTCGCACTCTCAGTGCAATAAGCGTTTTATTTGATTTTATTTGTTTTAAATGCCCTTCTCTGGCCTTTATAACCACAACCCCACAAAACTGGGCACAGTTCAGCCGGCGGCTGTTTGCTTGGCGCAGTGGAATGTTTTTTTTTTTGCAGTCACTGTTACCAGCGATGCAGCCGCGCAAAGAGCCCGCGGCATTTTGGATGCTGCTCACTTTGGGTTTGTATTTCAGAGATGGGTGTGTGTGGGTTGTGTGTATCTCTCCTCCACGCGGACAATCTTCTTTTGGCACAAAAGCAGCACAGTTGTCAATAGGAAAGAGAGAGAGAGAGAGAGAGAGCTGGGGAAAGCTTTAACTTTGTTGCTGCACTTTTTCCCCGGCTGGGAAATGAGAAAGTTTTGGGGGGCGAGCTTAGCACTCGGCAGAAAATGCAGCACACAAAAATGAGGTCATTGTTATGCCCTATAAACGTGGCTTGCATTCAGGGAGAAGGTGCTTACCATAGCCATAAAATCGGTCAACTTCATTTTGAGACATTTAAAATAAGAAGAGAACAATGTAGGCAACAGGAAAATGTGCTTAGGTTTTAGGGAAAAACAAGCCTGTGCAATGGCTTCATTTAGGCAGGTTCTGGCTTAAAAATCAAAAATAAATAATAATTTTAGGTACATATACTCCCCAAACACTTATAAAATACTAAGCAAAACCTCTCCAGGCGACCCAATCTAGCATAGACTTTAGTAAAGAGCATTGAAAAGTCACCTTGGTGTGGTATCCTTCCGCTCGCTTGTAAACAGAGAGAATGAGTTGAGTGAATGAGAACTGCCGAACATATCCTGACCGCATTACAAACTGCCAAAATGACCAGAAAAAAGGTGAAAGTCTGGCAACAAGGGATGCCCGGGTTTGTTCCAGGGGAAACTCAGCCTCAGCATTTTGGTTTGAAATATTTTCTGCAATGCTGCACACTTTGGCCAAAAAAAGGGACGATGGACGAAGGACGAGGGACGACCGCCTCACCTTTGCCGGCCACGCCCCCGACTTTACCAGGAGCGAATGTTTCCAGTCTTTGAGTTTTTCCGATGCTCGAGTAGCATTTTGTTAGATCATTTTAGGTTTTTTCTTTTTTTACTTGTTTTGTGATTTATAACAAGTGCCAGAGGCGGAATAAAGAAGGAAAAAGGACGAAAAGGATATTGAAGGAGCAGGAGAAGGAGAACTATGGCAGTGGCATAATATACAGTTTGTGTTTTCAATGAGTGTCAGCAAGTGCCTTTGGAGTTATGTCAGCGGGTGGGGGAAAGTCCAAGGCTCAAGCAAACTCAAGTAAAATCCGGAAAAACTCAATGAAGGCGGAAAGGGAAAAAACCGAAGGCGAAGGAGGTAAGCCAGCTGGCGATGACTACATCCTGATTGTGTTGACCACAGTGCCAAAGTGCCCGGGCATCCTTGGGAGCGGAACTCAATTGCAAATCACAAAAATTGCAAGGATTTCGATGCCCCAAACTCAATGGAAATGCACGGAAGTGCTCAGAGCAACTTAATTTCAATTTATCAATTGTTAAAGTTATAAGTCAAAAAGATTCACTTGATAAATTAACAAGTACTTTTGAGTAATTTGCTAATAATGAACTTTAGCACCTTTTCAAAGGCTTTGAGCTAGATGAAACCCACAAAGCAGCTTTGCAATCGCATCGACAGAATGTTAATTGAAAAAAGAGAAAAGGACCCATTAGCTGCACATAGTACTCTCTCTCTCTCTCTCTCTGGTTATCCTTTCTCTGTCTGTCTGTGTCCTGCCATATCTCCCTGTCTCTTAATTTCCCCTCCACTTGCTCACAAAGCATTTGAGCTGTCAGCTGCTGGGGACAAACAAAGGACCAAACAAATGAACAATTGTCACCTTCAACGTATACGGATAGGGGGTTGGGGGAAGGACCGGGGTGGCTTAAAATAACCCTCCCCCCTGAATGTGTGTGTGTGTGTGTGTGTGTGTGTGTGTGTGTGTGTAGAGCCCAGCATATGAGAACGTCTCCGTTCATCTGAAAAATGCGCCAAGTGTGCAGATAATAATAGCTACACTAAAGGGAAAATTTCCAAATAGTCAAGGAAATTAATAGATATTGCAAGGAAATTGGGGAAATATAAGAGCTTATTTAGGAAAAATAAATATAAGACAATGCTAGGATTAAGATACATAACGCCAATCTGTTTTTTAGTGCTCGAACTTTGATGCTAAGCTCTTTTTTTAAGTATTATTCAGAAATATTTAGATTGAGATAGAGAAAGAGCGCTGTTTAGCATACATATTTCCAATCCAACGTATTCCCAAACATTCTAGATCTGTCTGGCTGCATACAATTTCGTAATACTCCAAGCTCCCTTTCAAAATATTATTGAAAAGCCAGAGAAAGATAAACAGAACTCTATAAAGCTAGCTTCTCTCTAACTTGTATAGTGTTTGTGTGTGTACACATTTTCTTTAGAATTCTAGATCTATCTGGCTGAAGACATTCTTGCATTCTCACTCTATATATATATTTTTAGATTCAAAAACTCTTCAATTTTGACGAGTGAAATGCTTCAATTTCCTTGGCTTACTCAAAGCAATTTAAATTAATGCTTGTTCCTCATCTTATTATTTTTGATGGTTTTTAGAATTATTTAATAATTTTCCATAATTCTACCTATCAATAAACTCCACTGAAACTCAATTGAAACCCCCTTTTTATGCTCAGTGTACCCCAGCTCAAGTTGCTGGTAGTGTCTGCTGAGTGTGTAGGCATTCTTACTTAAGGAGCTAAAGAGCTCAGACCCAAAGAGCTTCTGCTTGGACACTTTAAGTTGATTAATTGGAAATTTTAAGAAAAACAAACACGCTGCTTGGTCCAGGCTTAAAGCCAGAGTTTTCCAAAAAGGGGAAAAAGCAGGCAAGAAAATATATATACAACTGAATGAGCAGATGCCGTTCAGCTGGGCAAAATTAAATTAAGCAAATGCTTAACTGTCAACCATACACACACACACACACACACCCGAATACACTGAAACAAAAGAAAACCTGCACCGACACTTTGTGGGTGTGTGTGGGTGGATTGAGGGAGGAAAATGGATTTTGGGGCTTTTTTCTGAGGCTGAGTGAACGATTTGCTGGCCGTTTTTTTTCCTGTCACGCGCGCTTTGTTTGCCATTTTGAAAAATGCCCAATGCATACATGCAGAGTTGGCCAAGGAGTGTTGGCCACACACACACACACATGTACACACAGACAGTGTGTGCTCACGTCCTGGCCATAACTGAAATTCAGGCCTTAAAGCTCCAGAGACGGAACTCTCCTGGCTAAAAGCAGAGAAAGAAAAGCTTATACAGAAACGGATAAACCAGACATTGTCCGACACAGACACACACACACACACACACACACACACACACACACACACACACACACACACACAGTGTGCTGTTCATATTTACGTCACCGAAAATGCTTAACCCGTTTATGCCATTAAAAGGATTTCACAGGACACTGGAGCCGAACCCAAATAGGAAATAGGCAAAAAAAAAAAAAGGAAAAGGGGTTAATGAACGTGCCTTGGTCAAGAAAAAAAGTTCCAGGGACATGAAAATTGCACAGACCACTAGATTTTCCTTAATTATCGATTTGAATTTGCAAAAGGAATTGAAATTTAAGCTGGTGATATCTTAAAAACCTTTTAATTTAATTAAATTTTAATTATTTTTGGAAACTCTTCATTGAGTTGAGTTTTTGATTTGCCAACTCCCAGCATCCTTTCCTAATTATTATTATTACTATTATTGTTTTTAATTTAATTTAATTGTTATTATACATACACTGGATAACATAGCTCTTCAGCTTGGAGCACATTTCCACATATTTTAAACGCTACTGACCAAACCCCGCCCCCTCGAGGATGTTAGCAACTATTTTTAGTGCCCAAGTTTCTTAATAAATTTTCCAAAGCCGTTCTTTTATGATTATTTGAAAGTGGGCCCGGACAAGGACGAAAAGGACGAGGAAGAGGTGCAAAAAAGGCGGAGAAGCCAGCATGTTTTGTGGGCCTTGTGCGTGGCGAAATGAAAAGTTTACCAATGTGGCCGGGATACCATGCACTTGGCCCTGGCGTTTTTTTTTTGCGAGTCAAATAAAAATGAAATCGGCATATAAAACACGACAAGTGGGCGCCATTAAGGCGTCCAAGGGTAAGAGAGGTAAAACTCTGGCTTAAAGTGTTCTGTGCGTGTTGTAAAAACGGAAACGGAAACGGAAAAGCAATCAAACTTTAAGCGAAAAGAAATATAATGAATTAGGGGGAATCACTTGGTACAACTATTACCTGGCTCTCTCTCTCATTACTATCATTACTGTCATTACTCTCATTACTCTCATTACATTACATTATTTGCTTTCATGGAGTACATCTTAAAGCTGGCTGCACCTTAGGGTGTGACGCCCAAGTTGGCTTCCTTTCGTGCTATTTATTTATTTGTTTATCTATTTGTGTTTCACTCTCTCTCTCTTGCCTTGCCTTGCCTTGCCTGCTTTCCCAGGGTAAACAAGTTTTCCCAACCCCCCCTCCATGATGATATTTTTTCGGTCAATATCAATATGTGGGTGGGTGCCCCCTTTACGAGGACACCTGCATATTTATCCAGCATGCGAGCGAAAAATATTTTCGCATACAAAAATGCAAACTGTGGGAAAATAGGGGCGTAGTGTGTGTGTGTGTGTGGGGGGTGTGGCTGAACTAAAAGCGCATGAAGCATAAATTTCGCATTAACGTAAAGCGCGAGAAAAAAAATGGAAAAAGGAAAAGTGCAGAATGGATGGAGCCCAGGGTAAGGTACAGGGAGCGACACAAAAATATGCAATAATAATGCCAAAAATAAATACCAAAAAATATACCAGCACACACACACACACACACACACACTCTCTCTTTTTAACAACAATATCATCGCGGGCTTTGGGTGGCCGGGAATAAAAAAGTAAATAGAAGAAAGGATGCTGAAGGAAAGAAAAAGGCAAAGGGGCATTTGGGCGGAAATGCAAAGCACAAGCTTGCCTAGATTACTCATACGCCCCGTAGCTAGAATCCTTGCCAGGTACAGGCAAAAGGATGCTGCCAGAGGGACAAAACAGAGCTGACAGGGTGACCAAAGTAGAAAAATAAAAATAGAGAAATAAAAGTGAATCCTTTCCTTAATAAAGAAAACTATTTTTATAAGGTGTCTGAAAATGGCAACGTAATGGAGACTTGGATTTAAACTAAATGACACCATTTTTGGGTCAAGGGAATTTCTTTAAGTAATTTATTTACTTTTGCTCAACTCATAATATTTAATTTATTAATATTTGTTTGGTGTTCTAAGTACTTGAGAGAATTCTGCGGCTTGTTCTGTTGTTAGTGTCTTATCCACGCTGTTCTTGATAGTTTTTAGAGCGCACTATACACACACACAGGGATACACAAGGATACACAAGGATACACTAGGATATACTACATATATGTGCAGGGAGAATGGCGCTTAGGCAAATCCTAGTATCCAGAGGAATACTTCTCAGGTAGAAGCGGCTGATGATGATGTGGTTGACTCCTACAGCTCTTGCTCCTGCTTCTGCTCCTGCTCCTTCTTCGTGTCCTGCCCATGCTAACAACGTTTGACAAACAACAACAGGACCGCAGAGCAGAGCAGAGCAGAGAGCGAAGCAAAATACTGATACGCTTATGCTTAAGTTGGCAAATAACACACACTTTTTATGTGCTGATATCATTATAAATGTGCTCCTAGTAATACACTCAAAGCGGTGCCGGGCACAGGAGACATTTGCAAAACATTATTATGCAGGATGCTCCTCTCTCTTTGCGTGTGTGTAGACTTTGAGCAGGTGTGTGTGTGTGTGTGTACCTGGCAAAGACAAACTTCAAACACAAGCAGAATAACAAAAGAGAACGGGGGCAAAAGTCCTGCCAATATTGTATAGCCTTATTTTTTGGGCATCGTTAGCGAAGGCTAGCAAAGATTCCTAATGATTTAAGTTTATTAAATTGGGCAAGTTGCAATTATTATTGGGAAGAAGCATTATGTTTAAAGTCAGGAAAATATATACATTTGGGTTAAACAATCCAATAGCTAAATGGTAGGAATAAAAATACCTAAATATTTGCAAGTCTTTTGAATGCTAAATCGATTATTAATTGGAAATAATATCTATAAAGGCAGGCAATACTTTAATAATTGAACTAGCTAAATAGGTACAAACAGGAATACCTTCACATAATTATTAACTAAACCTTGTTTAAGCTTTGTTAATTCCCCACTCATTTTTAGAGCCTTATTACTTATTACACTACTCTTCCTCCACAGCAGCTTTATAAATCTACAAAACAAGAATCCTACATCCATCCGTGGTCCGATCTGCTCAATTTCCCCCCGATGTTCCCATTTTATTTGTCCCTAATTTTTCTCATTTTCAAGCGTTTTGAGCGTGTTTATGGCCATGTCCTTGTTCCCCTTCTCCCTGCTCCCTGCTCCTGTTCCACTCGCTAGAGTCTCGTTATTTGCCAAATGGCATGTGGCACATATGACACATGCCACATCTGGCTGCTTAATGCACTCGCTGGCAACTAAATGCGGCATGCGGCATGCGTAATGAGTGCCTATCTGCGGCTCAGTTCGTGTGTGTGTGTGAGTCTGTGCTACGACAGAAAGTATTGCCTACTTTTTGGGGTCGACTTTTGTTGCGGTTGTGCGAGGACAACTTTAATCACTTTTGCTGCCTGATTTGTGGTTCCGGGGCATTGTCACTTATAACAACACTTGAAACACTGCATATTGTTGCCCGGCCACAGGGGCACTCGCTTTGGGTTAATGTGGGCTAAGGCGCAGCCCCGCAAAAATGTAAATGTAAATTGTAAATGGGAATGGCTCCTCTCCTTTCTCCTTTTCTTTCCTTTCTCTCTAGAGCGTATTACATGTGCCTGTTAAGTAGTTAACGCTGTTGCTGTTGTTGCTTACACTCTGGCTTCTCATGCGTTCATTGGCAGCAGCTAGGAGCTGGGAGCCAGGAGGAGCCAGTAGAAAGGACCTAGAAGGAGTCAAGCAGCCAAAGGAACCAAGCAACCAGGCAACCGAGCAACCAGACAAACAACAGTTTTGCATTAGTATGCGTCTCGTTCCGGCCTTGTCGCCATTTGGCTTTTGCATTCGGGAGTTCCCCCCCTCTACGAGTGCACTCTATTTCCCACCGCCATTGTTTGCTCCCAGAGACCCAGACATTTTTTTTGTTAATTTAATGGCAATGGCAACGCATGGCGACCCAAATTGAGACTGCGACAAAAAGCTAAACGGCAGCATATCCATATTTAATTAGGAATGTAAGCCACAAGTATTTACGTATTCAACGTTATGGGTTTAGGCATGGCAACCTTGAACTCATAGTTGTTATATTTGAGAAAATAACTCTTCAAGAACAGTGGAAAAACCCTAAGCGTTATTCTTTATCAACCTTTAGTCAGGATTTTAGGCAAATCAAATCGAGTTTATGTTAAAATAGTATTCCCTGGAATTATCACAACTTTCCTTTGTTTATGAAAGCATATTTTCTTGTCTTTCCCTGGTCCCGTTAAAGTCTCTTTCTCTCACTGTGTGAGTTAATAATGTATTTTGGCCAGGACACAGACACATTAGGCCCATGCCGGGGCCCGACTTGAGACCCTCAAAGAGTTTTGCCATGGCATATGTTTCTTTTTTAGGGGTAGAGAGGGTGCAAAAAAACAGCGTTCTTCTTGTTGCTATTAAAACGCAATTTTAATTTTGCGCCAACATTAAGCACACATCAAACCGGCCCCACTGCGAGTGTGTGTGTGTCTGTCTTGGGCGGCCTTGACTCTTTTTGTTGTGTATGTGTGTGTGTGGCAAAAAGGGGCAAAATATGCGGCATTTGAAAAATCTTACACCAAGGGAAAAACATAACAAAAAAACCAACAGATAACAGAAAATGGAAAATTACGGGGGAGAAAAAACAAAAAAAAAAATAAAAGGTGAGGAAAGGCAAGCTGTGCCATGCCAAGGAAATATTTTAATCTCAAATTTTGACGCGAGCCAAGAAAATGAAGCAAAAGAATGAAAGGAGCCGAGAAAGAAAACCGAGAACATGAACATTAATTAAGGTATATAAACCTGATTGTGATTGGGAAGGTGGTGGGCAAAGGATTCGCCAGTCAAGAAAAAAGAAAAAGACGCTTTTTGGGGAATGAAATGTGACAGCTTCATCATTATCATCAGCGGAAGACCGAGGTTAATTACATAATAACCTTTGAAATGTAATTAAGCGTAGACACTCCGTGGAGAGCTTGTGTGTGTATGTATATTTAGCACACACGCACTCCCAAGCAATCCCAGACACATGAATATTGCATCGATATGAAGGACCTTATGGCACTATATCGGTGACGGGCATTGTCATAAGTGCTCATGTTACACAGCCTCTGTGCGTCCTTGGCAGACGACTCTGAGTTACCCCCCAGACCAGATCAGAGAGAGAGAAGCATTTCCTTCCCAGCTAATGACGGAAATTGATGAGCTGGGACTAATTTGGTTAGCCTGACGGCGGTTTTAGTTGCCTCAATGAATGCCATGCAAATGCGATTCCCAATTCACTGCCGAAATATCCCATTTCGCACCGCGTCGCAGCTCCAATCGCATGGCTGAGCACCATATCAGAGCCTTTGGGGTTTATAATCTCCCGATATATATAATGGCATCTCCTTGTAAGAGTCATTTTGTAAACTTACAAGTAAGACTTTAAGGACCAAGGAGGCATTTATTTTGAAGATGGAATCTTTTCATTATCTTTGTTTAATTTCCATAGCTAGTTTCAATTTGTACAAAATAAATTTGATACATTTTCTTTCCCCTCAAATACCCAGCACTTTGGTAATTTCAGACTTTGAAAGCTCTTCTTTAGCAACAAGCCAGGAAGGCAAAAAAGAACCCCCATGATGTGGGAGGTCCTTGGGAAGTAGTTTTTCTGCAGCTCTGTTCAACAGAAGACATGTGTAATATGTCAAAAATGTAAACTAGCATTAGTCTCCCAGCAAGGAAGGCCACTGGGAAAATGAGTACGAACAGCTTGGCAGACTCTCAAAATCAAACTCATTGGGGTTTCATACAGGAAAACAAAAGAAAGAAAGATAGAGGTGATGGAACTTGGACAGAATCCAGCTAAGACTTTGGACAGGGCACTCTATATATTCGTAAAAGTATACAATTTGTAGACACTCTTTGGAGTTCTTTAAGGAAAGATGTTACCTAAGAGTAGAGGTATAAATATTAAGATATATTCCTTACATGTTCTATAATAATATATTCTATAATGATATGCTGAGCCCACTCTCCTCACCTTACTCAATCATTTACTTCAATCACTGTACTCAACTCTAGAATAAAATGCTTTGCCCTGAACTACTATCGTTATCCTTATCCTCACTTTTTTATTCTTTAACCGCAGTTACTGCTACTCCACATCACTCATACGCCATGGTGGCCTGCATCAGCAATTGACCTAGAAGTAAACCAGCCTAATGTTTAATTAAACAGCTCGTCGTCTGATAAACGAGTCGCTGCCTCGTTGACTTTCTCACACACATAACACGGCTGCCGATGCGAATGCGGATGCGGAAGCGGAAGCGGGAAAAAAAGGACTCCCAGGGTAGCGGGTGTGTTTACAAGGATTCGCCATATCTTTAGCCAGCCTGTTTGTTGATTTTGTTGTTGTCAGCACGTTTGTCGAGCACTGTGTCCGCGTTGTCACGGCGGCTGCACTTATCGGCAGAAGGTGCTATGCCGACAGCAACATCAGCAGCAGCAGCAGCTGAAGCAGCAGCAGCAGCTGAAGCAGCAGCAGCAACAGCAGTAGCAGTAGCAACTGCAGCAGCAACAGCAGCAGCAACAACAGCAGCGGCTGAAGCAGCAGCAGCAACACCAACAGCAGCAGTAGCAGCAGCGCAGCAGTAGTAGCAGCAGCAACAGCAGCCACAGCAGCAGCAGCAGCCACAGCAGCAGCAGCAGCAGCAACAACAGCAGCAGCAACAGCAACACCAGCCGCAATAACAGCAACACCAGCAACACCAGCAGCAACAGCAGCAACAGCAGCAACAGCAACAGCAGCAGCAGCAGCAGCAGCAGATACTGCGACAGCGCAAATATGGCGGAAGGAAGCAGATTAACACGGCAACCAGATACCAATAACTACAGCAACAGCAACAGGAGCGAGAGCTGTGAAAGCCAAACAAAAACAATCGATGATAGTCCCCTTTTAAGGTGGGTTGGAAAAAGGTAAAACCAAAAAGTATATATAAATATATTTTAATATATATTTATATAACACCGAGACAAAGGCTGCCAAGCCTAATATAGGCATTTAAGTAGTTAAAAATAATAGGCATGTAATCGGTATTCGAGAGAGAGAGAGGAAATTGCTTGGTAATCAGGGAAATTATAAAGCTTCAAGATAGGGAAATTATATAGGAAATATATATATTTATATATGAATAATCATAAATATATATATTGCTTTATATTCATCGAACTTCCTTCTCGTTACTAATTGCTTTGAGGCTCATTTTCTGTCAGTGTGTCGTTTACTCCTTGTTCACTCCCCATATATCCTTTTGCTTTCCTTTTTTTGTCCTCGTTCGCCTGCACACACCCACACACACACACACACCTCGCACACACACACTCGTAACTGCGGATGGAGCCAAGCGCCACCTAGCATTGTATTTTTTTGTCATTGATTTCAGTTTATCTCCTCCGCCTTCGAATAATGTGTGTGTATGGAGTGTGTGTGTTGGTGTGTGTGTTGCGTGTTGAAGCCTGACTGTGTGTGTGTGCGTTTCGCTTGGGCTGCGCACACTTTAAACTGTTACGCACACTTTTGTGGAAGACCGACTTTTTGAGGAGCGGGAAAATGTGCCTTGCCTTTCATTTAATTGCTGCCCGCCCGCGATTTAATTCGAACTCATTTCCAATCACGCACATGCCATGGTTCAGGCAGGGGGGAAGGGGGGATATGGAGTGGCAGAAAGGGGGGGAAGAGGTTACATAGCCTGTCGCCACATGCAACTGAAACTACGGCTACGAATTTTCCCAGGAAAAGCCACACAAAATGTAAATGGTAACGAAGGCTAAAAGCCCTTTTAAATAGGTAAAATAAAAGGGGATTGTTTTACTCTATTAAAAAGATTTTTTATATTATTAATTTGTATAATATTTATATTTTATATTAGTTATTTTCAACAAGATTAAAGTCAAAAGAGTCCTAGAAGCTCCCAAGTCTGTACTTTGTGACTTTGATGGAATAAGAACCAAGGAAAGAATGAAGTAAGACGAGTTTAAAGAAGTTTACTGATTAGTTTTCGGGGTGAAAGCGAACTTCTTTGATCAAATATATCTATATCATGTACATATATCTTTAAACCCTCTATATATATCTTCCTTCAAATTATATAACCTCATCTCTCTTCCTGCATCCCTCGACCTTGTCAGTGGCTGCGGAAATTGTGGCACTTGAAGCCTGTTTCACGATTTAATTGCACTGCGAGGAGAGTGCACAGGGAAAATGAAAGGAAAATGCTGGGGGAAAATCATAGCAGGGAAAAAAGCTGTGCCTGGTGCTGGGAACTGGGGACTGGGGATTGGGGACTGGCACATTAGTTCCGTCTGACAACATCATTAATCCGCGACTCTGTTAAGCCGGCTGAAACGCACACAACACCAAAAACTACAATAAATAAACGCAGTCGAAAGCCAGTTTTCAACGTGGTCGTAATGACTGCAAATGTGAATGTGAGTGTGTGACACTCTGATTCAAATTCAGATTCCGATTCTCGATTCTCTCATACACATTCTCATTCCAAATTCGAAATGCGGGGATTCGAAATCAGTTTTCCCAATGGGCCTGTTCCGCTGCCCGCTGAACATGCAAATCAAATTGAAAATTGGCCCAACACAACGCTGGCCAGCAACGCCTGGCATCATCATTATTTTGCATTACATTTTGCAGCAGTTGTGCGTGTGGCAATAATTCGCGAAAATAGCCAGCTACAAATCCCATTAAATGGACAGAAAGCGAAAAAGTAATGCACAAAAGCGGAAAGGCAGAGGCAGAGGCTTCGAATCTGTGCCGGGGAATCAATGTAATGAACGGTCACCGCAGAGTGAAAACAAATCGCAGGCATCGGGCATCACAGAGGAAATAAAAAAAATCTTTAGTAAATTTTTAATTAATTTTAAGAGAGGAAAATAATTAGCACATAAGCTGAAAGGGAAACTACTCTCAGTGGAGAGTTGTTTACTAGGTTTAAAGTTAGGCTATGAAATGTAAAGATGCGCAAGGATTTCTTTCTGATAGGGTTGCAATTAAAATAATGAATATATGTACAAATAATAATAAATAAAGGAGAAATAATAAAGCTATTTGTCTGTGTGAATATAGTTTAATATATATCACTTAAGTAACCAAAGAATCAATAAAGAAATATGGGTTACAGAACCTATTTAAAGATATTTAATTTTTACTGAACTGAATTCAAGGCATATATATTCATTTAGAATAATTTATAGATTCTAATTGATCAATTTCTTTATCCTAATATCCTTTAAAGTTCAAACTAAAGCTGTAATACACTTCTTTAATAAGTAATAATCAATACCTTACTGAAATTCATTTAGAAACATAATTATTTAAGATGTTTTCACTGCAATTCTCTTAACTTATCAATAAAATATAATATTTCTCCCACTAAATAAAGTATCTCTTTTTCTTTCAGTGCATTCACACATCCCTACCAACTTTCCCCTCTGGACTACGCTTGTTCCAACTGCCAAGGATGAACTTGTCCTGACGATTAGGGATTGCTTTAATTGTTTCAATCAATGTTGCATACTTTCGGGAGAATCAACTAACTGACAAGTTTCCACTGCCGCTGCCGCTGTTTACAACTTTCAGTTAAACTTTACTCAGCAATTACCAACCCTGCAGGCCCAGAACCTCATCCTCCTCACTCTCTGTCTGTGGCTGATGAGCAAACAAACATCGGGAAATCGGGACATCCGCCCCATCCTTCCATCCAGCCCCATTCGCACCATGAATATGCAAAAGCGGACAGGACAGGACAGGACAGCAGTGTCGCACAGCCGGAGGGGCGTGGCTGTGGCATAACTAGCGTTTAACATTAATAAAAATTTGTAGTCAGCAGGTGGTGCCATGACTGAGGAAAAATGCTACAAAAAAAAATGGAGAAGAAACAATAAAGGACAGCAAAAAGGGGAAGATGACTTCAGAAAGCCGAATCATAAATGCCCTTGCATAGATTCCTATCATAGCTATAAGATTTTGTCATATGTATGTTAAATAAAAATGTATTTTTATAAATAAATTATATTTTAAACAGGAAAGAAAACTAATTTCGGGAGGAAGAATAATATAATACCTTTCATTTTGCATTTGATTTATAAGATCGAATCGGAAATTAATCCAAAATAAGGTTTGCATCAATATATATCCATAGTTTTATATGATATTTTTTCTCTACAAATCAAATCTTTAAAAACTCAAAACTAAGCCAAAAAAGGATTAAATTTAAATCGGATTGCTTTCCTATGTTAGTTTTTTTTAGGATAAGAAATCTGCAAAATCCATTTATAATTTAATATAATTTAAAAATTTGCGATTTTTTTTCATAATTTTAACGGTATAACCCCTTAAAAATTCTTAAAAAATTTAATAAATTTCTTTTGTGCCAAATAATGTCTAGAAAAATTCGCCTTTTGATGCTGATCAAGAATATATATGGTTTATAGGGTTGGAAATGACTCCATCACTAATTTGTAAGCCTCTGACTGAAACTATAATCATTTCAAGGGTTAAGAAATTATAAATGAATTACAGAAAATATAATCTCCTTAAATGATATAAATACAAAAATTTACCCCAACTACAAAATAAATCACTGAAAGTAAGACTATTTTTAGATATTTAAAGGAAAGATTATACGTAGTCTGTTGGACAATGGTGCGTATACGTGATATTCAATGTTGGTTGGGGACGATATTACGTATACGTAAAGATTTTTTTATATTGGGTATCAAAGCTTTAAAAATCCATAGCTAAGCCAAAAATGCATTAAATACAATTCGGAAAGCTGTTCTGTGTTAGTTGTTATGGGGTTAATAAATCTGTAAGCACAATTTAAAGTTTTGAAAAAATTTAAAATTTTCGAATTTTTTACATAAATTTTGACCATGTAACCCCTTATAAAATTTTCAAAAAATTTAATAATTTTTTTTTTGTGCCAAATAATGGCTAGAAAGATTCGTCTGTTGATGCTCATCAAGAATATATATGATTTATAGGGTCGGAAATGATTTTTTCACAGCGTTATACACGTCTGACCAAAATTATTTTACCCTTCAAGGGTAATTAACTATGATCAGTAATTAACTTTCAGCAGTAAGTAACTATGATCAGTAAGAAACTCTGAACAGTGAGTATCTATGATCAGTAATTAATTATGATCAGTAAGTATCAATGAACATTAAGTAACTTTGAACAGTAACTATCTATGACCAGTAAGTATCTATTACCAGTAAGTATCTATGATCACTTACTAACTTTGAACACTAGTAAACAATGACTTGCAACTTTTGTAACACAACACATATCTGAGACCTGGCCAGCAGACGTCACTTCGTTCCGGGGATGTTTGAACCAGTTGGGAATCATATGCTCTGTGCATATGTGCGAGATTTGTTTTGGAACAATTTAAAGAGCAAGCCATTTGCATGAAACTATGGAGTTATTCTTCTATATAATTTTACTAGTATATAAGTCGGATCATGGCGAATCAGTGGACTATATATATACATATATATAGCTGCCATAGGAACGATCGGAAAATTTTTAAGAAAAATTATTATGACTTTTCTAGTTTTCAACAGATTTTCATGAAATTTATAAGAAAGCCATTATATATAAATCTAGAATTTTGTGTACATTTTAAAGAAAAAAAGTTATAACTTGTCCAGTGTTCAACAGATTTTCATCGAATTTAATATACAGCCATATATCATATATTAACCTAGACTATGTGTAAAATTTTATAAAAACCGGAATACTATATCATATTACCATCAATATAATATGATAAAGCCTTTCCTTCTGTTAAAAATACTCTTGTGTGAGAGGATTTATCCAAGCTGAGGGACCACGCAGAAAGTGTCTCGTATTAAATGTAATTAAAATTAGTTGCACAATAAAGGGCGGAACAAAAAGGGGGCGTGGCTGCGGCACCAGCTGAGGCTGATGATTCTCGCGAAATGAAGTGAAAATGTTTGCTGAATATTTCGCTGCATAATTCCAGGCGCGCTGAATGCTAATCGCTAAAATGGGGGAATAAACGGGAAACGGAAGTGGCGAAAGGCAAAGGAATAAAAATGCTCAACCAGGACAGATACATATGCAAATAGATTACACGGCAAAAGTACTTTTGTATTTACTCAGTGATTACCAGCTGTGGCTCTAGTGATCTTTGATACCTCATATTCAACAAATATAGGGTATATATAAATATATATTTAATATAAAGTAAAGTAAGTCTAAAGACTCAAATTATATCTCTTAAAACATTTGAAAAGTTAGATAAAACGGTTTTAAATTTAAGAAAAGTATCAGATGCCAGGTACTTCCTAGTCGTGTCACTTTCTACTCCTTATTTACTTTACTTCTACCTCTTCCTAACGCTATATCGAGCTTTCTTTCCCTCTTTTTTCTTCACACAGTCTGGCGGCAACTGCATTTTGTGCTGAGTTTAGAATTTAATTAAATATGCTGGCGGCCGCCTGGCCTCCGGCTGCTTCCTTCTTTAATCGCCGCCTAACCACAGTGGCGGCCAACAAGTGTCAGGCCACCGCCCGCTCGCCCGCTTTCCCGCTTTCCCGCTTGCCGCTTCGCACTCATTCGGAAAATTACAAGCCACATAATTAAGCGGCAAGAGCATTTCCTGAGGCTTCCGCCAACCTGGCCCAGTATGCCCAGGAGCAGTGGAAAACAGGATAAAAAAGAGGAACGAATGGAGCAAATAAGGGAGACAGCATGGCGAAAAAAAGGGCGGCCAAAAAGGAGCAACATAAGAAGAAAAAGAAGGCTGGAGAGACGCCCACTAATGCGTTGATAATTATTAAATGGCAGCGGGCAAACAATAAAATCACCAAAGGCCCAAAGCAGACATCCTTTCTGAGGTAACGAAGGATTTCATATACCCTTAGAACATGTAACCTAAATGGATGCCCAAGGAATTATGGAAAATAAGGAGGATCCTTCTTGAGTGACTTATAAATATTTCGAAAAAATAAGGATGATCCTTGAGAGGAAAAATGAGGTATTATAAAGTATATTTCCTATTAAAATACATTACATGCTAGAAACTTAAGTTGAATCTTAAATATTTGATATATATTAATGAAAGAACTTGGTTATAAAAAACCTTAAACCTATAGATACATCCTTTTTCTAATAACTACTCCTTCAATCCTTCTTGAGGGATTTATAAATATAACTGAAAAATAAAGATTATTTTTCAATGGAATAAATAGGAATAAATAATATATTCCCTATTAAAATTTATTAAATGCTAGAAAATCTGAAATATTATATATATATTTGAGTAAGAACTAGGTTATAATAAACATTAAACCTATAGATACCTCCCTTTACTAATTACTTCTCCTTTGAGAAACTTATTTCCCACATTTCACCAACCAGTAAATACTCTACCAAAATCACCTAGTTATACCTTGAAAGTTGTTCAAAATCTTACCTAAATTTCATCTGTCAAAGGATATACCCTATCCGACTGAGGACATTGCAAATACATAACTGAATAAACAAAAATAAAGGGGGGACCACCTGCCCCCTCTCAACACAGAAAATTGAAAGTAAAAATAAACACGAAAGCGCCAATTGTTTATTTTTTGGGGTTTCCTTTCCCTTTTTCCTTTGGCAGGATCACGCTCGGTTCTGTCCTCGTGTGGCCCTTTTCTGTTACCACTACTACTTATGCTTTGTGCGCGGGAATCGTAAATATTTTATTAGTTAAATTACGAGAAATGCCACGAGGCACAGGAAACAGAAACAAGGCTTGATGCCAAAGCTGCCAGAGGTCGCAAACGTCACGCTCGGGGTTTCCCCGGTAATATGCCATGGTTGCATGCAAAAAGGGGAAAGGTCCTAGGGGGGGTTGGAGTAAATGTTTTCAAAAAAGTTGTTAAATAAATATTTGAAAAAAAAAGATAAAGAAATACTAAGGATATTTGATATCAAAAGAGCTTGTTAACCTTGTTTAAAAGAGGTTCTATCCATCATCAATGATCTCTATAAATCTTTGTAAACTCTTCTATGTATTCCCTCTCTCATTCGATCTGCTGGCATATCCTTCAGGCTTTCGACCATCTCTCTAACTGCCAGGGTATATATCAGGCTAGGTCCTTGTTGGTCATTTTGTTTTTTAGCACAGCAAAACCCAACAGATGACGATTTATTAAAACTGACAATGCAGAAATTGTTGTGTTGATTGATTCAAGCTTGTTTTTAGGGGTCCGGGAGTCCGGGAGTCCGGCAGGGAGTCCACCGGGAGTCCCAGTGGAAAGTGGAAATTGTCAAACATGCCATGGTCAACATTCAACAATCAAAAGGAATGCCTCTGTTGTTTGAACCTCTTCTTAAAATTGAACTATGACACGAAACACAAGGAACAAAAGGAAAGTAAGGAGTGATAAGAGTGGTCATGTCAGGTCCTAATCCTGTCCCCAGAGTTCCACAAAAGGACAAAAGGAGCAACTAGTAAAAGAGGTTAAGGGTTCCCCAAGGTGCCCCCGAAGATACTCTCTCTCTCTCCTCTGCAACCCCTGAAATTGCGTCAAAGTATGCAGCTGTCCTGTCATTTCGTTAAGGAATTTTTGCGTTTTGTTTTTTTATGGGTATAACGATGACAACAAGAACAACTCGGAACTAAATGCACTTAAATGCCACGCCGCAGTACACAACAAACCATTGGAGTATGGAGTGCCATGCCATGCCATAATCCAGACTGAAAAACTCTTGACTTTATGATGAACGATTTACCACGCCATTGCAAATTAAAGCAAAACATGGAGAGAGACCGCTGTGTATATGTAGTATATATATATATATATATAGCTCTGGGCATCGGTTCAAAATCGAATAAAGCACTCTGACAATCATCGGCCACGCCCTCTGCCATTCGCTGGTACCCAAAAAACATACCCAGTACTTGTGAGGCATATAAACTTTTTAGGAATTTAAACAGGAATTGTATCCTAAAAGGGGGCATAAAATATTTATCAGAAAGTACTCTCTTATGTACTTAATCTGTATTTTAAATGGAAAAATACTTCATCAATCATTTGACTAAGTAACTCATAGTTGTTAGACTATCTAACACCATCCATCTCTTTGTTTTTTTGGGCAACTGGTAACATCAACAAGCGAACAAGGAAAAACTCTGTACCAAAAACTGCAGCAGGGGAAGGACGAAAGGCAGCCAGAAACAAGTGCATCATCCGGCGAGCAAAGCAAATTCCCCATAAAACAAATGTGCAAATAAAAATGTTTATAAACAGCGTCAACGGCGGATAGCACTTCACGATTTTTGGGATGTGCGCGACAGCGATTCCAAGCAAAAAAAAAGGGATAGGGGAATGTGTGCTAAGGATGAGGATGAAGAACAAGGACTCGAGGCAATGTCTGGGTCTGGGTCTGGTTTGGAGCAAAGAATTCAAGCAACAGTATGAGCTAGGTAATCCCACAGAAGAGGGCACAAATAAAGTCAACAGAATCACTGTTGGAATCACAGAGACACCAAACCAAGGATATAATACGGGAAAGTAATTCACACTTAACAAAAATGCCTCATGAGTAGCTTTTAAATCGCTTAACTTGGTGGAATCTTAAGTTTCCTATACACTTAACTGACTGTGAAGGCCTTAATTTAAGCTTTAAATATTAATTATGCATAATTACAAGGCCTCTTTATTGACATAAAAGCCAGACGCATAGCCTGTCCCAATCAGATTTCTGGCTGACTGATAAACTGACCAGAAAGTGTCTTTGATTTACATGAAACAGAGAGCGGAAAATCTGACCTTGCTTCTCCATCTGCCGGGCAGGCGTGGCAGGACATATAAATTGCTTGAATTTCACTTTTCCCCCACACCCTTAAGTCTTTGTATCCTTTTGAGACGACCTTGAAGTAGGATACAGAAAGCATACTTAAAAGGTTTTATACCAAGGGGTCAAAAAAGATTTTGTTGGGACAAAATTAATCACTCTTTTGGACTTAAAAATATGTATACTGTTTATTTTTATATATGTACTTCTATAGTATACATTTTTTTAAGCCCTATTTAAATATATATATAAATAAATGGTAAAGGCAACAAGTTATATGAAAACATATTTAAACGGATATTAACTAATCTAGCAAGTAGCTACAAGGATTCCCAGGCCAAAGCGGAAATGAAGGCATTTATTATGTACATTCCCTTAGAGTTCACAACAGCATTTGTCAAGGCAACAAAAGGATGCGAGTTGGAGTTGAAGTCGAAGTCCTAGTCCCATTTCTAGTCCCATTCCTTCTCCCATTTCTAGTCCCTGTCCTTGTCCTGGTTTGATTATGATTTCATCAAATGCCTGCTGCTGCATTGTTGTCCTTTTCACCTGTGGGACACATGCACTGGCCAGCGCTTTCCACAGCCAATTCAATTGAATTTCACCTGCTCACCGATCAGAGAGATTCTTTTGCTGAATTGCCAGCAATTCCTGGCATCCAACTTCTTTGACTTTTAATAAAATTCAAATATAATGCAAACAATGTGCCACAAAGTTGTCGCTTCACTTGGGGTTCTGGGGGGAGGTCATGAACTCCCCTTATAGCTCATAGTTTTTCTTTTTGCATTAATTTGATTCCTTCTCTCCTAGCCTCTCGTTTTGTATTGTAATATCCGGCCGCTCTTCCTGGCCAAAAAGGAGGCCTTCATTTATTATTCAACACACTTTGGCCAGGAGTCAACGGGGCTGCGGCTGTATGCAGCGCTTTGTTTGCATTTTCCAACTCATTAAGAGTAATTTGCTTTGCTCTCCGTTATGTATTTTCTCTGCTTTTCACGTTCTTTTTTTCTTTCGTTTTTCTCTCGCTCTTTTTTATATTTTCAATTTGCTTTTGCGTTTTTCAGCGGCACTAAAGGTGCTCAAGTGGAAATTAAACAAGCCGCCGGCCGCCGGCAGCCAGCCGCAGAGGCCACCTAGTCGCACCTGAGTTTGCCTCAGCTCACCTCTGAATTGGCCTAAATATTTATGGGCGTTGGCGGGCCTAAATAATGGCCAAATGAGGATGGCCGGGACTTGAGTTAATTAATCATCGCATGAAAAATCACTGTATCAGTGGTCAGCCACAGAATTGGCAATTGGCGGTGGACCAGTAACTGGATGCGAAACTAAACCTGAGCGAGCCCATAAATAAAGGGACAACAAACACGCACAAAGTTGTTGTTTTCACGCACAAGCCAGGAGCAGCAGGAGCAGGAGCAGGAGCAAGGACAACGACAGCAACGACGACAGAAATGTGGTCAAAACAGTCTAAAAAAAGGAGGCAATGTGACAGGGACAACAAGGCTGCCCACTAAGTATGAGCCAGTAAGCGATATGCCCGGAGAAATGTCCTTTTTGGAAGCAGAAGCAAAGATATATTCATGGCACAGTGGTTGGAATATAAAAAAATCTATGGTAAAATATATACATTTCTTTACGCTTAATTAAACTTTTAAGCGGAATGTCAGTGAAAGTAAAACTCAATTGCCCATTGAATATCATCACTTTCAAATGTCAGTTGTCAGCAGCATCATCAGCTTGAAATATATGTATATATATAATAAAATATGAAAGATATTCAGAATATCCTAGCTTTAAAAATTTCCCATCATTTGTTAATATTTACTGTACCATGAAAATGCTTTAAAATTAAGAAATAATCTAGAAAGGAATCCTTTGGGAGGGAGTATGCAACAATTTGTGGCACTTGAATGGCTAGTTGCCTACATTATACCCATCGTCCTGGTCTGTCGTCCTTCGTCCTTGCTGAAGTCGACTAACGTGGCCGAAAACTAATGCTAATGTATGTGTGAGCCAACCCTCGATAGCTGTAACTGTCTAAACCCCCCTCTGGGGAAGCCTCTGCCTCTGCCTGTGACGCGATATCGTTGTTAAGCTGAAGCCAGCAGCAAAATGCTCGGAACAAAAATAAATAATCATAAAATGGGTAAAGTAAAAATGACAAATTATTTCCGTTTCCGTTGAGCGTAGTGAGTAGTGGGTAGAAGGTGACCAGCCATTCGGTTTGTACAAGAATGAGAGCATAACTTGGCTAATATATGCAGCTACCAAATGTGGACTCGGACTCCCAGGATGTTGAGATGATCCTGACAGTTCTGTCAGACTCCCAGGAATGTTTGAAACGAGTGCCACTGGCATAAGTAATTGGGTCTTTTCTCTACTAGTTGCCTTCCCTCTTGAGTACCAGTTTTTTTTAAGCCTAAAATCGATTAACAAACATGCTTACTGGCCATTGCTCATATTTGCTTTAATTAAATATTTACACAAGTTTGGCTCGAATGCGTAAGCGTGTGCTTATGCCAGTTCATAATGAATAATTATTTTATTACCCCAATGGTGGGTATGGTAGAAGTGTTAATGAACAAAATATACATAAATCAACAAGTCGCCCAACGGATACTCTAAAAATGAAGCTCATTCTGCGAGTCACTCGCAACCGGCGGCATCTGGAAACGAGTCCTTTTGATTGACAAGCATTCCTTCCATTGGCACACAAAAGGGCCAGGCCCTGAGCTCCAAAAATTATGACCGCAATTTTGGGGAAATGAAATGCATAAAGCAAAATAAGCAAATGGCACGCAAAATGACCTGGGGCGGCGTCGTTAAAGGCGCTCTAATTGGCCGCTTGGAAAAGCTTGGATTGGGTTGGGTTTTTCGTGGGCCCAAAAAGAGTTTTATTTTTTTTTTTGCCAGGCTCATAGGAAAGGGTTTCCCTGTTTTTGGGTATTGATTCCTGGCAACCACTTTTCACCCGTATCCTTGCGTATCACAAAACCTACACTCTGATTTCTTGCTTTCAATATTCCCGTAAGGATATTTATGCAATTTCATTAAGTTCTGTCAAGGCCATCACCACTGGTTATCCTTGAAACCACCCACCCACCAATGTTATCGATGGAATTGAAATCTAAAATGTCTGCTTTAGACACATTTGGGATTTTAAACAGTTTCAGAAATGTGCACTTGAGTTATTTTGCCATGTTAAAAGTCACTGTGTGGCTTGAACCCAGCGAGTTCAAGGACCAAGCTTTTCTCTAGGGGGGAGGAACAGGATCCTGCCACCTCCTGCTCGCATTGAACTTGCCTTAACATTAACGGAACAGTGTGGATAACCTCGTTTTCGTATTTATCAACGACTCATCATTGTGAAGGGCGCGCCCCGTGTCGCCTCTGGGGAGAAGAGAAAACTTGGTACTTGGTCCGAGGCCGCTCCCGGCGGCCTCTTTTCTTTTTTTTTGTTTTTTTTTTTTGTGGTGGTGGTGGCGCCACCGCAGACGGAAAACTCAAAAATGGCGTGCCGAGCAAAAATTAGGCAAATAAACTTGTCAACACATTCAACTTCATTATCGAGCCCGAGCCGCTCCCCGTTGGATGCGGCCCAAAAACAAAAAAAGAAAAACTTACCCGTCTGCAACCTCTTGTGGTTATACCACGAGCTCTCGGCTTCGTCCTTGTGAGGCCTGAAAGGATATAGAGAAAGAGAGAGAGAGATGAAATTATGACCTGGCTCAAGCGGTGAGATCCCAACGAAAAAAAAAGTGGCAGCTTCTCCCCCAATTTTTGGAATATTCATATGTGCGCATGCTTTGGGGCTTAATTTAGACTTTAGGCCAAGGGTTCAAATTGTGGCCAGAAAAAAAGATTTGCAATCTCGCGCCAGCTTAACAGCCAAAGGCAAGGGTTCACAATACACTGTGAGAATTCCTACCAGGACTCTCTCAGATAAATCATAAAGTTTTATAGATTTACAAGCATTTACAACATACAATGACCAACTTAATCAGGCAAAGCAGCAGTGGGCATCAATTTTACAGGACCGCTCCCTCCAAACAATTTTCGCAAATATTTTTGTTTGCTTATCAAAGAACCCTTCTCGCCATCGCCATCGCCATCGAAAGCTGGGCGAGCAAACAAATTTATGGCCATCATAACAAGAAGAGGAACAGAATCGAGTCGAGTTCCCGGCTCGATAAAATGTCTATAGTGCTATATATAATAATCATAATAATAAATAGCAATAAAACTGCTACAAGGGAAATTAAATTTCGGTATCCGCAAGGATACAACACAAAAAAAAGTGCACACCAGAAACAGGAAGTAAAACTGAAGGGCAGTTCCTGTTTTGCGGCCCCCTAAAATTCACCTCCCATAAGCTGTTTAACTGAGTTATTAAAGAGCAGGAGCAGGAGTCAACCTGCGGGTCAGTCTGGGGGAGGAGGCGTATCCGTATCCTGCGGGTCCTGGAAAAGGCCACGACACGGCACGGTATAGCTATATTAAACGTTAATTAATGTTAAGTGCCTAGGCGTTTTACAAAATCATTTAAAATTTCAACGCCACTAAAGAGCAGAAGAAGCATCTAATGGGCTTACTTGCCATGGAAATTTGTTGCTTTTTTAAATATTAAAAGCAAATCAAAGTTATGGTTTTGTATATGTGGGGGTAAGGGGAAAATGGGACGAGATGGGACTATACAATTTTTAGGAAAAGTAAAACAGGAATAGGTTAAACAAACCAGACAGAGAAGATCTTAAAGGGAGGTATTAATCTGTGCCAGAAAAATCTTTTCTTATAGTATTGTATTATTTTATTTTATATTAAAAGAAAATCAAAGTTTTTGATTTTGTATTTGTTGGGGTAAGGGGAAAAATGGGACAAGACAGGACTAGACAATTTTCAGGAAAAGTAAAACAGAAGTAAGTAAAACAATCCTGTCAGAGAAGTTCTTAAAGGGAGGTTATAACCTGTTCCAGAAATACCTCTTCTTATATTATTATATTATAATATTTTATATTAAAAACAAATCAATATTATGGTTTTGTATTTTTTGGGGTAAAGGAAAAAATAGGAAAAGACAGAACTAAACAATTTCCAGGTAAAGTAAATTCAGGAATAGGTTGAACAATCCTGCCAGAGAAGACTTTATAGGAAGGTAACCTTTTGCAGGTATATGTACATATAATAATCACAATTATTATACTCTTACTTATCCAAATTAACTTATAGTCCTAAAAGACAGGACTATATAATTTCCAGGAAAAGTAAAGCAAATAAATGGTAAAACAATCCTGTCAGAGAAGATCTTAAAGAAAGGTGATAACCTGTTACAGAGATACCTCTTTTTATATTATCCAAAAATAACTCATAGTCTTGGAATTATATTTGAACTAAACTCCTTAATTATACTCTCTACCCTCTCTCAGCTTAAAAATATATTCCTCAACCCAGTAAAGTTTTAAATTTATTAAAATTATAACCACTTAAAAAGTACAAGAATACCATTCTTTCCTTGTACAAAAGAGACTTCTGGTTAAGGTCATTTGTAGACTTATTCCGTCTGACCTTACCTCAGACCCTGTGAAAACGAACCCAGACGATATTCTATATATTCCATATATTTTCTTATATATTATCCTGCCAGAGAAGATCTTAAAGAAAGGTGATAACCTGTTGCAATATACCTCTTCTTATATTATACAGAAATAACTCATAGTCTTTGAATTATATTTAAACTAAACCAACAAATTCTACGTCCTACTCTTCAGCTTAAAAATATATTCCTCAACCCATTAAAGTTTTAAATTTATTAAAATTATAACCACTTAAAAAGTACAAGAATACCATTCTTTCCTTGTACAAAAGAGACTTCTGGTTAAGGTCATTTGTAGACTTATTCCGTCTGACCTTACCTCAGACCCTGTGAAAACGAACCCAGACGATATTCTTCTCTTTAACAACCTGACAATGCTCTGGAATATACATATATATAAAATAATATAATATATTATATATATAAAGCGCTTTTGTTCCGCTTGGCCGGATGGTGGACTTTGGGCGTGTTGCCCTCAAAACTGGGGCGTGGCCATATATGACGTGTGACAAATTTTTGCGGTTGGCAAAAGCCAACACAACAGGGAAGGGTCCAACGGAAGGTGGTCCCGAGGTGGCAGCAAATGTGTGTTGCACGTCTCCTCCTTGTCTCTATGGTCGGTTGGAAAATTGTCTAACATATCCGGGAGCGTTGAGGTTGGCTGCCCATTGTGTGTGGGGTGCTTTTGTCCAGAGAGCGTTTCACATTTCGAGCTGCCCATTTTACTTGCAGTTAAATAGGGCGGAAAAATAATTGAACCATTATCAGGCAGTCTGTCGGGTGAGCAGGGTGTGAGAAGGATGATGATGATGATGGGGATGGCAGCAAGGATACTTGATAATTCGTATGTATGTACGACCCCGTCGTATCCTTTTGCTAGGCCGCGCTGTGAATAAATTTCAAGCTTGTTTCGCCTTTTGGTTTATTGTGCTTATTACAAAATATTTAACGCCAAGGACTGGGGGTTGCTACGCCCACGCTGTCACTGTCCGCCCAGGTCCTGGCCGTGGCTCTGGCTGTGGCTCCTTGCACGTCCTTTTTGGCTGGCAGGCAGAAATTGTTGCCTCATTGTAAAAATTTATGTTAATATTTTAAATTTGTACGATGGCAGCCGAACGGTGAACCGAACTGAACTGTGGGCAGTAACAATATGCCGCTGCTGCGGTTTGGGTGATCCCACCCACTAAAAGGACCCTCCCTGCAGGACCCTCCTGCCTGCCTGCCTGCCTGCGATGTTGTTTGTTGCTGCCCTGGTTGGCCCCGAGTTCCCCCTTGTCGCTTGTAAAATTTAATGTAATTTCTACGCTGCCGGCTCTAGGCCACGGACATTGGCACAGGACACTATGGCAGCCAGGATACTGGCCCGGTGCTGGTTGCCCTGTACTGTTAATAATGCCAACTTCTGCGATGGGCGATGCGTTTGCGTCGCTTAAAGTGCGGCCATATTTTTTAAAGAGGCCACAAACTGCAATGACAGTTCACCATTGCCACACATTTTCCACACACATGTGGGTTTTTTTCTTTTTATAAATATTTCACGCTCATATTTTATGGGCATTTTTCATAGGAAAAGCTGACGCTGGGAGAGAGCAGCTTGAACGGACAGTGGACGTTCCGCTTTCCACGTTCGGCTTCATTAATTAATCTCAAAAAAAAAAAGGAAAGCTGCGTTGATCCTGATGGTTCGCAGGAGTCATAAGACCAGCTTCTGGCACCAGGAAAAGCTTCTCCTAAGAGGATTGGATGGAGCCTCTTTTATAATTTATATTATTTACATTTTTAAACATATAAAAACTACGTTTGTATTGTAATTTTCTTTCGGTGTGCCAAAGATTTTGTATGCAACAGCATTGTGTTTTTAAAAGGACACGTCTACGCCCACATCAGCCTGCCGTCATTTTTGCGGCATGTTGCTGCGTTGAGCCTCATTAAGCTCACTTTGTCCTGGCCTGGTGGCAAGTCCTCCCCCTCCTCACCCTCCTCATCCTCCTCATCCTTGCCGCTGTGTCCATTTAAACAGAATCCTTCGCTGATTCATTTCTTCTCGTTTGCCATAAATTATTTTTAAATGCATACTTATGTGGAATTTTTGCCACGCGCTGCCGCGACAACTTTCCATAATTTTTATTTACATGATGCGGCGGAGCTCGGAGCTCGGAGCTCGGAGCATCCGGTGGCTTCCTGACGCAAGGGGGCTGTGTGTGTAACCGCATTAAAATGATTTGCAACGCAACCGTGTCGGGTGGAGATGTCTGAGCGCCCAGAGCCCGATGCAAATACAAAAAAAAAGAAAAAAGAGAAAACAAAAATATATATAAACGGACATTTGCTGCAAAAGTGGCCATAGGTATGATGTTCTACAGGGAGAAACCGTTTGAGGCTGCTGCACCACTTGCCACATGCATCACTTGCCACGCCGTTGGCTCCCTGAGGCCGATGTCAGTCGGAGGTCATTGGGGTCAGGCGATCAGGTGAGTATTATGGGTATATGACACTTTAAAGGTGACAGTGTTAGGACTTGAGTTAAATTTCTCCTAAAAGTCTTCTATTTACTATATTTACCAACAGTTTAAAGGAGAAGAAAAAGGAATCTAGGGATTAAGGTATTCTTAATTTGAAGTTTTTAAAATCTGATAGAAATATTTGCTTAAATTGTTGAACTAAATTCCCTCTAGGATAACACTTTTTTTCCTATTGACTTAATGAATGTGCTTTCACGAACTTATCTCTGGGGCTCTAGGAATAAATAGAACAGTCAAGATAAGATCTTATAATATAAGGATATGTATGATATGTAAGGATTTTATTGTCATAGAAGTCTTCTGGCTGTTCCTAGGCTCTTTAAAAATGTTTTTAAAAGCCTATAGAAAAGTATTGCTAGCCTTTTGCAATTTAAATGTATGGATGTTAGGAATCTTATCAGATTGTATTTCTGATCAGATTTATTTCACTTCATCTCTTGTATTTTTATCCCTTATAGTATTCTATTGGCATTAGGTTTTTTAAAAATTTTCTTAAATATCTACAGACAAATATTACCTTCCTATAGAAATTAAAATAAATAGGCATTTTATTATATCTTTGCAGGGTATTTTAATATCAGTCAAAAACTCATAACAAAATGAAGGAGTCATTTCCGACCCTATAAATCATATATATTCTTGATCAGCATTAATAGCCGAGTTTTTCTAGCTATTATTCGACCGAAAATTTTTTTTTAATTTTTTTGAAATTTTTATAAGGGTTAACATCGTTAAAATTGTCAAAAATTTGACAAAAAATGTAAATTTTTTTAGTTTTTAAATTAAGTATGCAGATTTATTAACCTATCAAAAACTAACACAGAACAGCTTTCCGATTTGAAATTAATGCCTTTTTGGCTTAGTTATGGATTTTTTAAACTTGCAATTCCAATACAAAAAATACGTATACGTAATATCGCCCCAACCAACATTGAATATCACGTATACGCACCATTGTCCAACAGACTAGGGATAATCTTTCCTTTAAATAACTAAAAATAGTCTTAATTTCAGTGATTTATTGTGAAACTAGAATATAGTTTCATTTATAAGGTTTAAAAAAGTTTATACTTTCAGTAATTCATTTATCATTCTTTAAACCCTTGAAGGTACTAATAGTTTCAGTCAGAGGCTTACAAATTAGTGAAGGAATCATTTTCGACCCTAGAAACCATATATATTCTTGATCAGCATCCACAGCCGAGTTTTTCTAGCTTTTATTTGGCACAAAAAAAATGTATTAAATTTTTTGCAAATTTTGTAAGTGGTTACATCGTAAAAATTGTCAAAATTTGGCCAAAAAATTTTAATTTTTTTAAATTTTTTATTGAGTATGCAGATTTATTAGCCTTATAAAAATCAACAAAGGTCAGCTTTCCGAATTAAAATTAATAAATTTTTGTCATTTTTATGGGTTTTTTAAATTTTGATTTGTCAATTTAAATTGTCATATAAAAATATTTTATTAAGCTTAGTTATGTTAGATTTTTGATTCGATTCTATAACTCCTCTTTTCTTTCTATAAGGCTATCATGGATTAGAATTCCTTCCCTGTTTGTTTTGTAATCCTTTTTTTTATTAACATTTAATAGTTTTAAGTTAGGCAAATGCCATTACCACAGAAACATTATAATATAGAGGTGTCCAATTAATTTAGTGCACTTGAATTATTGGGGCTGTCTCTAGAGTTCTTATCTTTTATAGATTTAATAAAAATCAAGAGAGAAATTTTTAGTATTAGATACCATTTGATTCCAAGTATATACAGCCATAAGAAGACCTTTTAAAACTCTGTCAAAAAACTAAAATGCACAATGCATCATCGATTAAGCGAACAAAAGTCAAAACTAGCCTAAAGGCTTATCCAGTTTCCTTTTTGTATCCCCCAACAAACCTCACAGATTGTTTCGAAAACTAAAAAAAGGATAGATAGAGAGAGAGAGAGAAGCATGGTAAATATTCACACAATCTGCGACACCGAACTTTTGTGAGATTGAGTTTGTGTTTTTGGCTGGAATTTTGCGGGAAGTAAATGTTGTGCATATGGATTGCAGCTTAGTTGTGGCCCTGCACTCTGGGTCGTCAATACAGTCCCCTCTCATGCATCTTGGTTGAGTGTGTTCCGAATAATCCTCTTTGTAACCCAGACACACACACATAGAGCACTCTCCCCTTTAGTCAATCTAATTATTATCAACTTTGTGGCTGACTCCGCCCTTTGGATCCGAGGCCATATGGTGCTCCTTTAGGGCTATAAATACACCATTGAGCATATGTTTTGGCTTAAACAAAAACCCCCTTATTTTCCTTAAGCCTTGTTTTGTACCAATACGAGTCGAGTATAGTCTGTGTAATTGCAGAGAGACTCTGTTTTATCTTACCTTAATTATTTATTTTTAGCTTCAGCCCAAGCAAACTTTTCTACCCTGACTTTTCCGCTGCTGACAAAAGTGGAAAAATATTCAGATTTGATGACAGGCTCCCTCTTTTTCTCCACCCCACCCTTTTCACCCACAGATTCGACCACTCAATCAACGATATCGATCGATTTTCAATCTCAGCCCGAGAGGAAATTGTTGTGAAGTTTATTTATTTATTTTATGAAAACTGTTACATTCCATTCTCTCTTTAGCTCTCTGCATATATATTTTTTCTTTTGCCATTTTCAAGTTGAATTTTCCTTATATATATCCTACATACAGGATACTAAAAATATTTATATATGTAGCAACCACTGAAGCTCATAAATCGAGCATTTAATTACTTAAGCAATCTATGGATGAGTTTGGATTTTCGAGTGTGTGTGGCAGATACCATAGAATGGAGTGCAAAGTGAAGGGAAAATGATTTTCAAGTATACAATTTTCATTGGAAAATTACCCTGCAAACAAAACAACTTTAAAACTCTTAAAGTATATAAGTACACATTGAAATTGATTTGTTTTTTTTTTTACATTTCTAGATTAAAAATCAATCAGTTTCTTATGAATTTTTTGGGGGAGAAAAGTGTAAGTGAAAGTGAGTTAGAAGAGGAACCATCCTGTACCCTGAACCCCTTGAAAACTGAGACTGATATTGAGATTTGTGGTTTCTTATTTTCAGTGGACTCTTAGAGTTGGTCCAGATTTTTCCTCAATGCCGCTGCAGATGTCAAGGCTGAATCGTGAAGGCGAAGAGCACCACCACCCACTTTGACTTTGGCTTTAGCTTTTTTGCCTTTGACATTTTAGCCGACCGCCAAAGCGTCAAGTTGAGCAAAACAGCGCACAGCAAGCGGCGTTTAATGTTAACGCTTTTGTTGCCACTCTCTCGCGGGCTTTCCTCTCCATTTCTCCCTGCTTTCTCTACAGAGAACTTTCTCCCTTTCTCCGGACAGTTCACATAATTTAAATTCCATGCCTGTTTCATTCTGGTCTCTAACCACGCAGCTTTTGCCATGCGACGCACATACAAAATGCGAAATGCGCCATAAACGAAAATGGCTGGGCTCCTTGACTTGTTCTTGTTTTTCTTTTTTCTTTTGCCATGGGTGTGCGTGCTGAAAATGAGAAGGGGGTTCGGAAACTGAAACTGGAACTTCAATTTTATCAATTACGCCTTATGCACTTCAAAGTGTGTAAATTCATTAAACAAAAACATTGTCACAAGGTGTCAAAGCTACCAAGAATGAAGTTAAACGGGGAATTATAAAGAGAAACCTGGCCAAAACTATTTAAAGGGGGTTTATTTAAAAATATTATTGTTAAAATATAATATGAAAATATTGTAGATATTCTTTATCTTTAATAAATAAATCAGTTTAAGGGGTATGAATGTTAACTAGAAAGCTATGAGCTATCTATGATTCAAAAGTGTGGCTTCGTTGCTTTGATTTGTTTTAATTTTAAACAAGTAATTTAGTCTTTCTCGAATCCTCATGTTGTCTAATTAAAACTGTATTAAATTCCTTTCATTTATATTTATTTATTTCAAGTTTAATAGTCAAAATAGTTAAAATCCTAACACAAGATACAACTTGAAAAGAACGATTCTTTTCAAAAGTCAACGTGCATTTTAGCATATATTTTTTAAACTAGAACTAAAAAATATATAAAATATATGCTTATCTTATGTTATTTAATATAAACTGTATTTAATTTGTTATATTTTTATTAATTTATTTAAAGTGTAATAGTCGAAAACCAAAGAAAAGATACAACTTCAAGAGAACGATACTTTTAAACAGTCAGCCTGCACTTCAGCATATATTCTTTAAACTATAACTAAAATATATATAAAATATGTGCTTAACTTATGTTATTGAATTAAAAATTTATTACATTTATTATATTTAAATTAGTTTATAAACAGTTTAATAGTCAAAATAGTTAAAATCCTAACAAAAGATACAATTTGAAAAGAAAGACACTTTTTAAAAGTGTCAGTCTGCACTTTAGCATATAATCTTTGAACTCTAACTAATATTTACATAAGAATATATGCTTATCTTATGTTATTTAATTAAAACTATATTAAGTTCATAACATTTACATTAAATTATTTAAGGTGTAATAGTCAAAATCCTAACAAAAGATACAACTTGAAAAGAAAAATACTTTCACCCTGCACTTATCCATGTACTCTTTGAACAACGACTGAAATCTGAATATTAAATGTTCTTATGACATCTAAAATATCTCAAAAATAATCTAGAGTATTTTTTCCCAGTGCAGCCAAGTGCCAGATGAGCTTCAGGTAAAAAAAAGCGGACAACTGACTGAGGAGGACGGTGGTCCAAACCTTTGACTCCTCGAAACTCTGGTTGGTGTGCGTGAGATCTTTTTGTTTGCCGGCTCGGATGTCAGCTGCGTGGGGGGAATGTGAGAGGATGTGAATGCGGTGGCAAAAGGGGGGAGACGATGGGTTTCTGGCCTGGGATGCCTAACCCTTGTAAAACCCCCGTGACCTTTTGGCAACCCCACCGCATCACATCCCATTGTTTGCGTGCGGTGACGAGCGAAAGGAAAATCCATTGAAATTCAATTTAAGGAATGTTGACAAACGTTTGTCATGAGACAGCGACACCAAACACACACACACACACACACACACACACACACACGACAAGCTTAAAGAGTTTTCCGTCAGGTGCTGATTTCCCCGTATATTGCAGTGTCATGAAAAAAAAAGAAAAACTCTCGGCTTAACCTTTAAAATCGCTTAATCTGACGCGAAAAGCCTGCCTGCCAGAGAGGATTCATTAAGGATTCTTCTGGTGGAAAATATATATCTGATTCGGTGGAAAATATTTAACCAGAGCAATTTTCGAATATATATTATTACCTAATTACAGCAAGCACTTGGTCAATGAAAAATTGAAGCTCTTAAACTACTTCAAACATTCAATGAGATGGACATCCCACTAGTCGAGTCCTGGAATTTCTTGCTGGTGCCGATGATGGAGCACTCAAAGGTCCTTTCCCGGCAGAGTGGGTGGTAGCGTTTGAGCCAAAAGGACTCGACACTCGACTCAAAGAAGTTGGCTTTTCTTTTCTTTTGCTTCTCTCCACACAATGGAGGCAGGACATGTGTCCTGGTTATGCCAGCGAGATCTCAAATTAACACTTGAAACGCAATGAGGCGAGCCTGGGAAGGGGGGAGGGAATTGAGATCCCTGTGAAGATTGGGAGGACCCAAGTGGGTTTCCGTTTCCTCAACTAAAGCTAAAGCTAAGGCTAAGGCTAAGGCTAAGGCTTGTTACGAGCGAATAGAGCGTATGACTTAACAAGTGTTCCAGGCTTCAGGCTTTACTGAGGAATGTCCTTTACAAGTTGTCATCGGCCCAAAACAATTCGCCCGGGATTGGCTTTGTTAGTGCGGTTCCCTTTTTTTAAAGAATTTTTTTTTTTTTTTTCACTTTGCCTGTCATTACGGCAAAGGATGAGGAAACGATGCGATACAAAAGGACTCTATGTGGTTGTTGCCAGAGGCCTTTACTCCACCCTCTTTATAGTGGGAGCTTTTCTTCTTGAAGGGTATACCCGATTCGGTTTTCTGGACTTAAGTAGCCTTTCCTCAACCCTCAAGTTATTTTTATTCTTTGGGATAAAACTGTGTGCCATTTAATGTGAGGCTGTTTGTCTTTGCCACAAACAACCAAGAAGGAGTGCCGAGTGAGTTTATCTACGAGTATCCTTCCCCCTCTTTTCAGGCTTCGATTATTCGCCAGATTTGCCAAGAAATTCCCATCTTTTCGTTGCCTGCAAGCCATGAAGTGGGTGGATGTGACTCCCACATTCAGTAAATCTCTCTTTTATTCGATTCGCTTCAAAACGATTCGGTTTTTATGAAGGGGAGAAGCCGGCAGGGCTGAGCTGCTTTAAATCTAAATTGATCTTTACAATCAGTTTAGCGAAACAGACCCAAGAGAAACCCATAGCAAACTAGACCAGAATTTAAAGAGATGATATAGAAGAGCTGAGAAAACTGTAACATTATATTTGCTAATTAAACAATAGAGTACCTTTCTCAGAGGTTACTGAACTGTGTTTTGTATTGTGTAGTTGCGGGTCAAGTTTCCACACTTGACTCTATTGAATCTTAGGCAAAGACCAATGAGCTTAGACTCCATCTTACCCACCTTACTCCCTTCACTTTCAATCGTTCGACTTAGTCACCTTAGCCTTAGGGGCTCAGTCAACGACTGGCTTATGTGTCTAGACTCTAGGCCGCGTATATAGGACTTCTTCGTTTCATTCAACTCTGTCGTCCAGACTGAGACTTTTGTCATGCCACTTCGATGTCTCGGATTGCCGCCTTGTCAATCAAATGTGGTGGTGGCGGCGGAGGGCAGGCCTGCCAATCAACCATCAATCAATCAATCAAACAAGCCAGCTGTTATGGAGCCACAACTTCCTGCTTAAAAGAAGCCATTAATTTATTCCATTGAAATGGAAACATACATAAAGGATACATTGAGAAAAGAGTATATGGATTATTGTGTTGATTATTTGTTAAGTATTTTAACCCTCCTCCTCCTT
This sequence comes from Drosophila serrata, assembly GCF_035046125.1. Taxonomy (NCBI): domain Eukaryota; kingdom Metazoa; phylum Arthropoda; class Insecta; order Diptera; family Drosophilidae; genus Drosophila; species Drosophila serrata. The sequence continues at coordinate 1,865,617 of NW_028257260.1, read as the reverse complement.
CCTCACTCACTCACTCTGAATCGATACCCTTTCTCCGGCAGGACATGCTGTCTTGAAGGATTTTCTGGCAGTCAGAGAGACAGAGAGCTAAAAACAATGAGGCGACGACAGAAATTGCGACGACAACGACGGCTACCTGACAACCCCGAGGTGCCTTCTGTCTGTCCCTCTGTCTGTCTGTGTCTCTCTCAGAGCTCCTTGTTGTGTGCCTTGCCACCCTGCACATCTTAAGGATCCATCCCCTAGCTGGATGCTCTTGGTCTTGTTTGCTTATGCCGTCTTGTTTGCCAGCGCCATTGAATTTTCCATTTCATATTCAAGGGCAAACACGGGGCGAGTGAGTGCTGACAACAGCAACAAACGAGGGAAATGTCCTGTCTTAAGACTTGGCAATACCCTACTCGATAAGAAAACCTATATCTCTTTATAAGGAATATCAAGGAGGATAATTTCTTCTTTTCCAGCTAACAAATTTGGTTTTGGGTACCCCCCCGAAGCTAGAGGAAAGACCGAGATAGTGAGTTGTCAAGTCGTTGTGGGAAATCCTTGGGCATCCTTAAATCGACCCAAGCGAACCCTCCCTCCTTGAGCCACCTGCACTCGAGCCGCCGCGGGGCAGTGACTTGAGTCAAGTCGACCTGGCGACTCTTTCAATTGCGCTATTAAAAATCATTTAGAGTCTGACAAACAAACTGCTGCAGGGCGTCCTGTTTGAATTGCGCCCTCTCCCCCATGTCCTGTTCTGTCCTGGACGAAGGTCCTTGGCCCATGTTTGGGCCAGGAATACAGAGGAATATTCTTTATCGCAAATATTTTGGTGAGTTACGAATTGAAATGTGAAAATTAAAATGCAATTAAAATGATTTTTTATCTATATCTATATAGAAAGAGCATTTCCATCTCGCTGCGGGTAGAGAGAGAAAAAAAACCTTATAAAATATGCAACTGAAAAATAAGAATAGCGCTGAAATAGCGCGAGAGCTCTGGCCTGAAATAGCAAAAGCGAGCTGCAATCAAAATACAAAGTCGAGAAAGGAGAAGCAAAAGTCCTAGCAGGTCCTGGCACACACACATACGCTAAAGGCTTTAGCTGTTGACTCAGCTGGACGGTCAGGGAAAATTTTCACACATCTCCGGCTGTGACTTGAAAACTAATTTCAATATTTAGTTTTACGCAAAGATTGTGAGCAGCTGCGGATAATGAAGTATCCATTGCTTGTACGGTTTGCAAAGCTCATAAATAATTCCCAACGAAACGTAAAATCAATAGATAACCCTTTTCCATGTCCATGTCTAAACTATATAAGGTAGACAAGACAGACGCCTGGCATTATAAATAACCAAAAAATGCCAAACGAAAATAGAACATAATTAATGGGAATAAAAACAGCCGGAAGAGAAGGTCGATTGCCGCCCTCGTAAAGGGGGTTAGGAGCTGGAAGCTCTCTATAAATAACAAGTCTGTTTTTTAAAAGTGTATTTTGCAGGGGGAAAAGGTGAAAAACTGAAAACCAAAGATGCGGTAACTGTGTCTCTCTCTGATGCCTGTCAAATGTCAAATTATGCAATCCCAGTTTTCCAGCTTTTCATTGAACCCTTTTTTGGAAAACCATTTTTAAAATAAATATATGAGGCCCACGCGGCGTATACGCAATGTAAAATAGTAGTCCGACTTTTCTGTGTGTCTCTGACAGTTTTGTGACTTGTGGACACTTTTCCCGGCATTTTGGAAAAACACATCCAAGTGGAGGTGAAAACCAAAAAACGTAACAATAACAACGCTACGGGTGGGGAGGGGAGGGGAGGGGAGTTCAGTGATACAATTTTCCTCGTTTGATTGTTTTAAATTTTGCATTTAGCTCTTGTCATCCAGCTTGTTTATTTATTCGTTTGCATTTCGCCGTCAGCTGTGAGTTTCTACTCTCTACTCTCTCTCCTTCTCTCCACGGGTTTATTTTCCTTTTGCCTTGTTTCTATTTTTGTTGGCCAGCTCTTTTGTTTGTTTGTTTGTTTGTTTGTTTGCTTTGCTTTGTTTTGTTTGGCAGCGTGTTTGCGCTGCTTTGCCTGTACATTAAATGCAATTGGAATTAGAATCTGGCTCTGCCGCTCGGCCATTCCGCGGCGCCTCGCGGCGATTGGCAGTTTAATTGGCCATTTTGTACAACAATTTGTACTGAAGCAGAAATCTGCTGTTGCCATTTGCTATTGCGTTATTTGCGGTTTTGTTTTGGCCGCCATCGGGGCCTGTTTTGGCCATGGCTTTGGTTAAAAATTTAATGAACATTCGGTGGGGAGAAAGGGGCTTAAAACTCGGCTTGTTATTCCAGTTATTGTTATGAATAAACATAATTTTTTTTTGGCTAGCAAATGAATTGGAAACATTGCGGAAGAAGAGAAAAATTATGTGTCATATAAGAGTGACAATTTAAGGTGATACACTTGGATTAAAACAAAGCTCTAATGAAAGGCATTTTGGATTAAAAAATGTATACAATATAGAATAAATATACACTAAAGAAATGGTACTATTAAGAAAAAAATAAGGTAATATTTTCCACCCAAAAATAAAAACATTTAAACCTTGGTAAACCTTTGATAACAGTCCAGCTCGAAGGACGAATTAAGGTTCCTATATATTCCGGGAGCTTGTTCAGTATATAGCCTTACTTTGGGAGAAAAAATACTTCAAAAAACCCCTTAAAAGAGGTAACTATATACTATTACTTCATTATCTATATTACATTTCTTATTATTACCACTAACCTTTTCAGAAACTTCAAAAAAAAACCCTGTTTAAACACTTTTCCCAACAAAGCTCTCATCCCAAAAGAAACATGGATCAGAATGTATTTTTTTTTTTTTTGGTTTGTAGGCTCTGATGGGCTATTACAAATCCCTCACCGCTAACGAGCATCTTTTAATTAAATGCCTCGACATAAAAATACCTCTCTTCATACCGCTGACAGAGATGGATGGAAGTCGAAGCGGGATGGCCATAGAATAACGCATTAATGCAGCTTAATTAAAGGCGATCACAGAACAACGACACACAGACCGTCCCCCTCTCTGCCTTTGTTCCATTTTCTGCGGCATTGTAGCATCTTTTTATGGCACTACCTGAGCAGGAGGGGAGGGTGGGGAGGCGGGAGTAGAATGCTCCACATGCCCCCGATTTGGCCCATCCCTGCTGCTGCTGAATTATGAGCAGCTCCCCGCACTTTTGCCGGCAGTTATGCTAAGCTCTGCAAATGAACATCATAAATAAAGGTCCAGGAGCCGCGAGCTTCCTCCTGGGTGGTTCTGGGGGGAAGTAGATATAGGACTCGGCAGCACCGCTGAGACCCACGTGTCAAAAAAAAAAGGAAACAAAACCCAAAGACAATGTCAAGCAACACCGAAAAGATGGTAAATTTGTACTCAAACAAGAAACAATGTAGAAACGAATAGAAAATACCTTGGAAAAGGAAGAAAAAGTAGAGACTCAGATAGGGTTTTATAAAGAACAAGAAGGATAAATCAAGAAAGGAAGATAAATCTGGGAAAGCTAAGGCTGTATACCTTAGTAGATTGCATTAGGATCAGGGTATGGAATAAAATATCGATTATAAATTTACTAAAAATAACATTCTTCTAAAGTCCAAGAGATTGTATGTCCTTAAAGGTTGCATTAGGATCAGGGTATGGAATACAATATCGATTTTAAATTAACTAAAATTTACACTCATTTAAAGTCAGAGCTTTTCTGTGTTGGTTTTAATAAAGTAACAAAATTGGCATTGTGAGTTTTAAAACAAAACTAATGCTTATTCTTTTTTAACTTTAATATAACGACTCCAAAATTAAAACAGAATTAATGGGTCCTTGGGTGTTGATGCTGTTCAATAATAGACATGACAGGAAGTGCCTTTTTCAGTGCATTACAAACTTCTAATTCCATTTTTTAAAACCTTGCAAAGGTTTTAAAATAAATTTCCCTTACAAAGAAACATTAACGATTACTTCTTCCCTAAAAAAACCTGATAAGTTTTAGTAATTAATCTAAAAATATCACCAGCCCAGCATCCCTTTTGATACACACAAAATGCCAAAGTCGGTGAAAGTTCGCTTCGAATTTGCGCGCATGTTTAAATGTTGTTATGAATATGACAGCCGAGCATGTCTGCTGGCGGTTGTAAAGGAGACGGAGGTGGAATTATTATTTTTGTAATATAATGATAAGGGGAGAAGAGGAGAAGGAGAAGCTTGTCGCTTGTACGACGACTTCCGCTAATGCAAGTGCCCGCTTCCGTTTCCGCCGCTTTCTTCGGCTTCTCCGCTGCTTTTTGTTTCACTTTCGGCTCATTGCTTATTTCACTGAGAGCGCTATATGCTGCTTGTTTGCTGCCTTTTTAAAACCTATGAAAATGCAAATTGAGTTAAATATTTATGTGTTTGTAATCAAGGACCTCCTCCCTTCCCGCATCCTCCGAAGATATTCCCGAACGAGGAGACAAAATATAACAACAGCAGCAGCGTCAGTGACAAAAAGCCAAAGCCTTGGCTCCTTATGAGCCATGAGAATGTAGGAGGGTAAAAGGACAAATAACATTTCCAATTATGCGACTTTATTGCCGACAAATATGAGTGGGGTAGCTCTAAGGGATCCGAGTCCTTGTCTAGATCTCAGAGGGATAAATGGTATGCTATATGGATTCAATTTGAAGTCATATGTCATGGGTTTTCCATAATTTTTGGGGTTCCAAGTTAAGTAAAATAACTTAAATTATCTTTTACTATTTAAAAAAAAATTCTAACAAATATTTCTTACCCAATTTACTGGATATTTAAGATCTAAATGAGCAAGAATATATATAAAGAAATATATTTAGAACACCCGGAAATTAGCAGAGTGATCAAACAATCGCTGAGCTGAGTAGCTCTCATAATTTAAATATGTGCTATTTCGTTGATTATGTGCCATTGTCGGCTCGTCAAAAGGAGCCCCTGGGCGTAGGAAGGAGGTCCTTTCGGCACTTGTAACGACGACAGGTGGCCAGGGTTGCCGGTGCAATCAAGTAAATTACAGAAATTTACAACTTGCCGGGGTCACATTGCTCACACCCCATTCAGCCAATTACACTTCGCTGGGTTTTATTTATAAATATATATATTTTTTGTATGCCTTAACAAGCATTGAAGGAGAGTCCTTTTTTCCGATAATAAAAGATATACATGTAACTTGAACCTAGAAATTCATCTTATATTTCTTTATATATGAAATAGAACCTGCTGGGTATTCAAAATTCGGCTTAACAAGCTTTAGTCCTTGTTGTTTATTTGTTTGATTGCGTTCTGCAAATTGGCATGGCCTCCATCATAAAATTTGATGTTAGTGCGTAGGCCATGCGGCAAATTCGGGAGAGGGAACAGGGTTGAACAAGGACACCCCTTCCAGTTGAATGCCACAGCAAAGCCATTAAACTGATGTCCTATTAAATTATTGAGAATAAATTCAAACAGCCACCAGTGAGAAATGTCACGACAGATCAACAAAAAAAAATATATATATATCTATATAAATAAAAGAGCAGCGAAAACGAGGCGGACAGGATAAAGCCATAAGGCGAATCAGCGGGTAAAAAATAGAGTTGAGCATATCAAATAAATAATAAATAAATGACAGTCGATAAAAAATCGCATTTGCTTCTAGTTGTTCCTCTTGCGTGTGTGTGTGGTGTTTGTGTGACATTCTGCGGGTGTGTGCGTAACATCACAGGACCCCACAGGACCACAGTGCTGTCAGTGCTGCTAACTTGACCTTTTTATGGCTAAAGATGTGTTCCTCTTTGGTCACACTATTTTTTGTGAGGCTCCCTCTTTGAAGTTCGGTGCCCAAGCATGTTTCATACTACTTTTTAAATATAAATATCCTTAAAATAGGAAAACTCAGTGCCTCTCAATTTTAAAATAAACAATTTCCCATTTTAATTTATTCCCTTCAGAATTTCTATCTTGTTTTTCAGTTTCTGTTCTGTCCTCTTTGATGATTTTTTGGTATAAGAAATATTTGATTGGTAAAACAAATAATAGATTTGTCCTGACATCACTGCTGGAAACCATAATAAAGCGATTCATTTGCAGATTTTCTGTTCAGCCAAAACATCTCTCACTTGTCATGCCTCACCATAGAATACCCTGTAAACCAGGCTTAAAAGAGCATAATCTTTTTCATGAGTTAAGACTTTAGTTATACGATATTTATAATTATATTTAATATATATTTAAATATTTCTTTATTTATTTATACCTATATCTATAATATATTTACAAGGTAACAAAAAAGTCGACTTGTTCTAGCATTCATCTTCTCGTTGCTTGTTGTATTTATTGTATATTAAAAAAAAATTGTGCAAAAAGAACGAAATACAAAGAATAATGAAACGAATCATTGAGGCAAATATTTGAATGGCAAATATTTCAAAAAAACACCATTTATGCCTTTTGGTGGCGGATATTATAAATGTTATTGCTTTTTATTACGCTGAATATGTCAAAAGTGTGTAAATTTTTTTTTTTTTTTTTTTGTTTTCGGTGACAAGTGTGGAGCATAAAAGGGAGTTTAACCAAGGCAGAGTTACTAGGAAGCAAAAAGGATGTGCCTTTACCTTGTGCATATCCCAGGTCTTCTGACAAATTGAGGCTAAATGCAGCAGGACTCTCAAGGCAAGGAAACCGAAGCAGATTCATTAATCACAAAACCGAAAAGGAAAAGAACTGGCATAAGCCGTGTCTAGTCCTGTGCAAAAAAGAAAAATAAATGTATATAATAATAATAAAGGAGAAGTCCTACTGTTAAGCTCCAGCGGAGTAATAAAAGTTGTGGGAAAACAGCTGCCCCAAAAAGGAAAAACCTAAAGAGTCTATTTTTCTCCTCCCCATTTTCATTTACCCAACTTAAAGGTTGGTTTAAAAACCTATTAGAGCTAATCCGTAGCCCATGTAATGCAAATATTTGCCCAGCAAATGTCATTCGTCACCAACAGACTCTCATTAGTCTGGCCAAAATGTAACCGAAAATATCCCCCTTTAGCAACTGTTGGCTAATAGAAAAATTTGTCGCAGGACAAAAGTTATTGACTAATACCCAGTAAAAGCCTTTACCCCGAAAGTGAAGGAGGCTTGGAAACTGTGAGCAACTTTGCATTGGGACTGGGACCAAGGACTTGGCTTGGCCTGGCCTGGCAGAAAACCCCTTAAAACCGAAACCTTTAAAACCATTTAACGTAACTTTCAGGACCAGGGCCAGGCTGGTCGACATACGACAGCGTGTGTGTGTGGGCAAAGTTTTTAAAGTGTCAAAAAGTTTGGGCAATGTCACCCATCAACAGCGCCACTTTCAGTGGCCATCGAGAGATATACCCGCAGTATTTTTGCACCGGGAACTGGCCCAATGTAGCACCTGCTCGGTCGCACCTTGCATTCTGCTCCTGATTCCTGGCCATATCCTGGCACCTTTGGGCACCTCCTATGCAGAGGCCGCAAATAGTTGCGGCCATAACTTTTAAATAGATTTGGAATCTGTTTCGAATTTTTAGCTTCATCCTGGTCCCCCTTTTGTTTAGAGCTTCATTTTTTCCCCCTGGTTTGGGTTTTTTGTTTTTGTTTAAAGGGACAGAGAAAAGTTTTAGTCTAGCTGCATTTATGCCGTGACAGGTGGCCCAGGAAAATGTAGGGGAAAGTGTTTGAGCGTTTTGGCAGCCCCCTGTCAGTGCAATTATTTTGAAATAAATTTGCATTGAGTGGAGGAGAGTGCTGGAAAAGTTCAACGAGAGGCTAATATCATGCACAACTCACAGTTTTGTTGATTTTCTGACAAGGATTTTTACTGAAAAGATTGATCGACAGAGAGGGAGTGACAAGAACTAGGACAAAACTTAATGCTAAATGGGAAATACAATTCAGCATTTATAAGATTCGCTTCCAGGCCTTTATTTACTTTGCTTTTGGTCCTGCAAAAGTTTAGTTACATCCCTAAAATCCCGGCTTTTCGGTTAGCCAAAGCTCCTTGGCACCGCGACTTCTTTTCCTCCTGGTCGCCGCCGTGTGGAAAAGTGCGTGAAAAGCGTCATGATTTATGCAACAACTACAGCAATAAATCCATTTTGGCATGGCCCAACAAATGGCATGTTAAATAAACTGGAAACAGCACTTGGACAGAGACAGAGAGAGAGATGGGGGATATAGGCAAGTTACAGGACCGGAAGTGGACGCAATGCAGCACTTCCGGCCTCCCCACTCTCTATGGACACGCTCTCGGATACGGGTTACTCCTGATCCTACAACTGGTAGCCTCGTCCTGGGAATGACAGGCTTAACAAAACAACAATAACAAAAGCAAGCCAACAACCGCAAAGCTTTTGGCAATCTTTTGGCCAAGACACAGTGCGGAAATTTGGCTACGAAATTTGTGTAGATCAAATTGAGTTTAAAAATATATATAAATACAAATTGAAAAATATATAAGTTAGGTACAGGAAATTCCCCATTAATAAATAGGAATAAATACAGGACAAGGATTAAATAACTTTTAAAAGTGATTTACTTTTATAAGACTTATTTACATATATTTAAAATTAAAATATATAATTTGGATATAATATTTTTACAGCTTGAAATATCATTATATATTTTGTTATAGAATTACCTATGATTTTCCCAATTTTTATCTTTGTTAGGTACACTGTGCATCCTCCCTTTTGACCGCAGAGTTGAGCTTGGGGCCCAAAAAGTTGCCCGTAAAAAATCCCCTGCACCCCGCCATGACTGTAACCAATCTTTAATGCCCAAAAAATACAAAAAAAAGAAACTCGAAACACTCAAAAACGAAACTGGAAAATGTTTACAGCCAGCCAAGAGCCACTAGCTTTTTGACCCAATCCAGATGATACAGGATTTTTGGAAGCTAAGAGCCCAAAAATCAGGCAACGACATGACTCAATCTGGTCAGGACTTTATAAGGCGAGAGTTCAGAGTATATGGAAGATATGGAATAAAAAAGTATGAGATCTGTTATGGGAAAATATAGAAAAAAAGGAAGAATAGGAAGGAAGTCTGATCTTTGGCCAGAAATTTATTGAAGAGCATTTAATAACTTTTAAGAGTGGTTTTAAAGGGACCTTAATAAAAGGATTAGTAGAAATCCTTATAGAAATCTTTGATACAAAACATAATTGAAAAAATATATATGATTATAATATATATTTCTTCAAAAATTACCATTAATTACTAATAGATTCTTGGGTTAAATAATGGCTAGGTAAATACTTAAACAAATTGATATATTATCAATTATTTTCAAAAGAAACAATATAACTAATTACTGATATATTGAACCTTAAGTACTTAACCCTAATTATTATATTATATAAGTTTATAAATTATCAATCATTTTCAACAACAAAACACTTATAACTCATTACCGATATATTGAAACACTTAACCTTGAATATTATGTATATTTACATAAAATTCACCATACAATTCTTGTAAATTCCTGTCTAATATAATGGTTTGTTAAATATTTATAAAAGTATATAAATGATCAACTATTTCCAATAATAAAACACTTATAACTCTTTGCCGATATATTGATCCCTAAAAACTTAACCCTATCCTCGGTGTCACCTCAACCGTTTGTAAGTCTTTTAATATTTAAAAAACTAACTTGACTGTTACGGTACTTTTTTGGCCAATACACCACACCTATTCCCCTTCCCCCCTCCTCTTTTTTTTTGACCTGAACCTCTGTTTTTGGCGGCACCGCCAATTAGCACACGTGGGGCCAAGAGGCTTTGGCTTTGGCTTTGGCTTCAGTTTCGGTTTCGGGTTTCCCTTGTTTTCCTCATGCGGCGTATTAAATTTGCATGACCACAGAAATATTTCAATATAAAGCGGGCCAGGTGGGTGAGGATTCGAGGGGGATTCGGGGGGGGGGGGAAAGGTGTGTATGTAGGTTCAGGTGAGTTGGCTCTGGCTTCTGGCCCGGCAATGGAAAGTTGTTTATATACACTTTTTATAATCTGGTGCCCTGCTCCACGGCTCCGCCGGCACTTCCCAACCCATTAGCTTTGCCCCTTTATTTATTATTATTATTTTTTTTTTTTTTTTGATTTTTTGGTTTTGTGCTCCGTCAGCGGACAAGGGAAAAACATTTCCGCTGGCACAGCACACACAGTGCATGCACTGGGAGAAAAAAATGTGAAAGCATTGGGATATTTGAAGAGGGAAAATATTGATATCATTTTGGGTAGAAGATAAGGGTGTTATTTAAATAAAAAACAATAATATTTTGTACTAAGAAAAAATAGAAAATTGTAAAATTAATATTATGTTTTATATAAATTAAAGAAATAAAAAAAAAAAATAAAAAATAATAATAATATTTTGTACTCATAAAAATAGCAAATTGTAAAATAAATATTAAGTTTTGTATAAATGAAAGAAATAAATACAAATTAAAAATGTTTAATATATATAGTTACTAAATAAAAATTAGTTATGTTATTGAAGATATCAAAATTTTAAGTATCTCAAAATATTGCATTTAATATTAAAATAACAATATTATTGATATTATTGTATCAGTATTCAAAAATGTTATTAAATTTATATGTATTTTTTAGATATTTATACATTCAAAAAGAAAAAATTAATATTTTAACTAAGCTTTGAATCTTTTTGGGCACAGTTTAAAATATTAAACAAAATAGCGCATATATTGCAAAGATAAAATATCAATTAATGATCTATCAATATAAACCGCAATGTTAATATATCAATTTATATATAAAGACTTTCTCATCAATTATTGTTAGAATTAAATTTGATTTTTTTTTAATATGTGTCGGTTATTTTGGATATTATCTGTTATAAACTATTAACTCCCTATTAGATTCTTTTTTAGTAAAAGTTAAGGAATTTCGGTATCAGATTTATTAATTTATAAATTCTATATGATATGTTATTTAAATATTTATCGAACAAGTCAGATTACACATTTCCCTTTTCCAATCAGCTTTCCTTAAACTATTTTCATAACGAATATAAACAAGCTTTAATCTTTAAAATAATAATGTACTAACTACAATAATTATCTTTAAAAAATGTATCTAAAATCAAATTTAAAATCACTTCCTGTTTCTCCAAGTGCATCCCCACATTTCCAGGCAATGGTGGGTTTTGGACACCGCTTAACCCTCATCAGGCTTTACACCTTTCGGCGCAGTAGGAAAATTCAAATTTACAACAAATTTTTTATTTTCATTTTCATATTCGTTGTTGTTGCTTTTCTATTTCCATTTGCAAAAAAGAGAAGGGAAAAGAGCGAGGGAAAACTCTATGCTGGTCCCAAAAATGTCCGAGAACCCTCCAAACACACACACGCTTCTATGCAGTTTAGGCCTGTTTGATTTTTTGGCAAGACGGCGAAGGGAGAGAGGGAAAGGGAAACGTTTGTACGAGAAGCTTATAATCAACATAACAGTCATAACAATGGCCATTAAAGAGCTGCGTGGCAGTAGAGGGGCAAAGAGAGTGGAACTGGAGCTGGAGGGGAAGGACTCTGGGGCAGGACGAGGACGAGGAGAACAGCTGACGACCAACGCCAACTCATTTTTCATGGAAAGCAGGCGGCATAAATCTGTGCACAATGCGTCTGGCATTTGCTTGATGTCCTTTGCCGCTGTTTTCAGTCACTCCCTGCACATATTCATTCGGCATTCCGAGTCTCTATCCGTGTCTGTATCTGTATCTACACAGTGAGAAAAAATTGTGGTGAAAAAGAAGATTTTCCAAGACTCTACAGGGATTGAGTTGAAACTCCAAAAGCCTGGCTATAAAGTAATATTCAAATGAATTCTCTAGACTTAATAATTCAAGAATATTTGTTTAAATTTCTCCTATCAAATATAATATAGATAATATCTAGAATTTTATAATTAAATTATATAGGAAAAATATAAATACATTTATATTCAAATTAATTTTATATACTTATTAAATCAAGAATATTTGTCTGAATTTCAGATATATAATATAATACAGAAAATATCCAGAATTTTGATATTAAATTATATTCAAATTAATTTTCTAGACTTAGTAATTTAAGAATATTTGTCTGAATTTCTCCTATATAATTTTATAACAAAATTTAAAATCTTTTATATATTATATTATAAAATTTTACCTAGACTTTTTCCGGTCTTTAATAAATTCTCTTCATTTACAAGTTTTTACTAAAATTTTCTATAACAATTTTCCCTCCAGCAAAAACCTTTCTTTCATTCATACTTTTAACCAATTCTTGGTCATAATAATTCTTTAAAAATATCCTTCAATTCTTTTACCCCTTTTTTATAACATTTTCTCTGAGTGTACCACTGTGAGTTACTGCTGCGCTGTGAGTGTGCGTGTATTACTTGACCACAATAAATTTTATTTGTATTATTTTGCCCGGCGTCGACATCGTTTGTTTTGTCGCTCAAGTGCGAAAGCAACAATACAAAATGAGAGAGCCGAAAATAAAAATAATAATAAAACAAAACACAGACGAAAAAAATAAAATAAAGAACAAAAATAAAATAAAAACAAAAGACAAGACAAAGGAGGGCCACGAACCATAGACACATGAAGATGGGGGATAAAGAAATCCGACTTCAGGTGCACTTCAAAGAACAAATTTCGAAAAAATCATTTAAAAAAAGAAAAGAAAACAAAAATTGCCATCAACTAATGAAAGGAAAACCAAGACAAAGTCAGAGGGTTCATTTTGTTAATTAAATTCCTTGACCAATTCTGGTTAAATAAATATAATGAAAGTGTGAGTGGGTTTTTGAAATAATTACCTTGCAATAGAAACCACTAAGGAATTAGGTGAAAACTAATTAATGTTTTGTCTTTGATAAAATTTTAATAAAACAAATCTCAAAGCATAGTTGAGATAATTTATATATATAAATTATGTTTATATATATAAATTATTATATGTATAAACAAAGATATCATTCTTATTTACTATAAATATATGTTTGGTTCTCTCTTTCTCTAGATTCTAATGTACTTTTTAGCCTTTGACAGGATTTAAGCTTCAATTCACCTGACTATAATTTGTACCTCATATATCATATCCCCTTGGCTTATTATCCTTATACGAGGAGCCAACAAACCGTAACTCAAACACTGCCATTTTTTTCTCTTTTATTTTAACTGCGTTTGCTTTGCACGCAACATTTTTCACAGCGCACTTAGTGTGTGTGTGTTATGTGTGTGAGTGTGTGTGTGTGTGTTGTGTGTGTGTGTTGTGTGTGTTATGTGTGTGTGTTATGTCTGTGTTCTTGTGCGTACGTGTGCGTGTGAGTGAGTAATGCCCTGTGCTGGCAGGACATGAGGAGTTGGTATTTGGTCAATGCTTCAGTTTTACGGTTCGTAATGCTTGTAATTGATTGTTAATGCCGCACTTAACCCAGACTCCAGCTGAGCTGGCCAAAAGGACAATCGTCCTGCGGCTGGCCAAAAGAAAAAAAAAAAAAGTAAGTATATATATTCTCCCGAATCCGGAATCCTGTTACTGTTACTGCTCCTGCTCCTGGTCCTGCTACTGTTGCCTTTGCTTTCCCCGCCCGACATGCGTGGCTTGGCTTATTTATTATTTAAGCGCCGCGTTGCGTGTGGAATTGGTGAAATTCCTTTTTAAAAATAACTCTCAGAAATCAGTTAAGAATATAACCAAATGAGGGGAAAACACAAAGTGAAGTAAGAAGAGTGAAGGCAAACAGCAGCAAACAAATAAGGCCAAGGATCGTAAGGGATTACAAAAAGGACTGGTTAGTCGGAAGGAAAAAAAGGGATCACAGGTAAATATAGTTAAAAAATTTAAGTAAATTTAATATTTTTGTTTAAACAGCATTATATTCAAATTATGAGTTTATCCTTAAGAGCTTCGTACTCCTGAAAAATCACTAAATAAATCTATAAATAAAACAGAAAGATTAATTGCTATTGCTACTCTCATCTAATTATAAATATATAGGCAAATTTACTAAAATTTAATATTATTTTAAACAGCTGAATAAAAATCTAATGTACAGATATTTCTTGGCTAATCCTTAATCCCTTTGTAGTCCTTAGAAAGCACTAGATAATTCTATAACTAAAATCGTTCAATTGCTAAATATGCTGCAAAGGACTGTTTTCCTAATTACCTAATTTAAGAAATATATAATTATAAATCTATATAATTATCAACCCAAAATGCTCAAAAATGCATATATAGTTAACCAAAGGAGAGACAAAAAAAAGAAGGAAACGTTAATGGCGGCAATATAATAAAGGATAATGCAGCAGGAATGGTACATCCTTTCCCCCTTCTTCGACATTCCTGGCCACACTAAACAGCCTGGCGCACAACTGAAATGACAATAAACAAAAATGCAGTGGCACAACTACAACAGCCAGGACGAAGGATAACAGAATGTTTCCCCCCTGCTCCAAGGATGTGAGAGAGAGAGATAGCAGAGCAATGGGCAGAGAGAGATGGAATAGCGCAGAAATAGCAGGGAATGACAATTTGGAATAGCTGAAATGCTGCTCTTGTTGTTTGGCCTTTTCATTTCTTCGCCTCCCCTTACGTTTCCGTTTCGCTTACGTTTTTTTACGTTTCTTCCCTTTTACGTTTTTTTTTTCGTTTATTGAATTCGCAGCATGCACCAACAATGGCAGCAACTTTTGTTGCATACTTCGAGGAGCCACCCACGGCTACAAGAAGGATATATGGTACTTTTGTTTTTAAATCCTTAAAAGGATGGCTACAAATCAAAGGCAAAAAAAAAACTTGAAGATGTTTGCAAAAGCCTGGCGTTGTGTTAGGGGTTTTAAATTTTTAAGGAAAGCTTCATTTAATGTGGGTTAAGTAGTGAATAAGTTAGAGGGTTGAGTTATATTGTGATATATTATTATTTATATAATGTATTATATTTTATTTTTATCCGCATGTACATATTTTGAAATGTTATTTCTTAAATAAATCATTTGCTTATATACCTTTTCAATAAATTCTTAATTAAGTACATTTTTAAAACTGAAATTAGCTAACTTATGAGCATTTTTTGCCTTTAGAATCTTTTACTAGAATAGTATCTTATCAAAACTAGGGACTTAGCTTAGAATTATTATAAATACCCTATCAAATATTAGTTTAAAAAATGTTATATTAAAATAATTAAAGCTTTTAAGGCAGGAATTTAGCTGAGAACTATTATAAAATACTTATTAATTTAGGTTTTTTAAATGTTTTATTACGATCCTAATTACTTTTTTGACAGGTAAAGGATCTGCTACCTAAAAATACATAGAATTTCTTTAATATATCACAAAAAGACTTTTATATATAATTTCTATATAGTATTTAATATTAACATCATATAATAAACAATACTTTAGCCATTTCTAATCAAAATGTAATAAAAACCGCAGTAAAAGGCCAAACAAACACAATGGAAAGTTGGGTGTGTGTTTGGAAAGTATATATATTTTTTGGGGGCATGTGTTTTGGGGCAGATCTGTGCCACCGCTACCAAAGTCGTTGAAATGAAAATGAAGATGAAATAAAATGGAAAGCACAAACAGAAGGCGAAAAAAAAACACAGAAAAGTGAAAAAATTTCTATGCTGTAAACGAAATTGAAAATGAACAAGCAGAGCGAACACGGACATGGACATGAAGAAGCGGACACGGATACGGACATGGACATGGACACGGACATGGACACGGACACGGACATGACCGGCACCCCAGACTAAAACTGAGACTGAGACCGAGACCCAGACCTGGGACCCAGACCCAGACC
The DNA here is from genome assembly GCF_035046125.1 of Drosophila serrata. Lineage (NCBI taxonomy): Eukaryota > Metazoa > Arthropoda > Insecta > Diptera > Drosophilidae > Drosophila > Drosophila serrata. Next base: position 1,849,737 of record NW_028257260.1, on the reverse strand, counting down.
CTGGGCCCTGGACCCCGAACCTGGCCAAAACTCAATCCTGAATCGACACCTGCACTCAGACAAATAAATAAGCAAAGCTGTTGATTAATAAAGATGAAAGAGTGTTAGAAATCTGACCAAAAGAAATACATAGGATATATAAATAGTTGAATCATTAAGAGTTAGTTAAAGTAAAAATTAGTTAAGAAGAATTAAGAATCTTATACAGTTCTAATCAGACTAGTTACAGTATCTACTTTAATCCTTAAATATTCCAAATTATTATAAAACAATGCACTTGACTTGCAAATATTTTATAAAACCCCTAAAATCCTATCTGTTTCCTTGATTTTTGACTGCCTTCCCTTTCAATGTGAACCTCGTATGGCATTGTGTACACCACATCAAGCATTAGAGGTGTTGGTGAATATGGCTGAATGCCAGGATGTGAATGCCAGGATGTGCATGTCAGAGTGTGTGTGTGTTTTTCACATCCATTTTTAGTTGTGAGCTCTGCTCTCGTCTTGTAATGAGCCAGAGAATGGACAGTGGAGAGGAGCAAGGAAGACACTGATGAACTTCGTCTTAACTAACCGAAATGCAGGTGAGGGAGGGTTGGCACAGGTGAGAGACATACGGAGGAGTAGAAACTAGAAATCGCTTAAAAGCAAATTGCGCTGAAAAGCAATCAGCGCATAAGTGCAATACAAATACAAACAAGCTTATTGCTTTTCCCGTTGTCCTTTCGCGCTCTCCTTTCCGGTCAGGAATGGCAGCCATTCGTAATGGCTGCAAAAGGAGAGGAAGAGGAGGTTTTTTTTTGGATTCTGGAAAACGAATAACAGATTGCAAAATGAGATGAAGTGTCCAAGTACCACTCCTATTTACGGGCATGCTGATATATGGATGGATATATGTTATATCCATGCATAATGTTCAGGGACATTGCTGTGACTTTGTCATATTTTAAGTCTTTGAGAATTCATTGCTTCTGACTACCAATGAATCGTTTTTTCACATTTCCAATGAAACATCTATTTACTTTTCTGTAGAATTAATTCTATCTTCATCCCCAGAATACATTCATCTCTTTTCTTTAGAATTCTCTGTCGAAATCTTTTATATATTCTGCCACAGAATCCTTTCCTCAATATTCCAATGAATCCTTTTTTCTATCTTTCAAAGAATTATAAATGTATTTCCCCTTCTCAAGAGTCGCTTTTTTCCTCTTCTGTGGAATTTGATGTTCTCTTTTTCACAATATCTTTTGGTGGCTCAACCACAGAATCTTTTTATCCTTATTCCATAGAATCCTATCTTTCATCTTTTCAAGAATCCCTAAAAGAATAGTTTCCTTAAAATTGCAGAATTCAAACTGCACAAATTACCTGCTTACATTATCTCTCTTTTTCAGCTTTAAAATCCAAAAAATACAATAATATCTACACTTTAAGACAACTATATTCCTCAATGGATTTATTTATAAATTATAAGAATATACCTCCTACGCCAATCCTTATTACTATTTACGATGCCCATCTATAACATCCAATGCAATGCAAACACCCGGATTCTGTACAATCCGCTTCGTGAAAGCATTTCTAATGACCAATTACTCTGCGGCAGAATACCAAAGACCAGGTGAATCCCAAATCCACCTGCCAAAAGCCGTGAGCCGTGAGCCGTTAACCATGAACCGAGTATGGAGAACCGGAAACCGGAAACGGGGAACCAGGAACCAAGAACCGAGAACCGAGAACCGCCTAAACAGAAACCATAATCGCAGGCAATGAAATTCTGGATTGCAACACATAACATAACACATTACAGAGGGGGAGGCGTTAAGCTCTCTCGTCACTTGTTGTGCGCTGTCCAAAAACCAACTGTCGACACCTGCAATGAGTGATCACCGCTCGCGGCTCGCATTACAATGCAAATACACATTACACACATTACACACAAGTAGGAGGGAAAGGACGAAAAGGAGGTTATTGCCCATATGGCCATTGGAGTTGCCAACTTGTAGCCGAAATGTACAACGACAACGAATGGCAAACACATTTAGCCTCGTAATGGACGTTCTTTTTTTATGGCATTTATAAAAGCGCCAAAGAAGGTGTTTTTCGGAGGACAGACAGAAAGCAGACTGACAGATGGAGAGTCCGTGCTCAGGTAAAGCCAAGCTATACATACATATATATATATATATATCTATCGAAATAAATTAAACTAGCACCTGTATGAAATATTTAAACGCTATCAATTGAGAGTCATAGATGAAGAAGGCCGCTTTCGCTGTATAGGAGCAAATAATAATAGTTATAGTAGTTTTTTCCTATAGTTGCAAGTTGCATTATCCTCAACTCGGGTGCCAATTATCGAGCCACGGTCTCTGAGCTTCCTTTTTAATGTATATCATCTAATAACACAATTGCTTGCCTAATAGCTATTTCCATGGTTGCTGTCCTTCATTAAGTTGTTAGAAAGATAATTTGCATGCAATATTGAAAGGAAATTGGCATATAAACCAGGTGGTTTTAATGACTAACTTGGATTTGCTATAGTTCAAGGGTGAGGTAAATAATAAACCATATCTTAAGAAAAGTATCTTTAGGGGATGTATTATAAAGTCATTTTGAGGGGTAATTGCAGTGCAATAAATATCACAGGTGTACTTATCCTAATAGAAATTATGGATAATTTGAAAGGTTAGACATCAGGTAATTGCATTAAAAGATATAGCTTAAAGGAAATTGAGATTTTCATGGATTTTTCAATTAGAATCTGAGAAATATATTCACTTGCCAAGAACATAGTTTTTACATACAGGAATAAGCTGCTAAGCATAGAAGACTGGAGTTCTAGGTGGCACCTTTCCATCTATGTAACTATATATAATATTAATCGATCTATTTATCTATCTATCTTTATATATGTCTAGAAATCTATATATCTATCTTCCTATAAATTTTTTATCTATCTACCTATCTCTCTAGCTGTCTATATATCAGTCTATATATATATATATTTTTTTTTTATCTATCTATCAATCTATTTATCTATCTATTTATATATCTATCACTCTATCTATCTATCTTTCTATCTATCTCTCTATCACTCTATATATCTATGTATTTATCTTTCTATATATCTATCTATCTTTCTATCTATCTATTTATCTATCTATCTATCTATCTATCTATCTATCTATCTATCTATTTATCTATCTATCTATCTATCTATCTATCTATCTATCTATCTATCTATCTATCTATATATCTATCTATATATATATCTATATATCTATCTATATATCTGTATGTCTATCTATCAATATATATATCTGTCTACCTTTCTCTCTATCTGTCTATATATCTGTCTATATATACATCTATCTATCTATCTATATATCTATCTATTTATCTATCTATCTATCTATTTGTATATCTATCACTCTATCTATCTATCTTTCTATCTATCTTTCTCTCTATCTTTCTATCTATCTTTCTATCTATCTTTCTCTCTATCTTTCTATCTATCTATCTATCTATCTATCTATCTATCTATCTATCTATCTATCTATCTATCTATCTATCTATCTATCTATCTATCTATCTATCTATCTATCTATCTATCTATCTATCTATCTATCTATCTATCTATCTATTTATCTTTCTATCTATATATCTCTCTATCTATATATCTCTCTATCTATCTATCTCTCTATCTATCTGTCTATCTGTCTATCTATTTATTTATCTATCTCTCTATTTATCTTATATCGATATATTTGTGTTTTTATTTATGTATCTATCTATCCATTTGCCAATCTATCAATGTATTTTTCTATCTGTATGTTTATCAATCTGACTATCTTTTCATCAATCTATCTATCTTTCTACCAATCCTTCTACGAGTTATTTAAATACGAAAAGATGTCCCTGTGGCCTGGTCAACCTAATTGACATAACAAATTCTTAGCAAATTGGCTTAACTATACACAAAATATACTTCCTACGAACTTCCATAACTTATTCCAAAATAAACTTCAATTGCAACAATAAATCTCTTGCAATTTCAATGAAATTTGCTTTCTTTTTCATTAAATCAAATCCTAGATGTAAAGTAGAGTAAAAACCTTAACGAAATCTTTAATCAACATATTTGGCTTCCAAAACCACCTGGACCTCTGTCACCTCCCTAACTCAGCTCTATCTTATGAATGCCATTTCGACTATCCTCATTACTATTCTATTTCCAGGACTAGCCCTACGCACACCATTTGACAAGTCTCTATAGAGAGGTTTTCATTGAGCTTCAGTTTCATGTTCATGTTTATAACAACACTGAGAGAAAGGCAAAAGTTTTGTATTCGAATTTACTTAATACTTATAAGATCAAAGAAGGGATATTAGTTTTATAAGCAATGCAACAGGAAGTTGAACTTGTGGTTCGAAACATCCTTAGAGTTAAGCAGCTATTTCCTTGCTTATTGCTATTCTGAAATTGATATTATAAGAAATTCTCACTCATTGTATTTCATAGCTACCTAGTTTGTTTTATTCTTACCACAAAACTTGTCAGCGTATCTTGTTTGTGACTTATCCCCATCTTTTTGTCACGACTTCTTTAAAACTCCTTTGAATCCCCAACTATAATAGGCTTGTTTTTGTGTCTACCCCCCTACAAATTTTCTCTCACTGCATTTCCTTTTGTGGTAGATCCAATAAAATGTGCGAAAAAGTTGATGCGCGGCTCGCGATTGCCATTTATTTTTATTGCCGCACTTACCTGCTACTTAGCGCCACCCGCCTTCTTCGTCTTATTTAGCTGCTGCTGCTGCTTCTTCTTCTACTTTGGCGCAGGTGGGCGTGGCACCGTCACAGAAAGGACACCTCCTCACGCTCCTTAGAGTTTGAGTTTGAGTTTGAGTTTTGACTTTTGCACCGTGCGTTGCCTCCTGCTTTTTGGGGACAAGTGTGTGTGTGTACGGTTGAGTTTGAGTGTGAATGTAAATGTGAATGTGAATGTGACTGAGTGGTTGTTGTGGGTGGATCAAAACCCCCAACCCTCAACACCTCCCCTCTGAGAGGGGTGTGCATGTGCGTGTGCGACTGGCACTTTAATCAGCAATGCCATTTGCTGCTGCCTTGCCTTGCCTGGCTTGCTACTTCTGCACAAGGATAACCAAGGATCCAGCGAGAGGAGCAGGTGTCCCTCGTAGAGAAAGGGGAGCAAGTACCAAGTACAAGTAAAAAAAAAATAAAGGAAAAAAGGGGGAGCATTTCGCACATAACACTTCCCGGGGGCAATAAAGTCGCGCATATTTATAAGCCGGCGCGGCTGTCTCTTGATTTCCATCTAGGCGCTGCTTTATGCCAGCTTTTATGGCCAGTCGAATGTATCGAAGGCACTTGCCACTTGCCACTCTGCCATATTCCCCCACTTTGCACTCCATCCATCCAACATTCGACAATGACATCCTGCGAAACAGAAAAAAAACACAGCCACCTCCTGGCCAGATCTTCTTCGTCAGCTGCGCCGCATTTATTTCGCATTTGCCATTTTATTGCGCAAAATTGAAGGCGCACTTTATTGCCGACTGGATTTTTGGCATAAACAGAATTTATGCATATACAATATACTCACAAAAAAAATACAAGAAATACAAGAAACAACCAAAAAATTTGCCCCCGGACGTGACGAACTCTTCGTCCTGGATCCTGGACAGCAAAAAAAAAAAAAAAACACCCGGGTAGCAAAAGTTTTTAATTTGCTTAGACGCGACGGCAAGTCTGAGGCTCGGCTAGAGCGTCTAACTTGGAACTTGAAGAGGCTCGAGCCCTGGGTCCTCGGAGACTTTGGGACTAGGCTATATAGCCTTGCCAGCTTAAAGCAGATTAAATTATCGCATTTTTCTTGGGATCCAGCTCCTGGTCCTGCTCCTCCCGGCTGATTCGATTTTTTGTGCCAAGTCTCAAAATATAAAGAAAAGAGCAGCAGAAAAAGAAAAGAAAAGCAAGCAACAACCCGACGAAAAGCAAAATCGTTGGGCAAGGCGGCAAAAGTTCGAATAAATTGAGTGAAAGTTTGCATTTGCCTTAAACATTTTCGTTTCGTTTTGGGTTTTTCTTTTCTTTTCTCTTATTTTTGATTTTTTTTAGGCAGCACATGGAATCAACTTGAAAATTTATGTTCCCTATTGGCCCAGGTGTGGATGGCTTTCATCTTTTCACATTTTTCTCGTCGATTCTGGGGGCTATGAGCATTTTTGTTTAGCAAAAAAGTTTATTCACGAGGATCGAATTTAGGCTGCTTGTTTATTAATTATATTGATTTTTATGTATATATATAAATATCCTTTAAGATTGCTTAAAATCTTATTAGTTTTGCTTGACTTTGTTACAAGTTTTTGGGGTTTCAATTTACTTTAAGGGTAAAACTAAGGTTTTACTTTGAGAATTTTATTTAAAACTTGATAATATTCAATTTAAATTTATAGAAAAATGTGTGGAGTTAATTTTTCTTAAAATAAAAGTAGTTTTTCTTGGAAATTTGCACCACTTTCAGAAAAGATTTCCTTAAATTGTGACTTTACTTAGGAGGTTCCTTCACTTTCACCTGACATATACTTAATTTATTATGTATTTTATGTATAGGCCACAATTTTCTGGAATTTATATTTTTAGCTCTTTTGATTTCATAAAAATTCTTTCAAATATTTTTAAATAATATTCTTGTTTTGTATTTTTTTTATAATGTCATATTTTCTTGTTAGATTTATGTATAAATAAAGTACAAATTGAAACATGTTGCCCTATTTGATGACTCTTGTTACTTTAATTGTTTTATTCCTGGTGGCAGCAGCAACAGTCTCAAGGCACACACGCACACACACTCACACACTCACACACACACACACAGACACACACACACCCGCTGGAAACTTACTAATTGAATTATTGTGCCCCGAAAAATATGCTACGTTCTTGCAGTTGCAAACGAATCAATTCACTTTTCCAGTTGGCATCTCACTTTTCATTGTTTACATTTTCACCAGTTGTATTTTCTTCGTTTTCTAGTTGTTTTCTTTTATATTATTTTTTTTTTCGTCAATTGAGAATCGAAAAACCCAAAAAAAAATCCAAAACAGAGAGAACTCAGAGCGTTGCACTCAGACGTGTAACCGAAAAAAAACCAACAAGAAGAACAATAACAACACGGATGCAATTTCGCGGCGCGTTTTTGATTTCGCTTTCGCTACCGACACTCGTTGAGCGCGTGGAGGGGTGTAAGTGGAGGGTGTAGAGCGGAGGGGAAGACGAGAACGAAGGCGATCCAACTGATATATATATATATATATATATCACGTATCCGCCACGTATAACAAACGAAACGAACGCGCAAGCCGTTTAACTGACCAGTCTCAGTGGTTCGCTTAATGGCAATGTCAACTGCAATTTCGAATGCGATTCGAATCGAAGTGAAGCGTTGTGATGCGAAGCGAATCGAATCGAATCAAATTTTGAGTAATTTCGAGTCTCTGTCCGCGTGCACAAACCACAGCGACTGATATCCCAAATGAAACTGAACGGTGGCGAGCCGAACGCACTCGAAACTCGGCCAATGACTCGCTGTCTGCCGAACCGTTTGCCGAACCCTCAGCCTTTGGCTTCCACACACACAAACACACACAGACACACGCAACACAACACCCCCGCCGCCCAACGAGTTGCACCTTTCGCAGGTCGCACGAACGCCTCACCCGCTCGTCCTTTTTTGCCATTCGGCTCAGCCGCTTCCGTTTCCCGGCCGACGATGCCGCTTTTGAGTGCTTAACTTCGGCTTTTCACCCTGCGGACCTCGGACCAGGGGATGCGCAGGCGCAAAAGTGCTCGCTGTGGAACGCATTTGTGGATGGTGTTTGTATCGGAGATGAGAAGTTTTGATATATGTATATCTTTGGATAGTGAAAGTTATTAAGTATAAAAGTTGTTATTGATTAGGGAAAAGGATAAGAATAATAACGATTATTTCTATAAGCATCTGGCTCTCAGAAATTAATATTTTGTAAGTAAAATAATATTTAATTATACTCTTAAGTACATTAATTAATTATTAGAACTTATCAGTAAGTATTATTGATTAGGGAAAAGAATAATGCCAAGTCCATTCATAAATATATAACTAATTAATAATTATTATGATTTAGGGAAAATAATAATAACAAGTCAATTTACTTGACTATCTTTAAAAGCCTTTAGCTTTCAGAAATTAACATTCCTAAAGCGAAATAATATTTAATTATACTTTTAAGTACAATTAATTGAAAAATATGGGGTCTTGAAAGTACCTAAGTATATAAAAATTTAATTATGATTTTGGAAGAGGGAAATGGATAGTGACAAGACCGCTTTTCGCCTGTCTTTAAGGGTCTCCAGCTTTCACAAACTAATGTTTCATAAGCGAAATAATATTGAATTATACTTTTAAATACAAATATTTGATAAACATATTGGTTATTAAATAATAAACTTGAAATTTCAAAGATTCATATAAATATTTAACAATATACATTAAAAATTTACTTCTTGTAGTATAAAATTTCACTTACAATCCACTTTTTTCTTCAGGTTCTTGCCATCTCTGACGCTTCCCCTTGTTGACTCCATTTGTCGTAAAACCTGCGGCTCGTGCAATGCCTGCAAGCGACAGGACAATCGGTGGCCGAAAGGCTCACAAGCGCTGCAATTGCAAAATGCAGCCACGAACGATCCTTCGTCACGATATGATATTGACGAAGACAAAAGTCGCGACTGCCTGCTGTTGCTCCTGATGCTGCTGCTCCGTCTCCTCCTGCCTCCTGCCTCCTGTCTCCGGCTGCTCCTGCTCGTCCTCATCCTGCTCCTCCTGCTCCTGCTGCTGCTGCCGCCGGCCAAGTTCAAGGGAATTCCGCGCGACAAATACATTACACACGCACCGCCAGCGCGAGTGCAGGCAAATTAAGCTGACAGCCACAGAGACCAGTCGGGCATCCCACTGCCCATTCCTCCCTCCATCTCGAGTCCTGCCAATGCGACTGCATCTTGAACTCGGCCAGTGTGTCACCATGCTCTGGGTATTTTTCTTAACCGCTTAAGAATGCGGAGGGGAATAGGAATTTACAAGGCTTTAAGCGTATTAGCTAAGCAATAAGCTTAAAGAGGTTGCTCTAATTTTCAAGTTATTGAAGAAATACAGAGTGGAGATATCAGTGATTTCTAAATGAGTGAAGAAACCTCTCTTGAATAAGTATATATATATATGTATATTTCTTGTCAATCGATACTTTCAATAGATACATTTCCTTTACTATTCTTTTATTAATTTCTCTACCACTATTTTTCGACCCTTCTGCTCTTTCCAAAACACTTGATATCATAATATTATACTGACATAGTATATACGTTAGTCTATTGGTTAAATCAAGTATAACTCCTAATGTCTTTGTTTAAGTTATCACATCTGAATATATCTTTAAATATCTTATACTGTTCACAACTTTATCATCTTTTTCCATGTCTTTATTTGTATTTATATCTCCGATATTATGTGGATCTTTGTCTTTTGACTTTAAACCAAGTCCAGAAAGTGGCTTTAATTTATTTTGAGCCACTCTGAATATATTTTGTTGCATCACACCAATAACCACCGATTAACACAGATTCGTGCATTCGCTGCGCATTGCACTTTGCTGACTTTGCTTTACTTTTGGCCTGACTTTTCACAAGGACTCCAATTTGAATTTGGTGGGGAAATCTCTTATGGCTGCTCACTTCAACGGGTTTCCTTCAAGCCATGTTGCAGGTTGCTGTTGCTGCTGCTGCTGCTGCTGCTGCTGCTGCTGCTGCTGCTGCATGTTGCTCGATGTTGCTGCATGTTGCGGTTGGCTGTCCTAAGCCCTTTGCACTTACTTCGCTCGGTTCGCGCATCGTCAAGCAGCATCATCAAGTTGATTTTGCCACCACCCAGCCGCCCCTTGTGTTCCCTACCGGAAGTTGTCATTAAAATATTGCACTCAGCCACCCAAAACGACAGTGAGAGGGGGAGAGAGCAAGTGCAACTCTGTTGCATGCAGGTGGGGGAAAAGAGCGCCAAAAAAGGTAGGGTAACGTGGCATAAAAAGTGCAACAATATCGAGGCAAAGTTTCTGCATTTATGGGAGGCCGCACAGCAGCAGCTGCAATGAATTCAGTGACAGTGTCCTTCGGCATTCGCTTTGGGGGAACGTTGCTACATCTTGGACGTTGCCACTTGAAGCTGACAGCCAAATCGCAGCAGTATCCTCTATGAGCCATTAAAGTCTCATTTAAATCAAGGAGGGAGCAGCAGTCCGACAGGCGTCCGCCATTGCCATCGAAAGTTGCTACGTACTATATAATATGTACTATGTAAGTAGTTATGTCCTTTCTGTTAAGGATACACGAAATACACTAGACGAGGGACTTTTGTATTCCCTTTTAGACTAAAGAAAGATCATTGATTTAGATTAAGAAGCTTAATAAACTCGACCAAGTTCTTCCTTTGATTATAATATTAATTAATTAAAGACTTCTTAGTATTTAATGCTCATCTTTATGGTAATCAATGAAACTAAACCCGGGAGCAATTGATCCTGCCGGGCGTTAAGTGTATCCTTTGCTGCGGACGCCACTGCTGCCTCTAGCTGCCTTGTTCCTGTAAGGGCTTTTGTTCTCTCACTGGTTGCTACTGCTGCTGCTGCTGCTGTTGCTTATCCGCCGAGCACGGATCCAGGCAGCCATTGTCCTGGCCGCCTCCTTTGTCTTAGTGCAACAGCCACGAAATGCAACTGCGACGGGCAGGTGGACTTGGTTGTGGGGTTTAAGAAGATGGTTAGATAGGTACGCGCGGCATTGTCAGTGACGACGTTCACCTGAACGCCTACTATACAGCCAAGATTCCCCCCATTCCTGATCCAAGTCTTATAATAATGTCTTCGTCGAGTCTGGGGTTTCTACACACAGAGCCAGAACTTGTGGCAAATTGGTAAGGTATTGTCTCAAAATTCTTAAGCCTAACTTGGAGATATTTGCTGTGTGTATGAGTATATTAAAGCAAGATAAGTACCACCATAATTCATAGGTAATATAACTTAGTTGCTGGTACTTATTTTCTTACAGTGCCACTGCGAAAAGACTGAGCTACGTTTAGCTCCTTACGATGCTGGCTTTCAGCTCAAGTAAAATAAAATACAATTTATTTGTATATTGTTTTGCTGTTGACAATTGCGCGACTGCAGAGCGCAACTTTTTGGCTGGCTGCAAAAGCGGGGAAAAAGGAGTAAATGTGTGCACTATGGGGAGATATAACCGATTTTCTTCAATGATATTGATATGAAACATTATCAATTGTTGTTTTACTATTGATATAAATACAGGAGAATAAGAAAACAAAGACTTAGGAGAAAGAATAGAACCTTTAAAGCTCAGCAAGCGATTGCAGACTTTGTCATCTTTAATCTGTAGCAGCTGATGAAAACAAGTTAGTAAAGTTTTTGATAAATTATGATAGATTAAAGACAGGATGACGAGATATAGAAGAAGTTATAAGAAAGCCGCAGAAGTACATAAAAATATATTGAAATAAATCTGCAGCAGTTTCAGAGCAAAAGATCCTGAAAACAGAGAAAAAGATGCCTTCAAATACTTCTTCACTCTTATATATTTATAAATTGTCATAATATAAGGGAGTTTAAAGCCCTTAATAGCTTTTCTAAACCTAGTACCCTTACCACACACTAAACTCCCCTTAAAACTCCTTTTCTAGAACCTGAAGTCAAATCTGTTGTAATTTTCTGTTCCTACAGCATAAATTGTACAAGAATGTACTCCCATAAACTGATAAAAAAGACTTCACCAACAAAAGTGTTAAACCACCCCACAGTGTGTTGGGTCTTTTAGTAGGTGTTGCCTGGGCGGGGTGTGCGTGTGGCATGTGCCTCATTAGTGCTACATTTTCGGGCTGGCGTCCATTGTCTTGGATTGCCTCCCAAGTGGCAACTGGACGACATGGCGATGCGCACATTTAATTGCATTTCGGGTTTGATTAAACAGAAAGTAGCACCAGCAGCAGCAGCAGCAACGCCTAAAATAAGGCCAAGTTGCCAAGCATTGTCCAAGCCATCCATTCTGGCAAAAAATAGACACTATTCAAGGGCCATAATTATCTTGAATAATGCGAGAAGATATTCCAAAGACTACCCAAGGATAGAGTATATAAAGGTAGTGTGCATAGGTATGAGAAATGTGTGCATTCATAAATTCCCTCAAATACACAGAGATGCATGCAATTCCTATTGTGAGCCAAAAATCAATTTGATTACCAACTGCATAGTAACCAGAAATGGAGTCTTATGATAAGCTCCTCTCCCTGGATATTTTTGGGGGAAAAATCCATCCAAGAGTAAAGCTTTAAGGAGCTCCGGCCCAGAACAATGCTTGGTTGCATTTAGTTTTGGAAGTATACTGGGAATGGGCTTTCGAAACCAAGTTAATTAAGCATAAGACAAAATGAGAGTGAAAAAGCATCAATATTGGTTTGTAATAATTAATATCCATCAGAGTATGACCATGTGGTGTATAGATCGGAAGATTTAAGCCGCAATACCGTCGAACAATGGCCTCAATTCGTATCTATCAGCCGTACGAAGCGCTTCTCATTGCGATATAGTATTTGGCCTTCATCTCTCTCCCACCCCTCTCCCCCCGTCGGCTCATTATAAAATGATGAAAATTTGACAATTTTTGTATTGTATCGATGCTGCCTTCATAATTGCGACGTGCCAAAAGCAGCAGCAGCAGTTTTTGGCCGGGAAAGTGTGCATGGAAAACCCATTGAACGTGTCCCGTTGGCCACGCGGCGTATACGCGATATTCCTGGGCTACCGGACCATTTCAATGCATCCTAATGCGTTAAGCAACACTGTCTATTGTGGTTACACGGCCCCATTGTTATTGTTGGTGTCCAGGTACTACACACAGGTACACGTACGCAGGATTATGTAAGCAAACAAAGAACCTATGGTCGATGTCCACGAAAGGAAAGTATAACACAACGGCTGGCAGGGACATTAAAGTCCTTAAAACTATCATCAAATCGTTGAATATATCCCAAATATTTCATTATAGAGATAATGTTGTTAATATTAACCTACGAAATACATCAGTAAACTTGCTGTATCAAATAAATAAAGTGTATTTGTTAATATTTAGGCTTAGGTATCTATTTTTCAACTATATTTAAGGCTGTAAACTGTATCTAAAGTGTCTCATGTGTCCTCTTTCGAATAAAGTAATTCAGAAACAAATTAGATAGTATTTCTTTCGTTTTGCGGTTATTTTTCCATGGCTTTTTATCATTAAATTTTCATCACATTTTTTCAGCAAAAAGTACGTAGCTTAAACTCTAAAAAGAAATATTTTTTTTATCAAAACGAATCCCTGGAATAACCCCTTGTGTGTCAATGCCCTCAGTCGACAGCTAGTCACATACTATACATAGGTTTAAAAATCTCAAAAATTCCTGCAACATGAATCGCGGGTTAGCAAGAGTTTGGCGCAAATAAAAATATACAAAAAAAACCCATAGCATACACACAGGCGCCTGTCCTGTCACACAGACAAAAGTTAAACCAAAAAGTTAGTGAATAATATTTTTTCCCCAATATAAACATATAATTTTTTTATGAAGAAACATAGAGAATATAAATACCCATCCCCCATAAATCCCCCTAAATATTATTAATATAATTAATTTTTATCATAATTTCTTTCCGTGCCTTGTGTCCGAATGAGTGACGGCGTCGGGATGGCCCCAAGGGACGAGTGGAGCTCGCGCCTAGTTTCATTTTTAATTTATTGATGATTTTATCAGCGGCCAATAACAAAACCACAATGGCCAGAGCATTGGGGGCCAAAGCACCGCCGACAGCCAATAATGGCAAACAAACAACTCGAATGAAATCCTAAACGAACAGCAGGATAATAACATTCAAAAACAATAGAATATATGGAAATATCTAATACTAATTCTCTACATTTTATAAAAATATACAACTTGCTGAATCACTTTAAATTATGATTAAGTAATGAGATTTATGGCAATAAGATAATTAATTGAAAATTAAATTCCTAGCTAGCAGAACTTAATCTAGATTAAGACCTGATACCTCCTATAAGAACTTTGTTTATATATATATGATATAAAAATATAATATGTATACGATATAATAACATACTATGTATATGATATAATAAAATAATGTGTATAAGATATAATTGTCATGATTAAGACTTACCCCGGTAGAGGACACGTCATTGTATACTTCCTTCCTTCCTTAATTAGGGTAATCATGGTATCGAATATCGCTTCCTGTTTATTAAGTTGCATTCCAACGGCCACGTCATTCTTTTCAGGTCGAAGGTTAATCACTTTCACAATCACTATCACGATGTTAACACTAGGTACCCCTAGGACAGACTGAGCTCGCGCCGATCGAAGCGCCTCTATTTATACTTCCCGAGGCAAGAGAACAGAGAAAGAGAGCGAGAGGGAAAGAGCTACCTCTGTAGCTGCAACAGAGAGAGATAGAGCGTAAGCGTCATCTCTAGCGCTGCAGCAGAGGGAGGCAGCCATACCAATAGATATTGTGAGTAAGAAAGAGAGCGAGAGTGAGCGAGGCAGAGGCTTATAGTGGCATACAGAAGGAGAGAGCGAGAGTAAGCTATTCTCTGCTAATACAATGTTATGATATTATATGAACCAAAACTAACTTTCGGCCGCCAAATTTTGTTTACCAGTGCAAATTGCAATTGCAATGAATTTATTATATTATAAATATTATAATATAAGAAAATATTATTATTATATATTTATAACCATTTTTATTAACGTAATTAAGCAATTATCTTTTGCAACGATTTCATTGACAAGGGTTATAGATAGTTTCTTAAATTCTCTATATCTTTGGTATTTACTACCTTGAATTTTTTTAATATAATTAATAACAAAAAAGGAAACTAACATCGGGAAGCTGAAGTTTATTTACCCTTGGAATTAGCAATTTAATTATTGGATCGTGTAGGAAATAGATCATAACTAAAGTTGAATCAATATTTATAGAAAATATTTAAAGACAATTTTTACGAAAAATTAAAAACTAAAAATCTCATAACTACGTTAAAAAAACATAAAATTTAATTCGAAAATCAGTTCCATGTTAGTTTTGATTAGCTTCACAAATCTGCATACTCAATTAAGCATTTCAAAAACATTTTTAATTTTGTAAAATTTGTACTATGTAACCCCTTATATTTAAAAAAAAAAATGGACACAAATTTTGCAACATTTCTTTTTTCGCCGGAGATTGCCAGAAAGATTTGCCTGTTAACGCTGATCAAGAATATATATGATTTATAGGGTCGCAAATGATTCCATCACTAATTTGTAAGCCTCTGACTGAAACTATAGTCGTCTTTAAGGGTGTAAAAATAAATAAATGAATTAAAGAAAATATAATCTCCTTAAGCGGTATAAATGAAACTATATCCCAGTAACAAAATATATCACTGAAAGTAAGAATATTTTCAGATATTTAAAGAGAAAGATTATCCGGGGTCTGCAGGACAATGGTACGTATACGTGTTATTGTAGGGTGGTTAAGGCAATATTACGTATACGTAATTATTTTATTTTTATTCGGAAAATTTTTGAAAAATTTATTTTTCTGCTAAAAAGATTCGGCAGTTGATGCAGATCAAGAATATATATACTTAAATGGTCGGAATGACTCTTTCATTGCAATGCAAACTTCTGACTGAAATTATAATACCCTGCAAGAGAACGGAGAAGGTGAGAGCAAGAGAGTAAGAGCTATCTTTTGAGAAAGGCAGAGAAAGAGTTACCTCTAGAGATGCACAGTGGGAGTTGGACTTATCGGCAAAAAAAGAGATAAAGAAAGTAAGAGAGAGAGAGAGAGACAGAGAGAGGGAAAGAGAGGGACAGAGCTGCTGATGGTGATCAAGAATATGTTTACTTATCAAATGCATCACTGCTTGGCAAACTTCTGACTTAAGGGTATAAAAATAATAAATATAATAATAAAATAAAACAAATAAATATAAGAATAATAATTATAAATATAATAGTGTGGTATATAAAAAGTATCAATTAGATGTTATTCCCAAATACAATAATAAATTAATTTACCCAAGAAAAATAAAATAATAAATCCCTGCATTTAACCACTTTTTAAATTTCATGTTCATTGATTATCCCTTGTAAGCCTAATCCTTTTACAAGCATTCCTTGAAATCTATATTTTACGGAAACGGAAATGCCGCCTCATTCAGACAAGTTAAAGTTGAATGAAAACGATTTCTCCACAGGTGAGCACAGGGCAGAAGGTGTTGGCCATTGGCAATAAATGGCAAATGGCCGAAATCAGGTGAGAGTCAGGTGCTCCAATGTCATCAGTGGCAGCATTTCGAGCCCCGAAGTCCTCCGCAGTGCTTACAAATGCAAATTGAAACCTGATAATTGCTCTCACCTGTGTGTGTGTCTGCACCTGCGAGAGTGTGTGCACTCGCACTTTGGAAAAACAAAACCCTAAATTAAGCATATAACATAAAAAATATAAGTTTTTAATTATTTGGTCAATGTTTTGCTTTTGTATATATTATATTAAATGCAAAATTGTTTTTAATTTGCCTTGCCTTTTCAAAAGCATATGGTAGATTGCATCTTAGAACCACAAGCACTTGTTTACGCTATTAAAATCGCAAGATTGTGTATTTTTGCTATATAATAACCACGTTTGACATAAGGCGTAGTTTATTTTGCATAGTTGCTGAGTTACCAAAGCAGCTTTGGGTTTATTTTTCCTATTCGCTGCAATGCCATCGTGCAATGTCGTCTTACGGACAGCTGTCAGAGATGCCTATTTTATATTTTTTTATTTTTTGCCAAAGCAGATGGTTGTTAGCTGACTAAAGTGTGCTAAGCCCTGAGGTAAACAATATTTAATTGCACATTTTATCCAGAATATGTATATATTAGTAACTCTGATGGGAGTTTAAGAAGTAGTTGTAACAGAAATTTAAGATTTTAAAAGGGGCCGGCAGAGGGGAGAAAATGTGGGTTTCACTAATGGATAAGTACTTTCATGCCCTTAATTACTTTTTCTTTATTTAATTTTAACTATTTCATTTGTATTTCAAATCCAAAATTTAAATTCAACGTTATATGAATTTTAAATACAATACATTTTTATTTTGTTTAAATATATAGGACAATTTTTCATCTTTAAAAATTCTCTTGACTATTAACCTGAAAATTCGATAATTTCAATATTGCAAAATTGTCAAGTCATATATTTGGGTCTATAAATTTCGATATAACAAACAATAATAATTTTAAAATAATTTTGAGTGAGATATAATTGTCGAAATTGCATATTGATATTTTTTCTCTCAATATACAATTTTTCTAGATTCACAATTCCATTAAGAGACGTTTTATAATAAATTTTAACCGGTAAAAATTAAATTATTAAGTTAAATCATATTTTCAATGACTTTTTAAAAGATCCCTAATTGAATATGCATAGTATTTGCCCCACTGTGCCATTGCGGTTGGTCGGCTGTGCCTTGACCCACGACGACACATCCATATGCTGATGCGACTGTGAGCGTAGATTAATTCACTCAACTGTAAAACCGCTCATTGCTGTAACATTCACGCAGGGGCGCGTCCTGCGGTTAGTGGCGTTGACCAGGACATGCCACGCCCCATTCGGCCTATTCGATATAGACGACCAGCGAATTGATATCCCCCAAAGCGCATAACCATTTTCCCCCTTGAACAGTGTAATGCACTGTTATTTCTTTTAATTTGTTGAAATATTAAAATTTAGAAAATCAAACAACAACAAAAATTCCTAGAAATTAAAAAAAAAATTAAAAAAAGATAATTAAAAGGGTGTTTTGAGAATATTTTCAGGGTTTTTTTATAGAATAAATATTAAATCAAAAAATCATGCTAACTGCGGCATGCCGAAGTTTGAATTCCCTCGCACCTTGCAATTGGATCATTTTGGTAAATACAAAATTAATAACTCTAAGGAAATATATGTAACACTTATACTTATGATTAATAATTTCAATTTTGAAACAATTTTAAACATTTATTTTTAAATTTTATAAATATTATATTATTATATCAGATTTCAAATTTAAAAATCTTAAATAACTATAAATATTTATTATATATATATAATATATAATATATAATATATAATATATAATATATAATATATAATATATAATATATAATATATAATATATAATATATAATATATAATATATAATATATAATATATAATAAGGCTTGAGGTAGATAATTATATAAATTTATTTTAATTAAATTTCACTCGTTCTTAATTATTTTTTGCAGTGTATTAAAAATTCCCAAGTTAATTTGGCAATTGGAATATTTTGGTAAAAATAAGTTTAAACCTTTCCGGAAATAAATAAAGCGCTTAAATTAATTTTTATTAAATTTCCCTCGTATTTAATTATTTTTTTCAGTGTATTTAAAATCGCCAAGTTTATTTGGCAATTTGATTATTTTGGTAAAAAGAATTTTAGAACTTTCAGGAAATATATAAAACACTTATACATATAATATATAAATATTAATTAAATTTTAAAACAATTTTTCAAAGCATTGTTTTAAAATTGTATAAATATTATATTATAATTAAATATATAATAATATATAATATTATATTTAATAGTTTGAAATCTTGAAGTACTAGGAATCATAATATTTAATAATAAAAGGCTTGGAATTGATCATTTTATAAATTTAATTTAATTAAATTTCGCTCGTATTTAATTATTTTGTTTAGTGTATTCCCAAGTTTAAAAAAGGTAAACAAAGTCAGCTTTCGAGCTTTCCAAAAGCCTAAATTGTAACCCACAGGAGTGGATCACATTCTTTGAGCGGCTCTCCCGCGCTTGGGTTCCATTTAGATGAAGAAGATAAGATAAAATAGAAAATACTTGCGTTTCACTCACTCGTTATCAAAGAATAAAGCTTCAGATCTCAACGGAGAATAAGTGGACAAAAGCGCAGCAGAAAAATGATAGCAGATGACGCTCAAATTATTTGAAGGTTAAGGCACACACATTTCGCACACACACCTGGGGCACACATTACACACACACTTGGGGCATACATTTATACATTTTCTTCACTTTGCACAACAAAAAAAAACAACAAAATTAACTAGCCAAAAGATAAGCACTGATCTTGGGCTATATACAAAAAAAAAAATAACAGCGGCCCAATTTTGGGGCTGTTCCAGTCCTCGCCCCCACTTCACTTGCACTTTTCACTACACTTTACTTCACTACACTTTCGTTTCACACTCACTTTTGGCACTTGCCAATATTTTTTCACAATTACTTGTCCACGTGTTAATATATATAGCGATCGGCAGCACAGAGACCTTTACATTACTTTTCCCCCTCCGTCTCTTACAGCAACGGCTGAGGAACTGATTTCCAACGACCACCGGGAGAGTTAGCTTCGTGTTAATGGAAGTCGGCGAAGCGTAGGCGAGAGAGGGAACACGAAGAAGGGCAGCGATGTGTAGGCGAGAGGGGGAACACGAAGAAGGGCAGCGATGTGCAGGCGAGAGGGGGAACACGAAGAAGGGCAGCGATGTGTAGGCGAGAGAGGGAATAAGAGCGATGCTGTGATTATTACCTGAGCACTTCCCATAAAGCTTTCAATTCCAAACTCTGAACTAGAAACACAATCTTATTTGTACTTGAGGGTCAAACAAAATAATTGATAATGCATATTACCAAAAACGAAGTAAACTTAAGGAAGCCAAGCTTTTTCAACTCTTGCCGAACTTGATAACGATCATATTTAAGGCAGAAATGCAGTAAAATAAATTCGGAAGATGTTTATGTGCTAGTTTTTATAAAATAAATTGATTAAAAACTTAGAAATACTAATTTATTTCAAATTGACAAACAAAATATATTCCTAAATGATTATTTTGAATCGATTTATTTATATGACACATTTTCGACAATTTAAAGTTTCAGAAACTCATAGTTAAGCCAAAAATGCTGTGAATTAAGTTCGGAAGATGTTTATGTGCTAGTTTTAATAAAATTAATTAATTAAAACCATTAAAATATTCATTTCTTTTGAATTGACAAACAAAATATATGTCTTTATGCATTTTTTGAATCGATTTTATATATGACAAATTTTCGACAAAGTAAAGTTTCAGAAACTCATATTTAAGCCAAAAATGCAGCAAAAGAAATTCTGAAGATGTTTATGTGTTAGTTTCAATAAAATAAATTGTATTAAACCTTAAAAATACTAATTTCTTTTGAATTGTTAATAATCGACAAACAAAATATATTCCTTTATGAATATTTTTAATTGATATTTTCACATGACAATTTGTTCGTCAAATTAAAATTTCAGAAACTCATAACTAAGCCAAAAATGCATTAATTTTATTTCGGAAAGCTGCGCTTTGTAAGTTTTTGTTAGGTTAATAAATCTGCATACTCAATTTAAAATTTAAAAACAATTAAATTTTTTGTCAATTTTTGGTCAATTTTAATGATTAAACCTGCAATCTGCATACTCAATTAGAATGTCAAAATATTTAAATTTGAAAAATGTAACGATAAAACCCCTTACAAAAATTTTCAAAAAATATAAAAGAAAACACTTTTCCGAATGACATGTCCAAATCAACTCGTCTTCTAATGCTGATCAAGAATATATATGATTTATATCACCAGAAATAGCTCCTTCACTGTTTTGCTTTACTTTGTACAAAAATGTACATTCAAAATCAACATGAAACCAGTGTGCAGAAATCCCAGGAACAAATGATATATCCTGCTAATTGCCAACGTATCCTGCCTGTGTGCAATATGGAATATCATCAATTCAACCGTTGGAAAAGCTGGCAAGCCGATGTGCGATGCGATTATGCCGCCGGGTGACCTCTCACCCCCCTCCCGTCTCGGTCACTTTCACCCAAAAATCGAATATTCAAAGGTTTTCCTTATGTTACGAAAGGATATCAAGCGTTTAAGTACACCTCAGTGCAGTTTTCCTAATGACACCTGTTAAGCTGTGACATTATTACTTGGCACCCCTCCCCCCTCCTCTCTCTACCATTGTTTAATTGGGATTAAAGCCAGCGGCAATATTTCGCAACAATTCTTTTGGGTTTGGGGGAAAAGGGAGTTTTTTTTGGTGGCTAACAAACTTCTCCCGTGTCAAAAAGTGTGGCAGACGAAGTTGCCACTTACCACTTACCACTTACCGCTTGGCAATTGCTTTGTTTGTTGGGTGCGGAAGGGGAGGGGAGAGGGGGAAAAGGAAGGAAGGAAGGCGACTTCTTTAAACATGATCCTGTCTTTGTGTGCGCTCGGCTTCCTTGAAAACCTAAGCTGCCTCCCTCGACCACCAAGACTCCTGTCTGCCATCATAACCGCTTGAAAATCCTTGTCAAATGCACAGAGGAAAATTATGAGTCACTTTTTATTTAAAAGTAAAGATTTTTACAGTTTTTAAATAATATAAAAAGCGATAAAAGATTGTTGTAACAGTACATTTTCAATAATACAACAGTTTATTGATGAGTTCTCTTGAAGAAAATCAGAAATGAAGTTTTATACAGATTGTAAATGTAATAATATGTATTATAACAAGCTTAAGATACACAATAAACAACCTTTTACATTTATTTTTTGTTCTATGGTGATATACAAACTATTTTAGGATTATATTTAATATACATAATTGGGAATTGTATATAATGCCGATGTTAATACGATTGAAAGATAATATGAATTATATTCTTAGTAGTAAATATGATATGATATTAGCAAAATTGACTTATTAGCCTTTTGGAGAAACCCGAAATTTTTTCATTGAAAAATTCTCATATAAAAATCATGATAAATACAGATTCAAAGAACTAATACTTTAAGCAAAGTTTTAAACGATTTCTGATTCGATTTTATAATTAAATTGGAAACTGCAGCAGGAAGCTGTATAAATAACTTGCTGCACTTACTCTCTTTAATATTGTGACACATTTTTAAGATCATTATAGATATAATGAATTGAATATATTTATTTTCTATACAACACTTTCATGTCTACCCTACCTAGTAGAACTTTTACCTCTTTTGGTTATGGCCAAAATCCAGTAAATATCTGGCATATTGTTACTGCCTTCGGTCGCTGTCTTTGCCAGTTCTCCAGGCTTTATGTTGGCTTTGTGGCTCAGCAGCCTTGCAAATATTTGCCGCCACATGCATAAAATATACAGAAAGGACACCAAGGTTGAAGGAGGAGAGACTCCTTGGAGTCGCTTTCTAATAAGCCGCCTTTTGCCGGTTTCTTGAGCTGTGTGTGTGTGTATTTCATTTTTTTTTTTTTTTATCTTTGCTAATTGTTCCCTCTCCAATCGACTTCTTTTTTGGCTGCCTTGGTAATTTTAAAACAAACTTTGCGACATTTGCGTACGTTTTTCGTTTGAAGCGGTCGCTGCCTTCGGCATTGTCGCTTGTAGGCGAACTAATTACATTTTCGTTTTCAATTAGAACAAAGCAAAGCGAATGGCGATGAGAATGGGTCCTTTATTGGGTTGGTATTTGCAGTGGTTACTAATTCACCAGTAAGATATTGCATATTTTTGGTTAAATTTAAATTAAAAAAATTAGTTTTCTTAATTCTAAAGAGGTCCTTAAACTTGGTAAAGATTATTGCAATCATTTATAATAAAGATCAAAAGGAAAGAAGTTTCTTGGGAGGCAGAAATTGGGATCTATTAGTTAATATTTGCAGTGGTTAATAATGTTTCAGTAAATTACTTCTTTCTTTGAATAAATATAGATTTAAACACTTAGTTTTCCCAGCAACAAATGTAAAAATTAAGTCTAAAGAGGTCCTTGAACTAACTACAGATTATTGCAATCACCCTGAAGCTCTAATTTATAATTTGTGAACGGGAGAGATATTAGTTGATATTTGCAATGGTTACTAATGTTTCAGTAAGATACTTCATACTTCATACCTTGAATAAATACACACTTAAACAATTACATTTCAAGCAACAATTAAGTCTAAAGAGGTCCTTGAACTTCCCTACAAATTATTTCAGTCGCTTTAAGGCTTTAATTTGTTAGAAAGGAAAGAGGAAAGAAGCTTTTTGAAAGGTAGAAACTGAACTTTATTTGGCTAATATTTGCAATGGTTACTAATGTTTCAGTAAGATATTTTATAATTGGGTTAAATTTAATGTTCAACACTTACTTTTCCCAACAACAAATGTATGAATTAACAGCTCCTTAAACTTACAATAGATTATGGCAATCGCCATAAGGCTTTAATTTATTATAAGAAAAAGGATACGGCATACTTTGGTTAAATTTAAACACTTAAATTTCCCAGCAACAAATTTATGAATTAACTCTAAAGAGCTCCATAAACTTACTACAGATTATGGCAATCGCCTTAAGGCTTTAATTTATTATAAGAAAAAGGATACGGATACTTTGGTTAATTTTAAACACTTACATTTCCCAGCAACAAATGTATGAATTAACTCTTAAAACGTCCTTGAACTTTCCTACAGATTTTCGCCATTGCCTTAAAGCTCAGCTGAGAGCCCAGGTCTAATAATTACATTTCGGGAACTAATTAAGTTTAGCCGCATTCTCTCTGGAGTATTGCAAGTCCTGGCCAAGTAACTTCGTTATGGCCAATGTGAATCGATCTCGGTGGCAGTTTCCATCCGAAATGAATGCATTAAAAATTTGTTAAACGGCAAAATGTTACCCTGGGTTTGCCCGGGAATCAATTGTTTGCCTAATGCAATTTAACTCTGCTGTGGATGCGGATGCGGAAACAGATGCAGATGCAGATGCAAATGCCAGTCAAGGTATTCCATTCAACAATCAAAACCCAAAGTCGCTGGGCATTGGGGGGGGGGCGGGGGCGTATCCTGGCCACGCCCCCGCCGTTGAAAGGCAAGGCAACGTCACTGCTCGTTTGGGTCACTCTTGATGACGACAATTTGCATGTCAAGTCCATTAGGAGCATGTTATCAGCCATCCATCCCATCCTTTTCCACCGCAGGATCTGCTGCGCCTGCTCCTCGTTTCTTTTCTTTGGTTTTCTTTTTTTCTTATGGTTTTTTTTTTTTTTTTTTGAATTTTTATTTTTTCACTATTGCGCTTTACTCTGCATGCTTTGGCCAAGGGTTTGCTTCGTCTCTGTTTTTTTATTGTCTTTTTTTGTCGCTTTTTTGGCTTGTTAAGCGCAATTAGTCGGTATTGACCATTCCCACACAAGTCACAGCAGAGTTCAGAAAAATAGGGCTTCAAATGTGACTTAAACAAGATGAAAATATGTTTTATTATATGACCTGGTCACATTTATTCTTGTTTATGCGGCTATGACACTGCATAAGGCATCAAGCAAACACAAACCACATTAACCTATTTGGTTTTAATTGAAATGAATTAATTTAAATAGATTATAAATAAATTAATTTAATGTTAATTGATTGTAACAACTACTACTAATAACAAAAATTATAAAAACATATGACAAAAAGAGAAACTAAGGTCATATTATTGTGACTTGAATGGTAAAGCTGCTCCCTTGTAACTCTAGATGTTATATATTTTTTGCCACTTTGCTCTTTTTCACCTTCATCTACCTCCCTTCTGTCTTTTCAATCAACAAATTAAAAAACAAAGACAATTTTTTATAGCTGCCAAGAAGAAGATTGTTTATTAAAATCGCTTCTTTTTAGTGAAAAGTGAGTCAAAAATTAGACCACCGCCTGAGAGTATGCCATAAATGTCGTCATTGATGTTTTGTTATAAAATAGGTGATGTATGCATAAAATTATATGTTGATGTAATTATATTTATTTATTAAAAATAGCTTAATTTGTTAGAAAAAACATACACTAAATTTAAACTCTTTCTTCTGCAGGAAATACAAGCTATTAAAGCTGTTACAGAAGTAATAAAATTCATTTTAAGCATAGTAATTTGTTCTTAATGATCAAATGTAGAACAAATTCTTCAACAATTTGTAAATTGTAAAAAAAATGTTTAAATGATAAAAAACAGATGTAGAAATGGTGTTGGCTAGTTTATATTACTCAAAACGGATACAGAAAAGATATTGGTTAGTTTATTCTCTACAAAACCCCTTTGAATATGTTTCCCAACCTGGAATTTTGCACCTCGTTAGTTAATTGTTTTTTCATAGATAACTCATATTTTTTTATTATTACTATTTTATCAAATGACTAAAAAAAATATATATAGGAGTTACGAGGACATCGTTGAGGCACGCGCGCGGCTGCTCATAGCAGAACAATTCATGCAAATTTTCGACTAAATATTTTATGATTTATTTGCGGGCTGCACTTAACAGCCAGGACATGGACACACATACACAGGACGAGCACTATCTGTCCAGTGTGTGTGTGTGTGTGTGTGTAGCACGTTATATGCCAATGTCGTTTCCTGCATTTAACAAATTGGCTAAGCAAATTTCCCATTGATTTGCCAAGTACTCAAAGGGCAACCCTCAACAAGGACCAAAAGCACAAGGCAATGGCAAGTGATTTAGGATCAAATATTTTACTGTCAAATTTAATTAAGTCGCCAATATGTGAAATCCTGTCCTACATATATATAACATATATATATATATATATATAATATATATATATAAATTGTACACGTGTCGTAAGCTTGAAATTGTGTGCGTGCTTATTAATGAGCAACTTGAAGTGCATAAAATGTTCGCAATTTGCGGCACATTTGGGAAAACAATGCAAAAGGCATTTATTATTGAATCTTTCGGGGTTTGCCAATACTCTCGGATGTGTACACATTCATACATATATAAAGATATATATATATATATATATATATATATTTGTGTTATGTGAGGAACCTAAATTTACTGAACAATGGAATGCTGCCACAGAGCTGTGTGGCAAGGATACATGATATGTGAATTATAAGGTTGATTTAGGAAATCGGTCTTGGCCCCTTTCTAAGAGGTCTCAAATGTATTTGAATAAATGCATCATTATTTGTTAAGTTTTCTTGCAATAACTTCTTGAGGTTTTCAAGGACATTGATGATCGGAATTACATACTAAACAGGATAATTATTTATATTTCAAACTCAATTCTCAAGGCGGTTTTTGGTCTTGCTTATTAGTAATTTATTTAATATTATAATATAAATTTAATCAATTTCATCGGTTCTTAGATAATTCCCTTGAGAGTCCTGTCATTATATTTTACTTTATAGATTGACTTGAGTTCAAGGACTTGCAAAGTCTCGGTCTGCTTTTCATGTTCTAGTCATAAATTCAACTTTAGCCGTTTCGCTATGTGATGTTTCATTAAAAATTAAACACAGCCCACCTTTAGTCCACACCGAGGACTCTCCATTCTAACATCCTTACATCCCGGGGACATTTGGAGGCTGTAAAGTGCGCTTGTTTGGCGTTACTTTACGGCCGCTATACATGTAAACACGTGGACACGTGGCAATGGTGCCACTTGGCAGACCAGGATCCAAGGACACTCCGGGAGCACGAATGGCAGACGAAATAGGTTGAAGGTTACGACGGGGGGTTGGTTAGTCCCAGATGGGCGAAAACAGCAACACGTTATGATTTTCATTGCCACATTCACACGCAGAAAGCAGAAGATTTTATATTACAAAGACTTCATTTGTACTTGTTAACATTAAACATATATTATTTTATATTTGAATAATGAAACTATACAGTTTTTTAGAAGATCTTGTAAATAATTATGCAAAAGTAAGGGTTTTATAATATAATAACCCTCTAAAATTTATGCCTTTGTAGCAAAGAAAAAATATGGTGAAAGATACATAAAGCTAATATTTAATGAAAGACGAAACACTTCCTTTTTCTCTCTTTCTCTACCGTTCAATTTTGAAAATATTTATATATTCTCGAACGCTTTTAATCACTGACTTTTAAAACGCTAAAACTAAAACTCTAAACAAACTGAAAAATAATACCTTAAAACAAAACTCCTTGCGTTATGTATCTTATCCCTTATAACCTCTTTTAAAGTAATATAAAGAGATGCTGCAAACAATATCTTTTAAACCCCATATTGTTTTACGCTTCTTATTCTTTATAATATAATATCCTTGCATTTACTCTTTCTTTCCTACAAATAACTTTAATATACCCTAAAATTTTACCTTAAATATGAAACCATAATTCTAGGACCACCACAAAAATTCCTTTTCACAAACCAGTTGAATTTGGTAAAGCAAAATCCCCACCAGAAGTTAACCAAAGATTTCACCTGCTTCACGACAAACTTGTCGACTGCATTAATTATGCTTATTTATTTAATGCCATTTGTCCGTCGACCCATTGTCCTGCCGGCCAGGTCCTTCGCTAGGTCATTACCGTTAGCCTTCTGGCATCGGCTCAATTGAATTAATGTTAAAGTGTTCGTACATATGGACATTTCCATAGATTTCAGCCAAATAAACAAAGATATCTGTATGCATTTTTACAAATATATATAATATATTCTATATAGATAGCAGAAAAATAGATAAAACAAAGGACATTCCCAGCATCCCGTCTTGTCTATGGCAATGTCCTTATGCCTGTTTGCTCATGGCGGCATTACGCGGCAACGTAAAATGATTACGTTAAGTTGTGCGTGGCTTAAGCAGCATATATTTACTTACGTTATGCAATCAAAAGGAGCTCAGGTTAATAGCCAAAGGACTGTCCTTAAACACTTGACATTTGTGTCCGAAAGACAATGAAATACAATTTGACTAACAAAAGGATATAATATATATGAAATCTAATCTTAAAAGCATATAAGTCATTGAGTTTTTTAATTATAGTTTTCTTTTTTTTGCACTTCTCCATGATAGTGCAGATTCCAACTGAAAAAATATATTACCAACAAAAGTTTTGGCTCAAATCGCCTAAGCCAAACACGATTTCCACAAAAGACAAAAGCCCCACAACAAAAGCGGGCATAAATAAAAGAAGCATAAGAAATACAAAATAGCTGCAATATATATATTAAATAAAAAAAAACCCAGCACATATGTACGTGAGGACCAAGGCAAAAATACAAATCGCCCAAACAAAATCTCAGCCATTATTTGGCATTATTGAAGTAAACGAATTTTCCAAAATGCAAGCCATTCGCCATTCGCATTCACATTCAAAGACCGCCGAGGCGAATGTCTTTAAAATCGACCAAAATTGGAAATGATATTAAGAAGGAAGCCGGAGCAGGAGCACAGGCACAGGATGTGGATAGTTGGGTAGTGGAAAGTGGAGTTAGGAGACTTCCTGCCAATAAAGAGCAACAAAGAGCTTGCTCTAGGCCAAGAGCAAGTCATGTCAATATTTTGACTGTGTCTTATACCCAGCTACAGTGTTCTTGTACCGGAATTGATGTGCACTCCAAAAAAAGAAGAGAATTTACTTATAATAAATGTAATAAATTAATTTATATTTAATTTGATAAATTATACAAGTCGAAAGGAGCTGCTTAGACACCTTTAAAACGATTTTATAGCAGGAACAACTTGTGAAAGTGAATGCTAGTATATTATAATTATTTGATATCTAATTAGTTGTTATAGCAACTATTTTTATCAGTGCCTCCCCCTTGTGTGTCTTGGGTATCTCGCTGGACTTTGCTAGACTTTCGCTCTCTCCGGAGGTGGCCATGCGCGTCCAGCGTCAGGAATATTGATGCCCATGGAGCGTGCCGCTGGGAATGTCATGTGCCAGTTGACCAGGCACCGCCAAAGAGGAGAAACACAGCCAAAATATAATACAGAGCAGGGGAAAAAAATAAAGTGAGGAAGCTAGCAAGGACAACGGGCAGCGCATGTTAAGCACTGGGGTAGCCCCATCCAGGACATCCCCCCAGTATCCATCTTCGGCGGCCAGGACGACATAAATTAGCGGCAGGCCGGCAGGCTCCTACGCCGTCGCTCATGGCCAAAACTTCTGCGGCTAACAGTCTCATATTGCGGCACGCAGTTTATCAATGTGTCGGGTCAGCGCTGCGTACTCATTGCTCCTTGGTCCTTGGTGCTGGGTCCTTGGTCCTGGCTACCAGCTCTCACCCAAAACGTAACGCAACGTAACCTCAAGGCAGCTCCTGCTGAATGCGGCTGAATGCTGCTGTTGCACATCACGTGACTTGCCAACCAAATGAAATTCCTAGTCGGCGCCACATGGCGCACATCGCTTCCATAATTGAGTACAAACACGTGTTTGTATGCATCTAATTACTTAAAATTCCAGTCTTAAGGGGGGGACAGAACCCATTCAACCCATTGAAGCGTTCTTAGATAAAGACTCTCACACTTGCATTTTTTCTCTGTTAAAGTATTTATTAAGAATGCCTCATTAAAGATTTCATAATATACTAAAACCTTTGAAGGTTTTAATAGGATGTTTCAACCCAAAGAAATGGGAAATATATCATATATCATAAGGATAACAAAGCTGGGCAAATATCTCTTAGCTCTTAATAGAAAATAGTGTCATGTATAAGTCTTTAAATATATTTAAATCAATTCAATTATATCAGAAATTATCTGCTAGAAGCTCTTCGTCTCTGTCTCTGGCTCTTCAAAAACAATTCCAAAGATCCTGGATTTAGTTCGCTTTAAAAGCAAATAAAATGGCGTTATGCATCTTATATATAGTTTATATTTAGACTGGCTGCCTATAAAGTGCGCCCTCATTCCCTGTGATTGTTTAAAAATAATTCAAAAAACCCCAGACTCAGCTCTAAAACCAATCATTAAAATTCGACAGCAAAAATATCTCATAGCGTTATGCATCTTATTAAAAGGTGTTTATAAATTTAGTATTTATTTATATATATTTAGCTACAGAATTAATCATTAAGATTCTTTCGCAAAAATATCTCATAGCGTTATGCATCTTATTATAAGGTGTTTAGAATTTAGTATTTAATACTTGAAAACCTTCCCTTTGATAATTATCACCTATAAAATACATACATTGTCATTTAAATATGCAAAGTACACCGCATACCGGATTGCTAATCTCCATAATTTTTTTATTTGTATTTTTTTGCAATGTGTTTAATATGTATAAAATCAACTAAATCAGAGCCTATTATTTATAAACACGTAGTTGATAATCAAACCGCAATACGGACCCCCTGTCACTCACTTGATTGATATTAGTTTTTAATTATGCCACAGTTGATGGCATGAACTATGCCCTTTGGCCACCCTTGCAGTTGTTTACAAGTCGCAAATAAAAATTAAAATATAGAAAAAAAGTAGCCAGACGAGCAAGTGAAGCGCAAAATGCAATGAAATAAATAATAACCACAAAAATGCAATTAATTACAAATCTAATTCAAGCACATCAAGCTTGCCAGCTGTCCATGTGTAAAACTGACCCTTTCTCTCCACAAAATCGTCCGTTTATGGCGATTTTTAATTGAAAGCGCGACTTTTGGGCTTTACACACACACACACACAACACACACCAGAAACAGCAACAGCAACGGCAACAGCAGCAGCTGCATAAATTTCATTAGTAAACTTTTAATTAGAAAATTTTCAGCATGAATTTAATTAGTGCAGATATACACAAACAAATAGCCAGAGAATTGGCCGCGAATTAAATTTAATAAAAATGAGAAATAAAATTGCAACTAGCAGCGACGTTAACACCTGACAACTGACTGACAATTGTTGAAGCAAAATTGGGTTTTCTGTGGGTCAATCTTTGACTCTATAAAAGGCGAATGAAATTTAATTTAAAAATAAATCACTAGCTTATTTTTCCCTATTTTCTTTTCCGAAACTTCTGACTTGTATTGATATAAATGGAATTCCATAAGACTCACGATGAACGTGATGTACTGCCGCAATTACAGAATAAGGAAGTGCAGTGCTAATTATTACAATTATGCTGCCAATTATAAAATGCTTTTTATTTTCGAATACTCTAACCAAGTAATTTATGTTTAGTCGCAGCGAAAATTTATCAATATTATTTATTTAACAACTGCAGCGAGTTGACGTCGCCACCAATTAATCCAATCCAAGCTGTGTGATTAATCATTTCCTATGCAAATTATATAATTTCCCCTGCCCAAAGCACGCAAACTTCTAAACCAACTTTAACTTCTACTCTGGCAGATCTTTAATTACAACAGCATCAGCATATGAAATACGAGTATATTGAGTATATGAGTATATGAATAATATGACTATATGAGTACTGGTCTGGCCGGCTGCGATCGTGGCCACCACAAATCATTCATAATCACATTTTGCTAATTATATGCGAGAAAAAATAAAACCTCAACTGCGTCATAAGCTGAGATCTTTATGAAAATATATTTCATCGAGCAATTGGAGTGAAAATTGTGGGAAAAAGTAGTACGGGTTTACCTAGGAAGGTGACTAATTTTATTGATTTTATTGAATCAGTTATTGATGCGGGAAAATGCAGCCATGATTAATGGGAAAATCAGAACATTACATTACAAATTACATATTGAGAAAGTAAGAGGAATAAATCGGAAATTATACAAACTGCAGGGAAATTTTAAATAGATAAAATAAAAATGAAGAATTTTAAAGTTTTCAGCATTTTTATTTTGATATATCTAAAAAATCAAAGGGTATTCTTAAAATGGCCTAAGTATTTACACTTCTTTCTCATTTTTTGAGGTTTAAGTTTTCCATAAACAAGAGAATGCCACTTATGGCCCTATAAAAGAGCGAGAGAAATCAAAATGTTTAATTTAAATTCAGCAGAAAAATAATTTGAAAGCACTGTTAGCTTAAAGTCAAAATAAAGCACGTACAAATAAAAAATATGTGTGACTTGGCATAGCTTATTTTTTAATATAAGAAATATATTTAAAATATTCAATATTATATATATTATTAAATGTTTATATATATTATATATATTATATTTATTCATAAAATGGATGATTTTAAAATCAAATGGATTTAACTTAAGTAACTATTATGTATATGTATGTATATATTATATTATATCATATAATATTATATTATTATTTAATTTCATGTATTATTATAAAATTATAAATATTAAACAAAAATGTTTCTAATTTCTCTGAGTGTTCTCCTACTTCATTTACTCATCTTTTACATATATGCAATAAACCGAAGACTTTATAGATAAACCTTAGAACTGCGAAACTAGTTTAAGATTTCACAAATCAGTTTTAGAAATGTTGGCAACTTCTGGCCATACCCACTTTTAGAGTATATATATAATATAACCCTATATAATTCTGTTGTAAATATGCAATCTGCTTTAATCGAAGAGAAAGAATATAAAAATCCAAGAACTTCTATGGAAATATAGAAATAGAATTGACCCAAAGCTCAAGAACCGGGGATCCATTCTTGTTCTTTTGCTATTTCGGGGATGGCCATTCGACGTCATAATCATCTCTTATTTTATAGCTGTGTGCTGTATTTTTTGAGTACCCTATAATTATTGGGTAGAAAAGGGTATTATAGGTATGAGATATTATAAAAAATTATGTATATTATTACCAAGAAAAATATACATATGTATATATTTTAAAACCAGAAACGTATTCTTCAAAAAGTGTTCTTGAACAGATCTCAATCTTCAGACTGGAAAATATACAAAATATAATAGCTTATTAAACCAAATTACATAAAAATTATATAATTTAATATAGCAAATACAATTTAATAAATTTTATGCTACATTTTTTAGATTGAAGTAAAATTTAGGAGATATTATGGAAGAGGTAGCTCAAAAACCACATCATACTTCGGCTATTGGATATCTCTTGGGTCGAGTTACCTGCTTAGCATTTCTACTTAAGTTTTTTTTTGTTTTATTATTTTTCTATGTATTTTTTTGCATATTCCGCATTTCGGCTTTATTGTTGTTGCTGTCGCTTAACGCCAAGCCTCAGCCACGAGCATTGTTATTTTAATTATCGCCAATTAGGTGTGAAGCACGTTTCTGTCGGTGTCTCTTCTTAATTTCTGTATTTTGGTTTCTATTTATTTGGATTTATTTCTGCTTATAGCCACAAAAACATTTCATTTCAAAGAAGAGAATAGAAGATTCGACTTTTAAAATGAACCTAGGTTCTTATTTATTTTCTATGTAGTATTTTACATCCCCTTTAGGGGTTTACGACGTTCTGCTGTTATTATTATTGTTAGTGTTACGTGTTAATGACTTTTAGTCGGTTTTGGTCAGTTGTGTGTATTTGTTGTTGATGTTGCCCAAGGCGGAAAGAGAATAATTCCCCATCTTATTGGTAATTTCCTTGAAACGGGCATTTTTCCCACACTTGCCGGCAAATACTTTACTGATTACCACTTATACGGTAGCCCCATCGAACCCACCAATTGCGATGAGACGATGGCAAACCGGTTGGATTAATATGAAAACGAAGATCAGAGATGTGAAAATGCAGTGAAAAACTCATTGCAATTGAATTTTTTATAGTTTATTCGTACAACCAGACTAGTTTTCTAGACAGGATTTATGGTTAAATATATTTTATTTCATGTTCAAGGTTCTTACAAGGATCAATTAGGATTTTAACAAAGTATTTGTATGAACTAAATTATTTTGAGGGCTTTTTAAGCAATAAAGTCAAGTCTAAATTATATTTGAAAATCAATTTAAAATACTTTCTATATCCCTACCTCTAAAACATATCATAAATATGGCTTATTAAGTACTAGAACCTGTTGTTAACGAAGCTTAGTTAGAGCTTCTTCTTAGTAATTATTCTCTTATATGGATAGAACCTTTATTTTAAGAATTGTCTTGTTCGATGTCCTCATCTAAGCGGGCTCACCAGCTGACTAACCAATGATTCTCTTGCTTCCGTTGGCTCTGGCTAATTTCCTTCTAATCGGAACCAGTTATAGACCTCAGCCCAACCCTGAGAAATGTGGGAAAGCAGCGTCGCAAGCCGAGGTCGTGCCATTCATAAGACCAAACTGCGGCTCTGTCCCAGCTCAGTAGTCTGCTGACCGTTGAGATGCCAATGACTAAGACGAGATTACGGAGCAAGTGCAGCTTCATGGCCGCAGTGCTCTTGCTTCTGCTTGTGCTGGTGGAAGGATCTTCAGCTCAGACAACCCGAGGACGTTATTGCGCCGCCACTCTCTGTCAGGTGTACAATGGAACCCATGTGGTGCAGGCACCGCATATTGCCTGTGGCAACAATGGAAGCTTTGCCCCCACCTGTGGCCCGGAACCAAAACTCCTGGATATGAGTCAACGGCGACGACAACTACTCCTTGATATGCATAATCTGGCCAGGTCAAGGATCGCCAGTGGTGAGTTGGAAGGTTACCAGAGTGCCACCCGTATGCCATTGCTTCGCTGGGACACGGAACTGGAGCAGATGGCTGCCCTGCATGCCAAGAGGTGTCAGTTTGCCCATGACAAGTGCCGGAATACACCGAGATTTCCATACAGTGGACAAAACATAGGTTACTTTTGGATCGGACGAGAGTTCAAATCGCATTCGAGGCGCATGAAATCGTTTGTGATCAATTGGTTCCGCGAATATCTGGATGCCAATCAGACCTTCATCGAGAGCTATCATCCGCATCCACAGGGGTGAGTTAAGATGTAGGATTCCTTTTTTAAAGACTTCCTTAATTAATCCAATTTATTTTCTCTCTTAGCAAAAAGATCGGTCACTTCACTTTGCTGGTCTCGGATCGTGTCCAGCGTGTGGGTTGTGCTGGAGTTCGTTTCTTGGAACCGCAATCCAATCGTTATCAGTTTATGCTCACTTGCAACTATGACTACAACAATATCTTCAATGAGCCCATCTATCAGGCAGGTCCTTCAGGCTCCAAGTGTCCCCAGCATCGGGTCAGTGAGAAGTTTCCAGGACTCTGCGACTGGCAGGATGCCTCCAGTGACAATGAGAGTGAGGAGAGTGCCGAGGATGGCAACACCTTGGATAACAACATTCCCTTCTAGTACAGAATTTCTATCCATCGATTTTATTACAATTTTCCTGCCTGGTACCCAAAAGGTATATCCTTTGTATTGTATGTTCAAGATAAACTATGTGATGTGATTTAAGGACTACCAAATCGGGTGAAAGTATTCTTATAGATTACACGTATGTTACGATTTTATTACAAATTGTTTAAGCTTAGAAAATAATTATTATTGAAAGTACAATTGGATTATAAGGATGATAAGGGTTATAAAGCAATAACGCAGCTATATCAGATAAATTTTAATTAATGTTTTTTTTTTTTGTAGTTAATTCTTTTTTTTTTTTTTTTGTTCTGTAATGTAATTATAATTTTCCAGTGACTTTTTTGACCCCACGTCTTTGAGCGAAATTAAAATAAATGAAAGAAATATTACTATAAATAAAAAAATTATCATTTGCTTGAAACACAAAAATTAAATCTCAAACATTCTCAAAAACTATGTACATACACATTTCTTCCTGTGGCCCATAATGTAGTATTAATATATTTTTACTAAGCAAATGAATTTATTAATTTTGCAATTCTTTATTGTCATTTCGCGGAATACAGAAATATGTACAAACATTTAAAAGGGTTTCAAAGAGCTTATAACTACTTTTTCGATTCTTAAATTAAAACTAGGCTGCCGCTGCGGTGGTTAGTGAATCAAAGATAACGAAAGGAGGCAAAGATGCTGTGGTGCTGTCCTCATCGGTTGGATTTCCAGTAGTTCCCTCTGTTGGCTTCAGAGTAGTTGGCTTAGCAGTTGTTCCCTCTGTTGGCTTCAGAGTAGTTGGCTTGGCAGTTGTTCCCTCTGTTGGCTTCAGAGTAGTTGGCTTAGCAGTGGTTCCCTCTGTTGGCTTCAGAGTAGTTGGCTTAGCAGTTGTTCCCTCTGTTGGCTTCAGAGTAGTTGGCTTGGCAGTTGTTCCCTCTGTTGGCTTCAGAGTAGTTAGCTTAGCAGTGGTTCCCTCTGTTGGCTTCAGAGTAGTTGGCTTAGCAGTTGTTCCCTCTGTTGGCTTCAGAGTAGTTGGCTTAGCAGTGGTTCCCTCTGTTGGCTTCAGAGTAGTTGGCTTGGCAGTTGTTCCCTCTGTTGGCTTCAGAGTAGTTGGCTTGGCAGTTGTTCCCTCTGTTGGCTTCAGAGTAGTTGGCTTAGCAGTTGTTCCCTCTGTTGGCTTCAGAGTAGTTGGCTTGGCAGTTGTAACCTCTGTTGGCTTCAGAGTAGTTGGCTTGGCAGTTGTTCCCTCTGTTGGCTTCAGAGTAGTTGGCTTGGCAGTTGTTCCCTCTGTTGGCTTCAGAGTAGTTGGCTTGGCAGTTGTTCCCTCTGTTGGCTTCAGAGTAGTTGGCTTAGCAGTTGTTCCCTCTGTTGGCTTCAGAGTAGTTGGCTTAGCAGTGGTTCCCTCTGTTGGCTTCAGAGTAGTTGGCTTAGCAGTTGTTCCCTCTGTTGGCTTCAGAGTAGTTGGCTTAGCAGTGGTTCCCTCTGTTGGCTTCAGAGTAGTTGGCTTAGCAGTTGTTCCCTCTGTTGGCTTCAAAGTTGTTGGCTTAGCAGTTGTTCCCTCTGTTGGCTTCAGAGTAGTTGGCTTGGCAGTTGTTCCCTCTGTTGGCTTCAGAGTAGTTGGCTTGGCAGTTGTTCCCTCTGTTGGCTTCAGAGTAGTTGGCTTAGCAGTTGTTCCCTCTGTTGGCTTCAGAGTAGTTGGCTTAGCAGTGGTTCCCTCTGTTGGCTTCAGAGTAGTTGGCTTAGCAGTTGTTCCCTCTGTTGGCTTCAAAGTTGTTGGCTTAGCAGTTGTTCCCTCTGTTGGCTTCAGAGTAGTTGGCTTAGCAGTTGTTCCCTCTGTTGGCTTCAGAGTAGTTAGCTTAGCAGTGGTTCCCTCTGTTGGCTTCAGAGTAGTTGGCTTAGCAGTTGTTCCCTCTGTTGGCTTCAAAGTTGTTGGCTTAGCAGTTGTTCCCTCTGTTGGCTTCAAAGTTGTTGGCTTAGCAGTTGTTCCCTCTGTTGGCTTCAGAGTAGTTGGCTTGGCAGTTGTTCCCTCTGTTGGGTTCAGAGTAGTTGGCTTAGCAGTTGTTCCCTCTGTTGGCTTCAGAGTAGTTGGCTTGGCAGTTGTTCCCTCTGTTGGCTTAGCAGTTGTTCCCTCTGTTGGCTTCAGAGTAGTTGGCTTCGCAGAGGTTCCCTCTGTTGGCTTCAGAGTAGTTGGCTTGGCAGTTGTTCCCTCTGTTGGCTTCAGAGTAGTTGGCTTAGCAGTTGTTCCCTCTGTTGGCTTCAGAGTAGTTGGCTTGGCAGTTGTTCCCTCTGTTGGCTTCAGAGTAGTTGGCTTGGCAGTTGTTCCCTCTGTTGGCTTCAGAGTAGTTGGCTTGGCAGTTGTTCCCTCTGTTGGCTTCAGAGTAGTTGGCTTGGCAGTTGTTCCCTCTGTTGGCTTCAGAGTAGTTGGCTTAGCAGTTGTTCCCTCTGTTGGCTTCAGAGTAGTTGGCTTGGCAGTTGTTCCCTCTGTTGGCTTCAGAGTAGTTGGCTTAGCAGTTGTTCCCTCTGTTGGCTTCAGAGTAGTTGGCTTGGCAGTTGTTCCCTCTGTTGGCTTCAGAGTAGTTGGCTTAGCAGTTGTTCCCTCTGTTGGCTTCAGAGTAGTTGGCTTAGCAGTTGTTCCCTCTGTTGGCTTCAGAGTAGTTGGCTTGGCAGTTGTTCCCTCTGTTGGCTTCAGAGTAGTTGGCTTGGCAGTTGTTCCCTCTGTTGGCTTCAGAGTAGTTGGCTTGGCAGTTGTTCCCTCTGTTGGCTTCAGAGTAGTTGGCTTAGCAGTTGTTCCCTCTGTTGGCTTCAGAGTAGTTGGCTTCGCAGAGGTTCCCTCTGTTGGCTTCAGAGTAGTTGGCTTGGCAGTTGTTCCCTCTGTTGGCTTCAGAGTAGTTGGCTTGGCAGTTGTTCCCTCTGTTGGCTTCAGAGTAGTTGGCTTCGCAGAGGTTCTCTCAGTTGGCTTCAAAGTTGTTGGCTTCAGAGTAGTTGGCTTCGCAGAAGTTCCCTCTGTTGGCTTCAGAGTAGTTGGCTTGGCAGTTGTTCCCTCTGTAGGCTTCAGAGTAGTTGGCTTGGCAGTTGTTCCCTCTGTTGGCTTCAGAGTAGTTGGCTTGGCAGTTGTTCCCTCTGTTGGCTTCAGAGTAGTTGGCTTGGCAGTTGTTCCCTCTGTTGGCTTCAGAGTAGTTGGCTTAGCAGTTGTTCCCTCTGTTGGCTTCAGAGTAGTTTGCTTGGCAGTTGTTCCCTCTGTTGGCTTCAGAGTAGTTGGCTTAGCAGTTGTTCCCTCTGTTGGCTTCAGAGTAGTTGGCTTGGCAGTTGTTCCCTCTGTTGGCTTCAGAGTAGTTGGCTTGGCAGTTGTTCCCTCTGTTGGCTTCTGAGTAGTTGGCTTAGCAGTTGTTCCCTCTGTTGGCTTCAGAGTAGTTGGCTTAGCAGTAGTTCCCTCTGTTGGCTTCAGAGTAGTTGGCTTAGCAGTTGTTCCCTCTGTTGGCTTCAAAGTTGTTGGCTTAGCAGTTGTTCCCTCTGTTGGCTTCAAAGTTGTTGGCTTAGCAGTGGTTCCCTCTGTTGGCTTCAGAGTAGTTGGCTTGGCAGTTGTTCCCTCTGTTGGCTTCAGAGTAGTTGGCTTAGCAGTTGTTCCCTCTGTTGGCTTCAGAGTAGTTGGCTTGGCAGTTGTTCCCTCTGTTGGCTTCAGAGTAGTTGGCTTGGCAGTTGTTCCCTCTGTTGGCTTCAGAGTAGTTGGCTTGGCAGTTGTTCCCTCTGTTGGCTTCAGAGTAGTTGGCTTAGCAGTTGTTCCCTCTGTTGGCTTCAGAGTAGTTGGCTTAGCAGTTGTTCCCTCTGTTGGCTTCACCGTTGTTGGCTTTAAAGTAGTTAGCTTAGCAGTGGTTCCGTCTGTTGGCTTCACAGTTGTTGGCTTCAGAGTAGTTGGCTTCGCAGTTGTTCCCTCTGTTGGCTTCAGAGTAGTTGGCTTGGCAGTGGTTCCCTCTGTTGGCTTC
Source organism: Drosophila serrata (assembly GCF_035046125.1). NCBI lineage: Eukaryota > Metazoa > Arthropoda > Insecta > Diptera > Drosophilidae > Drosophila > Drosophila serrata. Next base: position 1,810,546 of record NW_028257260.1, on the reverse strand, counting down.
AGAGTAGTTGGCTTAGCAGTTGTTCCCTCTGTTGGCTTCACCGTTGTTGGCTTGGCAGTTGTTCCCTCTGTTGGCTTCAGAGTAGATGGCTTGGCAGTTGTTCCCTCTGTTGGCTTCAGAGTAGTTGGCTTGGCAGTTGTTCCCTCTGTTGGCTTCAGAGTAGTTGGCTTGGCAGTTGTTCCCTCTGTTGGCTTCAGAGTAGTTGGCTTAGCAGTTGTTCCCTCTGTTGGCTTCAGAGTAGTTGGCTTGGCAGTTGTTCCCTCTGTTGGCTTCAGAGTAGTTGGCTTAGCAGTTGTTCCCTCTGTTGGCTTCAGAGTAGTTGGCTTAGCAGTTGTTCCCTCTGTTGGCTTCAGAGTAGTTGGCTTGGCAGTGGTTCCCTCTGTTGGCTTCAGAGTAGTTGGCTTAGCAGTGGTTCCCTCTGTTGGCTTCAAAGTTGTTGGCTTAGCAGTTGTTCCCTCTGTTGGCTTCAGAGTAGTTGGCTTGGCAGTTGTTCCCTCTGTTGGCTTCAGAGTAGTTGGCTTGGCAGTTGTTCCCTCTGTTGGCTTCAGAGTAGTTGGCTTGGCAGTTGTTCCCTCTGTTGGCTTCAGAGTAGTTGGCTTGGCAGTTGTTCCCTCTGTTGGCTTCAGAGTAGTTGGCTTAGCAGTGGTTCCCTCTGTTGGCTTCAGAGTAGTTGGCTTAGCAGTTGTTCCCTCTGTTGGCTTCAGAGTAGTTGGCTTGGCAGTTGTTCCCTCTGTTGGCTTCAGAGTAGTTGGCTTGGCAGTTGTTCCCTCTGTTGGCTTCAGAGTAGTTGGCTTGGCAGTTGTTCCCTCTGTTGGCTTCAGAGTAGTTGGCTTGGCAGTTGTTCCCTCTGTTGGCTTCAGAGTAGTTGGCTTGGCAGTTGTTCCCTCTGTTGGCTTCAGAGTAGTTGGCTTAGCAGTTGTTCCCTCTGTTGGCTTCACCGTTGTTGGCTTGGCAGTTGTTCCCTCTGTTGGCTTCAGAGTAGATGGCTTGGCAGTTGTTCCCTCTGTTGGCTTCAGAGTAGTTGGCTTGGCAGTGGTTCCCTCTGTTGGCTTCAGAGTAGTTGGCTTAGCAGTTGTTCCCTCTGTTGGCTTCACCGTTGTTGGCTTGGCAGTTGTTCCCTCTGTTGGCTTCAGAGTAGATGGCTTGGCAGTTGTTCCCTCTGTTGGCTTCACCGTTGTTAGCTTGGCAGTTGTTCCCTCTGTTGGCTTCAGAGTAGTTGGCTTAGCAGTTGTTCCCTCTGTTGGCTTCAGAGTAGTTGGCTTGGCAGTTGTTCCCTCTGTTGGCTTCAGAGTAGTTGGCTTAGCAGTTGTTCCCTCTGTTGGCTTCAGAGTAGTTGGCTTGGCAGTTGTTCCCTCTGTTGGCTTCAGAGTAGTTGGCTTAGCAGTTGTTCCCTCTGTTGGCTTCAGAGTAGTTGGCTTAGCAGTTGTTCCCTCTGTTGGCTTCAGAGTAGTTGGCTTAGCAGTGGTTCCCTCTGTTGGCTTCAGAGTAGTTGGCTTAGCAGTGGTTCCCTCTGTTGGCTTCAAAGTTGTTGGCTTAGCAGTTGTTCCCTCTGTTGGCTTCAGAGTAGTTGGCTTAGCAGTGGTTCCCTCTGTTGGCTTCACTGTTGTTGGCTTTAAAGTAGTTGGCTTAGCAGTGGTTCCGTCTGTTGGCTTCACAGTTGTTGGCTTCAGAGTAGTTGGCTTAGCAGTTGTTCCCTCTGTTGGCTTCAGAGTAGTTGGCTTGGCAGTTGTTCCCTCTGTTGGCTTCAGAGTAGTTGGCTTAGCAGTTGTTCCCTCTGTTGGCTTCAGAGTAGTTGGCTTGGCAGTTGTTCCCTCTGTTGGCTTCAGAGTAGTTGGCTTAGCAGTGGTTCCCTCTGTTGGCTTCAGAGTAGTTGGCTTAGCAGTTGTTCCCTCTGTTGGCTTCAGAGTAGTTGGCTTAGCAGTGGTTCCCTCTGTTGGCTTCAGAGTAGTTGGCTTAGCAGTTGTTCCCTCTGTAGGCTTCAGAGTAGTTGGCTTAGCAGTGGTTCCCTCTGTTGGCTTCAAAGTTGTTGGCTTAGCAGTTGTTCCCTCTGCTGGCTTCAAAGTTGTTGGCTTAGCAGTTGTTCCCTCTGTTGGCTTCAGAGTAGTTGGCTTGGCAGTTGTTCCCTCTGTTGGCTTCAGAGTAGTTGGCTTGGCAGTTGTTCCCTCTGTTGGCTTCAGAGTAGTTGGCTTGGCAGTTGTTCCCTCTGTTGGCTTCAGAGTAGTTGGCTTAGCAGTTGTTCCCTCTGTTGGCTTCAGAGTAGTTGGCTTGGCAGTTGTTCCCTCTGTTGGCTTCAGAGTAGTTGGCTTAGCAGTTGTTCCCTCTGTTGGCTTCAGAGTAGTTGGCTTGGCAGTTGTTCCCTCTGTTGGCTTCAGAGTAGTTGGCTTGGCAGTTGTTCCCTCTGTTGGCTTCAGAGTAGTTGGCTTAGCAGTTGTTCCCTCTGTTGGCTTCAGAGTAGTTGGCTTAGCAGTGGTTCCCTCTGTTGGCTTCAGAGTAGTTGGCTTAGCAGTGGTTCCCTCTGTTGGCTTCAAAGTTGTTGGCTTAGCAGTTGTTCCCTCTGTTGGCTTCAGAGTAGTTGGCTTAGCAGTTGTTCCCTCTGTTGGCTTCACCGTTGTTGGCTTTAAAGTAGTTAGCTTAGCAGTGGTTCCGTCTGTTGGCTTCACAGTTGTTGGCTTCAGAGTAGTTGGCTTAGCAGTTGTTCCCTCTGTTGGCTTCAGAGTAGTTGGCTTGGCAGTGGTTCCCTCTGTTGGCTTCAGAGTAGTTGGCTTAGCAGTTGTTCCCTCTGTTGGCTTCACCGTTGTTGGCTTGGCAGTTGTTCCCTCTGTTGGCTTCAGAGTAGATGGCTTGGCAGTTGTTCCCTCTGTCGGCTTCAGAGTAGTTGGCTTAGCAGTTGTTCCCTCTGTTGGCTTCAGAGTAGTTGGCTTAGCAGTTGTTCCCTCTGTTGGCTTCAGAGTAGTTGGCTTAGCAGTGGTTCCCTCTGTTGGCTTCAGAGTAGTTGGCTTAGCAGTGGTTCCCTCTGTTGGCTTCAAAGTTGTTGGCTTGGCAGTTGTTCCCTCTGTTGGCTTTAGAGTAGTTGGCTTAGCAGTTGTTCCCTCTGTTGGCTTCAGAGTAGTTGGCTTGGCAGTTGTTCCCTCTGTTGGCTTCAGAGTAGTTGGCTTAGCAGTTGTTCCCTCTGTTGGCTTCAGAGTAGTTGGCTTAGCAGTTGTTCCCTCTGTTGGCTTCAGAGTAGTTGGCTTGGCAGTTGTTCCCTCTGTTGGCTTCAGAGTAGTTGGCTTAGCAGTTGTTCCCTCTGTTGGCTTCAGAGTAGTTGGCTTAGCAGTTGTTCCCTCTGTTGGCTTCAGAGTAGTTGGCTTGGCAGTTGTTCCCTCTGTTGGCTTTAGAGTAGTTGGCTTAGCAGTTGTTCCCTCTGTTGGCTTCAGAGTAGTTGGCTTGGCAGTTGTTCCCTCTGTTGGCTTCAGAGTAGTTGGCTTAGCAGTTGTTCCCTCTGTTGGCTTCAGAGTAGTTGGCTTAGCAGTTGTTCCCTCTGTTGGCTTCAGAGTAGTTGGCTTGGCAGTTGTTCCCTCTGTAGGCTTCAGAGTAGTTGGCTTAGCAGTTGTTCCCTCTGTTGGCTTCAGAGTAGTTGGCTTGGCCGTTGTTCCCTCTGTTGGCTTCAAAGTAGTTGGCTTGGCAGTTGTTCCCTCTGTTGGCTTCAGAGTAGTTGGCTTGGCAGTTGTTCCCTCTGTTGGCTTCAGAGTAGTTGGCTTAGCAGTGGTTCCCTCTGTTGGCTTCAGAGTAGTTTGCTTAGCAGTTGTTCCCTCTGTTGGCTTCAAAGTTGTTGGCTTAGCAGTTGTTCCCTCTGTTGGCTTCAAAGTTGTTGGCTTAGCAGTTGTTCCCTCTGTTGTCTTCAGAGTAGTTGGCTTGGCAGTTGTTCCCTCTGTTGGCTTCAGAGTAGTTGGCTTGGCAGTTGTTCCCTCTGTTGGCTTCAGAGTAGTTGGCTTAGCAGTTGTTCCCTCTGTTGGCTTCAGAGTAGTTGGCTTAGCAGTGGTTCCCTCTGTTGGCTTCAGAGTAGTTGGCTTAGCAGTTGTTCCCTCTGTTGGCTTCAAAGTTGTTGGCTTAGCAGTTGTTCCCTCTGTTGGCTTCAAAGTTGTTGGCTTAGCAGTTGTTCCCTCTGTTGTCTTCAGAGTAGTTGGCTTGGCAGTTGTTCCCTCTGTTGGCTTCAGAGTAGTTGGCTTGGCAGTTGTTCCCTCTGTTGGCTTCAGAGTAGTTGGCTTGGCAGTTGTTCCCTCTGTTGGCTTCAGAGTAGTTGGCTTAGCAGTTGTTCCCTCTGTTGGCTTCAGAGTAGTTGGCTTAGCAGTTGTTCCCTCTGTTGGCTTCAGAGTAGTTGGCTTGGCAGTTGTTCCCTCTGTTGGCTTCAGAGTAGTTGGCTTGGCAGTTGTTCCCTCTGTTGGCTTCAGAGTAGTTGGCTTGGCAGTTGTTCCCTCTGTTGGCTTCAGAGTAGTTGGCTTAGCAGTTGTTCCCTCTGTTGGCTTCAGAGTAGTTGGCTTGGCAGTTGTTCCCTCTGTTGGCTTCAGAGTAGTTGGCTTAGCAGTTGTTCCCTCTGTTGGCTTCAGAGTAGTTGGCTTAGCAGTTGTTCCCTCTGTTGGCTTCAGAGTAGTTGGCTTGGCAGTGGTTCCCTCTGTTGGCTTCAGAGTAGTTGGCTTAGCAGTGGTTCCCTCTGTTGGCTTCAAAGTTGTTGGCTTAGCAGTTGTTCCCTCTGTTGTCTTCAGAGTAGTTGGCTTGGCAGTTGTTCCCTCTGTTGGCTTCAGAGTAGTTGGCTTGGCAGTGGTTCCCTCTGTTGGCTTCAGAGTAGTTGGCTTGGCAGTTGTTCCCTCTGTTGGCTTCAGAGTAGTTGGCCTAGCAGTTGTTCCCTCTGTTGGCTTCAGAGTAGTTGGCTTAGCAGTTGTTCCCTCTGTTGGCTTCAGAGTAGTTGGCTTGGCAGTTGTTCCCTCTGTTGGCTTCAGAGTAGTTGGCTTAGCAGTTGTTCCCTCTGTTGGCTTCAGAGTAGTTGGCTTAGCAGTTGTTCCCTCTGTTGGCTTCAGAGTAGTTGGCTTGGCAGTTGTTCCCTCTGTAGGCTTCAGAGTAGTTGGCTTAGCAGTTGTTCCCTCTGTTGGCTTCAGAGTAGTTGGCTTGGCAGTTGTTCCCTCTGTTGGCTTCAAAGTAGTTGGCTTGGCAGTTGTTCCCTCTGTTGGCTTCAGAGTAGTTGGCTTGGCAGTTGTTCCCTCTGTTGGCTTCAGAGTAGTTGGCTTAGCAGTTGTTCCCTCTGTTGGCTTCAGAGTAGTTGGCTTGGCAGTTGTTCCCTCTGTTGGCTTCAGAGTAGTTGGCTTAGCAGTTGTTCCCTCTGTTGGCTTCAGAGTAGTTGGCTTAGCAGTTGTTCCCTCTGTTGGCTTCAGAGTAGTTGGCTTAGCAGTTGTTCCCTCTGTTGGCTTCAGAGTAGTTGGCTTGGCAGTTGTTCCCTCTGTAGGCTTCAGAGTAGTTGGCTTAGCAGTTGTTCCCTCTGTTGGCTTCAGAGTAGTTGGCTTGGCAGTTGTTCCCTCTGTTGGCTTCAAAGTAGTTGGCTTGGCAGTTGTTCCCTCTGTTGGCTTCAGAGTAGTTGGCTTGGCAGTTGTTCCCTCTGTTGGCTTCAGAGTAGTTGGCTTAGCAGTTGTTCCCTCTGTTGGCTTCAGAGTAGTTGGCTTGGCAGTTGTTCCCTCTGTTGGCTTCAGAGTAGTTGGCTTAGCAGTTGTTCCCTCTGTTGGCTTCAGAGTAGTTGGCTTGGCAGTTGTTCCCTCTGTTGGCTTCAGAGTAGTTGGCTTAGCAGTTGTTCCCTCTGTTGGCTTCAGAGTAGTTGGCTTGGCAGTTGTTCCCTCTGTTGGCTTCAGAGTAGTTGGCTTAGCAGTTGTTCCCTCTGTTGGCTTCAGAGTAGTTGGCTTGGCAGTTGTTCCCTCTGTTGGCTTCAGAGTAGTTGGCTTAGCAGTTGTTCCCTCTGTTGGCTTCAGAGTAGTTGGCTTAGCAGTTGTTCCCTCTGTTGGCTTCAGAGTAGTTGGCTTGGCAGTTGTTCCCTCTGTTGGCTTCAGAGTAGTTGGCTTAGCAGTTGTTCCCTCTGTTGGCTTCAGAGTAGTTGGCTTGGCAGTTGTTCCCTCTGTTGGCTTCAGAGTAGTTGGCTTAGCAGTTGTTCCCTCTGTTGGCTTCAGAGTAGTTGGCTTAGCAGTTGTTCCCTCTGTTGGCTTCAGAGTAGTTGGCTTGGCAGTTGTTCCCTCTGTTGGCTTCAGAGTAGTTGGCTTAGCAGTTGTTCCCTCTGTTGGCTTCAGAGTAGTTGGCTTGGCAGTTGTTCCCTCTGTTGGCTTCAGAGTAGTTGGCTTAGCAGAGGTTCTCTCAGTTGGCTTCAAAGTTGTTGGCTTCAGAGTAGTTGGCTTCGCAGAAGTTCCCTCTGTTGGCTTCAGAGTAGTTGGCTTGGCAGTTGTTCCCTCTGTTGGCTTCAGAGTAGTTGGCTTAGCAGTTGTTCCATCTGTTGGCTTCAGAGTAGTTGGCTTAGCAGTTGTTCCCTCTGTTGGCTTCAGAGTAGTTGGCTTGGCAGTTGTTCCCTCTGTTGGCTTCAGAGTAGTTGGCTTAGCAGTTGTTCCCTCTGTTGGCTTCAGAGTAGTTGGCTTGGCAGTTGTTCCCTCTGTTGGCTTTAGAGTAGTTGGCTTAGCAGTTGTTCCCTCTGTTGGCTTCAGAGTAGTTGGCATGGCAGTTGTTCCCTCTGTTGGCTTCAGAGTAGTTGGCTTAGCAGTTGTTCCCTCTGTTGGCTTCAGAGTAGTTGGCTTAGCAGTTGTTCCCTCTGTTGGCTTCAGAGTAGTTGGCTTGGCAGTTGTTCCCTCTGTTGGCTTCAGAGTAGTTGGCTTAGCAGTTGTTCCCTCTGTTGGCTTCAGAGTAGTTGGCTTGGCAGTTGTTCCCTCTGTTGGCTTCACAGTAGTTGGCTTGGCAGTTGTTCCCTCTGTTGGCTTCAGAGTAGTTGGCTTAGCAGTTGTTCCCTCTGTTGGCTTTAGAGTAGTTGGCTTAGCAGTTGTTCCCTCTGTTGGCTTCAGAGTAGTTGGCATGGCAGTTGTTCCCTCTGTTGGCTTCAGAGTAGTTGGCTTAGCAGTTGTTCCCTCTGTTGGCTTCAGAGTAGTTGGCTTGGCAGTTGTTCCCTCTGTTGGCTTCAGAGTAGTTGGCTTAGCAGTTGTTCCCTCTGTTGGCTTCAGAGTAGTTGGCTTAGCAGTTGTTCTCTCTGTTGGCTTTAGAGTAGTTGGCTTAGCAGTTGTTCCCTCTGTTGGCTTCAGAGTAGTTGGCTTGGCAGTTGTTCCCTCTGTTGGCTTCAGAGTAGTTGGCTTAGCAGTTGTTCCCTCTGTTGGCTTCAGAGTAGTTGGCTTAGCAGTTGTTCCCTCTGTTGGCTTCAGAGTAGTTGGCTTGGCAGTTGTTCCCTCTGTTGGCTTCAGAGTAGTTGGCTTAGCAGTTGTTCCCTCTGTTGGCTTCAGAGTAGTTGGCTTAGCAGTTGTTCCCTCTGTTGGCTTCACCGTTGTTGGCTTCAGAGTAGTTGGCTTGGCAGTTGTTCCCTCTGTTGGCTTCAGAGTAGTTGGCTTGGCAGTTGTTTCCTCTGTTGGCTTCAGAGTAGTTGGCTTAGCAGTTGTTCCCTCTGTTGGCTTCAGAGTAGTTGGCTTGGCAGTTGTTCCCTCTGTTGGCTTCAGAGTAGTTGGCTTAGCAGTTGTTCCCTCTGTTGGCTTCAGAGTAGTTGGCTTAGCAGTTGTTCCCTCTGTTGGCTTCACCGTTGTTGGCTTCAGAGTAGTTGGCTTGGCAGTTGTTCCCTCTGTTGGCTTCAGAGTAGTTGGCTTGGCAGTTGTTCCCTCTGTTGGCTTCAGAGTAGTTGGCTTGGCAGTTGTTCCCTCTGTTGGCTTCAGAGTAGTTGGCTTAGCAGTTGTTCCCTCTGTTGGCTTCACCGTTGTTGGCTTCAGAGTAGTTGGCTTAGCAGTTGTTCCCTCTGTTGGCTTCAGAGTAGTTGGCTTAGCAGTTGTTCCCTCTGTTGGCTTCAGAGTAGTTGGCTTGGCAGTTGTTCCCTCTGTTGGCTTCAGAGTAGTTGGCTTGGCAGTTGTTCCCTCTGTTGGCTTCAGAGTAGTTGGCTTTGCAGTTGTTCCCTCTGTTGGCTTCAGAGTAGTTGGCTTAGCAGTTGTTCCCTCTGTTGGCTTCAGAGTAGTTGGCTTGGCAGTTGTTCCCTCTGTTGGCTTCAGAGTAGTTGGCTTTGCAGTTGTTCCCTCTGTTGGCTTCAGAGTAGTTGGCTTAGCAGTGGTTCCCTCTGTTGGCTTCAGAGTAGTTGGCTTGGCAGTTGTTCCCTCTGTTGGCTTCACCGTTGTTGGCTTCAGAGTAGTTGGTTTGGCAGTTGTTCCCTCTGTTGGCTTCAGAGTGGTCGGTTGTGTTGGCTTCAGAGTGGTTCCTATGGTGGTTAAGAACGTTGGTTTTGGCGTGGTGGGACTGCTCGTAGTGGTTTCCTGTCCACAACTATGTGGGGTGGTGGTGTCATGCGGACAGTGTGGCTTTGTGGGAACCGGACTAGTGATGCGGTGCTCACAGGCTGGTGTCGTGGGATGATCGGGGCACGGTGGCGGCGGTGGCTTCAGGGTGGTGGTGCTCGTCTTGTTGCTGCAGGGATTACGGAAATGGAGCACAATCTCATTGGGCTGCTGGCCCGGCACTATGCGAATGTGCGGACCGAACATGGTGAAGGCGGCCGTGGTGGCCGCCAGAAGGCAGACGATGAGCAGCTGCATCTTGTGGGGGGACTGTCGACACTCGGGCAGCGCCCTTTGGTTACTGAACCTGGCGTTTCGGCCAGGCGAGTATTTAAGTCTGTGCGGGAATTCGCATTCCGGACACCACCCCCACTAACGGATGCGCTGGCCAGCTTGGGTCACGCACCCATTCCGTAAGCCTGGCACGGGCTTGCATAAGCCCGACTTATCGACGGTTTTGAAAACGCAGCGACGCAGTTAGGGCTTTGAGGGCTCACGTTCCACGTTCCAAGTTCCAAGTTCCCAAGTACCCCAAAACCATTCATTCATTGAAATACAGACAGATTGTGTTTTTTTAAAACGTTCTGCAATGCGAACGATTTTATTACGCTTCTTCGCTTTTGGCAAGACAGATAGAGAGGTCGCATTGAATGGGGCTTTTTGGTAGTATTTCTTTTTTTTTAATATTATTTTTGTGCTGCGCCACCCGAAAGATAACTCCCTTTTGCATAACATATTCGGTATAAACTTGGCTAATTGAAAACGATCTAAGGGATCTTCTTGGCATTTCCTATTTGATTGGCGAGTTGTGGATTCCACTCAGATTCACATATATAATATATATAGTATATATCTAAATATATTTTAGCTATGTATAACAATGTTATCATTACCAACTGACCAATCATCGTACCTCGTCTAGCGCACAACAACAAACAATAAACTTATGTTAAACTAATGGTTGCCAATCGCATCCAGCGATCTGTTAACATTTACATATATAGTATTTACTTAGGCATATACAAAACTCTAGGCCACTAGTTGATAATGTTAATGCCAGGCGATCCCGAGGACTATGTGGTCCCCTGGGCCAGGACTAGATCTCATCGTCGCTGGTCTGTGTGCAGAGCACTTGCTCCTGCCACCAATCGTGCACCTCATAGACCACATTGGCCTGGTTATTAAATGGCAGCAATTTCCCACTGCCGCCGATCAGTTGGCTCATAATGGCCGATGGACTGCCCAGGGCGCCATGATGATGCTGCTGCTGCTGATGCAATTCGATGCCATGTCCCGTCCCATGACCATGCCCATGGCCACTGTGCCCGTGACCATGACCATGACCATGTCCATGTCCATGTCCGTAGGCGGCGGCTGCGTTTATTGTCGGATAATGGAACTGACCGATCTCGCTATTAACCTGGGCAAAGAAATTGGTCGATTTGTTGCCATCGCCACCTTGGATACCAGCTGCTCCGGCCCTCTGCTTGGCCAGCTGACCCAGCTGCCCGGCATGTGGCAGCGTGGTCATCGAGTTCTTCTTCCTCTGCTGGCTGCTGATGTGGAGACGCTCCTTGTCGCTGAGCGTGGAGCGCTGCTGGGGATCACTGGAGGTGGGTGCCAGGAATTTACGTCCCGCCGAACTGCCCGTGGAATCGGAGCGATTGAGGGCATAGCCTCGCTTGCTCACAGCCATCACATGGCGACCGGCTACGACTGGTGCTCCAACTATACCCGTTCCTGGTCCTGCTACGGGGCCAAGTCCCGAGCCCACTGTTACCGCTCCCGCTCCTGGCTCTGGATGGGGCAGGACAACGGCACTACTGCTGGCATCCTTCTCCTCATTCTCTGTGGAACTAAAGGTGGGTGAAAAGGCATCACTGGTGGGGGGACAGCCACCGGCCACCACACCACTGATGGTGCTAATGGTGGCCTTGTCCGCTGAGCCTAGAGGAGCCTTATCCTCCTGGACATTGGGTCGCATCACAGGCTGCTCATTGGTGGCTCTCAGCCCCGCTATCAGCGAGTTTTGTTGCTTCTGTAGGGGATTTCGAGGAGAATTAATTATTATAAATAAATAAAATATATATTATTTAAGCTTACACTAGCATTTTGTGCCCGTATCTTTTTGAGACACCCCTCTAGCCAGGTGCGTATGGTCATCTTAGCCACCTCCTCCTCCACCAGATATTCAAATTCCTCGCGGGCCAGCAGCTCCTCCAATTGCAGAGCCTTGCGTATGTCCACAGAGCGATAGCTCAGCATGCTGAAATGGATATAAAGACTTCTAGAAGCTACATCTTTTGGTTTAAGTAAAAGGATACTAACTTGATGACATCATGGAAGGTCACATCCTCGCCATTGTGCAGCTTATCCAGCTCATAGCACATGTATTTGAACAGCAAACGATCCTTTTGGGGATCACATTCGAGGCGACCTTTTAGCAGGCGAAGAATGAACTTCACCCGTCGCACGGGAATGACTCCCCTTTGATGTATATCCACAATGTTCCAGGTATTTTGAAAATTCCGTATGTCCGCATAAGAGAGCAATGCATCCTCTTCGTTGGAGTAGAACAAGGAAAAGTTCTCCATGATAATAGCTGCAGGAAGGTAAAACCAGATTAAGGTAAAGAATAAAAGTATATATAATAAGACAAGACTTACCCACAAGCAAGTTGAGCACTATATAGGTAATGATCACATAGAAAGTGCAAAAGTATATAAGGCTGGCGGTAAAGTTGCCACAATCCGTCTCCCAATAGTTATTGCCAAGAGTGCAGTAAGGTGGCTGGACCATACAGTCATGCATGATTTTATTCCAATCCTCACCGGTGACAATACGGAAAAGCATGGCCACCCCAGTGACGGGAGAACCAAAATTAGCCCTGCGACCAATGCCTTCGCCATATTTGACCGTTCCTGAAACGAAAGTGATCAGTGAAAGGGCAAAGATTCGGGTCTGGAGTCACGGTAAAATCAGTGCTGCCAATGTGTCCTTATTATCCTGAATCTAAATTACTTTTGGATGTGGAAAAAAACCTTATAAAATCAAATGGATTACTCTCTCGGAAGTATTATACTTGTATTCAACCATTATTATAGCATTTAAGTTTATATATCATTTATATATTTTATGTATTCACCAATTGTTCCAAGGGAGATGTTTTTGTTACACTAATATACAAACGAAACAGATTTCCAAAGGACCCTAGGACATTTATAGAGCCCCATAAAAAAGCGACTTTTCTTTCCCTATTTAAGACCTCTAACAACAAGGATCCTTGGCAGCACTGACTGAAAGGGAGGAGGGGATCAATCTGTTCTACAGCTCACCGAAAAGGATTGTTCCGGCCAGCGCATAGAAGAATACTAGCAGAAACATGCCGAAGATAATGAAGAAGGACTTGCATACAGAGACGCCCACGGTCAACATAAGCATCTTCAGTGTGGTGTGCTTGCCGGTGATGGTGAAGAAGCGCAGGATGACCACCATGAAGCCAAAGAAGTAGGACAGATCGTTCTGTCACCAGACATCAGATACCAGACATCAGTAGATGATCATTAGATGATCATTAGTTGATCAAGTGAGTATGGATGATGGACAACTTACCCGCAGAATCGTCTGCAGTATGATCCAAATCACACCGGCAACGGTGACCAGTAGGTCATAACGATTGCGCCTAGATTGCCAATAGCCGCGCGGTGTAAAGGCAATGTTCTTCATCACCACCTCAACCACAAAGACAAAGGTCAATACCGCACTGACGATCACCAGGCGTTCCGTATGCACCTCTCCCTTGATCCACTGCAGTTGACAAAATCGAGGCGAGAGAGAGAGAGTGAGAGATAGAGAGAGATGGAGAGAGATGGAAAGAGATGGAGAGAGATGGAGAGAGTTGGAGAAAGTTGGAGAGAATTGAAGAGAGACACACTAGACATCAAGTCGAGCTCTATACTAAATTCTCTAATCTCTAGGAGCTCTAAGAGCTTTCATACATAACATTCATGTTTCTTTGCTATATACAGTTTTCAGTTGCTTTCGATTTTCGGGGCAATTTTTAGTAATGTACAGATATATATAGTATACATTAATATATCTATGAACACAGTGCTTGGGCATGCATCAATAATAATGGTTGGTTGGTTAAATTAAAAGCATACTTTTTGGCGACTTGGTTTAGCTAAAAAATAAATATAACTTAAAATATATATTATATTATATTATTTTAGGCTTATGACTATTTATGATTATTAAAAAAATAATACTGAATTCATTAAGTTAAAGCATTTACGATTGTCAAGGCTATAAAACCTTTTTACTAATCGAATTTGCATAACCTTAAGAAATGAGCTTGTTACTGGGACATTTTTTTTTTTTTTTTGGTTATTATATATATTTATATTATATATAGATATATATTACAGATACAAATAGTATATATCTTTGTTAATCGTGCTTAATTTCTTGTATAATTTCATGCATTCTCGTGATTTCTCATTCAATTGCATTCATTTAGTTCATTTAGTTGCCTAAGATATTTATACTTCAAGCACTTGTGCTATTTTTAAAAGCAAATATGCTGTCTGTGTAAAATATAAAATATACGATTCATGCCACACTTAGGTTAGTTGAACTTCAAGATAATATAAAGTATAAAATGCATAACGCCATAATCATGTTTAAGGACAGTTTTAACTCTCTTCTACATAAAAAAGGGAAATCATGCTCCAGAATTTTAGATCACTCAATAGCTCAATAGCTGTTCTTTAAGTTAACTCCTAAATTCTGGCTTTCTGGCTTCATTACACATCTTATTACAAATATTATCTTCAGTTCAACTATTCCCTCCAATCATTCAATCATAATTACAAACCGTTATGGAAAGCAGCATGCTATTGATCAGCACCACCACCGCAATCACTCGCTTGAAGATAATATGCTGGGTAATATCATAGGTAAAAGCCCTAATCTTACGACCATCCGGTCTAGGGGGCAGATGGAGAGGCTGGGCAATCTTCAGACGCTTCTTGAGGTCACACCAACGCCTCTGGTCGACGGTCAACAAGGCAGTGCCCTTGTTCTCCGAGTAATTGGCAATCACCACACCCACAAACAGTGTCAAACCGATCATGCAGCCCAAGAAGATATAGATGTGGATATACACAGCATGAACCTGGATAGGGATATATGTTAATGAATCAGAATATATATTATTTATGTAGCTTACTCACCGGACCCACTGCCTTGATGAGCACATCTCGCACATCCAGCCAGCCCTTGAAGGACAACACCTCAAAGAGCGTCAACATGGCATCACCAATATTATCGAAATTAAAGCGTCTTGGATTGGCCCAAACCCGTGGCACCAACATGGCCGGATAGGATTCATCCGGTCCTGGTGTTAGCTTCATTTTTGTAACAAAAACACGACGCATAAATACACCCACACAATCCTCCCTTCTTGATATCGTTGGATCATTGCAACGGGCCAGGCGACCGCCATACAACTGGACACCATAACTGGCAAAGATGAACATTAGCAGGATAAGCAAAGTGGATACGAGCAGGATCTCCTTGAAGCCCCGGCACAACTCGTAGACCACCTTCCGCATATGTGGCACCAAGGTAAAGATTCGCAGTGGACGCACACATCGCAGGATCATCAGTAGCTGGGCTGCCGAATTACCAGGTATATTAAGAGGCATCCAGCATAGAAATGAAGTAGAAACCACATAGATGAAGACATCCAAGGCAGCAGCCACATCCTTAATGTAAGCTTTTGGTGTAAAGAACAGCCCATCGGCCAGGATTTTGAGAGCCAGTTCCAGGCTCATGAAGATCACAAAACCATATTCGGCAATCTGTAAAGTGGGATGATCCATTACCCTATAATTGGGCGTCTCAAACATCATTGAAATGCAGGATAAAGTGGTGGCAAAGATCATCACCCAATCCAGATAGGTGACCAAACCCAGAAAGTTGCTGCAGGCAGAGATTAGTTTAACTTTAAGGTTATATCTATTAAAGTATAGTTGAACTTACTGCAAACTCTTGTACTGAACCTTGCGCTCCTTGCCCGTCAACGGATCCTTGAGCCGGGCATCATACCTTGCATGGACAATCTTCTGGCAAATCTTACGGAAACGACTCTCTCGTGGCACCAGAAAGAGGGGAGTATCGAAAAAGGGATGATTCTCTCGGAGATCCTCCTCCCTTTGATTTCTCCTCATCTCCGCCTGCTGCCGCTTGGCCTGCAGCAGCTTTATGTCCAGATCATGGGGTCGAGCACGTCCAGAGTTGGCCCGAGGAGCAGCAGCAATGTCACCATTCTCCATCAGATGCTCATATGTCTGCTTCAGCTTAATGGAGCCGGAGCGAACGCTGCGACGGATGGAGCGGGAGCCGAACCTGCGGATTGGTAGTGGACACACATCACACGGGTCGCGCCGCCTCGCCTCTCATGTGGGCAGTGCCCGGATACTTACTTCTTTTGATCAACGCGCCATGGCTTCGAATGGGTAATGGTGCCCTGTGATTTGAGGCCACCGCCGCCCTTGGTGCCCACCACGGGCAACATGGCAGAGTCACCAAGCATCAGTCGCTGGTTATTGCTATCACTGCAAGGCATAAGAGTTAGGTTAATCCTCGATTCTTTTGGGAACCAGGTTCAGGATAAACTCACTTAATGATGTGCGTAATGGCCAGTTTACGGAGACTGCTTCCCGCTGCCCGAACCTTGGCTGTTTTGTTCATTATCCTTACGGGTTTTTGCTTGCGAAAAACCACATTGGATTCCCAGCACTCGGACATGGGTCTCTTGCAGTTCTCCACCAGCGAGTCCTCTGTCTCCAGCTCAATCACAAAATGTTTCATGAAGCTCTCGCGCACTTTGGGGAGCATAAAATCATTGGGTATGCGATGCAGGATGGTCATCTGTGGCGAGTCAGGAAACTTCTCAAAGATGCGCAGTCGAAAAGGCAGAGTCTCCTTGATCTCAGCACTCTGCTCTCGGAACTTGAGCTGTTTCAGCTTCTTGATATCCTCATCCAACTCCAAATTGTCAAGAATGACCGCCACGAAAAGACTGAGCACAATGAGGGTCACAAACAGATGGTAGAGTATAAAATAAACCGCCACCAGTGGGGTGAGCGTTTTGCTGGTCCGTATCATGGTCTCGTCCATAACCTCCACCCAGGCCTCCTGGGTGAGAATCTGGAACATGCTCATGAAGGCCTCCGGAAAGGACTCGAACTTGGTGAAGTCGCACAGGAAGCAGAAGAGTTGCATTGAAATACTCGAACTAATGATCAGCAAGCACATGGTGAAGATGATTAGCGAACCGAGTTTCTTGCCTGGTCCAAAGATTTTGTAAACAAATCCCTCCAACATTGGCGAAGCCTTGATCAGTCGCACCACTCGCAGCACCTGGAAGTAGGTCAATCCCGAGGGATAAAACATGGGCACTATATGCAACGTGGTGCCAGCTGCCAGAAGCAACTCGAACTTGTGTATGGAATGTTTGTAGTATCCTCGCCATCCCAAGCAGTAGATCTTGAAGAGTGTCTCCAAATCCAGCAGGCAGGTAAATACCAGTTCGATGTAATAATACTTCTCATAGAATACATCCCTTGGCCTGCCATCATGCTTAAAAGTCATGGTTGCCGTCACAATGCCATTGGCCAGGATAACGCTCATCACCAGCATCCGGAAGTAGGGTGATCGCAGGATGGCATGACAGGTTTCCGGTGCCAAGCCACCATGTTTGTTGTCATCAATGGTCACCAGTCGCCAGCCGGAATCATTGCCACTGAGTATCTGTGAGGCAGCTGTCTTTTGGATATGTCCTCGTGCTCCCCACATTTGTTGGAATTGAACACGTATCTCATTGAAAGTCTCCGTAATCACCGCAATGAAAACATTCTTCACCAGCCAGGCCAGGAAGAAGATCATGGTGCTAAAGTAGAAGGCAGCACGCCAGGCGGGCAGGGAATCTATAGCTCGGTACATAATGAATACCCAACCCTCTTGTGAGGCAGCCTGATATACAGTGAAAATGGATGTGGCAATATCCTCGAAGCCATTGAAACCAATCACATAGCTGCTAAGGAAGTCCATTTTCATGCAACGCATGCCGGGAGAACACTGATAGCCAGAGTCGGGATCCATGGAGCAGAATGTATCCGGAATGGCCAGGGAATTGATGGTTAAGATACTAGTTTAGGGGGGTATAAAGTTAATATTTTACTTGTAATTTATATAGTAAATCAATACTCACGGTCTCTTGAGTAAATCATATTCTGTATTGTTCATTACACAATGATTTTTAAGCTCGCCAAAGAACTGAACTCCCAGCAATCCATATAGAGACATGAAGAACAGGAAAAACAAAGTCACATTGTAGATTTGCTGGCTCGAACGTCTATGTAAATAAGACAAGAATTAATTATACAACCTAATAATCAATTTAAGCTTAAGATACTCACTTGAAAATCTGATTAATTCTACTTTTTGGCATGCTAAACTTTAGGAAGACGCGTAGAAAACGTATCATGATCAAAGGACGGGGAGCTCTCATTATGGATAAATAGGAGAATCTGTTAAAGAATCAATATTAAAATACAAGCTTCTCTTTCTTTGCAAAAGCAAACTTACTTGGGCACTATTTCGAGCACCTCAAAGATCTGTAGAATAATGGAAATCCACAAGAAACTGACCATGGAGGCATCAAACTGGCACCAATGATCCTTCAAATAAGGCACCTCACCCTGGAAAGAAAACAAGAGGAAGTTATATAAAAAGGTATATGGAAAACCCTCTTTCCACTCACATGCAAGACTCCACGAATATGCATCTTGGCCACCATTTCCGCCGTAAAGAGCAACGTAACAGCCGTGTCCGAGAAGAAGGTAATATATTGCAAAGATGGATAACGCTCGAAGGTCTTGGGCGTGTTCAGTGAGACGGAGGTGAGCGAGACCAAGGCACAGAGACGCATCAGGCGACGTACCCACAACTTGTTAACCCATTCAATGTCGGCACTCTCATTGAGCGACTCCTCTGGCCCATAGTCCGCCAGAAAGGGTTCACCACCCTTGAGACTCTGCTTCCTGCCAAGCATGATCTTATTACCAATTCCCGTGGCAATGCCCAGTCCAATGGGTGGCACACCCGTGATGGCAGCACTACCCACAGTGCTACTAATGCCACCACAGATGCCCATGCCGGCGGCAGCTGCTCCACCACCCATGCCGCCCAAGCCACCGATGCCGCCAAGCAGATTGAGACCGCCGCCGCCACCGACTCCTCCTCCCGCTGAGCTGCCCAGACCCAGGCCGGCTCCATTGTTGTGGCCACCACCCGAGGATGGTGGCGCAGTGGCGGAGGAGCCCTGCTGCTGCTGCTGCTGCTGCTGTTGCTGCTGCGTCTGTTGCTGCGACTGCATCCCGAAGGCGACGCTGCTGCCGCCTCCGCTGCCGCTGCCCGAGTTCACAATGGTTGTGGGACTATTGAGTGCACTGGCCGCATCCTGGCGAGCTCCCAGCCCGTTGCCAGGACTGCTACCCGGCGAGGGATTAAAGCTGAACTGACTGGCCGATGCCGGTTGCGAGTGGCCAAGGTGTGTGATATGTTGCGTATGATGCTGATGGATCGAGTGGTGGCTCAGCGAGGAATGATGATGATGGCCGCCGTGATGATGTCCGTGGGTGTGCTGGTGATGATGATGATGATGCTGCTGCTGCTGCTGCTGGGGGGTTAAGCTATTCCCGCTGGATGAACTGGTGCTGGCCGTAGCCGGTGTATTAATGCCGCTTGTGGAGTGATGCGTTGAATGGGAGTGATGACCAGGTATTGCTCCTCCTGCGACGGAACTTGCTCCAGCACTTGGTCGTGGTACTGAAACTGCTGCTACCGCGCCGGTTACTGGTGCTCCTGCTCCCGATCCTGCTGGTAATCCTCCGCCTGTACCAGCTACTCCTCCAGCTCCAACTCCTGCGCGTTTGTTTCTAGCAGCTGCACCCAAGCGACGAATCTGTAGGCGGTCAATCATTCAAGCGGCGCATCCTGGCCAAGGTTGGGAGGTTAGATGGTACTGGTGGGGTTGCTGGGGATCAGATTTATTATTATTAAATACTTAACATTAAATATTATATTGTAGTTAGCATAGGGAATTCGGTGAAGTCTTATTGAATTTGTCTTTGGTTGTGTCTCTTATACATTTTAAAGGACCTACTCTTTTGAGGTTCTTTTTGTACTTTTAGCAGAAACCCTTGTCCCTAATATCCTTGAAATATCCTGGTTAGTTCAGCAATTAAAGCACAGGAGAGCCCGGTCAATATTTACATTAAAAACAGCTGCCCAGGTGGCTGCTCTACATGGAAACACAAGGACTCATAACTGAGAGAAACTAAGATAGAGTTCTTAGAACCTTTTAAAGGTATATATAATACCTACAAACTAATATATATCCTTCCCAGATCCTTGGGAATGAGTTGTAGTAACTAAAACTAGCATTTAAACCTGGTTTTTCAGTGTACAAAAAGCTGAATGAGATATTTGCAACCCCCAAAAAGGCGCACAGAGACACATACTTATACACACGTTCAAAGCAAGGACCTCCCAGCTCCCTTCCCTTCCCCCCTAAGGAGCTGCATTGTCATGACCACGACTTCAATTGGAATTTAGTGAAGTTCCCTACAAGTTTACTTACTTTTCACCTTACCCCGGATTGAAGGAGTTGCTGCTAGAGGCGGTCTTTCTTTAAAGGAGTGGAGCTTTGGCAAGTATATCCTGGCTTTAACTCTTCCTTTGTTCACAACAAAAAAAAAGCACAGGATGCGAGGGAACTCCAACTCGAAAGCGAACGCGAACCCGTTAGCCAGGCAGGACTCTTGGCCGCCAAAAATCAGTCAGAGCCTTAGTGCCTCAGTCAAGCAACTAAAGTAACAAATTCCGACACTTTGCTAGCAACCCCCATTGCCAGGATAACGCCTGCGCAATACTCCTGGTCGATTTTATATCCCTTTGCCGAAGTGGCAGCACCACCAAACAGAGTGGCCAACAAGTTATAGCAAGGATAACCCAGTATTTGGAAGCATAGAAATGGGTGCCACGGCCTCCTGTAAGAAAACCACCGGCAGCAATTATCCGGATCATGATGATCCAGGCTATCGCAAGTGTCAGGAACTCAAGGTAAGGACTTCCCCGGCTCACAACTGAATCCTTTGCTTTACATAACCCTGAGTTGTAATCAACCCCGTTAGATGGAACGCTGGATCCAGATGCATTACCAAATCAAGCAAAGGGAGCAGGCTCTGGCCATAGCCCAGCATCGGGAGCTCTTCTATTGGCTGAGTGGCTTCTACCTGAGTGCTGTCTATGGATGTGCCAGTTATTACCAAAGGGTTAAGCGAATCTCTGCCTTGGCCCCACTCCTGCCGCTGACCTTTGTGGTGGGTTACTACACGGATTGGGCATATGGCAGCAAGCTGCATCGCATTCAAGGTGGGGTTTAGTTCCTTACAATCCTTAATTCTTGACTAATCTCTTTGATTTCAATTCCAGCTGAGGCAAATATGATTATGGAACATGAACAGGAGCTGCTGCATTGGCCTGGTGGTCTGCCCACAGTGGCTGGCATTGATGAAGCACGCGTGGAAACTGAAATGGAAAAGAAAATGCATCCGCATCATATGTAGAGGAAAAGTCTGATCCTCGTACCCATTAGGCTATAGGGACGACTCGGGTTCAAGCCTCGACCAAACCATTAAAACAATTAACACAAAACACACTTTTTACCTTCCAAAAAAGAAATCACAAATTCAAAACGGGGATTAATAGAAATAGAGAACAAGCAAAATAGACATTTTTTACCAGTGATTGTTTAGTAATAATACGAAAAATGTTTTTAAAAAGAGAGTAAATCCCCTCAAGCAATAACTTTTAAGCCTGCAAATGCTTTTCAATATAGTAAACTTTCTTCCTGAGAGAATCTTTTCTCTAGCTCTCATACTTTCTCTCTATAACCTTGTAAAGGGAGCAATTTAGTTGAGCACTATGTAATATAAAGCTCCTGAGGAGCTGTTCTTTAGGGTTTCTTCCATACACATTAGCTTTTCTGCACAGAACCCCAGTCGGCCTTGGATACTCATCATATAGCTCAAATATAGTTCCCTATAATATATATATTTATATTCCTCTCTCTCATTCTCACTCTAACTCTATCTCTATCCCTTTGCGTGTCACTTTTCCTGCAATTTTTTGAGACAATACTCCTTATATTTGGATATAGTTAATAATTGATATACATAATATATATATATATATATATACATATATTCTTATGTACACTTGATATAAAAATTGTAGTCTAGATCATCTAATAAAGGTTTTGCTCCCAACTCAGCTCAAAAAGCGAGATCCTCTTCATCCAGCAATCCATGCTCGATGAAGGCACGCGTATCCTTTTTGAAATGGCGATCGCAGAATTCGGTTATCCTGGAGCAGGCCTCCTCAATCATGGCTTTCGGAACGGTGAGCACAATCCTCACATAACCAGGATACTCAAAGCAATTTCCGGGTAGACAAAAGACACTCTGCTCATTGACCAGTTCCTGGACAAAATGTGTGTCATCCTTAAAGGCCGGAAAGCGTTCAATATCCACACCAATCATCATATACATGGCCCCATTGGGCATCACGGGATTAAGGCCACGCACTTGCTTTAGCATTTTGTAAGCCAAAGTGGCATTAGCCTGGGAAATAAAAATATATATCATATATTATATATTCAACAACTATATAGAGTTCGAAACCTACATGTAAAACATCAACGACACCATCAAAGTAAGACTGCGGGGTCTTGGCCAGGATCTCAGGCAATGCTCCTTGAATAAGTGTATTCGAGCCCAAAATACGACCACACATGTTCCTTAGACCCACCAAAGCATCCACCAAACGCTCCTTCCGATCATGAACTATAATCCAACCCATTCGCCAGCCAGGAACCAAGAAACGTTTGGTCAAACCACCGCAGGAGAGTACAGGCACTTCCTTGGTAAGACTGCTCACAGCCAAATGTTTGGAGCCCGGAAATACAAAGTGCTCATAGATCTGTAAAGGATTTAAAATCATTTTTAGAGAGGGTGTAATGCTAGAGATTCCTGATGATTCCCTTACCTCATCTGCTATAATAGGCAAATAGTGACGCTCACAAATGGCAATCAGTTGACGGAGATGCTTCTCATCAAAGACACTGCCACAGGGATTGCTTGGATTATTGATCAACAGAGCGGCTGTGTTCTCATCAATCAGGCTCTCCAGCTGGACAAGATCGGCTCGCCATTGCTGGTCAGGCAAAAGGTCATAGTACCTCACTTCGATGTCCAGACCCTCGGCTAATGTGTGATAAAGACAGAATCCTGGCCTGGGTACGAGCACATTCTGACCCCGATCAGCCAAGGCCAAGATGCAGTACTCCAAAGCCGAGGAGCAGCCACTGCAAAGGACCACCTCCATGGGATCAATCTCTCCATCCGGACGCTGATGGGCACTATATTTGGCCACTGCCTTCCTTGCTGCCTCGTGTCCTTGTGTATGGGCATAACCATTATATTTGCCACTTTCAACGGAATGGAGAACCGCCTTCATGGTTTCATCGGCTGCCTTGAGATTGCCAAAGATTGTGGGATCACCTGAGGATAGAAAAGTGGGGAGATATAGGATTAATTCTAAGATACAGGAAAAATTAATGGGAAGTTGAAGTTTAAGTTAGAATGAGGAGCTCCCAAAGTTTTGCAAATCCTCCGCATTTTTCTGTCCTGACATTGTCATTACATTTTAAGTTTATGTTATTATTATTGTTATTATTTATGTAATTATAATATTTTCATGAATATGTGGCCAACAAAGATATAATATCATGAAGCATTAGGAAACCCCTTAATCTTATTACTTAAGTAAATATGAACTTCTCAAAAAAATATTCCATTGAAAACAATTTCAAGTTCTTGAATTATTATTACTAAATTCAAATTTCATTTAATTTAATTTCCAAGTATTTTTGGTATCAGCAATAAAATATACACAAAAAATCAGGTGATAATGATGGCTCCCGGGTCCCAAAATCGCAAGATTGCATTGGGTCAATGGCTAACTTGTTTGTTTCCGCCTAACTTAGATACGATTCCCCTTCAAGTCAGTGGCTATCGGTGAATTTTCTGGTTCAGTTCAGGTAAAACGAAGCCCCGGATTCTCGATTCTGTCAAACAGGTGCGACTACATTTTATGCAAATCTATATCAACCCTCTCGAAACACAAATACAGTGCGCGTGCCTCGGACACAAAAATAATACGAATGCCGCCTATATCTATATATATATAACTTTAAAAACAAGAACAACAATCGAAATAACAATAACAACAACAAATAAGAGCCTACAGATTCTTATTCTAAATTAGAGATTTTATGTATATATCTGGGATATACTATGTTATGTTATGTATAGTAAATTTTGGCCTAAAAATTTGGTTTTGGCAAAAATTGTAGTAGAGTTTTTAGGGGTCTTTAAACCAAAGTCTGAAGAGGGGTTTCTTAAAAACTTTGGGATCTCTAATATTTATTTAAAAATTAAGTGGAAATTTTGTACTTTTACTTAATGTTTTAAGGTACAAATATAGAATATTAATTTATGTTATATATCTTGTGGAGTATTAAATAATTTGTGCGGGGTTTTGGTTGCCTTAGAGGTCTTTAAACCAAAGTTTCGAAAGGTGATTTTTAAAAACTGTGGTAACTATAATTTTAATATAAAAATAATTAAAAATTGTGGACTGTTTTAAGGTCTACAAATAGGATATTAACTTGTAAATATATTTACATTGATATATTAAGTGTTTTGTGGAGGGTTTTGTTTACGTTTTGTGATTGAAAATAAAGTTTTTCAAGGCCTTTTAATACATTTTCTTTTATTTGTTATATCTCTTCGTAAAAACCCCTTTTTAAACATTTAGCAATGCGTTAAAAATTTTCAGAATTCTTGCTAACGTTTTTGTGTTTTAGTGTTATTATTAATCATTTTTTTAGGTACCTTTTATGATCAAAAATCATTTTTTCTAGCGCCCTGTACTAATATCTTGTATGTGTTATATTTGTTCTTTAAAACCTTATTTAAACATTTAAAAATATGTTTAAAAAGGCATATTTATTACCAATATTCTTGTATTTGAATGCTTTCAATATATAATTGATAAAAACCCTGGACAGTCAGTAAAGCAGATTTTTCCAAGACTAAAATGTACAAACAAATCTAAAGCAAAGCTTGAGTTTTTAGGGATTTCACTTTGCCCAAAGCCTTCAAGGACCTCTCCTTCTTCACCCATTAAGCTCACATAAATATATAATATTTGAGTCAACTCACCAATGGATAGTGGAATCATGGGCTTCTCTGGATTCGGTTTAATCTTCAGGGACTCGACAATATTCCGGATACGATTGTGTGTGTTTAATGACAATGTCGAAGGCTTAATTTGCCATCCGGAACGCTGAGGCTTGTGAACGGTGGCCGCAAGGATCTCCGATTTGGATGATGACTGCAATTGCAGCTCGGCCAGTGCCTTGTCCACCACATCGCTGGTGGGTGTGGTGGCACCTGGCTCACTTCGATTGGAACAGCTCGATTGGCGGCTGCTGCGACTGCTTTGGAATCGAAACTGACTCTCGTTGGCAACACTGCTGGGCATTATCACCAGGCAGGCCTTTTCCGGAAAACAATTGGGAAACAAGAAAAAAAAACAACAAACAAAAATTCCACGAAATGATAGGATATATGCTCCGTGTGTGTGTGTGTCCAATATGTTCCTATATCTGGCTGAAGCAAGGACCTCAAATGAAGGTAAAGTTGGTATCCTGTTTATCGTTCCAGACGAGCATTAGAAATGCGAACAGCGATCACGGGGATTTCTTTACTAAATCAGGCTATATATATAATAATGATAGTGATGTCTCTGGCTGGGACTTGGTATCTCTTTTCAAGCTTTTCTTTTTTTTGTGTCGTTTGCGAATTCTGAAACTGAACTAAACTGATCTACTTCGGAGATCTCTTGGGGCTTTTATCGCCTCTGGCATGTTGCTGTCGGCGCCATATAGGCTCTATATATCAGGTCTGGGTCTGGGTCTGGGTCTTGGGACTGGGTCTGGCTCTTGGGACTGGGTCTGGGTCTTGGTATATAGACGGTAACACACACACTGCCACACATCCCCTACGGATAGCACGCGCCTGACTTTGGCTTCGGGTCGAGCCGAAGCGAAAGATGGAACAACAACTACGACTGATTTGAATACTCGCCGCCGCCTCGATATCATATTCATAACGAACTCGGGAACCAGATTTCAGTTCGAATTTGTTATAAACAACAACAGCCACTGGCTGTCGCATCGCATCGATTCATTTAAATGCGCCAAAGTTGTCTATAACGTCTTAGTCTTAGAAATTGAAACCGCCAACCGAACCGAAACCATTAATAGTATACCTATATCAAGTTATCGGGCGCTGATCCATGATCCACCATCCAGATTTAAATCTATAGCCTGCAATCGTTAATACCAGCAAAGCTTATATCAATCATTATAATAACCTTAATATTGGAAATAATAGATACTCTTTGGTACTATCCATAGTTCACAGATTACAAAAATATATCTATAAGCCTAAAGAATCTGTAATATATAGTGTATATAATATATAGCATACCATCATATATCATTAAATATAACTGATATTAATTATCACCTAAAAATCCCATTGGTTCTCTTAGGGAATTACTAATTTACTGGCATAAAAATCTTTAAAATATATATGGTATAATATCAGATATCGTTAAATATATCTGATATTATATTAAAAATCTCTAAAATATATATAGTATACTATCACATAGCATTAAATATAACTGGTATCACCTAAAAGATTCCATTGTTTCTCTTTAGGAAATACTTATTTACAGACATAAAAAATCAGTGAAATATATATAGTAAATTATAATGTAACATTAAATATAACTCATATTAAATATCACCAAAAAGATTCCATTGTTTCTCTTAAGGCAATAAAAATCTACTTAAAATATTTACTTGCTCAATTTTCAAGTAAATATTTCTTCAATCTTTCGAGTCCCGGGCCAATATTTTTCCAGTCAAATTCCACTCGAAAATAAAAAAAACTTCCGTCAGCGTCAGATCTCACGAACAAAAAAAAGAAAAAATTAAACAAAAAAAACAAAAAATTAAACAAAATAAAACACACAACGAACAAAATAAAGTAAATAAGTTAATCAACGCGTGATTACGGGATTCCGTGCTTTTGGGCCTTAATTTATTGTCCCTTGATAATTGCCTTTAAGCCATTAATTCTCTACGTCTTTGGATGGAAATGTATCTGTAAGATAAAGCAAAATCTTCTCACGGAAATCATATGAAAACGTCATGGAACTCTATAACCAGATGTTAGGGCATAAAGAAAATATGAATAAAATATAAATAAATACTTGAGATAATATATAAAACGGCATGCACGCGTTGGAAAACATATCATTTGATACGAGATAGTAAATATGAGTACTTAAACACTCATTAAAACAAGTTTCGCATTCACCAGATGCACAAGTGCATATCGGGATAGACAGAGATATTCAAGTCCATTGATGTAATACTATTCTAATTAGTATAAGTTAATATGCATGAGATCGACCACACCTGTTGACGATATCAAAGCAATTACGAGGGAGAAACAAAGTAAATCAGTAATCAAACGTAGTTTTAAATTAGATTAAAAACAATAAAGTGGTAAACTTTTGCCAGGATTCTGTGGAAATATTAAAGAAGACATACGATTTTAAGCAGTTAACACAGAAGCTATAAATTATTATGATTGTAAAGTTGGAGTATATTTGAAAACAATTAAACAAGTGTACAAAAGTATGCAAAGAATTTTTGAATTGTTGGCCACATATTAACTCCAAATATTCATTTTTTTTAGCAAATTGATTGTGGTTGGCAAATTCCACATTGGTTTAACGATTTGTTTTTCAACAATAGCAAAAATTACATCAAATATTTAATTCACCATCCGAATAATATCTTGTATCTTGTATCTTGTACCAAAAAGAAAAATCCTAAGGCTGCGCCTAAAATTATGCTATTAAAGACCACGAAAACCACCTCCTGCCTTCGATAAAGCTTCAGAGCTAATACCTTTCTAGCTATTTATTTCAAAATTCAGCTTAGTCACTGTTTGTGCATTTTCATTTTTGCATTCATTTTGCGAAAAACAAAAATATTTTTTATTCGCCGTAGCCTTGCCATTGCATCATAACACTCCCCCCGGTTCGCCGAGACTCAGACTAGTTAGTCAATGAGTAAGTTAGTCGAACGATCGAACTGAAGCGAGCCTCCTGCTCACCTTGCCCAAAGCAGGTTTCATTTTTATTTTTTTCAATTATTTATATGTAAATATATATATGTATATATATTTCTTTTTGTTTTTCTGGTCATTAACGTTGTCACCAATATTGATCGCCAATAAAGTAAGGCAACTTGGAGATCCTAAAGAAATGGTTAAATAATTAAATTTTAGGGCAAAGATAAGGGTACGGTATTATTTATGAAACTGTAACTTAAATTTTAAGAAAAATTAATACATTTTACCAAGAAATAAGTTAAGAATTTAGCTACGATTGGTATGGGGATTATTTCCTAGGAGGAAAGCAGATAAGATACAATTCAGAGTAAATAGATATAAGAAAGAAAGAGGCAAATTGTTGTTTAATATTCCATAATATATAGGCTATAACCAGAAAAATAGGTATGTAATATAGTATAACATATATTGTAGTATATATATTTAAAATATATATATTTAAAAACATTATAAGTAATATATAAATTGACAAAACTATATCACCATGTTTCTATTTTCTGCATACTAAGCATAGAACGACCCCAGCTTTATAATTAAATATTTGAAGCAAGTTTTAATTAACTGAATGATTTCTTCTATAAGAAAATTTAATGCTATATTTTATGTTTTTCTTTATAATCTCCAAAACTGCAAAAAAAGTATGTTGCATAAAAATATGTATACAATTGATGCATATTTCTGTCGCTATATATACTTTCGCATCATGATACATACACATAAGGTCGGAGAAATATTTACTGCAGTGTAAATAAACAAGTAGCCAGCCATTGTATTGTTTTTCGGTTGGTTGTTGTTCCTTTTTTTGTTGTTTTTCGATTCGAAATACTTAATAACAAATGCTTGCTCGGCCGCAGAAATGATCGGATCGGAGGCAACAACGAGAAAAGAAAAACCACCTCACAATAACCATTTCGCTCCTCACTCGTTCCCTGATCGCTGGCCGGGCGCGATCTATATTCGAAAATTTTCCGCTATATCCGATTGCAATTTTCCAGTTTTGTGATTTTTTTCTTAATTTTTTTTTTTTTTTTTGTGGCTAAATTGTAATTTAAAAGTTATTGAAACCCACCGTCAAATAGTTACAAAATGGCAGCCACAGCCTCTGTACCCGCCCGGCAAAGGGAACCCAAAATTCCGGCGCCAGTGAGAAAAATATCCCGAGATGGAGCCAGATCCAGTGTGTCCACTAATCCGGCAGTGCCCAAATCACCAGATGGACTCACCTCACTGGTGGGCAGGAAGAGCATCACATCCATGTCGGATGAGGAGATTATCCAGGAGAACCTCAACGAGATACTTGACCTCAAGTCGCGAGTAAGTGTTGTAGGAGAGTCATATCCTCCTCGATTAGAATCGATTCTTTTGGTAATGAGTCATTGGAAAAACACCATTGACTAGACACGTCATTATATATCCGATCGTATCGGATCGGATCATACTATATATACGCTGAAACTTTTGCAGCCGTTTTTCGTGCGACGCCATCGTTTTAGGCGCCCGCCGCCGTCATTATCCAAAGCGAAATGTGTCAGACATTAAATCCCAAAATTCTTAGTTTATATACTTAAGATCTTTACACCCCAAAAATACAGTAGATAATGGATATAAAAAGAAAAATTAATATAAAATTGATGATCTATCTTTATATCCAAATTAATAAAGCTTTAACAGGGAATAATGAAGTTAATTTACACAAAAAACTCCTTAATATTATTGTACAAAATATGCATTTACAAAAGTTTCCGAAAGTCTAATTTTAAATATCTTGTTACCTGGTTTTTCTTTACCTTTGTGAAATCCATAAGGAAATATAAATAAGGGAAATGTACACAGCCTTTCCAGATTCTTAAGGCATTTGTACTTGAAACTCACGCAATTTTATTGAGTGCAAAATAATCTCAAACTCAAATGTATACAATTGTCCATATGGAATGTAATTAAGGCAAAAAAAGAACATCAAAATCAACAGGAAATTAATGTAAGATAGATATAGCCAGAATAAAAACTTAAAAAAAAGTATATTTTCTTATTTGATAATAGGGAATAATACTTATTTTAAAATGTTCTAGATTTTTGTTTTGAGAATTACAACAAATTCAAGCAAATTTAACTATAGAAATGCAATTTTATTGGACACAAATTCTTATATATATTAATCAAAATATAAAATATCAAAAATATATAACTTAAAGTACATTTATGTCTTGAGAATTTCAACTTATTTGTACAAATGCCTCCTATATTATATTAATCTGCAATTAGTTTACAATCCCTTCTCTTTAGAAACCCTCCCTTAAGTCATACTATAATTTAACATATATAAATAATACATATTAATATTTACTACATTATAAAATAGTAGTTTTTGATTTCTTGATCATTAAGATATAATTCCTTTAATCACTTACTGATATTCACTGTACCATCTGCACCATGCGATTCCATTGTATTTTTACTAGTGTATATATACACCTCTATATAAATGTGTGCATGGAACGTGAAAATTATAAACAAATAC
The DNA here is from genome assembly GCF_035046125.1 of Drosophila serrata. Taxonomy (NCBI): domain Eukaryota; kingdom Metazoa; phylum Arthropoda; class Insecta; order Diptera; family Drosophilidae; genus Drosophila; species Drosophila serrata. The sequence goes on along the minus strand of NW_028257260.1, from coordinate 1,781,039 downwards.
ATTTGATGGTATCACACACACTCTTACTTAATAAACAAAAACATTGGCACCTTGAAATTGTTTTTGCCCAATGCATTTTATAGAAATGAGTGAACTTTAAAAACATTTAATTCCGATTGCAGGAGGAGCGAAAAGCAAATGGACGTCTGGTGGCTGTTATTGTATGTTTTCTAGGTAAATATGATAAATATATGTAATATTTTATAAAAATATTAATTACGCTTAATGTATAAATCCAATAATTAATGAATTACTTACCTGCAGTGCTCTTTTTGGCCGTTTATCATGCCTGCGTTCGAAAGACGGAGAACTCTCTGGCCGGTGTCCTGGTTCCTGCTGGCATTATGCTCTCCTATGGCGCCTGGGTGGTGATCCTGGCCAAGCGGGACAAGCGAAGGCAGGCAATGTTTGTAGGACAAATCCAAGCGATATAATGATCAAATTCACTTACAGTTTTTTATTGATTTTAAACAGGAACGTCACATCGAGGAGGTGACCCTGAAAAATAAGACCGAAATTGAGGAGCATCATGCCCGGCATCAGGCCAAGATGTTAGCTCAGCAGACAGGACACTCCACCACGGGCACGGATTCCACAGGCAGTGCCTCCAGTACTCTCCATTATGTCAATGAGCTGATGCCCATTGGAGAGCACCGGAAGAAGCAGCGACGCCATCGGCACAGGGAGCGAGATGAAAGACCAGGAGAAAGGGAGAGGGAGAAGGAGCGTGAGAGGGAGCGGGATCGGGATCGGGAGCGGTTTCGAGATCGAGAACGACAGCATCCCAGCACTATGGAGATCGGTGTACATCGCTTGCCAGCCAAGAGACCAAGTATACGGCAAAAGCTCTTTGGCCAGTCCATTGTCCACAAGAAGCTGGTGGAGGCCCAGAGCGATAGTGCGGATTCCACGGGTCCGGGACCGGGACCAGGTTCCGGCCGGAGTCCAGGACACAGTTCCAATCCCGCCGATAAGCGCCAGAAACTGCAACGAATGGACACCTTGGCCTTGCCGCAGGTGATCCGTACCAGTTCGGCGCCATAGATTTATGTATATATTATATATACATTCGTAGCTAGGATAGGGATAGCTTTTGTATGGCGTAAATAAATGTATTATAAAAAAAAAAAAAAAACAGAATTATAAACAGGAAATCCGATTTTATAAATAGCCGGCAATCAAAGAAAGGAAACTCTCCACAATCTCTACATCTGGCCAAAAGAAAACATCTTCCCTCATTTGCAAAACGTATTTCATTTTCAAAAAGCAACAACCACATTCTAAATTTAGTTGATATATTTTTTTAAAATCTAATTTTTTATAAAGAAATCTGTGTAATTTTGTGATTCTAAAACCATAAATAATAAAAATAATACGTTCAAGAGAACTACAATGACAGCTAAAAGATATAGTGATTCGATCTTGCTTCGATTGCAGATCTTTTAAAAAATTTCGAGCAAGTTGGTTATGAAAATTACAGGAAAAAACCCCCTTGAAAGGGAACACAAAAAAATTTAAAATAATTTATTTGATAGAGATAATAAAGGAATCACCTTACCTCCTTGAAAATGTATTATATTATTATTGTCAGGTAATTTTCCAAATATTTTTCAGGTATATGAATTTCCATTACTTAATTTTTGGCTTTACTTAACAATTAGCGCCATTCCATCCCATCATATATATATATCTGTGTGCTTGCTTATAGACACGGATATCCGTGGATCATTTTGGGGCACAATGTGCTCGATAATTGGTTATTGTTATTTCATTTTAATAGCTTACATGTGGTGGGCAACCCCCTAAATTTCCCGGAATTTCCGCTAAAGCACTGGGATTATTGTTTACTTGCTGTGGAAATCAGTTCAGTGCCGAGCAACTATGAACTTCGGAAAATATATATACATAGATATATATATTTGTGTGTACAACTAACAAGAAGGAAAGTGTTATTACTACAATTCCATTGCTAAATATAATCATATTCTTGGCTGCGTTTTATATTTGCATATGAAATATGTATGATAAATGAAATATGGGCATTATTATTTAAGTCAGGAGTTTGCAACATCCACTTGTATTAAGGATATAAACAGACGTATATATAAATGTATATATTAATTATATATATTGTTTTTTATATATAAATGTAAATATTAATTATATATATTGTTTTTTAACCAACTTTTGCTACATTATTAAACTCTTGCAGGGTACATTTCATTTCCAGTCATATAAAGAATATATATTCTTGATCCTTCCGTCTGTCCGTTTCTCCGCAAACTATTCTCTCAGTTTTGAAGCTACTTGAATGAATCTTTGTAGTACGTCTTGAATATACTCGTTTTCTTCACGGATCGGATCCAATAACTATATCCTATAGCTTCTATAGGAAAGATTTTTTAATGTAATGAAACTATAATTTTATTATGTATCGGTGAATGTAATAAAAGAAGACATTACTTTGTTGTTTTTTTAACATAAATATATATATAATTTAAATTCTATTAATTCTTAATGATCGAATTGCAATTTGCAATGGTAAACAAAATTTGGCGGCCGGAAGTTAGTTTTGGTTCATATAATATCATAATATTGTAGTGGCTGTGAATAGCTTACTCTCGCCATCTCTTTCTGTATGCCTCTATAAGCCTCTGCCTCGCTCACTCTCGCTCTCTTTCTTACTCACAATATCTATTGGTATGCCTGCCTCCCTCTGCTGCAGCGCTAGAGGTGGCGCTTACGCTCTATCTCTCTCTGTTGCAGCTACAGAGGTAGCTCTTTCCCTCTCGCTCTCTTTCTCTGTTCTCTTGCCTCGGGAAGTATAAATAGAGGCGCTTCGATCGCCGCGAGCTCAGTCTGTCCTAGGGGTACCTAGTGTTAACATCGTGATAGTAATTGTGAAAGTGATTAGCCTTCGACCTGAAAAGAATGATGTGGCCATTGGAATGCAACTTAAGAAACAGGAAGTGATCTTCGGTACTATGATTACCCTAATTAAGGAAGGAAGGAAGTAAACAATGACGTGTCCTCCACTGGGGTAAGTCTTAATCATGACAATTATATCTTATAGATATTATATTATTATATCATATACATATTATATTATTAAATGATATACATATTATATTATTAAATCATATACATATTATATTATTAAATCATATACATATTTTATTATTATATCATATATATATATAAATATAGATCTTATAGGAGGTATCAGGCCTTAATCTAGATTCAGCTCTGCTAGCTATGCATTTATTTTTCAATTAATTCCCTTTTTGCCAAAAATCTCATTACTTAATCATAATTTAAAGTGATTCAGCAATTTGTATTGATGATATCCAAAGTGTATACTTAACGTAAACAGCCTAACTTATTTAGAAATTGTTGTAGAATATTGATTTCTTACCATTTTTGATAATTTTAAAACTGACCCTAACTTTGGTGCCAACTCTTGATAAATTATTATACCCTTGTAGGATATTATAATTTCAGTCAGAAGTTTGCAACGCAGTGAAGGAGTCATCTCCGACCATATAAGTATATATATTCTTGATCAGCATCAACTGGCAAATCTTTTTAGCAATCTCCAGCAGAAAAATTAAGTTTTTAAAAATTTTCCGCATATAAATAAGAATAATTACGTATACGTAACATCGCCCCAACCATCAAAGAATATCACGTATACGCACCATTGTCTTCCAGACCCCGAATAATCTTTCCTTTAAATATCTAAAAATAGTCTTAATTTTAGTGGTTTATTTTGTAATTGGGATATACTTTCAGTAATTATACTTTCAGTAGTTCATTTATCATTTTTACACCCTTGAAGACGATTGTAGTTTCAGTCAGAGGCTTACAAATTAATGATGGAATTATTTCCGACCCTATAATCCATATATATTCTTGATCAGCATCAACAGCTGAGTCGATACAGCAATGTCCGGTAGGTAAATACATTTTTCAAATTTTTTTTAGATTTTTTTTAACAAAATTGTAATTGTAATTTCTGTATGCCTCTATAAGCCTCTGCCTCCCCCACTCTCGCTCTCTTTCTTACTCACAATATCTATTGGTATGCCTGCCTCCCTCTGCTGCAGCGCTAGAGGTGGCGCTTACGCTCTATCTCTCTCTGTTGCAGCTACAGAGGTAGCTCTTTCCCTCTCGCTCTCTTTCTCTGTTCTCTTGCCTCGAGAAGTATAAATACAGGCGCTTCGATCGCCGCGAGCTCAGTCTGTCCTAGGGGTACCTAGTGTTAACATCGATAGTGATAGTGGCAGTGATATGATGGTTACCCTTCGACCTCAAAAATATGACGTGGCCTATGGAATACATCCGAATAACCACCATCCGGATGACTAAAGTCACCAAGATAAGGCTACCCTGGAAGGAAGTAAACAATGACGTGTCCTTTACTGCGGTAAGTCTTAATCATGACAATTATATCATTTACATATTATATTATTATATCTTATACATGTTATATTATATCATATACATATTATATTATTATATCATATACATATTATATTATTATATCATATACATATATACATACATGCTATAAGAGGTATCAGGTCTTGATCTAGATTCAGCTATGCATTTATTTTTTAATTAATTCCCTTATTACCATAAATCTCATTAGTTAATTATAATTTAAAGTGACCCAGCTATTTGTATTGATGATATCCACAAACGTATACTCAAAGTTAACAACTTAACTTAATTTTAAATTATTATCGAATATATTTTCTTATCCTTGGGATAGTTTCAAAAGCCAACTGTTATTAAATAATTAGAACGCAGTGAAGGAGTCGTTTCTGATCCTATATATATTCCTGATCGGCATATATATAAGTATACAAAAACCAGGTTGTAATTACAAGTAAATCTATACAAAATAATACATTTTACAAAAAGAAAATCGACAATTTAACTGAGTTTTTTAAAGTTTTGTTAGAGATATTTTGATATTTTTATATGAAGATTTTTATCTACACATCAAAGTTTTAAGAACTCATAACTAAGCTAAATAAGCACTAATTTTAAACCGGAAAGCTGTCCAATGTTTAGTTTTTATTTCGTTAATAAACCTACATACTGTATATCAAATTTAAAACAAAATAAAAATTCTATCAATTTTTTGACATTTTCAACAATGTAAACCCTTATAAAAATTAAAAAAAATTGGTACATTTTTTTATCAGCTGAAGAATGCTAGATCGACTCGTCTGTTGATGCTGATCAAGAATATATATGATTTATAGGGTCGGAAATGACTCCTTCACAGCATTACAAGCTTCTGAATAAAATTATAATACCCTGCAAGGGAATAAAAATGACACAAACAAATGGCATGCGCCTTGGAGATTTATATATTAACAGTATAAAAATGCAGTGGAATCACCTACATTGTATACATTATAAAATTTAGCAATGGAATGGGGCTATTAATACATCATTTTTAAATTTCCACTGGTTGCAACAAAAATCTCAATCGATATATGCGGTAGAAAAGCATCAACATCGTACTATCGATATAACATCGATAAATTTTCCTACTTCAATTTCCAGCAGGGCCAACACAACCAAAAGAAATCACAACAACGCGATCTCCAGGGCGACGAATCCTCGATAGGCCGGCGCGTACCCGCTGCAACCGCGTCTCTGCCCGTCCGTCCCCATCTGCGACGTGAGTGCCCGTAGAGCAGCAGAGTTCTGCTCCCGTCGTCATCGCAACATCGCAGCAGTAGCAGCAATAGCAGCGGCAGCAGAAGCAGAAGCAGCAGCACCAGCAGCATGGCCCAATCCCATCGCGATAGGGACCGCGGCGGCTCTGGACCGTTGCCGAACCGCTGGCTTTACTGTCCGCGCAAGAGCGACAGCATCATCGCTGAGCGTTTCCTTGCCTTCAAGACGCCACTGAGTCAGAGCTTCCAGGACAAAATGCCCATCGAGTGCACCTTCCGTCCGGAGATGCTCTTCGACTACTGCAAGACACTCAAGGTAGCTTAACCAGTTCTCCTCGATAGCTGTAGTTCCTGATTTCTGATTCCTGATTCCTCTCTTTGTTTTCCAGTTGAAACTGGGTCTTTGGGTAGATCTGACCAACACGAAGCGCTTTTATGACCGTTCCACGGTGGAGGAGCGCGGCGTCCAATACATTAAGCTGCAGTGCCGTGGACACGGCGAAACGCCGTCACCAGAGCAAACGCACAGCTTTATCGAGATTGTGGATAACTTTATTAATGAGCGTCCATTCGATGTCATCGCCGTTCACTGCACTCACGGCTTCAATCGTACAGGCTTCCTGATTGTCTCCTATATGGTGGAACGTCTCGACTGCTCCGTGGAGGCGGCACTGTCTGTCTTCGCCTCCGCTCGGCCACCGGGCATCTACAAGCAGGACTATATTAATGAGCTATACAAGCGCTATGACGATGAAGAGGATGCACCGGCGGCCCCAGAGCAACCCAACTGGTGTTTGGATTACGATGATAGCAATGGTGATGGCTCGGCACCAGTTGAGAGTCGAAAGCGTCACTCATCCACATCACAGCAGGCAGAGGATGTGGAGGAGGAGACCGAAGAAGTCGAAGGCGAAGAGGCCGACGGTGATGGTGATGCGTCCACATCGGACGGACAGCCGCGAAAGAAGCGACGCCGCGAGATGGTCGTTAGGAATGCCACATTCATGGCCGGAGTGCCAGGCGTACGTCAGGTTAGTGACCAACCGCGTCTTTCCGATCTGCAGCGCAAGGTGCAGGACTGGTGCCATTGGAACAAGAACGGTTTCCCGGGCTCCCAGCCCGTGTCAATGGATAGGAACAATATTAAGCGCCTCAGTGAGATACCCTATCGGGTGTCATGGAAGGCGGATGGCACACGCTACATGATGCTCATCGATGGCCGTGACGAGGTCTACTTCTTTGATCGCAATCACTCCTGTTTCCAAGTGGAGAACGTTGTCTTTTTGAACGGCAAGAACCTAACTGAGCACCTCGACGGCACACTTCTCGATGGGGTAAGTAATATAACATGCTTGATCGTAGCCATTGGTAGCATCTAAATGGTTTTCCCTTTCGCCTGTTTAGGAGATGGTGCTGGACAAGATCGGCGAAACAGTTACGCCGCGCTACCTCGTTTATGACATTGTCCGTCTCTCACATCGTGACGTGCGGGATGAGCCGTTCTTTCCCAATCGCTTGGACTACATCAAGAAGGATGTGATAGGTGCGAATATAAAGACATTCCCTAGATCCTTTTGTTTGTTAATCTGGCCTTGCAGCTCCACGAATCCTGGGCATGAAGCATGGCATCGTCAATCAGCGTACGCAGGCGTTCAGTGTGCGTGGAAAGGATTTCTGGGATATTTGGATGTCTGCCCGCCTGCTGGGCGAAAAGTTCTCACGCACTCTGGCCCATGAGCCGGATGGCCTGATCTTTCAGCCATCCCAGCAGCCATACACGGCCGGCGTTTGCTCCGATGTGTTTAAATGGAAGCCGCATGAGCTTAACTCGGTCGACTTTCGCCTCAAGATCATAACGGAGCGTGGCGAGGGGTGAGTAAAAAAGAAGAAGTCTGTTGTGGTTTTCAATCTATTGATCCTTGCTTTCACAGCCTGCTCACCAAGAAGGTGGGCTTCCTGTATGTGGGCGGTCACGACGCCCCTTTCGGCCGCATGCAAAAGCTGACAAAGGAGATTCGTGACCTGGACAACAAGATTGTAGAGTGTACTTTGAATCAATACGGTAACTGGGAGTTTATGCGGGAGCGAACAGATAAGAAGCATCCCAATAGCTACAATACATGCCGCGGTAAGTTGCATATAACCTGATTATTATATATTCCCTTCTTTTGAATTGGAAATCTCTGATTAACAGCCGTTGTGGAGAGCATAAGAAATCCCATTACCAAGGAATACCTATTAAACTATATCGCAAACTGCGGTTTTCGTGATGACCAAGCCATGATGCCACCGCCACATAATGCCCATCCACATGGCCATGGTCATGGCCATGGTCATGCCCAAGGCCATGGCCATCATGGCGGAGCGCCAGACCAACGACCACAACGTCCCCACTAAGCAAATAGCAGCTGCTTTTTACACCTCATCTCACCAATCACTATTTCACCATTGAAACGCGCTCCCCCCTCAAAGACGACACTAGAAAATTAAACACAACCGCTAATAAATATAATTCAAAACGAGACAATTGCACACAAGATGTGTTGCCGAAAAGAAAAGTGCGTGTTCATTGTGTTTCTCTTGAATTTTATGGAGTATTACACAGCATCAACTCTTGGAATTCACAACAACGACGGAATAAATGTTCTATAGAGGCACAGATAATGTCATCAACAGTGTGATTCTATTATACTAATATATATAATTTACTTTGTATTTTTTTTTTAATATTTATTTAGGTGCTTTTACAACCGACACAAGTGTATTAAAGCTTCGTGCAAAAAGCAGGCAAGATCTCCAATCCTGTCAAGTATATACAACTCATTTCAATAGTTATTAATCTCTGGTTTTGTGTATACATTATAATCCCTTAACAAATTTAGTTCATTATCAAATGAAAGGGAGACAACAGTTTGGAAAGTTTCCCGGCAATCCTATGTAAGCACATCACAATCAACACATAATACATATTATTATAACTCTTATCCCTTATTTACAGAAGACACTACGGCTGCGGGGGCTGCTCTATAACCTTCCCTTAATTGGAAATAGTTCAACCATTTCGGATACTGAGGACAAAGTGCTTCAACGGACGCCAAGTGATGAAGACGCATAACGTGGCTCCTTGGGGGAAGAGCCGGAATTAATATACTTGATTGTGATATTTGGAAACAGCAACAGAATCCTTTTAGCCAAATTCATTGTTCTGCAACAGGTGCACTTTGTTCTGCGACTGTAGAAGCATACAAACATGGAGCAACTGTTATGTTGGAATATAAAAACAATCTAATAAATAGAGCTCATATTTTTAAAATCAATTAGCATATTTATCAGCATTACTTCCCGAGTCGATTTAACCAAGTCCAGTAAAGATTTCTTTAATGGTTTTCCATATACATATTTATCCAATGCTTGGATATACAAACAGCATTCATTTAAAGAATTCAACTATTAACTATCTTTCGTAAAAAACAAAAAGTCCGCTAAGGTAGAAAGGATTTACATTACACAACATAACATAAACTTTAAGGCCGTCAATTAATTGAGAAGACTTCCGTTCTCGCGCAATGGCTCCTCCTCCAACCGACCGAGACTGAGCAATGCCACCAGAGCTGCTCCCTGCTCCGCCTGCTTCTTGTTCTTTTCCCAAAATGTGCTGCTATAACGCTGTCCATCGAAGGTGCAAATGGCACGGAAGAGTTTGTCGCACTGCTGCGTTTCGTAGGCGGGTGCCGTCTTGCCCTCCCTGCCAGCATGGACATAGAGCAGCGTCTTTGGCAGGTGATCGGCTGTGAAAGAAGTTAAGAAGAATGTTAGATAATGCCAGAGATCTGTGTCCCCTTCGACTACTTACAATTGGGATATGTGGAGCGTAGGAAGGGCATATTTCTGCAAATAACATTGGTGTATTCGTCCGTAATAGCGTTGGCCGCCTCCTCCAATTTTCGACGCTTGGCCTGTGCCTCCGGCGGCTCAACTTCCGCACGTCCCGAATTGCCAAGGGTCTTCAGTTCCTTCTGCTTGCGCCGACAGTAGTCGCCCAGGTGCCAGATTTCGCAGATCTGCTGCAGAGTTTGGCATTGAAGGAAGCGCTTACCACGCGGCGTCTCCTGCAGCTCCCGGAGAATGCTCTGCACACAGTACTTGGTGTTGTGGGGCGCATTGTCGTAGTCAACGCATAGACGGAGATATTTGTCAATGACATCGTCCATGGGCAGCAAACCCTCTGGCCGGAAGATGCTCACGTTGATCTGCGCAGCACGGGCTACCATCACGCTGGCTGCCCCACATTCCCTTTGGAAGTTACGCAAGTCCTCATACTTGTGCATGTCACGCGATCCGCCGTTGGCAATAATGGGAATAGACACTGCCTGAGCTACGGCTCGCAGGACGTCAGGATGCGGCCGATGCTGCGGTCGCTCGTCCCGGGTTCGCGCGTGTATGCCAATGGCTGCAATGCCAGTGGCGGCCAGTTTCTGCACCAGATCAATGGTGGCACCAACATCCGGCAGGATGCGGATTTTGCAAGTGACGGGAATGTCCAGATTAGAGCACAGAGTACGTAGAATATGAGCTGCTTTATCCGGTTCGGCGAGCAGAGCAGCACCCATTCCGCCCTTGATGGAGAACTCCTTGGGACAGCCCATGTTGATGTCCAGACCGGAGATGTCACGCTGCAGTAGCTTGCCCACGGCCAGGGCTCGCGTGGCGTCACTGGTGCCCATCTGCAGGACAAGCCGTGAGGTCTCTTCAGCGCAAGTGCGAAACACAATCGTCCCATCCGAGGGATCTACAAAATCCACTGTACCCAGGGCAGCTGTAAGAAAAACCTGGTTAGATGCATCTGTTCCCAGTCGGAATTTCTATCAGCGCCCACTCACGGTTAAGCCTGCGTATGCTCTTGATCAGCTTGAGGTCGACCAGCTCCTCCGTGTAAACAATGTCCGCACCCATTTCCAGGGCCAAAAGCCGCATGGGCAACGTGCCCACACGCACCATGGGCGCCAGAATGAGCTTATTGCTGTAATCCAGCCTCTGACGAGTCTTCATGGTTGGGCAGGTGTGAAAATGAAGACAAAAACCAAGTGCCTTGAATTTCGAATATTGTCGCAGCATGGATCCACAGGTTCAGCTGTTTTAGAGGAGAGCGGTTAAAATATCGATCATCATCGCATGGGACTATCGATAGTTGGTGTTTTTTGGAAAGCGTAGTGGTGACAAGTGTAAAGAATTATTAATCGATTATTTTACTATTTTTAGTATACGATGTGTTATCGTACTTAACTATCACTTGCTTATAGTAGAATATTAGAATTTTATGGTATTTAACGGTATTTTGTTGTACTTAATTCCGTTTCATCGATTTTTGCATACCAATTCCAAATATACCATAAATACTGCCCTGTGCGAATATTGTATATTACATTCTGCTGCAGTATATTTTACATCCCTGGTATGCAGTCATCGTTATCGCCCCAATATTCATCTAATGTGTTTTCAGCCCTGGCAGTGTTGTTTTCATTTTACCGAGCCAAAACTTTGTTAACTTGTTTTGTTTTGCCTTCATAACCAGCGGGACAAATCGTAGTGATTGACATTAGACGACCCAGAGTGGGACCACAAGTAGCTGACATCACCAAAAACAAGAGACTAGACGAGGCGCGAAGGAAACTCAACCACAAAGAGGACTCTACAATTGGACTCGAGGCTAATTAGATTAGCAATTTGCGACAGCAACATCTGCGACTGTGACCCCATCATATTCATGGTGTTAGAAGCCATTAAGGTCTGGCCCAGCAACGTGACCAAACCCACGCTAGCCAAAGCAATCCCAGAGCCAGGACACACACAGGCCCAGCCACAAGGAGCACCATTACCATTACCCTTGGCAATCCCATCAACAACACCAGCAGCAGCAGCAGCAGCGGAGCAGCAACAGGCCACGGGCACCTTGAACGGGATCACCAGAAGCGGCATCAGCGACTCTGGCTCGGTTATGCGCATTGCCTGCCCTGGTACGCGCCAGAAGGGGGTCGAGCGCAGCTGGGGCTTACGCGCTGCCTGCATACAATCGATACACTGAGGCTGACCTACGGCCGCCGCCCACGGCAGCTGGCGCTAGCCATGTCTCTGCTAGCGTATGGCGAGTCCAGCGACACGGAACCCGATGCCCTCGTGGACTTCACGGCTTTGCTTCGTCAGCGGCAGCGTCAATTTGGTTGCGGCAATAAAGCAGAGACGGAGCAGACCGATGATCAGGGTTACTATCTGGAGCAGTATGTGCTGGGCGTGCTGGATTTTAGCTCGCAGTATGGCATCGATTACAGCATCTCCTATACGGCAGCCAATGTGATTGGTCGACCGACCAAATATCCCGCCTATGGTGACTATCCGGAGACATTTACCATGCGCACCTATGGCGATTGGTGGAAACGTGCTCCATCGGCCACCCGGGAGATTCAGGCCCAAAATCTACCCAAGCTAGCCACCCAGGACTACATTGGTGAGTATGTATATAGATTTACTTATGACTGCGAAAATCTATTATTTGTTGCATTTCAGTTGTGTATTTCGAGGAGTTTGTGGTGCCAACGGAGGTGGCCATCTATGAGACCTTTAATCCAGGCGCGGTGGTACGAATCTGGGCCTATGGCATGACCAAGCACTGGACATGCCTGTGGGAAGCGGAGTCGGAGACGGACAACGATATGGATCGACCGCCAGCGGACTCGCGTCGCTTTGCGCCGCCGCTTAACAAGACCACCGTAATAACAAAGTAAGTAATGCTACCCAGAAGTTGTCCTTGCGATGGGAAGCTAGTGCTAGAATTAACTTAAACCCATCGATCTATACGGAAAAAGGCTCGAGCGTGAAATTGAAGCGAAGCCAAACAAGTTTGAAGACGTTGCGTTCACGTAAGGCTTGGACACACATCTATATTTAAGCGAAGAAATGAATTAGGCGAATAAGTGAGCTTGAAATTGAAAGGAAACAAGAACTATTATATTCAACTTTTTATAAGCGTTTTATGCAAAGTTATGATCACTTTTCAATTACAGTTTCAATGTTTCGGCTATCAAAATTAGTTTTTAATATGCTTTAATTTACTCTAATTTAAAAATCAAGGATATCATAAAAACTACAAATTTATTAAGTTGTTCTATTTAAATTTACTACTTGAAAGGTCTCTTTCCCTCCTTTCACTATCCCTTTCTTTTCTATATTGTTTAATCTTTTAAGAAGGCAAATGTATATTATTCAGCTTCCCATTTTACTTATATAAACGCATTTAACTAAGTAAAAGCAATGAGATGGTCTTTAAAAGAAATAAAATTATAACATTAGAATCTTATTAATGTAATAAGATAAGTAACTCAAGAGCTATTCTTGGCTTCCACCAATATCGCTTGATTTTAACAATTAATTAAAAAGATTTTCTGTGGGCAATGTTAACTAGTTTGGAATTTTAAGAGCCATTTCTTTTCCAAGTCCTTATTTTTATATTTTAACATTTTCTTATTCCTTATATTCTCCCTTTCTTATATCAATTTTAGAACGCTGCGGATTGACTTCAATCACAGCAGGCTTAACTATTACACGGAGATTGATGCCATCATGCTGTGCGGCCGCACTGTCTCCAGAATAAAGAGTCTGTTGGGCAAACAGCAGCGTCTGCAGAATCAGCAGCTTCAAAAGCCACAGCCTGTCTCCATGCCGGTGCCAGTGGCAATGCCCTCGAAGCCGGAGAGTCCATTGGGATCTTCGCCCATTAGTGGCGGCGGACCCATTAGTTACAAGCTACGCTCTCTAAAGTTCCAGCCAAAGTGTCGACCGGATGGTGCCACCAACCTGCACGAGTTTATCAACAACGATTTAAGCCAGTTTCTGATGGAAAATCGTGTTGAAGGCGGAGACCTGCAGCAGCAAGCGGTGGGGGTGCCTCGGATCTGCCTGACCGATCTGCCGTTTGAGATCCTTCTTCGCATACTTAGCTACTTGGATCTCAAGTCGCTGTTTCGCGTTGGTCAAGTGTCCAGGATCTTTTACGACATCTCCTCCCATCCTTTGCTCTATGCTGAGCTTAGCTTGAAACCCTACTGGCACCTGGCCAGCTCGACGCTTCTCTGCACGCTGGCCCTAAGGGCAACCATGCTGCGGAAGCTGGATCTTTCCTGGTGCGGCGGCCTGGGCAACATCTCGCCCACCGAATTTAAGAAGTAAGTGTGGAAGTTTTTAATTGTTTTCTTTGAATTTTTTAACTTTTTTATTTGCCCTTTTAGATTTCTGACACAACGCGGCGATAATCTCACCCACCTGCGGCTCAACTCGTGCAAGTTTCTCAATTCCAGCTGCATTGAAACCGTGGGCATAGTCTGTGATAATCTAATAGGTGTGTGTTTCTTTTATTGTTCGATTGTATGATTGTCTTACTCTCAATTATAATGATTTTTCCTATCAGAGTTGAGCCTGCGCAATTGTGCTACTGATCCGCCGCTGCTAAACTTCTCCTGTCTGGCCAATCTAAAGAATTTAGAGCGTCTCGATCTGTTTCAAACGGCCTTTGAGCCCGAATTGCTGCTCAGTATGCTCGAGGGCAATCGGAAACTGAAGCACCTTAATCTGGGTAAGATTGATCAACAGGTTAACAACATTTAAGACGATTTAAAACGAAATATTTTCATATTTTGTAGTAGCTAAGGTACTATTTTGATATGGTTTTTATTTCTTTTAATATTACTTTCATTTATACATTTTTTTGTATAGCATTTTGTGGTGTATCTGTGAACATGGACAATGTGGCCGCCCATTTGGCCACATACAACACGCAGCTAATCTCTCTGGACCTGTGGAAGGCGCACTTTCTATCCGCCCGCGGACTCCTTTCGCTGGCACGTCTACATCAGTTGGAGGAGCTCGATCTGGGCTGGTGGTATGTGGATTGGATAGCTTGACTTTGTTAGTCAAGGAGAACTGATTTCCCAATGATTTCCCATTTCCAAACAAATATGCACAGCTTGCGGGAGGCATCGCTGGGAGACGGACTGTTCCAATTGTTATCCAACTGTCCCAAGCTGAAGAAGCTGTTCTTATCGGCGGTGCGCGGTACAACCGAGCGGGATCTCATGCATATTGCCGCGCTGGGCAAGAGTCTGGAGCAACTGGACCTAATGGGCATTCTAAACATAACGCACGAACGAGTTTACGAGTGGGTTTCGAATATAATCTTAGAAATGTTCCTTGTTTGCTGTAAGAGTTAAGCCAAAGATCATATAATGCATAAGTTACGGAACGCCATACCATTTTTACTTGAGAAAAGGCAAATTTAATTTGTCATTTAATATGTACTCGCTTTCCGAATCTTATTTATTATCAAGTCTTTGATTTAATTGCTACAAATCTTGTTAAAACTAACCAATTTAACTTTTAATATTATATTACCCTTGCAGTATCCTGGTTCACTGTCCCAAGCTTCAGTTGCTTGACCTAAGCTTCTGCGATAACATCATGGATCGGGATGTGAGCTAACTTAGCCATATATCATTTTAAAAACGTTTCTCTAACAGTTCTTTTGCCTTCCAGTTCGATGTGCTGGCTGATTGGTCGCGTCTCTTCAATGTGGACATCAAGAGCAGTCGGGTATATGTGCCCAGATAGTGGGAAATATATACATCTAATAGCTATTATTCCTGGTACCGTGATAAGTGTACATAAACTTAGATCCTATATGAGGCGTCACTCTTTCTCGCTTCTGTTTCTGTTTGTAGTAAAATGTTAACCGTGTCATGTTATAAATGTTAAATGATTGAGATTAAACTTTGGTGATTTTATAAAAAAAAAAACCAATTAATTATATTTCTTTATTTGTATATTGGAAAATTGAATTACCATTAATTAGTATTGTGCGTGTATTTAGCAATCCCAAGGTGGCCAACAGTGTGACAAAAGATATAGTATGCATGGAATAGCCAAATTTACAAAGTAAATCAGTGCCTAAACTAACTTATCAATATAAAGTATATATAGTTTTTAAATAAAAAAAGAGGGTTCTGCTAAAAATCACAAAAGCATACAAGTGGAAGTACCACATAAAATATAAATTGTGAATTCTGATGGATAATATAATATAATTATAAATCATTTTTAATATATTCAAATAATTAATAACTTCTGAATTCTGATGGATAATATAATACTATAATAATAAAACATTTTTAATATATTCATATAATAATATATATATTTAAAAAATATTATCGATATGCTATCACGATATAAATATTTATTTTGTTAAGAAACTTATCGATACAATTACATGTTATCGTATCCCTTTTAAAGGGAACAGCTGTTTATTCTTTTTGTTTTAGATGCCTGTCAAATGCCAAATATTATCAAGCAAGTGAAAAATTATCTAAAAAATAAGCGAGCCAGTCTAATTTTAACTATTTGCAGGTTTATTGCACTAAACATCGATGCACTGGCAAAGGAACTGAAATCTGAAGGCTCAAACCGACAAAACAATGTCGTATTTAACTAAACCGAGGAAAAAGAAGGATGCAAAGTCCCAACCACCGCCAAAGACCCCTCAAAATCTTCAGTGTGTCGCTCCCACATCGCCGCTACATGCTGCAATGCATGGGATATCACTTCTCCTCAATACACGTCTCTCAACAGCAGAACTGGACCTTTGTATAGAGCTGCTGAATGCGGAGGTACACCCGAAGGCGTTAGCCGACGTCGTCCGACCCTTGCTGAATGCCAGAAATCCACCTGAACAATTGGACGACTGATATCTTCCAACATCTCGGTCAAACAAAATCTTTACATTCACAACCAACCTGCTCAACCCTCAAACACGGACGTGATCAAGAGAACACAAGAATCTAAGAAACCAATCAGTCGTATTTTGCAAAGATATTAAATTCTTCCATTTGTTTATTTTGAATCAGCTGTTACCTTGGTGGATAGTGATGACCATTTGGCACGATAACACATCGATAAACAGTCAAAAACTAAAAATGTACATGCACTTGGACTTTTAAATTATCTTATTGTCACCACCAAGTTTTTGTTTTTTTTTTTAAGGATTTAGCAGTTTGTCCAAAACACAAGTCTAGTACAAAGTCATATTTGAATTGAAAAATATCGATATATTTTTGACAACTCTAATGCAGAATCTTGGCTGTGTAAAATTCTTGCCTTATCGCTGGTTATTTGCGAGCAACCTGTGCATCGCGATAGCTTTTGCATCCACATCTTCTGTCACAAGGTCTTTACCCTCCAATACATCGAGTCGTTTGTGCAGGAGCAACCAGCATATCTTTGATATCCAGAGATCAGCTTCGAAGATGAGCGACAAGACGTCGGGTGCAGGAGGAGCAGCAGCAGCGGAGTCCTACCAAGCCGGGAGTAACTCTGTGGCCTTTGTAACCACGCCAGACCGGGAATCGGCCAAGAAGCTGGCCCACAGCATTATCGAACGCCGGCTGGCCGCCTGTGTTAATATTGTGCCGCAGATTGAGTCCATCTACCTGTGGGAGGGCAAAGTCAACGAGGACAACGAGTATTTGATGATGATTAAGACGCGCACTGAACGTGTGGACGAGTTGAGCAAGTTCGTCCGCGAGAATCATCCATACAGCGTGGCCGAAGTCATCTCCTTGCCCATTCAAAACGGCAATCTGCCATATCTGAAGTGGATCACAGAGACGGTACCAGGACTAGGAAGCAAGGATTAAACCAAATTTGTCAAGAATTTAATTAAATATACTATATATTCTTTGTTTATGCTGGAATAGCATGGATATATGTATTTATTTTATCAAAACAACAGGTAGAGTTGCGAAAAACACCGATAGTTTCAATATTCGATAACTTGAACGTTAAAATTTGAAATTGATTGGTATCGAACCATTTGTAAAGTGAGAATATAAAAAAATTTTGCCTCTACAAAATTGGTTTCCTTTATTGTTTTAGTTTTTGTATAACCCATTTAACAATGTTTATGATGTGAAAGTAAAAATAAGTGATAATTTCGTGAAATCGGAACTAGTTCTAAAGCCGATGATTGTTGCTAGCGCCGTTGGGTGGCAACCCTGCGGTGATCAGCTGAGCGGGAGCAACGCCAACGCGAATGATCGTTTTTGCAGACTCGGCGGTAAAATTAGGAAAAATTACGGTGAAAAAGGTGTCCAGGACAAGCGCACTTGGACAACAGCATGTCCGACGACGAGGAGATGGGCGTGCACCGCCTGGAGGGCACCAGTGGTCAAGAGATGCGCGGCGGCCTGGTAATTCGAAAACCCAAGGATGGTTCCAAGACGATGAGCTCCCCCAAAGTGCCACAAGTGTCCCTACTGGGGCTGGATAAGCTTGCGGCCAAGCGGCGCACCGAGAAGGAGCAGGCAGAACGCCTTATCTCGTTCCAGGATAACGAGTTTGACGACGCCGGTGGTGGCAACTCCACGCCTAACGCCGCTGCTGGAGGAGGCACAGGTGGTGGATCCAGAGAGTTCGCCTTCAAGAAACCGGACACCAAGAGCTTCGAAAAACTAAGAGGACAGCTGCGCGAGCACAAAGACGAAACGCCTTCGCACACGGGCGGTGTTTCGGAGAAAGCCCGTGAGCGCCTGCGGGAGCACATTCAACGGGACAAGCAGCGCGGGCGGAATACCAGCTCCTCCTCCTACGAGGGCAAAGAGAGCGACAGACGGCGGGACAGGGACCGGGACCGGGACCGAGATCGGGATAGACGCCGGCACAGAGACAGAGAACGCGACAGGGACCGAGACCGAGACCGTAATCGAGATCGCTCCGTCTCCGTCCGCAGTGTACACACACCGCGCGAACCGAGCACTCCGGGCGGCAGCAGCAGCAGCGGCGGCGTATCGAACAGCTCTTGGGATGACGACGATGGCGAGGTTAGCCAGCGCAAATCGGATTGGGATATGCCCACGCCACGACGACATGGCAACAGCTCCGGCGATTGGTCTGTGAGGAGCAACAGCAGTAGCAGTAGCCGGCGGCACCAGAGTCGACATGCAGATGACACGGCTCGGCCGACGCCAACCCATCGCTATAACAATTGGGCTCACGACCGGAAACGTACTGGAGCCACGCCCTGGGGCGAGGATGCAGAGTCACGTGACCTTTGGGAGGAGGAGCAACGGCGGCTGGATCGTGAATGGTACAACATTGACGAGGGCTATGATGATGAAAACAATCCATTTGCCGGCGCCAGCTCCGAGTATTTCCGCAAGCGTGAGGAGCAGCTGGAGCAGAAGCGAACCAAGCGGATAAGTGCCCAGCAGAGGCAAAACAATCGGGACAATGAGCTGTGGGAACGGAATCGCATGCTCACCTCTGGCGTTGTCACCTCGATCAGCGTTAATGATGACTTCGATGAGGAAGCGCTGGAGAGAGTGCACCTGCTGGTGCATCACATCATACCACCGTTTCTCGACGGCCGGATCGTGTTCACCAAGCAACCGGAGCCCGTGGTGCCCGTCAAGGATCCCACCTCCGACATGGCACTGTTGGCGCGCAAGGGCAGCGCCCTGGTTCGGACCTATCGGGAGCAAAAGGAGCGCCGGAAAGCGCAAAAGAAGCACTGGGAGCTGAGCGGCACCAAACTGGGCAACATTATGGGCGTCCAAAAGACGCAGGACGAGGAGGATGCAAAGTTCGATAAGAGCAACGATACGGCCGACTATCGCAAGGATCAGAAGTTTGCCGATCACATGCGTGACCAGGATACGGGTGGCAAGAGCGACTTTTCGCGCAAGAAATCGATTTCAGAACAGAGACGCTTTCTACCTGTGTTCGCCTCACGGCAGGAACTGCTCAATGTGATCCGTGAGAACTCGGTCATCATTATTGTGGGAGAGACAGGCAGCGGCAAGACCACTCAGCTAACCCAGTATCTGCACGAAGATGGCTACAGTCAGCGAGGAATGATCGGGTGCACGCAGCCACGTCGTGTGGCAGCTATGTCGGTGGCCAAGCGCGTCTCCGATGAGATGGACACGCAGCTGGGTAAGCCTCAATTTTCAAGACATCATTTCTTTGTAAATTGTTAACTTGTTTTCTGTTTTTACCAGGTGAGGATGTGGGCTATGCCATTCGATTTGAGGACTGCACCTCGGAACGCACAGTCATCAAGTATATGACGGATGGTATCCTGTTGAGGGAGAGTCTCCGGGACCCGGACTTGGACAGCTACTCCGCTATTATAATGGACGAGGCCCACGAGCGGTCTTTGTCCACGGATGTGCTCTTCGGATTGCTGCGTGAGGTGAGTTTGTTTGAAGATTTCTACTTTTTACCTCATGTTTCTCTGTGGGTTTATAATTTTTTTTGTCCTAGAATTAACAATTGCTTCTTTTAAAAAATTATTTAAATATTTTAAAATGTCATACAATGCTTGTCATTTAAAATGTTATAGAGTTTTTCTTTGAATTCATTTTTTTTTCACATTTTTACGTTTGAAAATCATTTAAATATAAGTTATCTCTTGTATGGCGTATATATGATATAGTAGTCCGATTTTCATTAAATTTCACACCAAATTCTACATTAATATATAAATATATATCAAATTTGATGAAAATCTGTTTTGAAAACTGGAAAAGTAATAATTTTGTTTTCCTAAAATCGCCCGATCGTTCCTATGGCAGCTTATATATATATGTATATATATAGTCCACCGATTTCCCATGCTCCGACTTATATGCTAGCAAAATTATTTAGAATAACTTCATAGTTTCACTGAAATAGCTTAAATTTGTTCTAAAACAAATTTCACACATGTGGCATATGATTCCCAACTAGTTCTAACATCCCCGGAACGAAGTGACTTCTTCCAGCCAAGTCTCAGATATGTGTTGTGTTACAAAAGTTGCAAGTCATTGTTTATTAGTGTTCAAAGTTGGTAACTGATCATAGATACTTACTGGTCATAGTTAATTACTGATCATAGTTACTTACTGGTCATAGATACTTACTGATCATAGTTAATTACTGTTCAGAGTTACTTATTGCTCATAGTTAATTACTGATCATAGTTATTTACTGATCATAGATTCTCAATGTTCATCGATACTTACTAATCATAGTTATCTATTGATCATAGTTACTTAATGTTCATTAATACTTGCTGGTCATAGATACTTACTGATCATAGTTAACTACTGTTGAAAGATACTTATTGATCGTCTACATTTAGTATTTCGATTTTCATAGAACTATTATTATTTCCATTATTTAAAACAAATTTTTCTTGATTTTTGCTTGTTAAACATTTAATATTTAATATCAATATAAAGAATTTTACAAACGTTTTACATATTCAAATTTCATTCACATTGTCCAAATGTATATATCTATATATATACAAATATATAGAGGCAGATACATATAAATATTTTATACATTTTACAAAAACTTAAACTTAAAAAATAAGTAATCAGTAAGAAAAACATTAAAGACGTAAGTCAGGGTATCTATGGATTGTTTATTTCAAATCCATCGCTGTTTTCCAATAATAAAATACCTTTAAAATGTGGTTTTTAAAGTTATGTACACGATAAACTAGCGATTGTTGCGAATTTACTTTAGCAACATGAGGGATTTCTAAAAAACACAATTTTTTTAAGGTAATCAAAAACTTTGGGAATGCAAACTCCTGGCTAAGTTTGCCAGAGATTGACACCGTATACAAATACCTTAAAATGTGATAATGCCCATTCTGATTACTTAAACTGCGATAATTTTATTACTGAAAAAGTTGTTACATTACCCAACTATTTAAATATTATTATCTCTTTGACTATCGTAATGGATCTGAATGCTTCATGAAATTTAAATTTTGTTTCAAACAGTTTGATGGTCATTCCTTCTAAATAATTTCAATACCGCAGAAAGTTTACG
Organism: Drosophila serrata; assembly: GCF_035046125.1. Taxonomy (NCBI): domain Eukaryota; kingdom Metazoa; phylum Arthropoda; class Insecta; order Diptera; family Drosophilidae; genus Drosophila; species Drosophila serrata. Next base: position 1,759,419 of record NW_028257260.1, on the reverse strand, counting down.
TTATTTTTTGATAAAAATAAAAATATATAGTATATTTATGTAGTTGTATAGCTTAAAAACTGCTGTAAATTGTTGTGTTTTTTCTGCTTTGTTTTGTAAATTGTTCTCACTGCATTTAAAAAAAAACTGCATCCGAGTCGTCGTCGTCCTGTGGTTCAGTTATCGCATATAGATAGTACATATTATATAGAGTTAATTACACAACGAAACATTTCGAATGTTTGATTGTTACTACAATGCTTAAGAATAGGCTTGCTACATAAGAGTTCTTAATTGATTTCGCCACTAAATATGCTTAAATAACAATAATAAAAAGAACAACTTAAAAATTGCTTTGCATGTGTGTTTGCTTTGCCACTCACAATGTATATAACTACATGTATATATTTTTATAATGTATATTATTCCATTAAAGGTCAACAAAAAATGATTTGACAAAAAAAAAAAAAAAGAAAACAAATATTTTATATAAGTCTTTTCGAATTTCTCACAGTGTGTGTGTGTGTGTGTGTGTCTCTCTTTCTCTCATTCTGTGTCATATATATATAATATATAGTATATATATGATACACAATTATAAATACAAAAGTATTTAATACATATATTGCAGCTTGAGTTGCAGCAGCTCTACAATCATGGGCGGGACTGTATATGAGTGTATGTCAGTGACTGTGTATTTGCAGGCCATAATTATCTTTAGCTTTGCTCTACTTTTTTGCTTCATTTAATATTTATTTAAATTTTTATTTAATACTGCCAAAACAAAAGTGTATATAAATAAGAATCTTTCGTTGGGTTTATAATTATTATGATTACTTTTTTTTGCATAGTATGTATGTATGTGTATATTTGGATGTTTTTTTGGGGGGTTTTCTTTTTTTGTTTTCCACACACACAACCCTTTTGGCTTCGTTCTTAATCCATAAATTATCTTATCAACTGAATTTACGCTTTTAATACTCTTCTGTGTAAAATCGGTCTGTGGCAGCAGCAGCAGCAGTACAGATTTTGTTTCAATAATCAAGTTTTCATGTAGTTATTATTATTATTATTATATGTATTCTTATTTTGCGTGTGCCAATTGCGTTCTTTTGGGTTTATTATTGCTATTGAGCACCAACAACATGCCCGCATTCATGCCAACGCTGCCCCACTTCACGCACTCCGACATCTGCAAGATAGATTCACCGTGTAAGACACATGGGTACGTCTCTTAAGGTTGCAATATTACAAAAAAGCGAAACGCTGGCCGGAATAAGTACAAGTACAACTAATAATAGTTATCATCTTAATTATCGCGAAGCAAAAAAATGTGAGAAATATGGAAATTTGGTATAGCAAAGTTGAAAATTCAACTGGAAAACCTCATAAAAGCGAGTAATTATTAGCTTTTGCTAGGGATGATCAATATCATATCAAACATTTTGATTTATCGAATTTTAAAAATCGAAAAATATCGATTTTAAGTTGTTTTAGTATTGATTTTATCGAAATGTATGAGAAATATGTTATTGAATTTATTTGTCTTGTTTACCGATTATATTGGTCCGATATACTAAACGGAATATCGATTTATCGCTCATATATATATATCGTAATGTGAAAATACCGATTTATATATCGACATTTGCTTTATAGTTCGATATATCAAAATTCTCAGTCATCCCTAGCTGGATCGAAGACAGACCTGTTTTACTTTTCCATTTCAGATATAACTTGAATTTTTCGATATCTTTTATGATTTGTATTAAAAAAAAATTAATTATATTGAATATGAAGTTTAAGAAAGATCAAATGAAATAGAAAACCCAATGATTTCTATTCCAAAAAATTACTGGAAATATGAAACAAGCCTGCCAACAGTCTATTCAAATATAACTGCAAAACTCTCATAAATATATATAATATATACAAAATGTAATGCATTCGGTACCATATAGAATAGATAATGACCTTAAGGAACTCACGAAATGTGATGAATATAAGGGGGTGCTGCAAGGAGGATGCATATTCGGTTAATTTTATGATGGAACTTCCATTTAGAGTTAACATCTACATACATACATTTCCTTATCCTTTTTTTATACAATTATGGAGTTTATCTTTTTTTTTTTAATGAGCAAAAAAGCCAGAACAAAGGAGAAAGCATGAATAATATTCAGTGGATTTGAATGATGGTTTTAAATAAAGCCATACAGAAATAATGGCAATGATTTCTTTTCTTTTAAAAACCTCTGAAACAAAATTTTGTGCATGCTTTTTGGTCTGAAAATTTGTTTTTGGTGTAGTGTGTGAGTGTGTTTTATGTTTTTACATCGTTTTTTTTTAGGATGCTGCAACTATAACAATCAATATATGTATGTTAATGGTTGGATTGGTGGTGCAGGAGCAGGAGCAGGTGGGAAAAGGTAGGAAAGGATAGGTGGATTGGCAATTATGTTGGTCTCCGAATCGGCGATATATCTCTATATATTTTTTTTGCTGGCTGTCTGGGCTCCACCGCCTATTAATTGATCAGGTGCAGTAGCACATGATTGGCACTCGTTGTTACCTGTCGCTTCCGCAGATCCTGCTGACGACTTCCGTATCGACACCAGTAAACGAAGTGCTTGTTGTTGTTCCACAAACTCTGTTTGGCCTTCCGAGCCACCGATACCTATGAATATGAATTTCAGAAATGCTTAAGCTTAATCATTCAACTTCAATATCGTGTCTAAACTTGAAAAGAGAAACTTTAAATATTATGTATTTAATATATTGATTATATATCATACCTGATTGCGTATATCCTTTTCGTTGTGGGGGACTTTCTCTTTATCAGCGAAATTATTAATACGCAATTCCCAGCCGTGGCTCCATATATCAGCAAGTGACATTTTAATTAATTTATATGTCCCATTCTCACGTATTTTCACAGAAAATATCTCAATAGTTTCGGGCTTGGGTTTATTGTCTGCAATTATAAATCGGTTTTCAATTATTTAACCTCTATTACATCAATTCAATTCAGGCATTTCAATGCCGGAAGCAAAAACTGCATGGACAGTTTGACCCCCATATGCATATAATATTCGCTTAATAATATTTCTCAATTGGTTTTGATTTTTCATTAAAGATCGTATGATTTCTACAAGCAAACTGCAATTAAAATCATTTTAGCGACAAAACATTCCGATATGAAATATAGATATTAAAAGCTACGAGAATCTAGAAAGAACTTTTAAAGGAAATTGGGTAGTAATTTTAGATTTAATTTGCCCTGAGTTTAAATTAAAAAAATTATAATTGGTTATGTGTCGTATATATTTCCATTAGAGGTACCTATTAATTATAGAAAATTATTCACCATTGTTATTATTAAATTGCAATCAATTGAGTGCCCTAATAAAGCCATTATAAAGTTGTATAAATACAAGTGACTCAAGCATTGTGCAAATTTAGAAGCAGAAAATGTTGATATATCGATAATACGTCGATTTTTGAGCAGAAATGTGATATATAAATCGATATTTAAACTGTAGGATGTATGCAAAAAGCCTAAGCTTTATTTAAACTGTAAATAAATAAACCGATATTTATATCCAAACAAAATTGTACTTAGAAAATCGTAATAAACCTAAGATACTCTACTTTCGATATGATATTGAAAGCGATAAATTGGTCGATATATTATATCTCCCTTATCCTCTCAATAAACATCCATATCTGTGATATTACCAGCACTTCATACATAATGTGTACATGGTTTATAGCCGTACTACATATGCCTTTCTGTAATGCCTCCTATTTATTGCGAGATAATCAATCACTATTGATAGTAAACGTCACCTTTCATCGGACGAGGAGGTAAAGGAGGGCAATGGGGGAAATTGTCCTACGTGACACGGGACCATTCTAGAAATCTGTTTCATAAGAACGCAGGCGCATTGCGCATTGCGATTTCTCCCCTGCCACGATGCGGGTTTGGGTGCGGATTGGTTGGGTGGTTACTCCGGGTAATCGGACAAGTGCTGGTAATTTACCATAGGGCAACAATCAGGGACTAACTGGTGACCAAGTGGCGTGGAAAGCGATTAACCGGAATGCCGGAATGCAGCGTTTTATCGATTGCCCAGACTTTCGTGCAATCCTCCTAAGTCGTGACCACACATACAGAATTATGATAATTTGTACCGATCTATTGGAAAACAAATTTTTACATTCTTCTACCTGCAAAGTTGCACAAAATGCGTCGTGTTTTAAATGTTTGTGTAAAGAAAATAACTCAAAATAAGGGTTTAGGGTAGAAGAGTCTCTTAAGATTAGCACATTTTAATTTGCTTAGTTTTTATGTAGAGATGGGTTTTAGTCTTTTAAGTAATTTCTTTCTGTGCTGAAAAGCTTCAACCATTTCCATTATCATAGATATTTACACACATACGCTAATTTCTACACATGAATCGGATTGATATCATAATAGCACCACATCACGGTACTCATTAATGGACTCAAAAGGTTTTTATCTTCTGGCCACATCAAGTATATGTGTCCCTGGATGCATATTTTTAAATATTTAGGTAATAAATCAATGTGGAAATGATATTTGATGGATAAATAAATTCCTAATTTCATTGTTTTTAATATATACTAGTTAATTAAAGTTAGCTTGCCCTATAAATTTGATAAAAGCTTAAGGAAGCCTCTCTGCGGTTCTATTTTCACGCCCGCTGCTGTGGTGCATATTCATACTCTCCCATTTAAGGTGGGTTTATTGGCCAGCATAGGTAAATGCAACAACTATGTGGGCGTGGTGAGTATGCAAAACATGCAACTGGCACACTCGATGAGAGTGTACATATGTATATGCAATGCACTGAAAACCCGGCAGAAAGCCAGCCGGGTCTTAAACTTGTCTCTTATTTACCTATCACCCAACCCACCCAACCAAGTTTTAGCTGTCTAACTGATGTATTATGTCGCCCTTAGTCCGTTTTCACTGTACCATGTCTTTGCATTGCGAGATTTCTCGATATTCCTATTTGTAAACGAAAGGGTTTCATGAAAGTTTTGCTTTCGATTAAGAGTAGGGAGTACTTCTATACCCTACTTTTATAACCTTGCAGGGTATTATATTTTATATAAAAAATACCTTCCCATTTTTTGTACAATTAAAAATCTATACTTCAGAAAATATGCTCCAAATTTTAGTTATTTATAGATTTTTCTCTCATTTAACCACTTGTTTAATTTCATAATTACACAAATGCAATTCTATGATGTCAGTGTGTTGACTGCATTCACTGTTCTACTCATCTTATATACAATTAAAGCAAAAATAATAGCAGCAAAAGATAATATTTTTTTTATCAGAAAAGTGAATAATTATTTAAAAAAAAAAATGGGATAAAATAATAATAACAAAAAATTGCAGTGTCAAAACTATAAGTTAAAGTTGAAGAATATAATTTACTATATACATATGTATATATTCGATATACAAAGTAGTTTCATTTTTGAGTAAAGCTATAATTAATGCTAATATTTTTACTGCTGCTCTATGTAAACAAATTTTAAGTGGAAGTTGGAAGCACAAATAAATTTTGAATGCATTGTGTGCACGATTTATGGAATTTTGTAGCTACTTTTTGGGGCGGCATTGTATCTGAATGGCTTTAGCAGGTTTTCGACTGCGCTGCCAGCAGAGCACTTGATAAGTTAGTTGATTGTGTCTGTTGTTGTTGTTGTTGTAGTTCTTGGTCTTGTTCTTGTTGGATTTTTTGATAAGATAAAAGCACTGCCCTTGTGTACACATATATTATATTTATATATATAATTTACACACACACACCCAGTTGGGTTGTTTGTTTATTGAATGACATTTTAGAATTCCACTCGTTTTGCCAAAAAGAGATTAGTTTAATTGCCCCTCTGACGTCTAGGAGTTGTGATTAATCATCAACTTTAAAGCTATTGGTGAAATTCTCCGGTGAATTTCCAGCATCTGGATCTCGAAAGTTACTTATTTGTTTAATAAGACCTCATTAATAGGGTTTTGAGAGCAAAGTATATGCGAAAGACTGTTGGAATGATAAGAATAAAACTCTAAAAATGAATGAAAACTAAAAAAAAAACTTAGTGCAAGAGCTTTTCCTCTAATCATAGATTGCCCTACATTTGCAGTTCTTTTTATATAGTAATTATAGCTATAACTAACACAGATAATAACTTTAAAGATTAAACAAGTCAATGGAGGACAAAAATTGAAACTAATTCATTAATAAGTTTGAAGTACTTATTAAGTATTTCACAATAAACTTGTTAAGAAAAATATATATAATAATAAGCAATTTAGGAAAGATCTTTATAAAGGAAATGGGTATTTACTTGAAAACCAACTAAAATGATGTATACCGAATGATTCTATAATTTCAACAATAATGTTGGGTCTTAAAGAATCGTAACGATTAAGCTTATAATTAACACAATGTTTAAGGACATTCATTAAAAAAATACATAGAGATCGTTAATAACAAAGTATATAAACTGAAAAATGCCTTAAGGCAAGACTCCTTAAATTCGAACCTTTCTAAAATTAATTTCTGGTGATATAAATACAACAGATCTCATGATATCCTATAGTAACTAGTCTAGATCGACTCGCCTGTTGATGTTAACAACATAAATCCAATAGAATTAATTTCTTGAGATATAAATCTAACAAAATACTATGATACCCCATAGTAACTTGTCTAAATCGATTCGACTGTTGATTCTATTTACATAAATCCACCAGAATTGCACAATTTTATGCAATCTTAAGATCTTTCCTATTATATTTCCCACTGCTTAACCTTCCCTCAATTCCCTAAAAATTTCCCTCATCTGGAGTGGGTTTTTGTACCTCCAAAACTTCTCCTGCAGCACTCACCTTTGGCCAATTTGCAGAGAACGATGCCATACCAGGAGGCCACTGGTGTCTCGTTCTCATCCTGCGTCTCAAGGAAGCTGCTTCCGTTGCGCGTTATGACCAGCAGCGGCGCTGGCGGATGTGGCGGGCAATCGAGCTCCAGGGTGTCCACGCCATCGACGGAGGAGGTGTCACCGTTGGCGGAGGCACCGCCGGCCATTGCAGCAGCTGCCGCTGCCGCTGCCGCCGCTTCGGCAGCAGAGCTGCTGCGTATTTCCACAATAAAACCGCATTCGACAACGGCGCAAAAGATGCGCTGCTCTGCCGGCTTGAACCACTTCGATTCGCGTAGCTTTTGTACGGCAACGCTGCTGCCGAATGTGGCGCCGACGACGCCGGGCTTTTGTGTATGCGGTGCCAATGGGTGCAGGCGATGGAGCTGCTGTTGCTGCAGCGGCGGCGGCCAATTGGAGGTGGGGGAGCTGGGCGCGGACTGCGAGTAGCCCCCGCTGCCGGCAGGTTGCGCCGCCGGTTGGCTGTGGTTGTTGTTGTGACCCTGCTGCAGTGGCCACCACTTGAGCGAGCTGACAAAGCTGTTGGAACGGTTCATCAGTCTGTGTGCGTTGGTTCGTGGTTCGTGGGTGTGTTTGTTGCTGCCTGATTGTGGGTATATAATGAAGGCGACCGCCCAACTTTCACTCGAGAGGGGGGAAAAAAAACGTAAAATAAATGGGAAATCGAAATGCACTTTTCCGCGCGTTTTTTTTTTTTTCTTCTTTTTCTTCGAGTCCTTTCCTCTCACTTCCCACCACTCGCTCGCTCTGTGTGTGTTTATTATTTACTCAACTCTCGATACAACTGAACGCAACTCTTTGCCACGGTTTCGTTCCAGTTTTAGTTTATATCACTGTTTTTGTTTCGATGTAAGAATACGAGTTATTGCCCTGGCTTTTTCGTATTATATTCGCTGCTTTGCTGTTTTCGTGTTATTCGCTCGTCTCTTTATGCCCATTTGCTGCGAGCGTGCAGCTTTTATATGGCCATATAACGAGAGGGGCAAAGAGAGCGAGAGAGCGCGCGAGAGGCAATGTGTTTATGCGGAGTCTAATGCAAGCTATTAATTCATGTAAACATAGATTTCATGTGGCAATAACTAGGGAAAATTAAATTAAACTGAATTTAGGTTCAGAGATAACTTTTTATTTTTAATTTTATTTATTCCCATAAACTCTGCTTACTTGTTATTATCAATCATATCACGTTTAAAGAAATTCGCCATATGCAACGCATGAACTTTTAAAAAGAGAGCAAAGCACATCGAAAGAGTACTGGCTTTGAAGCAATTCTTATAAAAACGTCTCTCTCTCTCTCTCTGTCTGCTCTCTTTTGAGCTGGTGAGTTTGGTAATGGTGGGTTTGGCATTCCGTTATGCTGTGTTGCTGTTGTTGTTGTTGCACTATCCCCCACCTCCTCGTCCCCATTGCAGTCAAAAGTTTGGAAGACAGAAAAGGAAACCCCACCAAAACCGTGTAAACGCATTATGTTGGTAGCTTATGTGTATTTATTTATACAAGTTCAGTAGAATGCCAAGCTATGCATACATTATAATATATTATTAATAAATTTAAATGTAAATTTGTAAAAAAAATAACTATGATTTAGGTAACTTTACAGACAAACTACCAATTTATAAAAAACTAGAAAGATCTATGGAGCTTTAAAGTGAATATTTGTTTATTTAAATTTTAAAACTGGTTTTACAACTCGTAAACATTTTGAAAAAGCTATTCTTAGTAACATTTGTATATATTTATAATATATCGTTTTCATTTACATTAACAAAATGATTTGTAATTTTAATATATTAGAATTATTTAAATATGCAATTAAATAAATTAGGTTTCTTCACACTTCCCAAGTTGATTTAAATAATATGTGAATCTCTTGAAAGGCAATGCTTAAATTTTATGAAATTTAACACTTGGAATCAAGTTACTCAATATATATATGAGTATATATATGCCGGTAAAAAGTAACACATAACCCCATGCAAATTGATTGATGTGTGTGGGAGTATATTGGTTAATGGTTTGTTGTTTTCGATTCGTTTGGGGTTATTAGCAGATCCCGAGTCGCCGGTTGGCTGTCATGTGATTACCCCCCATGTGCCTCTACATGTTGTGAAGCATTTTTTTTTTATTATTATTATTTGATCGAATTTTATTATTTGCATTTCTGCATTTCGGTTTAATACCATACAATTTACATATACCTTTATTATTTCTCGATATCAGGCATTGAGTCGCATAGTGTTTTCTCTTAATTCTCTCGAATGTTGTGATAAAATTAGCTTTAAGGTGACTGATAAAAGAAACTGTGCGAAATGATTGATACAAAGATTCAGAATTTCAGACCACCTAAAAATAAATTCGTGTGCCTTTGCAAAATGGAAACGCACCGCTTTTATTTATATTTAAGGCAGCAAATATTTGATCTTATTTATTGTGGCAAATATTTAATGCTAAGAAAGCTCTTCTAAAAAATGTAGGTCAAGCTCTACCCTAGCAAAAGGTAAAGATGGACTACAGAATACCCTATGTTCTTAAGCTTATGGTACTTCCATTTTAACCCCCACTGTGTTTTGAAGGCGAGGCACAGTCGTCGACAATTGACTAGGTTTTCTGCTAATTAGACGCTTAGAACATCTCGCCGAAAGCCAACAAATAACAACAATACAATGTAAAGCTCTTTTTCTCCACCTTTACCTCCTCTCCTCGTTCTTATTGCCTTTTCGCAACGTTTTCCGCCGACATCCAAGGTTAGAAACTATAAATAAATATGGATAAAAATCAACAACAACAACAACAACATCAACAATAACAACAACAAAAGCCAAGCCAATCAACAACAAAAACACAACAACTAGTTGCAAAAAAAATCTATTTTTAGCTGACAGAGCAGCGAATCGGAATCGGCGACTGTAAATAGAGTAAATGAAAAACTAGATACTAAAAATAAAACGTTTATTAGTGTGTGTATTTGTGTGTTGATGCTTTAAAGTCGAACTTAAAGTGATCTTCTATTTACCATTACCCTTTTTAGAGGTGTTTTTATAAGCAAGTTTGTACATTCAAGAGTATATCATTGATCAGTATCAACAGGAGAATTGATCTAGACTTGTTCGGTTGAAGTTCACAGTACAATTTATATAAATTAATGAATTAATGATTTTAAATTAATCAATTAAATTTGTTGTAAATTTTTGAATATAAATTATATTTTACTGCATACTTTTCGACATATATTCAATTGCTTTCGTATCTATTGTCCAGAGTCACCGACCATAGAATACCCTGTCCTAGAATCAATGCTAATTTGAGTTTTTGTGAGCTTATTTTACATTTAAATTATTATAAAATCAATTAAACAAATATTTAAAATTCATTTATCTTAAAAATGTTCCTGTTTTTAATTCTTAAAAATGATTTTCTCTCAAAAGTGAGACTGTTCGTATTTAAAATACAATAATTTTCAAAAAACGTAATCGTAATCGGAATTACCGGTGGTAATGTCGATGTCTGAGGTTCTGAATGAAGTGCAAAGTCTGGATATTACCAGATATCAAAACAGTTGCCTTCGCTAGGTAAATGCGTAGAGCAAAGCCTTTAAGTTCGAGACGAAAATAAACGAGTTCCGTTGCCACAGGTGCCGGGCACTGCGATACCATTAACCCATCGGTACTCGGCATGCAAATATAATTTCGAACTCGTACTCGTACGTACTACTTACATATGTATACGAATATCAAGAAAGATACTGAATAAGCAAGTGGATTCCCAGCTAGATGGATAGGATTCCATTTGTCACCGCTCTAAGTGCAAAAACTTATCGGAGTGACATTTTTATTTATTTTCTACTCCCCCCCCCCACTTTCATTAATAATGTATGCAACCCGAATCGTTCAATTGCACTTGAATAAAGGTATGGTAAAAAAAAAACACTGCTGGGCCACTGTTTTGTTGTTCCCTGTTTAGTAAACATTCAAAATAAGTAAACAACAACTAAATACTCTCTTTCAGTCATACAAATTAATCAATTGCTTGGCCCTTTTTCTTATATTTTGTATTGTTTTTGCTTTTGTAACTTGATATCAAGGTATTTTAAGGTTTCGCTGAAGTTAACATCGAACCTCTTTCGCGGCCTCTGCCAGCAGCTGACGCGACGTCGCTGCCAGCATTCTTTCGGTATCTATTTTTAGAAAATTTCTATAGTCATGCAAAACGAGACACGAGCACAATCAAAAAAAAATATATGCGTATCAACAACAACAAAATAAAATAAAACCCATAAACATATGCTAAAATTTGTTTCCCCTTCTTTTGTGGTGACCTACAGTGACGTGCGAAGTTAATGTAAATAAAACGCAGTTAACAATTTTAAAACCTTGAAAATAATTAATTAAGGTAAAATTAATTAAAATTACCAAGTAAATTAAATTAATATTTACTCCGTTTCTTCACTCACTCTTAAGACCCTGTTATCTATCTGACGGAAAAAGGAAAATTCTAGAAAAATCCAAAATGTGAAACTTTAAGAGTATGCCAACTTCAACTAGCCAAAGTTAAATTCCTTTCAATTTATTTGTTGGAGTCCTTGGATCGTTGTTAAAAACATAGTACTACGGTTTTATTACAACAAAGGGGTTTTGGGGTTTTCTTAAGCGGGACTTTTCATATGGCGGAAGTTTTTGCCAAACAGCTGTTTGAGCCTAAATCGAATTTAAAAACAAAACAAGCACGAGGAAAGAGGAGGTTATTTTGGTTTGTTGGCCGGTCCGGGCGGCTCTCTTTCCCTGTTTTTTTTTGTCCTATCGCCTCTCTTAAGTTGCCTCTCTGTGGCATGTCTCTCTTCGCTCTCTATCTCTCTGTGTGATGCTCTCTCTCTCCGCTTGTCTCGTGTACACACCTTCGGTTGAAGAAACGTTGATTTGTCTTATTTGTTGCTTTAATTTTCTGCACATAACTCGTTTGCAGCAAAAAAAAAAATATATATACATATATAAATAAGCGAAGAGAGCCAGTTCGTGGCTGTTGTTTTGATATTTATTCAATAAAATGTGCTGAATGTGTGTTTTGCATATTCTCCTTTTGTTTTTCATTCCACCGCTTGTTTTTTTTGTTCTTGCTTTTGCGAATTTTTTGCTTGTTGTGTTTACATCTTGCGCTTCGCCTCAGTTAAAGTCTGTATGTATGTATGAATGTATTTGTTGTGCTCGTATTTATGTAGATACATTGTATGTATGTAGTTTTTGCCAAAAAGAAATAAATTTCTACTACGTCACACGTCTTGCACACCTGTGATTTGTTTATGCCCGACGGCCACACCTCCAAAAGGGAAGCCCAAAGCGTAGTAAGCAATATTTGATACTTTGAACTTATTTGTATTTTTTTGCCTATGTCTCGCTATCCCTGCCGCCCCCTGGCGGAAATGTGCACTCACAGAGGACATTTTTTCGCCATCTTTAATTCGCCCTTTCACATACATACGCAGACATGTATGTATGTATGTGTGTACATGTACAGAGAAATTCACGAAAAATGAACGAAAAAAAAGCCTTTTAGAGTTCATTTTTAGTTCAATTATGATTGGGGATTTATGTACATATTATTTGTTGTTAAATATAATTTATTTTAAAAATAAATACAGTACATATATTTGGTTTTTTGATAACATAAATTCAACTGTATGTAATCGCACGTTGCACACATTTTTAAAAGTCTCGACGGAACCTGTTTGAGGTTCATCACACTCGCATAATTCAGCCGCCGGAATGGAAATCCTGTACCGCCCCCACAAATGACCAACCACCCCCCACCCACCCACCGAAACCTGCCTCCCCGAGTGTTTCGGACTCACCTCCAGCGACCTCGAGAGAATTTTGCATTCCCCGCCTCAATGCAAACGCTCTTTAAATCACATCTGCCGCATTTTTAATTCCTCACAGTGGCGGTCAAAATAATGCACAATCTGGGATAAAAAAAAGTACAATTAGAAACATTTTAATTTGATTTTTTTAAACAAATATTTGCATTCTTATTAATATTTTTATGTGGCAATTTTTTCAACAAAATCAAAATTTAAAAACCGCATAACTAAGCCAAAAAAGCATTAATTTTAATTCCGAAAACGGTCCTATGTAAGTTTTTATTAGATTTATAAATCTGCATACTCAATTTAAAATATAAATAAATTAAATTTTTTATCAAAATTTTAAAAATTTTAATGATGTTACCCCTTATAAAATTTTAAAAAAATTTGAAATTTTTTTTTTCTTACCGGAGATGTTTAGATCCACTCGGCTGTTGATGCTGATCAAGAATATATATGATTTATAGGGTCGGAAATGACTTCTTCATAGGGTTACAAGCTTCTGACTAACATTATAATACCCTGGAAGGGTATAAAAAGGGAATATTATTTAATATTATAAATTACATGAAAATTATATAAGCTCATTGTTTTCGGTGCTATTAATTTGAGAGCAATTGTACCAAAAATATATATATTAGTCTATTGGCGCCAGGAAAAGCATGTGACGTCTGCCTGCATCTAGACAAGGTTTTTCAAATATTTTTTTTGGGGGCTAATCCCACACAAACACAATAATTTTTATTAAGTTTGTAAAAATATGCATATCTTGTAATTTTGAATCTAAAAATCCAAACTAAAAAGTTTATATTAGAACGTTATATCAGATAGATGTGGCTAAATCGAATTGTCTGATGATGATTTTCTCTTTTCTACTCTTCTGTGGAAAGTACAGTCCCTTTAAATTGCATTCATGAATTTATTTATGCATTTATTTATACAATTGGATTGTTGACATCTTGAAACTTTTTTGGCAACGTGCCGATGAAAAATAAAATTATTTAGTTTAAATGTCCTGCTCAATATCACATGCATATGTTGGCCAATAAATAAAATAAATGTTTGCAAAATCGCTGCTTTTGTTGGTTGTTGGTTATTTATTATTGTTGATTAAATGGTCATTTAAGGGCATTATCATCCGCTCTCGCAAGCTTCCTGTTTCTATAATAAGATCATGTGCAAGCGTGTCATATATATATAGATATGGTTTGACCTTGACTGATTGATTGCCCTGTGCAGTTCTTTGGCCAGAAAGTGCACTCTCGATTGTTTAGCATTACCGCAAAATTCGAGTGGCCTTATCGGGATCTAAAATTGTCCTATCCCATAACTCTAGCTACGGCGCCATAGCTGATATTGTTTTACGACTTCAATCGAATCAATTGGTTTACAATATAATACAATCGGACGCAGATATAGAATAGAGCTCGTGATCTCGTTAGTTATGACTATGACTGACTGGCATTTTTAATACGGACTATTCTTAGAGTACCTTGCACCTATGTAATAGGTAGAATCATGATCAGAGGATCATTACTATATATCAGGATATATCTGTTGATAAATAATAAACTTTTATATGCGTCTAATATGGGTTCTTTTCTATATAAATATGTTTTATTTAGTAAGTAAAAGATTAGTGAAGTAGATATAGGTTCTAAAACTATAGTCAATCGTTTTAATTAAAACCTTAACTTTGAACGATATCAAACGATCTATCAAAAATTATTATGGAAGTTCTTTATATAATATATATGAATATATATTTATTTAATTAATACATACTAAAATTATAAATCCTTTAGATTTAGAGTGGATTTCGTAGAGAATTCTGTAGCACTAGATTCCAAAAAGGAGACATCATTTATTATAGACCCTATAATGATGATGTATTGATAAGAAGAGTCCTTAAAATTTGTATGATAATTTCTATAGTAATAAATAAGATTTAGGAATTAAAGATATTCTTGTTGTAAAAAATAGTTTTTCAATTTGTTTTCCCAGAATATAATATTAAATATTGTTCTTCCATTATCCAAGCTTATCTTGAGTTTGACATTACCTTAAAAAAGCAGTTAAACCCCGAAACATTAAATTCATATAAAAAATCATTGCTCCTTATTTATATTTAATATTTTTTTTTTAAATTTATAAATTAGAAAACCATTTTTTTAAGGAAGAATCCGCTCTGTATGCCCACAAAGTACTGTTTATATTTCATATTAAAAGGAACTAAAAAGAATGCAAATAAATGATCCGAGACGCATTTTATTATTAAGGACATTCTGTCCCCATTCAGGACTTGTGGTTTTATGGCATCCCCCCATCCCCAGTTTCCCCTTTCCCTTTTCTTCGCTTTCAACGGCACTTTGCCTGCGTGTGTGTTTGCACGTCCGCCACAACTCTCTTTCAGTCTCTCTTAATTTGTCTCTTCCCGTTCCGGGCAGGTGTAGTGTGGTGAGTTTCTAGAGGCCGGGGCGGGCTAAATAAAAGAGCGTGACGAGCACTAGGAGAGCGTTAAACTTATCAGTCCCATTGTATGGGAAAGATTTAAAGATACATCTTTCGAATCCCCCAATGCAGAGGTTCCAGCAGTCGCAAATGCCTTGACCTGACCCACTGGCGCTCCGGTCAGCATTTATTGACCCCACATCATGCTTTTTGACCCCAAAAGAGAATCCTTTCGGCCTGTAATCAGAATCATTTTGCCAAAAACTTGTAAACTTGTTTATTGTTTACAAAAAAATAATTCTTAAAAATTCACAGCTTAGATTTTCTTTATACAAAAAAATGTTTAAAAAAAATATATTCAGGTAAATTTGTTTACAATTTTAAAACATATGTTAAAATAGGTTAGAAACCCAACTAAATCAAGCTTTAAACCCAAGACAAGATAAGGAATAAGATGCGTAACGCGCATACATATGTACATAGTTTGGTCATTAATTAATTAATTAATTAATTAATTAATTACTTTAATTTTCTTTTAATACTCTTTTCACTAATATACACTAATTCTTACAGATTGTGGCCCGTCGACATGACCTGAAGCTGATCGTGACCTCTGCCACCATGGACTCGACCAAGTTTGCCACATTCTTTGGCAATGTTCCCACCTTTACCATACCAGGACGCACCTTTCCCGTGGACGTGATGTTCAGCAAGAACACCTGCGAGGATTACGTCGAGTCGGCGGTGAAGCAAGCGCTTCAGGTGCACCTGACACCCAACGAGGGTGACATGCTCATCTTTATGCCCGGCCAGGAGGACATCGAGGTGACGTGCGAGGTTCTGGAAGAGCGGCTTGCGGAGATTGAGAATGCCCCAGAGCTAAGCATTCTGCCGATTTACTCGCAACTTCCATCGGATCTGCAGGCCAAGATCTTTCAAAAGTCCGGCGATGGTGTACGCAAGTGTGTGGTGGCCACCAATATTGCGGAAACATCGCTCACAGTCGATGGCATTATCTATGTGATTGATTCCGGCTACTGCAAGCTGAAGGTCTACAATCCCCGCATCGGTATGGACGCCCTGCAGATCTATCCCATCTCGCAGGCCAATGCCAATCAACGAAGCGGTCGTGCTGGACGCACGGGTCCCGGCCAGGCCTTCCGGCTTTACACACAGCGCCAGTACAAGGACGAACTGTTGGCCCTTACAGTGCCGGAGATTCAGCGTACCAATCTGGCCAATACGGTGTTGCTGCTGAAATCCTTGGGTGTTGTAGATTTGCTGCAGTTCCACTTTATGGATCCCCCACCGCAGGATAATATCCTGAATTCCCTTTATCAACTGTGGATCCTTGGCGCCTTGGATCATACGGGAGCTCTCACAACGCTTGGTCGTCAAATGGCAGAGTTCCCGCTGGATCCACCTCAGTGCCAGATGCTAATTGTCGCCTGCCGTATGCATTGCAGCGCCGAAGTTTTAATTATAGGTGAGTTACATTCTAGGATATAAATACCTTGATCCTGCCATTGATTGTATTCCTTTAATTCCCTTAGTTTCCATGTTGTCCGTGCCCTCGATCTTTTACCGGCCAAAGGGACGCGAGGAGGAAGCGGATGGCGTGCGCGAGAAGTTCCAAGTGCCGGAATCCGATCACTTAACCTACCTCAATGTGTACCAGCAGTGGCGTCAAAATAAGTAAGTATTCTAACCTAATCCTTGCCCGAAAATAATTAATTAATTCTCATCTCCATCTATGGTATATAGCTATAGCTCTTCCTGGTGCAATGAGCACTTTATCCACATCAAGGCAATGCGCAAGGTTCGTGAGGTACGGCAGCAGCTAAAGGACATCATGACCCAGCAGAACATACCCGTCAAGAGCTGCGGCACCGACTGGGACGTTGTACGGAAGTGTATATGCTCGGCCTACTTCTATCAGGCGGCGCGACTCAAGGGCATTGGTGAGTATGTGAATCTGAGGACGGGCATGCCCTGCCATTTGCATCCCACATCCGCCTTGTATGGCTTGGGCACAACACCGGAATATGTGGTCTACCACGAGCTAATCATGACCGCCAAGGAGTATATGCAGTGCGCCACGGCTGTCGATGGCTATTGGCTGGCCGAGCTGGGCCCCATGTTCTTCTCCGTCAAGGAGTCCGGACGCAGTGGCCGGGAGAAGAAGAAACAGGCGGCTGAGCATCTCAAGGAAATGGAGGAACAAATGCTGCAGGCGCAACATGAAATGGAGGAGCGTAAACAGCAGGTGGCACAGCGGGAGGAGCAGCTGGCCGCCAAGCAGGAGATTGCCACACCGGGCAATGCCACGCCACGTCGCACACCGGCCAGAATTGGCCTATGAGAACATGATCAAATGATTCCTTTCGATATATATATATTTTCATATAAATTCAACATTATTTTTTTGTTTGTGTTTAGTAAAGCCTAATAAAGAGTAATTGTAAAGTGCAAACGAAGCTTAGGAGAAGAAGTGCTGTACGATGATGTGTAACTCCCATGCTGACCATTAGAATGCACTGGTTGTCCTGCAGCCGGTGGGTCTCACTGCAACCGCATTCACCCCACTGGCACACCATGGCAACGGGTTGATTGTCCTGCTCCATATGCTTCATTCGACAGTCACCATTGTGGCGACAGTAGGCTCCAAAGGCCACGATTGGCTCACAACTGATTCGATCTTTGTGGCTGATAATATTCTCATCGATGTCGCTCTCCTTGGACACAACATTGGCTACCCTTTGGGGGTAGTGTGTGGGACGACATGTGCAACGATGATCCAGGCACTGGGCCGAGCTCCCTAGGTTCACCTGGCATGGTGCATTATGATCGCAGCTACTGCCAAAAGCAAAGGCCAAGCCCGATATACACTTGGTCAAGTTTCGGTTGTGAACGTAATTCTCTGCGCAGGCGCACTTCTTCAACTTGGGCAAACATAAGGAGGCACCGCAGGTGCCACAATCGGTATTCAGCAGACAGTTTGATTCTAAGGAAATTAATTTTAATAAATTTTCACATGCATTTATTGTAGGAACTTACGTAGCACCGCCAGGCAACGTCCCTCGTGGAGCTCAAAGTCGGACCGACAGACGCAACGGCCTTCCAGGCACGTGCTGAACTTGTCCGCCAGCTGGCATTGCCGCGGTAATTCACATTCTCCACCATGACGGACCGCCTCGGGAAGGCAGCGCCTGCGATCAGCGCTGGGCACATAGCCCGTGTGGCAGATGCACTGATCCCGCCTGACATCGCACTCTGCATTTGGCTGCGGGCAGGGACAGGGACCGCCAATAATGTTCGTCAGCTTCTCCTCGTGCGGGCGGCAGGCCATCCGTTCGTTTGAGTCACGTGCCGTGCAGATGCAGGCCATGTCCACGCAGTGGCCCCGCTCGAACTGCGCGCACTGAGCGTCCGTGATGCAAGATAGTTCCAGCAACTCCTCGGCTCGACTAGGTGCCGCAAAGGCCAGTAGCGGCAGCAGCAACCAATTCATAAGATTCAAATGCATTTTTATTATTTTTCTGCCAGTCGATTCACGGTTGCAGTCGTTCGGATCAACCGTTACTTTCGGACAACTCAAAAGCTCCGCTTAAAAAACTATCGATCGGCCGGGGCTGATCCTAAAGGTTATCGATATTTTACTATGTTCCCCAAAATAGCAGCACCGATAGCGAATAGAAAAAAAAAAAAACTAGCTGGATAAGCATTTTTTTATTAACCAAATCCGACGCTTCCTTTTTTAATAAACGAAATGCAATAAATCAATTAAAATAAACGAAAGTCATCAAAATCAAAAACAATAAATTCACAAAGATGATGAAAAAAAAGGAAGAAACAGGGGATGAGAACACTTATGTCATTTGCTTTAGAACGCTATAAAGAAACATGACATAGAAAACACTAAAGTGTTCAAATCAGATAATTTTTTAACCATATTAAAAGTCATCAAAATCGTTACAAAATAAATTAAATTAAAAACAAGAAAAACCCAAAGATGATGGATTCAAAACCAAAATCTGTTTTTATATCGGATAATTATCTTACAGATCAAAAGTAGTGAAAGAAAATAAAGCAATATCACAAGATGCAATAAAGATCAAAAATAAATTAAGACAAATATCAAAAATAAATACTTTCCCGTTCAACTGAACGGCAGCAACTGAAGCAAGTTCCCAGGTCCACACGGCTTTATATGCTGGGAGTGCGAGTAATTAAAGTGACCGGAAACGGAAGCTGTGAATAATCCATAATTTGATACTATCGCCAATGATCCCAAGTGGAGTTTCAAAAACATCTAGCAACGGTTTCTCTTGTTTTAAAAACATTAATGTAATTTTCGTTATCGTTTTCAAATATCGATTGATCTGAAAAATTATAGTTTTATGCTTTACTAGTGAAAAGACAAATCGATATCGTCAACAGCAAGACACACGAAGGTATTCGATACATTGATTCTATCGTAAGGTTCCCTTCTCTATTGGAAAAACGCGAGCGGCCTGCGAATTACAAAACACAATGTCGTTCAGTAATTTGTTAATGAAAAGCTGTCTCAACCAAGGCATTCACGGTTCCCGGGTGCCCAGCGTCTTGTACACTGGCACTCGGCAAGGGCACACAATTCGCGGCAAGCCGCCAGGTGTTGCCCGTACTTTGGAGCAGCGGCTGCGAGGTAAGTGAATTTCTTGCCCAAATATACCTGCGCTGTTCCTGTTGATGTAACCACTTCCTTACCTTCGGTTTGATGTGCAGAGGAGACCCTGTCAGATCCTGAGGTGGTGGCCCGCGTCAACATTGGATTTCCACATCTGAAGGAGCCGCGTTCGGCGCAGCTGAAGATGCGATTGGAACACCTGAAGGCGCAGCGGACCAGCAAGGAACTGGAAAAGCTGGCGCGCAGCAATAAATGTGAGTTTATTCTATCCAAATCATAGTGTAGAAAATATATTAATATCTCAATTGACAGTGACCATCGACCTGGAGAAGGTGCAGCAGGTATATGTGAAGACGACAGGCCACCACGACCTGCGTCTGATGGCCGATCACTACGGCATTTTCGAGCATCTGTACGGCAGCGCCTTTTTCGTGCCCCGAGTGCCACTGAACATTAACTACGTGCTGGATGGAGGCGAGCGCCTGGCTCCCGTCTACAATGGCAACGTCATTAAGCCGGTGGAGGCTTCAACAGCGCCACAGGTTACCTTCAACGGTCTACTGGATCCAATTACCGGCAAGGCAGCCACCTCGGACACCTTTTGGACTCTGGTGGCCACCAATCCCGATGCACATTGCACCAATGAGTCGTCTTCTGAATGCCTACATTGGCTGATGTATGTATCAAGGGCTATGGGAGTGGTGACCCACGAATACTGATCCGTATTCGTTTAATTTTGCAGCGCCAATATACCCAACGGTAAGGTGAACGACGGTCAGGTGCTGGCCAAGTATCTTCCGCCATTCCCGCCCCGCGGCGTTGGCTACCAGCGCATGGTCTTTGTGCTCTACAAGCAGGAGGGGCGAATGGATCTTGGCTCATATCAGCTAGCCGATGGCGACTATAACAATTTGGAGAAGCGAACCTTTAGCACTCTGGACTTTTACCGCAGGCATCAGGAGCAACTGACGCCGGCTGGCCTGGCCTTCTATCAAACCAACTGGGATGAATCCCTGTCGCAGTTCTATCACGATGTTCTGAGTAAGTTTCAAGTAACTATATTTCCTGCTGATTGCCTCATTAATTATTAATCCCACAGAGTGCAAGGAGCCTGTGTACGAATATGACTTCCCCAAGCCATACCTGGCCGACCAGAAGTTCTTCCCGCTGAAGCAGCCCTTCAATCTGTACATGGACAAGCATCGTGACCAGAAGCGACTCAACAAGGAGTACTTGGAGCGCAAGTTGGCACAGACACATCCCTTCGATGGTCCGGATACGCCACTGCGCTACCCCAATGCCCATCCCATTGGCAGCGAAGTGCCCTCCTGGCTGAAGACAGAGGTCCGGAAGCAGCGCCTGCGGATGGGACGTGTTCAGGACTATTAGTGTAAAAGGAAATCATAAAAAATACTGTTGTAATATTGTTTAACAAGTTGTGGTTTTTTGTTTTTATTCACTGGAAGTACATGTTCGTTTTGCCTTGCTACGTGGTTAAATGTATATAGCCTAAGTGTAAATATAGGAAGAAGGGTTTCGGGGTTCGGATTAGAATTATGTGAAGCGCTTAACAATTGTCCGGAAGGAAGATATATATTAGATTCTTCGCTAATGTGTCGTTTTGGTTAATTTGTTTGATTTTTGGCACAGCTTTTTATCTATGTATGTTCTTTTACGATACCGATAATTGTATTTCTATTGTGTTTCGTTGTCCAATGTTTTTCGTATTGGCCATCATCACAAGGTCCGGGTTTTGCAGAGCATTAAGTACTCGGTAAATCATTAAGTTTGCGCTTTGCCATAGCTGCCAACTGGCGGCCTATAAACGGCCGGCAGAAAGGACACCTGAGTTCGATTGAAGGCATACTTTCGCTTCCCGATGTTCTTCAGTACGTTCTCCATGCGGGTGCCCTCACTGAAATGGAGAAGAAAGTATGTAAATATCTAAAAAGGGAAATCTATAATGATGTTTTAAAACTCACCTCCTCATCGTGCTGAGTGCGTAGGGCACATGCTTGGCCGGCAGCTGGAACTCTCGTACAAGTACGCGACATTGCTCCAGTGTCACCGCCATACCGGTGCGATCCTTGGCACTCTTGCAAGAGGTAAACCTCAGGCCGTCCATCAACCGGCAGGCATCCTCCGCCAAATGCAGAATCTTCACATTCTTGGACACATTGGCTCGCAGCTGCTGCTCCATGAGGCCCAGCAGGGAGCGCAGCGATTCACCAGCCTCGACGGAACCAAGACCCAGCTTCCGGTAGCGTCCAAAGTACTTGCTCAACACCAGGTAATTGTCCCAATTGGAACGATGCTGCTCCCGCGTTTTGCCCATTGTCTCCGCAAAGCTGGCCTTCTCGTTGATGCCTATGTTAAAGAAGACGGGTGTGACTTTAAAGGAAATGGACGTGCCATTCCCCGGCAACGAGTGCTCCGGCACTGGCAGCTGCACTTCCAGTGCCTGTCGTGAGCCTGTAATCCGTGGCGTTGGCGCCAGTGCGGCATCTCCCTGCGCCCGCACCAGCTGGAAGTTAACGGCCGACAAGTCCTCAATAGCAATGCACATGTCGCTCCACATGTCTGCCTCGTTGCCATAGAGGGTTAACAGGCCCTCGAAGTAGGCCAGCGGTCCCAGGTCGCGTAACATAACCAGATATCCCATATCCAACTCGCTACCCCACAGCCGGAGCATTAAGGCGGTGACCAGTGAGGTTATCTGCAAGGAGCAGAAAGAGAAGATATTGGCAGTGACCAGGAAATAATTAATTTGTTATAAAATCATTCTTACCGCCTGAGAGAAGCACACATCCCGGCGGTACATGATGCTCGCCTGGAGACTGTTGCAGCGCACATCCTGTTGTAGCCTCTGTACGGAATGTATCAGCCGGGCGGTCTTCAGGAGACGGTCCATAGCGTGACGCAGCTTGCGCATGCTTGGCCGCAGCTCTGCCTCCCAATCGGTGGTCAGCGAGAGATCCAGGCCGTCGGTGAACTTGTTGCCCTTCTTTTTGATATTCGCAGGTGGCGGTATAGTGTCCTCCTCCACTGGCGGCTTGAGATCCAGCTCAAGCTTGGGCGATGGGGCCACAATCACGTCTGGTGCCTGTTGTTGCGGGGCCACCGTGAAGCCCTCCCTGCGCTTGGCTGCCGCCTTGGGCTGCCGTAGCCGGATTGCTGGACTATCGCAGTGGCCGCAGAAGAACTTTAACTTGCTAACCAAACACATAACGCTTGCCTCGATGTTTAGTTGGGTGAGATCCAGGGGTTCCGGCTCCTCTGTGGGACGATAATAATTGGCTGACGGCGAGGAGCTCATCAGCTTGGTGTCCAAGAAGCCAGCCGGAGGATGCTGTTGCTGCTGCTTTCGGTGCTGGTGTCGCTGACTCCTACCTATTTCGTCCAAATCGATCAGCTGCACCGGCGGGGGGACGCCTGGAGGTGCGGTTTCCGTGTGCCATGTCACCGGCAACGACTGATATGTGGATTCCTCTTCATCGTGCGATTTGTCCCTGTCCCCGCCTTGCTCCAAGCTGCGCAAGTGGTCGTTGTATGACTTAACCACATGCTGCAGCGAGTCAATGGCTCGAATGTCGAGCGAGCTGCTTGGCGAATGCCAACTGTTGGAGCGCATCAAAGCCAGCTGCTGGCCGCGTGGCCAGAGATCTGGTGGCGCAATTACCGGCGTGGCAAAGTCCTCTAGCTCCGGTGACTTGAGCTCCAGAGCCGTCAGCTGTTGGGTGATCTTGCGGAAGGGTGACATGGGCTCCATCAACACATTCTCTGGCTCCTCAATGATGCGATGGCGCTCGATAAAGGCCACGCCCTCCTCAACGATGCTCGGCTCCCAGATGGAGAGCAGGGTGCGGGTGAGAGCCACCATTTGGTTACACAGCGGCATCATATCCTTGGCGCTGCGTCGACTGGCCAGCTGCAGGAGCTGTGACATCAGTTCTACGATCTCCTTGCGCAGCTGCTTTGTGGTCTGAACGGCATCGTTGGCAGTCTGAACCTTGCAAGCATCGCTCTGCTCCAGTTTCCACGATTTGCTCTCCTGCAGGAGCCTGGAATAAGAAAGGAAAATACTGATTATGATGCATTGAATCCTGGCAACATTCCACCTACTTGATCAGTCCGCCGCACTTGTTTCCCTTGGGATCGTGGCGTGTGAATGCTCCCACAGTGATCACATCCAGCAAGCCGCGCCTCTGCAGCGTATCGTTTTGGGCCCACATCCGCTGGACATGCAGGTTGACAGGCAGAAACTCCAGGGCCTCATCCGCCTTGGCCGAGGAGCGCTTGTAGAAGACTCCATCACGGGCCAGTTGCTGGATATTCTGTTTCGCCTGCGAGTAATCCTTGAGCAGGCGCAGATGCTCCTCCAGCAAGTTCATCTGACGCCAACGCCACTCGCCGCTTAGCTCACCCATGCCGGAGATCTCCTGCAGCAGCTCCTTTTCGCGCTGAATCCAAATGGAGAGCAGCTGTTGGGGCAGCAGGCAGCACAACCGAGACTCCAGTAGCGTCTCTTGCACACTGATATCCGCTCCCAGGGAAGAGTGCAGGCGGTAGGTGCGCATGCGAGGATTGGAGCACACTCTCTGCAGGCCACATTGCTGGGGAACGAATAGGCGGACGCTTAGCTTCGGCGGCAGTGACTGGGTACGACGATGAGCTGTGTGGAAAAAGAGTTCTTTAATTACTAACAACAAAGAATAAGTGCTCGCAAAACGTACCCCTTCTACTGCTGGCAGTGCCACCGGCTGTGTCAAAGAGCTGAGTGCTGGAACGCGGTGGCCCATTGCCACTCTGTCCAGGCTCCATGTTGGCCGCAACACCACTGGCAGTGGCATCCGGGGACCAGGAAGTCAACGTGATAAAGCCACAATCACCGCCATGCGGCGAGGTAAGCGGCATGCGTAGACGCGTGGTGTCCTGGATGGCGCCCAGAGCCACCTCGGCATGACCCAGCGGAAGGGCGGTGTGCGTCAGTCTTTCCCGGACATCCAGGACGCTGAAGCGAAGACGTGTGGCGGCCGAGAAGCTGGCACTTCGCTGAAACCGCATTGTACACAGAAATTGGGGGCTACGCGTTTGCTCCTGGTACTCGGTGCGGGCATGCTCCCGCCAGAAGCTATCATTATCTCCATTGCCACTCGTCACCAGCAGCGAGCAGACCACCTGGGGATTGGGCGAACGACCCAAAGCATTCACTGGCAGGCTATCACAGGATAGGGCCGTCTCGCAAATGGGCAGCTCCGAGAGATCGAGATCTGTAAGAGAAAAGCAGAACAAAACCAGTCAGAGGAGTGCAAAGGAGCATCAGCTACTACTGCGGGGATTTAGCGTTAATTAACAACAAGAAATTAAATTAATAATTAACAACAAAACACATGATTTAACGTTGAAATTCATAAGCAAAACAAAGTTTATTCAAAGAATAAATTCCATCTATTTCGGTTCAGTTCCTTTTGGAAATGATTAAATTCAATAATCACATATTCTCCGTACCAATTTCGGTCGGATTGATTAGATTCTATGTACAAACAATACAATATATAATAGATAAAGCTTTTGTGGAAGCCAAAAATGTCGAGTTTAATGACCATTAACCGGATGAGCATGCGCATGAGTCAAATGTGTGTTTAGGAGAACTACAAAAAAGTTATCGTTATATCGTTTCTAATGAATGTATAATTCCAACCATGATTCAACTATACAAGATGAGTATTCACTCTTTCTCTTTGGTCTTATAAGAATGATATTAAGTAACGCAATGAGACCATCTTGTATAGTTTCATCAAGGTTCCACCATGGGCATGCGTGAAAGAGAGCGAGAGCGTATGACTCTGGGTGTAAACATTTGGATTCTGTCTGCTAAATGGAACTAAAACGAAAAGCATCTTCCTCCTTCATCTTTTGCCCGGCTTTCCATAGATTGTTTGTTTTGGTTTTTGGGTTAAAACTGTATAAGATCACCTTCAAAGGGGGGTGCAGCTGCTGTCGTCTCAACCTCCTCTTCCTCCTGCGTCTGCTGCTGATGCTGCTGCTGCTCCTCCAGCGTCATGGGCATGCCCAGATCAATATGATTGCCCATTTTGATGGACTGACAACGGGTCTTGGCCGCTATCTGTTCCTTTAGCTGGCGTATGAGCAGGTTTAGCTTTTCGTTTGATGCATCCTCGATGCTGGCCACCCAGGCAAGACGTTCCGCCGATGTGTACGTAATGAAGCGCTCCGAGATGCTGTCCTTAAAGTCTGACAACAAAATCAATTATTAAAAACTGAAATTAAGAGATATATTTCGTGCTGGAACTCACCTAGATCAAAGACATAACCCTCGGGATCGCGCTCTTCATTATGGATGCGGGGGCGACAGTTCTCCAGCACCAGAACGCCAATCACAGCCGATTTGGGGTCCCTGTCCTTGAGGTAGAACAGTAAATTGCCACGTAGCTTGCACCAGCGTTCAACACGGACTGTGGGTCAAAGTGAGGAGAATGTACGTATTGTGCATAAGCCAAGTGTGTGTGGATAGGGCGCAGAAAGCAGGATTGTGCGAATTCTGCATACATATGTGTATATAGTGCGTCTGTGGCGGATGTGTAATCAAGGCCATATATAGATATATATTTGGCGTATGATAGGACGGTTGACTAACCGCTTATCTTGCTCGTATGGTACGTACCTTCACTGCTGCGCCACAGGAAGCCTTCTTGGCGGTCGCTGAAGATGAGCAGGCCCTCCCTATCGAATCGGGTTGCTGAATTGCTGGCAAGAGAGTTTAGCTCCGACTTGTTAAGGCGCATGGCTCTCTGTGTTGAACGTATAAAAACCAATCCATTAGCGGCAGCAGTAATAATAATAATGTATCCCACAGATGGACGGCCACGACTCGCACACATCCGCACATTCGCATTATTTATTCACGGCAATTACACGCCACGCTCAAGATGTGTACATATGTACGTACATGAACGTACATGTACGTACGTGCCTTGGACGGCGGAGAAAGTGGCGGATGCGGATGTGGGCGTGGGCTTTGCATTGTATGGGTCAAGAGTACAGATACATACCTCCAACTCCTACTCTCCTGCTCCTGCGCCTGCTCCTCCTCCTTTGGTGCGACCTGCGACCTGCGACCTCGTTACAGTCTTATTGGTACCACTGTTGCTGTTGTTTTGGTGCTGCCAAGCTGCTGACGTCGTCTCACACTGCCTGCTGCTGCTGCTACCGCCCCAAGGAGCTGTCACATCCAGAAATTGTTGGTCGCTTGCCCTGAGCTGTTCCAATGATTGTTTATTGTACTAAGATTATGTTTAGATTAGTTTAGTTGAGCTCCTGCCCAGTGTGACCGCGTCTCAACTGTTTCGATATACCGCGGTCACATCAGCTAGAACGGGACTTTGGCTCGTGAGTATCGATGAGAACGAGAGCGAGGGAATAATAACGAAACGTTTCCACCACGTTTGCATTTTCGTATGTCCTGTGAGGCTAGACCACCTCGAAATTTTTTAAAAATCGTGTTGTTTTTGTTTTTACATAATTTTGTTGCCGATCTTACGGTCATTTTAAGACATCGGGCTTCAAACTATCTCATTATTTGTGGATATTACAATTATTAGTAGTAAGCGCTTCTGTTATACCTAGAGTACATTATTATCTTCCATTGCATTTTTCTCAAAACTACGTTTTTTTTTTTAACGGTGTACATGATTTCTCAAAACCTTGTCGACCTATTCTCTTCGAATTTTGTACACAACTTCCCTATAACATTATCATATTTTTTTATCTTTATATTTTTTTAAAAAGTTATACATTTTAAAACAGAAGTTTCGTAAAAACAAAAATATATTTGTTTGTTCTGAGTGCTTCCATTTGGTCAAATAAAATTAAATACAAAAAAACCGGCTAAATCATGCTATAGCCATATTTTTTTAGTTAAAACAAAATATAGTAGAATCGTTATATCTCCGCCATTTGTGAATATTTTTAATTCTTCCAATGATTATTTTTTATTTCCAATATTCGAATAATATTCCAATTAATAAAAGGTGGCATTTGTAATAGTTTTTGAAAAATTAATTTTTTTAATATCCTCCAATTTTCGGGTATTCAAGGTGGCCCCTTAAGCATCGGAGTTTAGTAGGGACAAAAACTAGTGTTGAAATCGAGGTTAATTTGTTAATTTTTTTTATTTTTAAATAATTTTCTGGCAAATTCCCAGCTAATTGTACTAGTAGTCTTTCCTCATTTTCAGCTCAACTATCGCACATGCAACTAAGAATCAAAATTTCAATTTATTGATCAATCTGGTGTTAAAATCAAGGTTATTATGTTAAAATGTTGCTTATTTTGTAATATTAAGTAATTCTATGGTGAATCCCTGCTTAATTTATTAACATTTTTGTTTCTAACTTAACTCAACTATCGCGGATGCAACTCAAAATCAACATTTAAATTTATCGATCTATCGATATTGCTTTTATGTTTCTTCCAGCTCTAATTCGATTTCACGTTGCCTCTGAACTTAACTCAACTCTTAACTTTAATTTCAATTTAGAACCAAGGAGACAAGTTCAAGCTTCTGAAAATGACGGAAAAATACAGAAAACTGCAGCAGCAGTTTCTCTGCTGCTATCCCGTGAACAAAATGGCCTGGTCTGTGAGTATTCGCTGTCGGTTTGCTTGGCCACCTGTTGAACCTCATCTCCAGCAGTCGTCTTGTTGTTGTTTTAGTCCGTGAAGTTACCGTTAAGTTGGGAGGAGCAGCAAGCACTAATGAATGCAACCTGTCGCCATCCGCTGAACCAGCGTCATCCCGTGCGACGCAGCTACGTGGAGGCATTTATCAAGCAGCTAATGCATTTACTCAAGGACCAGGATGAGGTGCACGACGATATATACGGCAGTCTGTGCAACCGAATGGCAGAGGGGTTAGATACGGGCACGGTCTATTCCTACAAACACTATATACTGCAGCCGGATGCCTGCATCACGCTCCGCGAATCCAATAGCTTTGTTAGCGAAGGCACCACTGGGTTATGCACCTGGGAGGCTGCACTGGCATTGGCCGATTACCTGGTGGAGCATCCCCAACTGGTGCGTGGAAAAAATGTAGTGGAGCTGGGCGCTGGAGCCGGACTACTGGGCATCCTCTTGAAATTACCCGCCATGTCGCTACAGGCGGAACAGGTCCTCATCACCGATGGCAGTGAGCCCTGTGTCCAGCTGATGCGCGAGAATATAGCCCTGAATTTTGCGGATACAGCGACGGAACAGGCCCCCAAAGCGGAGCAGCTGCAATGGGATGCAGTTAGTGAATTTCCATGGCAGGATTATGCTGAAACGGATTTGCTTCTAGCTGCCGATGTGATCTATGATGATTCCCAGTTCGATGCCTTGCTGGGTGCCATGGATTTCTTTTACACGAGGCGAGGCAGTCAGCTGGAAATGCTGCTGGCCAGCACGGTGCGGAATATGGACACGCTGCATAAGTTTATGACCAAACTTCGTAAGTTAATTAACGGAAATATATTCCAAAATTGATTTTTTCCCAGAACAGCTAATTTGTACAGGGTACAAGCAATGACAATATGAATAGAAGAGTCGTAACGCCATTAAAATTTACATCTCGGTGACTGGTTTGGAGCTATTACTTTAAAAGTCAATCAGAATAATCGTTAATCCAATATGACGCATTAGAAACATGTGCAAATTTTTAAAGCCTGTTGTAGCTTTCCTACAAACGTATTCATTTTCTTAATGTGATTTTCTGTTTTCCGTATTTTCTTTCATATTTTTACAGGCCTTTGTAACTACAAGGTGACTCCCTGTGCGAATGTCTCTGCTTGTGCCAGCCACTTTTGTCGCGATCACACAGCCGCCGTACAGGTTATCTCCATTAGACGCTAGTCTTAGCCCTCTTAAAATAAACCGATAATAAAATAACGAAAACTACTATCCATTATCTGGGAATCTCACTTAAGAACTTAATTGTTCAATTGTTTGTTTTGAACTTATTCAGGATTCAGCGTCAGGCAATAAGGTATTGTGTTCATATTTCTCTCTCATTTTATTATACAAAAATTCATATCTTTTATTTTGGTAGTGCCTGAATGGGCACTTAGCAGGTGTTTCAGCTTCCAGACCTCGTTGATTTAAGTGACGATAGAGATATATATTCGTTGCTCACTGACTGATGGTGGGTATTGTGCCGTCGTTCAACCAGCGGACATTAAGCTGCTCGATCTGGTGATTCATAAAGATAATGCCATACAGCTCGTACTGGATGTCCAGGAGGTGGGCTCTATGCGTTCGCGGGACCTTCATGCCCACAATTAAAGCCAGCAGTGAACTAATTATCATAAAGACGAAGCCTTGGGCCATCAGGATGCTTGAATCGGTGGCATAGAAGTAGGAGTTCTTGGCATCCGAAACAAAGTACAAAAACACAATGCTGGTGCTGACCAGCTTGAAGATGTACGAGCAGCAAACGACGCATTCGGTGAAGCGCAGGTGAGTGACTTCCAAGAGAGCTATCTGCTGGCTGGAGTACGACAATCCAAAGAGGACCAGCAAGAGCCAGAGCGACCACCTGGAATCCGAGACGCTGCACTGGATCATGGCCACCAGGGTGAAGAGTACCAGCGCCATCTGACCGGACACGAAGGTGATCTTAACCGAGAAGAACCACTGACACAGGGGAGCCAGCAAGCTGCCACCGAAGATTGCCCAGAACATGCCATCTATGCCGGAGAGTTCCGTCAACCGCACAGCCTCGTTCAGGCTGAACCAGTAGATGAAGTACACGAAGAGAGCAAACTGAACGGCTTCCGTGAAGAGCACCAGTAGCATCATGTTCCACTCCTGGTTCTTGGTCACATAGAAGAACTGCAGTCGCTTGATCACCTCCGAACGTGGCTCAAAGATGCTGCCATTGGAGTTGGCTATCCGCAATTCATTGTCCAGACTATTAACCAAATCCACCGTGCCCAGAAAGTGGAGCACCTTCTGACCCACCAGGATAGCCAGCATGACAGCTGTAACGCTTAGGTATGTGCCAGCAAAATTCACATAGAGATCATCGGTTAGTTGCTCCGCCGTTGCCGTCTGTCCAGCCCACTGCTTCACGTTCCTGCTGTAGGTGCCAACTATAAGGCTTACCGCCGAAGCCACACCCAACAGGTAGCAGCTGCAGCTGGCCGAGAGCATAGCCGAGCGGCTGCTCTTGGAGCTTATGGTGTGCAGGAAACTGAAGCCGGCCACAAAGGTCATGCTGTGGGCGACATAGGAAATGTAAGCGCCGACATGGTCTGCAAAAGGTATAAACTCTGGTTATTTATATGCCCATTTTAATAATTATATCTTATATACAACAGGATCTTGACCTGCTTGCAGCTGGGTTGGTCTAATCTTATCATTTCTCATGACTCACCAAATCCATCGGCAAAGTAAAAACAGCTGGCAATGAGATTAAAAGCACCAGCGACGAGAAGCAACCATGACTGCCAGTATATGATGCATTTCTTCACATATTTAATGGCAAGCATGGCCACGGCAGTGATCACCGCACAGCAGGCGCCCAGGATCAGGGGACCATAGTATGTGAGGCCTATATCCTTATCGTTCCGCACCGCCACAAAGGCACATATCGTATAGCCAAAGATCATGCCGCAGGGTAAGAAACTGAGGCAGACTGAAGATCAGAAAGGCTTGCAATTAGAACTCTTCCAGTAATAGGTATAGATGGTGACTCACCCACATAGCTGGGTGCATATTTGAAGAATTGCAACACCAATTTGCCCCACATATTTGCCATATTTCTGTTGAGGAACGTCCAGCGGGGTGTTTTCCAAGCTTGGGAGCTTCGAGTTTAGAGCATTTTAGCGCGCAGTTGGGGGTAAAATGACAACAGACGCAGACGCGAATCGGTCAGAAGTCCGTCGGAGAAGTCTGCGACTGCGGCAAAAAGGTGGCTAAGCTAAGCGATTAGATAAGCCACCAGTACCAGCAATACCACCACCTTTACCAGGTGACCATGTGTGGCTACACAGGGCGAAAAACTTTGATTGTCTGGAACATTTTCTTTTTGTGTGAAGATAAAACTGTAGGAAATTCTCTGCCCTGTTTAAAGACAAACCCATTAGTGCCATGAAATTGTAATTTTGTGGATTAATTTCTAGACTTTTTAGAGTTAAATATACTTTTCTTAGACTTTATTATATTCAGTCATTAAATTTTTGTTATCAAAGAGTGTTTGAATGTGTTTAAAAAGTAATTAAGTGTTCAACTTTTAAGCATTTTTAAAGTTTATTAAATTTTTTTGTACTTAATATTAATAATAAGGTAATCCTAATTTTTCTGATATCTATCTTTGTTCTATTTCTTTCTCACACATGTCAATGTATTATTGTCTAGATTGGATAGACTGCAGATGCTAATTTCTTAAATAATTTATTGGCCACATTTTTAAATTGATTTCAAATCCCTGTGAAACTATTTTCCCCCAAAAAAGCTCGAAGAAAATGTGAAAATTGTTCAGTCATTTAGGCTCAAGTGTCCATTGCCTCGATAAAGGGCTCTTTAAGGCTTAAATACTAATCTTAAATGGCCAAGACTGATAGGGAATTGAGGCAATCAAACGTCCGGTCGGCGTCAGGGAGGGGAAGTACATACATATAGGTATATTTTATCGCTAGTTGGTAAGGGGTTGGGCTGGTGATTAAAATAAGAGAGCAAATATATGTATATAGGGGTTCTGCTTTTTAGTTTGTTTACCTTAGAGCGGAACTTTGATTTTTTGCCAAGAGCGAGGAGGAAATGAGAGCAAAGTTAAGGTGGTCTTTAGCTTTCAAGATTATGTAGCTTTCTTGGGCTTGAAGTGGGCTTTTAGGAAATGGTAATTAGTAAGTTAGAGGTTACATTTTAGGGTTAAAAAGTTAATACAAAATAATAGATAATATAACCTTGTAAGCAGGGTTAGAGTTTGAAATTATTGTGGATTTAAAAACGAGTTTTTCGAATTTGAAAAGCGAAAATCATTCTTATCAATTTTAACTTCAGAATAGAGATGGGCAAGAAACGAGATTTTTCGTGTCAATTCGTTTTTTAAGACTGATCTTGACATTTAATACCTTTTTTTAAATATTTAAAAATTGAACAAACCAAATATTAATTGGAAAACTTAGTATTGAAAATAATTGAATTCCTTTTAATATATTTTTTAATGTTAAAAACAATATTCAAACATTTCTCTTCCCATCTCTAGGACACATCTCTGCTCCCGAACTTGGCTCTGGACTCCTGGACATATATTTAACCGATTAATCGAATAGTGAAGGATGCGTGATAATAGCAAAAGCGAATCCAAAGCTCATGTTGCATAAGCTTAAGTGTCCTGCGAGAGAGAGTACAACAGCCCGCTTCTGCGCCTGTGCTCCTCCCGGGTAACGTTTCCCTCTGCCTTTGTCCTTCGCTCCTCCATCAACCCGGTCACGGCGCTTATCTTGTACTTTGGCCCCGGCCTTATCCCAGGCTTTTGCTATCGTCGACACCGACAACTATATTGGGAACACGGAGCCGGGGAGCCAAATGAAGCAGTGCGGCTGTGATTAAAAAGCCAAGGAATCCCGGAATTCCGGATGCTGTGTGTGGTATCCCAGACCCCCAGCTAGCAATGATATGCAAGGGAACTAGATGCACCAGAGCTGTCAGTACCGCATCCTCCTCCCGCGTAACGGTATTTATCACACGGTCTAATCATGTTTGTGATGAGCATCTGGTGCAGCAGTCTCAGCCTAAGCAGCCGCAGCCTGGCCATTGCCATGGTGGCCTGTGTCGCTCTGCTCTACTTCTCCTACAGCTTCAACGTCTGCCTCCTGGCCAGCATTAGTCGCTGTTTGCAGCAGGTGAGTGGGGTGTGGGTGGGAGAGAAAGGATTCTTTCTACCTTGGTATATTACCTACAACCAAACACATCGATTAGCATCTTCGCTTAAGTTAATCCTTTTGATTTACATGGAAGAATGTAGGGGAAATGTGAAATTAAAACATTTTGTGTACTTGAAAAAGCTTCAGAAAGTCTAAAGTAAATGTCTTAGTTTAATTTACCTTAAAATTGCAAGGATGATTGTTAAAAAAAAGTACAATTAAAAAAGCTGATGTCGGGAAACCGAGTTTTGTTTACTCTTACAACTTGCAATTTAACCCAAGCGTTATTTTGACTAAGATTATCATAATTATTAATTAATAGACAATTATAAATGTATTTTAAACTTAAGCATACATTAAAATATTTAATTATTCTTATATTTAAATTTTCAGAGCAACATTCGCAATCTCCTGGCGTTATCCTCCTCCTCTCACAACGAAAGCACTGAATCGGGAGGCAGCAACAGTAGCAGCAGCTCCGGGAATAGCTCCTCGACCAGCACAAGAGCTCCTCCCGTTGAGACTGTGACCGTTCAAACCAATAGTCTTGATGGAGCGGCACCCAAATATCAAATGTTGAGGCCACAAGGACTCCGGCCATCCCGTCACCTGCCCGATACGCTCATCATTGGCGTAAAGAAGAGCGGAACGCGGGCTTTATTGGAGTTCATTCGACTGCATCCGGATGTCCGGGCTGCTGGCTCCGAGGTGCACTTCTTTGACCGGCACTACCAGAGGGGCTTGCGCTGGTATCGTCACCACATGCCCTACACCATTGAGGGTCAGATAACCATGGAGAAGACGCCCAGCTATTTTGTTACCAAGGAGGTGCCACAGCGTGTCTACCACATGAATCCGGAAACCAAGTGAGTGCTTTCCCTGTTCTCATGGTACCTTATTAATGTCTGTTTCTTTCTCTTAGACTGCTAATTGTGGTGCGAGATCCAGTGACAAGGGCCATCTCTGACTATACCCAGGCAGCCAGCAAAAAGGCGGATATGAAACGATTCGAGCAACTGGCCTTTGTCAATGGAAGCTACTCAACGGTGGATACCAATTGGGGCCCAGTGAAAATCGGTGTATATGCCCGCCACCTGGAGCGATGGCTCCTCTATTTTCCCCTGTCACAGCTGCTTTTTATTAGCGGCGAGCGACTGATTATGGATCCCGCCTATGAAATCGGTCGTGTCCAAGACTTTTTGGGACTGAAGCGTGTCGTCACGGAAAAGCACTTTTACTTCAATGCCACCAAGGGATTTCCCTGTCTGTTCAAGTCGGAGGCTCGCTCAACGCCACACTGCTTGGGGAAGACCAAGGGACGCAATCATCCGCACATCGATTCCGGGGCCATCGAACGACTGCGGGACTTTTATAGGCCCTTCAACGATAGGTTCTACCAGCTCACGGGCATCAATTTTGCGTGGCCCTGAAAGGAGCCAAGGATCATTAAGGTCAGCTACAAGGAGGTAAATATTTAGGAACTTGTCTTAAATGAAGGCATTCAAGATATTAGTTGTTAGGATAGGATTAGTATTGATATCGTAAGAGGACCATATCCCTCTATACCATTGCAAAGCGAATATATCATAACTCAGTCAAAAATGCATTAATTTTCAATCGGAAAGTTTTTCTATGTTAGTTTTTGTTAGGTTAATAAAACTGTATACTCAATTTAAAGTTTTAAAAAAATTAAAATTTTTAGAATTTTTTTTTGAAATTTTGACGATGTAACCACTTATAAAATTTTGAAAAATTTGAAATTTTTTTTGCTGTTAAACATGTCTAGATCGAATCGGCGGTTAATGCTGATCAAGAATATATGCGATTTATATGGTCGAAAACGACTCCTACACTGCATTTCAAGCTTCTGACTAAAATTAGAATACCCTGCAAAAGTATACAAAGATTAAAACTAAGCCCTAAAATTAAAATAAATAATAAATAAAAAGAAATAAGTATAATCCCAAATATTAATAATAACTCTTCTCTTTTATTTCTAGCATTGACCTGCGAATCCATAAAATTAAAATTCATCTATAGAAATCCAAAAAAAAAACAAAAAAAAACGAGAAGTTGTGGACTGATATTGTTGAATACATTTTTTATACATAAATATTATTATTGTACTTACATACATACATATACATATATACATACATATATAAGTGACACACATTTAGGGTTAGCAATCAGATATAATTGTAGCTTTATCAGAACGAA
The DNA here is from genome assembly GCF_035046125.1 of Drosophila serrata. NCBI lineage: Eukaryota > Metazoa > Arthropoda > Insecta > Diptera > Drosophilidae > Drosophila > Drosophila serrata. The sequence goes on along the minus strand of NW_028257260.1, from coordinate 1,723,337 downwards.
GATACATAACGGTTCCTTTCTTCTATTCGAAATTGAAAAGAAAAAAAAAACAACTGAATAAGCTTCAAACTTAAGTCACGTTCACCTTTTCACACACTACTCCCTCTCTCTCTCACTACACGAAAGGCAAAACGCTGTACTGTGCTATATACTATATATATATATACATACATATATATACTAGATAACCATAACTCTTGAAATGCAATTATTTACATACATACATACCTATATAGTGTGAACCAATAGAGCTTACAACGAAATTCCTACAGCCTCGCAGCATCCGCAGTTTCCGTAAGATTAAATACAAGAACAAACATGCATACATTACGTACATACATACATACATACATATGATGACTATATAATATGTAGTTCCCAATGTTTTCAATTGCATGACTTAAACTATGTAATTGCTTAGCTAATTTCAAACAACAACCTAAATAAATTCACTTTAGCTTAAAATTAAAAACAAAATAACCTTAATTTCAATTAAAGACTGAAAACAAGAGTTGGAATTGTTAAATATCGGAGCACAAATTGGGTCATGGATTCTCCGTTGATACCTTACGATACACGATCAAGGTACATGTATATCCCGCTCAATATCGTAAACTTTAAATAATCAAATAAAATCCATCAGTTATATAAATTTCTTGCGAATTTATTGTATTAATTTTGGGTTTTACTTTGTATTTTGCTTGCCAGCCACATTTTGTGATAATCTCTCTCTTGCTTTTGAAGGTCTTTGAGGGGGCTTTTTTTGTTTTGTCGCTTTAAGTACAATTTGATTAATTAACTTGCGGTGGTTTGTGGTTTTTGTTTGCCTTTAGGTATCCAACATATTGTACATATTGTATAGTAGTTTGTTTGCTGATCTTTTGCCTATTTATGGTTATGAATCTTATTAAAATTATGTGACTACAGCTAGGGGGTGAGGTGATTGATCGTAAAATTAATTTGGTTACAACGAACTAAGCGAGAATAACTTAGGTAACTTATGGGTAAGGTGTGTGTTGGTGTGGGTGTGTGTGTGCCTAAAGCTAGACAGCTACGATTTCTTTGATTTTATTACAGTACTATCATATATTACATTCATCCGATTAGCTTCGGTTAAGGTTAGGGAAGGCAGGCGGGCGGGGAGGCAATGGAAGGCAGTGCGTTATCGTGATTGTCAGAGGTTGGGCTGCCCACATTAGTTGATCCACCTCTATGGGGAGCTGCCTCTCCTCCTCCTCCTCCTCCCATATTAGAACCCAGCACCGCCTCCGATTTGGCCGTCTGCAAGCGCTTCTCACAATAGAGGCTACCCACCGGCTTGGCCATTGGTGTTGCCAGGCTCTTGGTCGATGCCGACACAGGTGTCTGCGGATCTGTATCGCCGCTCGAGTGACGCTTAAGGAATGTCGATGGTGCAGCCGCCTGCCGGCGTTCTGTGACCGGAAACTTGTTTCGTGTGCAGCTTAAATCAAATTGGAGCGGATAGAAGCGTCCGGAAGTGGATCGATCCTCGTTCCATAGCCTAGAATCTGTTGCTTCGTTCGATGCAACCGATCCAGCTGCAACTGCACCTGTTTCCGCCGCCGCCGCTTGTTGGGAGTTATCAGCAGACAGGTCTGTGTGGTCTACGCCTTTGCCATCGCATACATCCTCGCCGGGATCTTCGTGGCCATCGTGATCATCATCGGTGGCAGACATTGAACTTTCCGTGTCGTCAATGTGAAGGCTTTGGCGCTCTGGTATTGCTTTCGGTTGGGCAGGCGACGGCTTAAATATTCTGGGCGACTGGTCCATGAGCAGATTCTCCCAGCTGGTCTCGTAAACGCTGGCCAATTGGGCCGCCGGTTTGGGCTTCTGGCTCATTGCCTTGTACATGGCGGGAGGCGCTGATGCGGGCGCAGCGGCCTCTGCCTTTTCCTCCACATGCATCTTTCGCGCTCCGATTATAAGCTGCGGTTCCACGTAAAACGAATCAAAGTTCAAGTCTAGGAAGAGTTCCTGCAGAAAGCGACGGGCACTCATGCGGTAACTGCTCCTGCCCAATGTCTTGCAGGACTCGGAGTAAAGGCAAATATCCTGAAGAGAGAAAATCATTGTTAGTTTTGCATGTCGTATAGAAATTCCCTCTTGAAGCCTCACCTGAAAGGCATGCGGATGCTTCTGCTTGAGCTCCAGCAGCGCCATCTTCGACTGCTTGGCACTCACGGGATTAGCCAGGCGCTGTACGTTGTATAGTATGGAGGCGGTCAGTCTGTCCAGTGCGTTGTCTTCGCTCAGCATGCTCTCCGGCGAATGGAAGCTAATGTCCGCACCCAGCGTCGTTGCCCCAGCTCCTGGAACGGGAACGGAGGAGCCTTCCTTTTTGACTTGAGCTGATGCCACCAGAGAAGCCGCCGCGGCACTGCTATACAGCTCGCACGGGGCTAGGGATGCACCTCCGGCCGAACTGCCATTATTCTGACTGGCAACGATATCCGGATGACGGTGCTGTCGCGGATAGCGAGCACAATGGAGGCACTGGCTTCGCGTATGCTTGGAACTTTGTTGCCACTGGTTTTTGGTTGCCGATGAGACATCCGACAGCGAGGATATCACAGAGGACTCGTCGCCGCCCTCATTGGTCAGTGAATCGTTGAGGAATTGGTGGCGTCCAATGCTATTGAGCAGATTTATGCCCACCAGGTCCTGATCCTGAATGTCACGCGACACGTACGTACGGTTAAGGTTGCGTGTGGGAAAGAGGTCTAGCACGTTTTTGGGCAGGCAGATGCCCGAGTAGCAGGGCCCCTGCAGATCGTTCTGCGGTAGGAACTTGGGAGCATTCTGCGTGGGCAGGGGAACGTCCAGCTCGTCGCCGAAAACGTGCCTATAAGGATAAAAGATTCTACATTAAACAAACGGATTCCAAAGGAATTACAATATAGGAAAACCCACCTGCACAGATCGTTCAGCATGGGCTGGCGGTCCAGGCTTCGCACCTTCAGCCGCCGATGGGGATGGGTCCAGTCGTGTTTGCGCATCTGCACCTCGGGCATGCCGACGACCTTGTAAAAGTCTGCCGCGGACTCTGGGAACACCGGTCGGCTATGCGCACGCAGGGAGCGCAGTTGAGCGTAACCCTTCATCGCCATCGGACTGAGAGCGGCGGATGGCTGCAGACTGGTGGCCAACTGATGCCGCCGGATCAGTTCGTCGCTCTCCAACAGGTTCGACATGCTAGGAATCGGGCTCAACGGAAACTGCTGATACTCGCTCATGTTGGCCGCTGCTGCGGCGGCAGCTGCTGCAGTTCGTCCGGTCACAGACTCACAGCTGCTCACGCCCGAAGTATTTGAATCTGTGCATGAGTTGTACCGGATGCGGTGCTGATATGGAGTGGGATAGAGACCCGATCCCGGTACTGTTCCCGTTCCTGGTGTCGTTGTGGCTCCTCCCAGTAAGCTAATCACATCCGTGGTCTTCGACTCAGAGAGCGAGCGTTGGTGCTTGGACGTTGGGCGCAGGTTGCTACCCTCGGGCAGAGTCTTTGACTTGGCAGCCACGCCACCGGTGGGCAATATTCGACTGGGATGCACATCATCCAAAGTTGTGCGTACACTGTCCGTTGTCGTGGTGCTATTTGGGTCCTGCCCTGCAGTACCCACAGCCGATTTACTTCCGGATATCGTAACACCTCCAGCGCCACCCGATTCAATCTGTTCGGCAATTGAGTTCCAATAACCGGAGCCTGTTAAGTAGAATCCATCGATCTGATCCTCAAGCATTGTCATATTATAGGATGGCAGCACGTCCTCGTAGTAATGACGCGCTGGCGTATACTGATTGGATATCCAGTCCTCTGGCTGATGCACTGGCCACATGGTATTCCGGTCATGTCGAACGCACAGCCAGTCTGTGAAAGGTAATTTGTTGGTTTGTCAGTTTAGAAAGGTTAGGAATACATCCACAATTAATATTGCTATTAATTACTTACTCAGTTTGAAGAGAATATTAGCACCCGCCTGGGTGCCGGCAATAAGTCCCAAGGCGCTAAAACAGGTGGCCCGCACCGAGTAGACCTCACACTTGGTCACCAGCACAATAAGCTTCTCATAGAGCCTGCATAGTTACGAATTAATAGATGCATTCTTAATTGTTAATAATTAATAATTTACCTAGAGTTCAGTTCCAAAAAGTATTCAATACCATTGGCATGGGTGGAGGCATGAGCCAGGGCCCAGATGGCCGCCTTCAATTCCAGGCACTCGGCATCGTCCGTGCATTTGGCGCGGGTGAGCACCTCGAGCAGCTGGGGCAGATCACCGTGTTTCCTCAGGGCCGACATACCCTGACCGGTCTGCGCCATCTGTCCATAGAGATGCGGTGAAATGTTTGGCGGAACTGTCTGCGGTCGCTGGTTGCAGTTGCGTCGCGAATAGTAGCCGTCCTCGTTGCGTATGTGCAGCGTCAAGCTGGCATGGGTATCCGCCTCGACGAGGAGCACATACCGCTTGTTGTAGCCATTTTGCCAGTATCGTATCTCTTCCTCAATCCGCGCCATCGTACTGTTCAGGCCACGGGGCAGTGAGTAGTATCGGGCCATTAACAGTCTTCCTGCATCGCCGCGCTGCGTAAGATTGGGCCAACGACTGACAATTTCTTCAAGGTAATACTTGTCGTGACAGGCCTCTTCCAGCACCTCCATGGCGGCCAGCACCACGCTACGATCAGAGTCACGCGTCTGATGGATGATTAGGGGAATGCCCCAGACCTCAAAATGCGGCAGACGGGCACGTAGAAGCACCGCCATAAACTGGGTGGCATACAGGCGACCATAGCGCGTCTTGGCCGACGTCAATGCCTTCTCCAGCACCTGTCGCGGCAACTTCTCGTAGCTGTAGTTCAGTCCGGACACAATCAGTTTTACGTAACACACATGATCCGTCACACGCACCAAGTTGATAAGGCTGAAAACAGACAGGGAGAAAATTGGATTAGAGATTGGCTCAATGGTTGATCTTTTACAAAACGCTGATCTTCCTGATGCTATACTTACTATTCAAATACCGTGGTGTTTTTGAGTACTTCAATGCCTTTGGTGGTGCGACACATGCGTCCGATATATAAGAAATATTGCTGACACATTGTATTGTTCATATGCTGCGGACTAAACAGACAGTCATGGGCACGGTTGGATGTGGTAACGGCCGCCAACTGTTGGCTTATATCCGAGAAATAGTCGGTTATATAGCGCATACACTCCAGCTGTAAGACGAAGAATAAAGAAAGGGCATTAGTAACTCACACTAGAAATCTAATTAGGTTTAAACATCACTTACCTCGCTGCTGCCCAGTAAAACATCGATTAAATCCAAACCGGCACTGACATACGTGGGCAAACTCTGTCCCGGCACCAAATCCTGGTGCGAGAAACGATTGTTGCGTGGCTTATAGAAGTCGACCAGTCGCTTTAAGAACTTTCCCAGGGTGTAGTCCAGCTTGCGGATTAGATTCGACTAAGGAAATGCAAATAAAAATGTAAAAATGAGTAAATCATCAAGATTTTCGAGAAGTTTCAACTCACCTTAAGTATTGTAGTGATTACATCCCAGTCCCAGAGATGTGCATCTGCCTGGCTCAGTACCCTTGAGTCTGTTAGCAGACGATTGAAGGCCCGGAAGTTGTCAAAGAAGGCTTGTGGCAGGAACTTTCGCTTCAGTCGGAAACTGGATCTCGACGAGGTCGATGCCTGCGAGTTGGATTCGTCGCTGGATGAGACCGAGTCCAGGCGGCAACGATCGAGCGTGGCACGAAATTGGCCCACAGTCACGGGTGGAACAACAGAAGCTGCCGCTTCTGCCGTATCCTGCAGCTGCAGCACCGGACCCGCCTGCTCCTGAACGTTGAGATGTCGCCGGAACAAGCGTGTCTGAATCAGGGCACCACCCTGGATAATGCTGTCTAGGAACAAGCTGCACGATGCCGGCCGTTGGCGCAGCATTTTTTGGTAGTTCTGTAAGGCCGCCACTGCCGCATTGGCCTGCTGGTTGCCCTGCGTGGCATGACCCACCAGTGTGGGCAGTGCCGGGCTTGTGCAGCAGATGTCTGGCGGCAGGTGCGTGTGCATCAGTTGCAGTATTTTGCCAATTAGCACCGTGGCCTGCACCGAAACGAACTGATCGCTGCCAACGGCGACCTCAACGAGTGCGTTGAGCAGTCCAGTTTCCAGGAAACAATAAAGCATCAGTGCCAAGTGTTGATCCACCACATTCGGCGCTCGAGCTGCCAGCGTTGGCAAAATGGAGCGACCTTCGGCGGATACAAAGCCGTTGCTTAGGAGCCACGTGGCCTGGAAGTCCGATGGATCCACAGCCTGCAGGGCCACCGCATAGTCATCCGTCCAGGTGGGCTGCGGCAGCGAGAGCAGCTCGTAGAGCAAATCCAATATTGCTTTCTGTAGGGGAAGGCAGAATATCGCATTAGGGAACAGTTGGCGGCTTAAAAAGTACGGGACAACTCACTCTGACTTCGATTTGATTTAAATATAGAGCATCGACTATTGCCTTGAGACCTGAGGGTTTACTGGGATCACAGAATTCTAGGGTGCCTGTCCAGCTGCGTAGCACGGAGAGCAGGGCCAGGCGACAGCTTGTATAGCGAAGTTCACGCGCATCTCTGCAAGGGAGAATCATAGTTTAATAAGACTTCTTCCTTATATTATCTCTTAGATAAACTCACTTGTTTTTATCCATGATACCAAGCCTGTAGGTGAAGTCACAGTACGGGGCCGCCAGACAGTCGAGCCGCACTCCGCAAATATTCCGCGTCTGCGGCCACTCGAGCAGGTAAAGCAGCACACCGCACAGGCTCTCGGCTATCCGGGGATTGTGGCACTCGAGGACGTTGCGGGTAATGGATGTAACACCACCGCATACGATCAGGAGCGCCGGATTGAGCACGGCAAACTCGGCGAGCGTAGCCAGGCAGGCACGCAGCAGATTATCGTTCTCATCGATTCCACTGTCCGCCAGCGAGACAAGGCAGCGCACCACCACCGGACTGATGTCTTCCGGAGCAATGGCCAGCATCTTGCGCACCAGTTTCAGCGCCTGGACACGCTCATCATCGTTCTTCAGCATCAGATCGATGGAGCGACAGACCAAATGCTGCAGCTGCAGGGCGTTGAACACCTTGATGTCATTGGACGTGTTGATGGCGTAGCGAATGGTCCTTAAAGCCGCTGCCCGCACCTGGGTGAAGGTGTGCACCAGTGAGGCACTGAGACTGCAAAACGATAGGTAAATGAAAGTAATTAGAATTGTAATTAGGAAGAATACTAAAACATTCTTACCAGTAAAGCAGCTCCTCAGTGCTGAAGCGTATGTTGCTATGATGTGAACCCTTCCGAGCCCCCAGGCAGAGCGAAGCCAGGGCGTTGAGCAGAAACAGGCGCTTAGTATCCCGCGTCTCCTCCAAGCAGAGCATCGAGTATATATCGAAGGCATTCTCAGCGGCTGATCGCGTTGGATCCTGGCGGTAACAGTCCTCCGGATCCTGAGAAACTACAATAAATAAATGGAAAATGAGAATTAGTGTCAAGTTTACTTAGACGAGAATTTAATTGAGTAAAGTGAGTGGGTTTTCAGGGACTTAATTAATGAAAAATATTATATTTGTTATAAAAACTACATCCAGCTCAGGAATATAAGCCCCAAAAGTGGAAAGGGCTCCACATTATCCACATTGGGAAACGTTCCCGTTAGATCAAGATAAATGCAATATACCAAGACCATTAATTTCCTCATCTTATGGTACAAGGTGGTCTCATAGCAAGAATTGCTCTTAGTTTGGAGTCTGTAATGATATCTCTTCTGAAAATGTTAATTGTCCTCAACACAGCTGATGAGAGCACCTTGGAAAGTTACATCATGAAGCGTCACTTTTGTGTCTCATGATGTAATTATGTACAAATACATATGTAAGATGGTCCCATCACGAGAATAGCTCTCTCTTGAGAATGGTTAATGCGGAAAGAGAGAGATCTGCAGATCGGAGACCACCTTATATGTTGCATCATGTGTTGTCTGTTGTCGGTGTTGTTTTTGTTTGTGCTGTGTCATCGTTTTGGTGGTGCTCTCTATGCTGCCTGCTTGTTGTTGTATTGTAGTTTGGTGCTGGCGATCGTCTATAAATAGTCGGTCAATATGAAGCAAAAGAATTTGGTCAAATGGCAAAAACAACAGCTGCAGGAATAACAAAAACAAAACCAAAATAAATACACATGCATACATACAGATGTACATGGTACATACATTCATATGTAGCTACATATGTTAAAAAGTAAATATACACCGTATCAACTTTCAGGTGAAAAGCTGTTATGCTCTTCACACATAGACATCGGCACCGTTATGCGCATACGACTTAACAGTGGCTACTTCTGCTGCTGAATTTAACATCAATGTCAACAAATGCAATGTACATATGTATGTACATACATACATATTTACGATAAATGCTGCAGTTATTGAATATGTAAGTCCCCCCCCCCAACAACAACAAACCAAGAATAGGGAGAGAAATGGGAACAACAATACCAACAGCTGCTGGGGAAAGGCAGAAATAATATGTTTACAGTGAACAGCGTTCCCAGTGCCTTGCGGCTGTCGACGCTATGTTCAATGTTAATTTATATTCGTTACATTACCTTTGATGCGTAATTGAAATTTACTTCGTTTGCCAAAACGCCAACTGGAATGTAGGGAGGCCATCGCGGGGCTTCGCGCAAGGTCGAGAGGGCTGGGCGGCAAAGGCGGCATAGCCTGGACAACCAGCAGCACAATGCCAGGACAGTTATGCTGCGAATCACACGTATATATTGCTTTTCTTTTCAATTTCACTTGCTGGGGCTGAACAATTTACATTTTTTTTATTGGGCTGCTCGCCGCATCAAAGTAAACTATCGATTTCGCCGTGCCGATAGTTTCGCTCTGGCCGGAACAATCGATTGCTGAGGTATCGTTCAATGTAAACGATAGTTGGGTAAATTTACAAAAATGCATATTCAAACTATAGTTAAAAAGTATCAATTATTTAAAAACCTATTTTTTTATACATTCTTTGAGCTTAAACATCGTGCTAATGAGGAGTTTATCGACTCAGTAAAAATGGTTCAGGTTTTTTAAAAAAAAATATTGTATTAACAGTGTCATTCGCTAGGTGTACTGATGCCAGGAATTATTGAAAAATAATGGTAAATTGGTTTAATTACTTAACAGCACAATTTGGTACCTATAATTATTCCATAAAAGCAATGCAATAATTAACCAAAAGTGCAAAATCGAACAAGCGACAACTATTACTACTTTTTTTGTCCACTGTATAGTGATGGAGAAAGAAAATTTGTTTTAGTTAGTGATGACACTATACAAAAAAGTAACTTTGCAAAGTTAAGGCCACACTGGACGCGCACAAACCGTAAAAACTGCACTTATTTGTTCATTTACGGCCTTTTTACGGACACCAAGGAAACGTGACTGGCAAACGAACAGGGCTGATTGCCCAAATGGAAACAGCCTATTGCCTAGATGGACTTGTTCGTTGCTCTTCAAGATGAGCAACACCTAGCGGATCCCTTGGTAGTCGGTTCCGAGCTGAAGAAGCTGCAGAAGCTGCCGGCAGAGCCAGGGAATTTGGGGGATGGGCAGCAGGAGATCCTTGAAAATGGAGGCAGCAACAATGCGCAGCAGGATTCACTGTCCCAGTTGGCCTGCAGCCTGCACAGACTATCCAAGGATGATCACATAGTTATTGATCGGTAATGTTGCTTGGAACTTTTATAGAACCGTAGTTTACTAATTCTATGCAGGAAACGCAACGAGGTCATTCGGACGGATGCAGTGACCCAGCAGATGACTATTTACCGCTGCCTGGATCCCGTGGGTATGGGCATGCGTCCAGCGGCGGTCAAGCGGCAGCAAAACCCGTCTGCCAAGGTAGGGAGACCCCAGAAAAGGATCAATGCAGCGACTTCCACTGCTCCGCTGGCGAAGAAGCCGCCGCCGCCACCTGTGGAGGATAAGCCTGCCCCCGATATACACCGCACTCGGTCAGGCCGTCAGGTTAGAGGTTCCATGCCACAGCCCGCTCCCGTGACCAACGGCCCGGCTGTAGAGCCCACTTCCGCCCAACTGCTGGAGATGCTAGTGGCAGATCTGAGGGATAAGGACTACCGAGCACCAATGCCAGCTCCCAAGAGTAATGCAAGTCAAGAGCCAGCGCCTACGCCCACTCCACGAGCCGTGCCCAAGAATGCCATCTGTCCAGGTTGCGGTAAGATTTTTTTGGGTCGACGCATGCAGCGACACTTTGTCAAGTTCCCAGAACACATGCTCCCACGTCCCGTCGAACAGCCGCCCCCTCCTCCTTCCTCCACGACCTCGCTCTTTGGACTTCTGACCGCCCAACTTCAGAGGCATTCGGACCTCAGCGAGGAGCAGCGTGCCGATCTCTTCCTGAGCGAGCTGAATGACTTTGTGGAGCAGCTACAGCTGCGTAGTCAGCGCCTCATCCGGAATACATCGGGCCTGCACTTCGTGAATGCCAGAATAGCGCGAGTCTTGGGCATACCCGAAGGTCAGTATGCCTTGGATATGTCGGCCATGGAATCTCCGCAGGCTCCCACACCGGAGCCGGAGGGAACCGCATTGGTAGCTGGCAGTGGCCGTGCCCGTAACCTGGTTGATTATGCCGGTCTGAGCATGTCGCTGGACGACACGCTTACCGACGAGGCTGCCCAGCGATTGAATCTGTCGGCGGGCGGAAAGCTCCTACCGCCATCCGAGGAGAGCCTTCTGCGTAATGTCAGCGATCTCATGCAGCCGCCAGTAGCTGCTGCTCCGCCAACCGTTAACCATGGCTACGATCATGCCAGCGATAATGCTGTAGAGGCGCTAACCATGAAGGAAACGCCCAATACAGAGGCCATACTGGATCTCAATGTGGATTTCTTTCAGTTTAATCCGAATTAGGTGACTGAAATGTATGAAAGTGATATGAGATTGTGTGAAGTTATCTTTGAGGGATAATAGAATAGATTATTTTAATTGAAAAGAAGTTTAAAATGTCTATATATAATGGATAATTGATCTCCTCAGATCGCAAGTTTGTAATATTTTTGTTAATACGTATTATTTTTAATGGAAAGGTTTCTATTAGTCTTATAATTAGGTAGATAAGTAGGAGTGAGAATGAATGACAGACCTTGAATGAATATAGAGTATTGAATATTGAGATTATCCATGAAGTACTCACTTGGTAAATGAAAAGTGACCAGTAAACATGAATTTTCCAAACTTGAATCACCGTTTTCCAATTTTAATTTCATTTTAAATCAAGGTTCCTCCTGCATGTATCCTTGTTTGCTTTCAGGTGTAAGGTTTGTTTATGCTTCTGCTCGGTGCTTTCGTATTTTATTACCGTGCCTTTGGATTGCGTTGATTTGCGACATTTGCGGATTGCAGTCAACACCCTGAAGACCCCCTCCACTGCTGGCTAAAATCAATTTGGTAGTTATCACCGCAAATGGGCGACGTACCTTGTTTTCCCTGGGTCAATATGATTAGAGCTGATGGCCCAAATGCAATTGCCAGACTGACCTATAAATGCAGCCGGACTATAGCTGTCCAGATTCAGTGCATCATGAAAATGTTGACGGACAGCCGGCTGCGCCACAGTGGCACCTCCATGACCAAGAAAAAGGATTCGGGTTCGGAGGACGATGAAAGCTCCATCTGTAGCTGTGCGGCCATTAAAAGGAGCGTTGTCTACTATCTGAAGAACAGCACGCTTCATGGATTGAAGTACATCGCCGAGGAGAGCATCACCATTCCAGAAAGGTGAGCTATGGATCAGAAGCATGAAACTCCGTGAAAGAGAATTTTCCGACTCTATAAATCATATATATTCTTGATCAGCATCAGTAGCTGAATAGGTCTAGCCTATATACATATATGATATAGTAGTCCGATTTTCATATTAATATATAATGGCTATATATCAAATTTGATGCAAATTTGTTGAAAACTGGAAAAGTTATAATTTGTTTTCCTAAAATATTCCGATCGTTCTTACGGCAGCTATATATATATGTATATATATACAGTCCACCGATTCGCCATGATCCGATTTATATACTTATAAAATAATATAGAAGAATAACTCCATAGTTTCATTCTAATAGCTTGCTCTTAAATTTGTTCCAAAACAAATCTTGCACATGTGGCATATGATTCCCAACTAGTTCTAACATCCCCGGAACGAAGTGACTCCTGCCAGCCAACTCTCAGATATGTGTTGTGTTACAAAAGTTGCAAGTCATTGTTTACTAGTGTTCAAAGTTAGTAACTGATCATACATACTTACTGGTCATAGATACTTACTGTCCAGAGTTACTTACTGGTCATAGATACTTAGTGTCCAGAGTTACTTACTGATCATAGATACTTACTGTTCAGAGGTACTTACTGGTCATAGTTACTTAATGTTCAGAGTTACTTACTGGTCATAGTTACTTAATGTCCAGAGTTACTTACTGGTCATAGATACTTACTGTTCAGAGTTACTTACTGGTCATAGATACTTACTGTTCAGAGTTACTTACTGGTCATAGATACTTAATGTCCAGAGTTTCTTACTGACGCCAAAACAAAGGTCGAACATGTGGCATATGATTCCCAACTAGTTCTAACATCCCCGGAACGAAGTGACTCCTGCCAGCCAACTCTCAGATATGTGTTGTGTTACAAAAGTTGCAAGTCATTGTTTACTAGTGTTCAAAGTTAGTAACTGATCATACATACTTACTGGTCATAGATACTTACTGTCCAGAGTTACTTACTGTTCATAGATACTTAGTGTCCAGAGTTACTTACTGATCATAGATACTTAGTGTCCAGAGTTACTTACTGATCATAGATACTTACTGTTCAGACTTACTTACTGGTCATAGATACTTACTGTTCAGAGTTACTTACTGGTCATAGATACTTACTGTTCAGAGTAACTTACTGGTCATAGATACTTACTGTTCAGAGTTACTTACTGGTCATAGATACTTAATGTCCAAAGTTACTTACTGGTCACAGATACTTTGTGTCCAGAGTTACTTACTAATCATAGATACTTAATGTCCAGGGTTATTTACTGATCATAGATACTTACTGTTCAGACTTACTTACTGGTCATAGATACTTACTGTTCAGAGTTACTTACTGGTCATAGATACTTACTGTTCAGAGTTACTTACTGGTCATAGATACATAATGTCCAGAGTTACTTACTGACGCCAAAACAAAGGTCGAACATGTGGCATATGATTCCCAACTAGTTCTAACATCCCCGGAACGAAGTGACTCCTGCCAGCCAACTCTCAGATATGTGTTGTGTTACAAAAGTTGCAAGTCATTGTTTACTAGTGTTCAAAGTTAGTAAATGATCATACATACTTACTGGTCATAGATACTTACTGTTCAGACTTACTTACTGGTCATAGATACTTACTGTTCAGAGTTACTTACTGGTCATAGATACTTACTGTTCAGAGTTACTTACTGGTCATAGATACATAATGTCCAGAGTTACTTACTGACGCCAAAACAAAGGTCGAACATGTGGCATATGATTCCCAACAAGTTCTAACATCCCCGGAACGAAGTGACTCCTGCCAGCCAAGTCTCAGATATGTGTTGTGTTACAAAAGTTGCAAGTCATTGTTTACTAGTGTTCAAAGTTAGTAACTGATCATACATACTTACTGGTCATAGATACTTACTGTCCAGAGTTACTTACTGGTCATAGATACTTAGTGTCCAGAGTTACTTACTGATCATAGATACTTACTGTTCAGAGGTACTTACTGGTCATAGTTACTTAATATTCAGAGTTACTTACTGGTCATAGTTACTTAATGTTCAGAGTTACTTACTGTTCATAGTTGCTTAATGTTCAGAGTTACTTACTGATCATAGTTACTTAATGTTCAGATTTACTTACTGGTCATAGATACTAAATGTTCGGAGTTACTTACTCGTCATAGATACTTAATGTCCAGAGTTACTTACTGGCGCCAAAACAAATCCCACACATGTGGCATATAATTCGCAACAAGTTCTAACATCCCCGGAACGAAGTGACTCCTGCCAGCCAAGTCTCAGATATGTGTTGTGTTACAAAAGTTGCAAGTCATTGTTTACTAGTGTTCAAAGTTAGTAAGTGATCATACATTCTTACTGGTCATAGATACTTACTGTTCATAGACACTTACTGGTCATAGATACTTACTGTCCAGAGATACTTACTGATCATAGATACTTACTGTTCAGAGGTACTTACTGGTCATAGTTACTTAATGTTCAGAGTTACTTACTGGTCATAGCTACTTAATGTTCAGAGTTACTTACTGTTCATAGTTACTTAATGTTCAGAGTTACTTACTGATCATAGTTACTTAATGTTCAGATTTACTTACTGGTCATAGATACTAAATGTTCGGAGTTACTTACTCGTCATAGATACTTAATGTCCAGAGTTACTTACTGGTCATAGATACTTAGTGTCCAGAGTTACTTACTGATCATAGATACTTAGTGTTCAGAGTTATTTACTGATCATAGATACTTAATGTCCAGAGTTATTTACTGATCATAGATACTTACTGTTCAGAGTTACTTAATGGTCATAGATACTTACTGTTCAGAGTTACTTACTGATCATACATACTTAGTGTTCAGACTTACTTACTGGTCATAGATACTTAATGTTCGGAGTTACTTACTCGTCATAGATACTTAATGTCCAGAGTTACTTACTGGCGCCAAAACAAATCTCACACATGTGGCATATGATTCCCAACTAGTTCTAACATCCCCGGAACGAAGTGACTTCTGCCAGCCAACTCTCAGATATGTGTTGTGTTACAAAAGTTGCAAGTCATTGTTTACTAGTGTTCAAAGTTAGTAACTGATCATACATATTTACTGGTCATAGATTCTTACTGTTCATAGATACTTACTGTTCAAAGATACTTAATGTTGAGAGTTACTTACTGGCGCCAAAACAATACTTTTTATATCTTATGTTTTAGAGTCTTTTTTGGCATAGCCTTTGTGCTAGTTGTAATCCTGTCTGGCTTTTTCATCTCCAATGTGTACGTGAAGTGGAGCGCCTCTCCAATAATAATATCGACGAGTGCCAAGCAGAAGCTTACGAGCAACATGCCCTTTCCGGCGATCACCATCTGCAATCTGAACCAGGCGCTGCTCAGCAAAGTGGACCGTATTTCCCGCACCAGCACCAATTACTCACTGCTGATGGGTCTCTGTGATCAGGGTGGGGATAACACCATCTCGTATATTGGCACCTGGAAGTACTTCAAGGCTATTCTGGTGGAGGTGGCCCAGCCCTGCGAGAAGATGCTGTTGTATTGCAGCTTTGGATCACGCGAGGAAGAGTGTTCCCTTCTCTTTACCTCTATTCTAACTGATGATGGTCTCTGCTGTAATTTCAATGCCCTGGATCCCTCCTATCTTATAAGGAATTATAGTGACGATGTGCGTTGGGAGCCGGCTCAGCCGAATATGAGATATGAGCCTATCGATTGGACTCCGGAGAAGGGTTATGCCCGCAAGTTGCCGGAGTTTTATTACCCGAGAACTTCCGGAGGCACTGGCATTAGGATGGGTCTCACTGTTGTGCTGAATGCTTCCATTGCGGAGTACTATTGCACCAAGTCCATGAGTGTGGGATTTAAAGTTCTCGTTCACAATCCCGCCGAACTGCCAAAGGTCAGTAATTATGGATTTGTGGTGACTGCTGGCAGGGAGGCGCGAATACCCATCGAACCGGTCTATGAGGATGCTCTGCCCACCATAAGATCCATTAAGAAATCAGTGCGACGTTGCCTGTTCTCGGATGAGAATGATTTGGCCTACTACCGGACTTATTCCCGCAAGAATTGTGAGCTGGAGTGCGAGGCAAAGTTGCTGCTTCGCGAATGCAGATGTGTGCTGTATTACCTGCCCCGGATCGATCCCATGGCCAGAGTGTGCGGACCCAATGACAATTCCTGCACGGATCGTGTCCAGACGGAGATCGAATCCTCGCTGACGAATCTCTCCTGCGAAAGCTGCTGGCCCGGTTGCTTTGAGCTCACCTACAAGGCAACGCTTTCCACGTCCACAATAGTCTCCGATCCACGATTTCAAGCGGGTGAGAATATGCCGGATTATCTCTTTCATGGGCCATATAGCAACGCCAGCGAGATGTCCATTCTGCATTTCTACTATATGAGCAACATATTCCGCAGCACCACCAAGTCCGAGATGTTTGGCTTCACCGAGTTTTTGTGTGAGTTCCGTTGGGATTAAGTTGCAGTTTTTCTTAACTTATTTATACGTCAATTCTTTCCACTCACTTCAGCTAATACTGGTGGCTTGCTGGGCCTCTTCATGGGCTTCAGCATCTTCTCCGTAATCGAAATAGTTTACTATATCACTGTCCGGCCTTATTGCGCCTCTCGGACTCTTCAGCAGCGTCATCACCGTCGTTTGGAGCAGCTGCTCTGGCTGACTCCGGTCCGGGTGCCTGCCCGTAGAATTCTACGACGCCAACGAGGAACTCTCATCCGGAATACACAACCTCCGCCACCAGCTTACAGTGACCTGGAGATGCGCCGAAAAAAGAAATCTGGAAAATCAGAGCTGAAAAAGCGGAATCTGTGGCAGACGCTGGAGGTAAGGCCAGTGAACCAAGGTGATGTTGAGCCACCCGTCTATCCCTATTTGGATTAAATTCAATAATATTTGTTTAAACTTTAAAATAGTGGAGAATATATATATATTATCAAGAACAACGATATTGAAAGCACACACCTCAATTATACAAACAAAATAAATAAATGTATCTAACAAATATAAAGTAATATTGAAATCAAAATATTAAAAGTAAGACTAAACTCACTTGTTAAAAAGAATTCAAATGTTGTATACTTCTGAGTGATACTTTGTCGATGTGCATGTTATACCCTGGCCGGGGTTTTTGAATGCTAGTCAGAACTTTGCAACGCAATGAAGAAGTCATTTCCGACTGCATAAATCATTCATATTTATCATATATACTTTATCGGAATCAAAAACCGGGAACCTATACATACATAGGTATGTACGTCTGTTAGAATAAGAATTTACCCATTTTTCCCATGCTTTATAAGATATAAAAACCATAATTCAAATTTTCAAAAATTCAAAAATATTTTCAATTTAAAAATTTGTTGATTTGTTAACCCAATAAAACCCCACACAGAACAGATTCCTGAATTGAAATTGGTGTATTTTAAGCCTTGTAATGATCGATTTCCAATTGTTTGCTATTACAAGGGTACAAAAGCTTCCGGAAGTTTGTTTCCTTTAATGTTTGTTGTTCTTGTTGTATAGGTATAGGGTCCAAAAACATGGGCTAAAAGAAACTAACATCGATACAACAATAAATAAACGGAAATAGGAAGAAAAACTAGGCCAATGAACTTAAAATCCGTTGGTGGTATGACCTTAGCGGACACTTAACAAAATTTGGGGAATAGAGTACTATTTATTTTAATGTAAATATTTATTATATTTATTATCGTATTTTATTTATTTTAAGTAATATTTATATAGAAGGACCAATTCAAAATGTCCGCAAAAAAAAATATTTAAAGGGCAGATCCATAAACTATATTTATCTTTTATCAGCATAACCAGACGATTCGATTTAGCCTGTGCAATGTTGAGTAATTTTTTTAAATAAACAAAAAATCATAAAAACTATTGATTAAAATTTAGTGGAGATAAATTAATATAAATACTTGTGCGTACATTTTCCGAAAATTATAGCAAAATTTGTTTATAAATGAAGATCTTTTTAATTATACAATAATGTTTAAAGTTTATTTTGACATCTTTCTCGCACTCGCACTTGTCCGTTTAGTAGAATTTTGACCCATAGTAGAGTGATCCAAAATAAAACTTTCCTTTATTATTTTCTACTAGTTTAATTTATAGAAATTTGTTTAATAAATATATATTATTAAAATTAAATACATTTTATGGATTTGGCTTTACTTTGTTTCATTTCAACTTCGCTTGATCTTGAGCTTGTGTAGTGAGGCATATTTCTCTTAGTATTTTTTTCTCTGTGTAGCACAGTGGGCGAAATAGAAAAAGGGGCGTAACTGTGTCACAGTGCACCGGAAACACTGACTACGCCCACTGCGATTGCGGATATGGGATAATGGCGCTAATCGCCACGCGACTCCAATTTTAATTGATGCCTTACTCGGTTTCCCCGGATATACCCTTTAAGCTAGCAAAGTGTCTTGTAGTTCATGTGCTAATTTTGAAATATTTAGAATTTTAATATATAATTTTATGTACATATAAAAATATAGTAATCTAAATTGGAAGTTGCAACTAAACTAGGTAAAATTCCCTAATTTAAAAGTTCGGTTTATTTTATTTATAAATATAAACCATTATAAATGATTATCTCTCATTTGAAATATATAATTATTTAGCCTTGACATTTGTAAAAGTAACTAATTCAATTCATTCTCATTTTCCTAATTTTTTTAATACAAAAAATATTAATATATATTTTTGTAGGGCATTCCAAAATTCACCTTAACCATTTTCCACCTGCCCCCGTTTCGCTTTTTGGTGTATTGTGTGTGTGCCAATTGAAAATTAATTGAGAGACAATTTTGGTATTGGCCAAACTTCGTTCCGAATTGTTTCGGCCAACAACATTTTGTGGTCTGATGTCACTTCTTGGGTTTCGATATCTGTGGGATGGATTTTTACGAGCTGCTTTGGGGAATACCATATACCATATGGGTGGCAGGGGTGTGTGGATCCGGATCCGGGTGACACCACTCCGAATTATGTACTCTGTGGACGATGGATCCCCATCGAGAAATCCTCGGCCATCAATGTCAAGTGGCCAAGTGTCTTGACTTCACAACTCACATCGCTCTAAGTACATAAGTGCCTCATTTTCCTACTCCCCACTATTTTCTTTTTTTTTCTTCACTCGATTTTCCCGAAATAGTAATTCTTTCTTCTTCTATTTTTTTTGGTGGGATTGTAGTAAGCCCCGCACATTGGAAGATCTTTATTACACGGCCAGCTGGAATATCTCATATAGCGCTTGGATTTTCTATTCTCTCTTTTTTTGAGTTTTCCTTGGGGCCTTCAGTTTTCCGCTTTCCTTTTTTATTTTTGTCGATTTTGGATTTTTCTTTTGGGGGGATTGTAAACAAACAAGTGGTGTATTGTTTATAGGTAAAGTTTAAGATGGAAAGGGGAGAGGAGAGGCAAAGAGATGCGTGTTTTAACCCTGGGAGTATAGTTTAAGTATTATATATATTTTATAATTATATTTAAACGAAGTATTTAAGTTTATTCTAGATTGTTATTTATATTTTATAGAACTATCAGATGTATAAATCCTGAAAGTCTGTGTTATTGGATATATAGCTATGCCTCCATTTTTATGGGGATATATTTTATCCAGTCTCTGATGGTTCAGTTAATTTATTGATCTTCACTACCGCATACATTCCCGCAAAAACTAAACCCACAACATGTGTGTCCATCTACCAGTTTCAGGAAATTCAAGAAAAAACTATCCCTACTTTTTCTATTTTCGAATTGTTTCCATATTGTTTTTAAGGTATATTACCAGCGATAATTTAATTTTTGCAAAACTTACGAATTTGCTTAGTTTCTTTTTTGATTAATGGCTTGCCACGTTACTCATACGCCATGTAGGTCTTCAGCTTCATTGCTTCGAGTCTTTTAAATGCAATAAAAAAATAGAAAAAATAGAAAAAAGAAAGAAAAATACAAGAAACAAAAAAAAACATTGACATGCATTGCACACCTACACCTACACACTCACAGGTACATAGCATTCGTTTAGATAGTACATTTTGAAATTGGAAAAAATTTACAAGAAAATAAACATTTATACTTTGGGGGTGGGATGTGAACATTTTTCTGAAACTTTTCCTTAATTCTTTTTATAATAATTATGAATAAGAATTAGTATTAAATATATTTATTTGCTTATGCTTAATTATAAACTAAGGTACAGAACTAAGTATTAGTCATATAATAAGACACATATTTACTTGCTTTAGATTTTATCAAACACGAATTCCTATAATTTAAATTATAATTTTTTATGTTTGCTAATGAATAATTAATTAATATTTATTTAACATTTATATACATACACGACACAGTGTATTTTGGTTAAATTTGTGTTTAAGTACTTAGTAAAAATTTAAATTAATTCTTTTACATTTTTTGTGGTACAAAGAGTACCTATTTTTATTTTAATATTTTTTTGCAGTACAAAAAGTACTTATTAATATTTTCATAAATTTTTATAGTACAGAAAATACCTATTTTTATTTTTATAATGTTTTTATAATTATATCGTAAGGCTACAATCATTTCTAACATTAATTTTGGCTCCTTCAATACTCACAAAATCCAGCAGCATATCTTAATTAATTATTTTGTATATTATTTTATATTAATCCTCGAAACCCTATATTTTCACCCTGCACTGTACTCAATTGCTGGATTGTTTAGGCTAAGACAACAACAATTATAGCAACAGTGCGGCACAGCAGCGGCAACAATTGGCCGGTCCACGTGGGTGGACTTGGATTCAGATACGGATTTGTATATAGATGATGCGGCTATATCTGTGAGGTGGCATGGAATGGGAATGGATATGGAATGGGGTACGCTTAATGCCAGATAGGCGGGACTCTGCCGGCGGGAGCGGTTGCTGCTGACTGCGACGCTGGCATCGATGCTGCTGCGCTGCCACAGAACATTTACGGACTGAATCTCCGGCGGAAAGTGTGAATTTCAGTCGGAAATTGAACGTCGCGAATGCCACCGCCATCAAGTGAGAAGCCGCCGACGCGTCAGCAACATGCTATGATCCACAAGCCACCTCCAACTAGCAACAGAGTTAAATCCAATCAGAGAGCCAAAACGAAATCCAATTCGAGAGCCAAAACCAAACCCAAAGCCATAACCAAGTCGAAGACAAGCTCCATTAAAATCACTTGCATTGCATTAAATTCCCTCTTCCGTTCCGTGTTTTTATTTTTTCTCATTATTTATTTTTTTTTGAAATTTTTTACGGTGCGTGCAGCGGCATAAACGTTTTAATTTGAGGCACACACACTTCTCTTCCGTGGATATATAACATACGTACATATAGTGTGCCCAAGAAGGTGGTGTTGCCTGTGAGATCCATAAATCCCCATTGGCAAAAGTAGCAGAATGCATTCCACGGCATGCGGCGTCGGTGCCTCGGCCACAAATCTCTCAACATTGCAATCGTAAGTTCATCAGGGGTCAACTACATAATATCGAATAGTTAATTAGATATATTATCTAAATTTGAAAAGGTTTTGAATATATATAGCTTTTAAGGGGTTTTAAAGATTTTAAATAAAGAAAACAAACATTGATTTTTGAATTACTAGCCAAAGTTTCAGCTTGAATTGAAAAGGATAATTATCCTTTTTTCTAAATCAAAAACAAATACGAGAAATACAAAACTTATATATATTTTAGATTATCAGAAATGTCTGATAAGAAGATTAACAAGAAACGAAGCTTAAAGTATTTGCATTCGTTATCATTCGATATTTTTTATAGCAATTTTTTCGACAAATCAAAGTTTAAAAATCTCATAACTAAGCCAAAGAATCATTATTTTTAATTTGGAAGACTTTTCTATTTTAGTTTTATTTAGAGTGATAAATCAATATGCTCAACATTAATTTAAATTATATGATCGAATCAGAAATTGATCACAACTAAGCTAAAAATATTCGCATTCTTTTAATAAATATTCTTATATTTTCTATATTTTTCTATGGAAATTTTTTCGTCTAATCATAGTTAAAAAAAAACTCATAACTCAGCAAAAAAAGCATTAATTCCCATTCGGACAGCTTTCCAATGTTAGTTTTTATGAGGTTTATGAATATAAACGTAAATGGAGTTCAAAGCTCTATGGAAAGGAGAAGGAAATAAATGGATAAAAATTAAATATATACTATTATATGTTATATTTTTACAGCTTACTCAAACGTATATTTAATATACCAATAATTATAAACGGTTCTTAGTCTTTGCATGTATTCATAAATGAAAAAAAAATAGCATATTGCGAAACATAAATACATTTACTTATGAAATATGTGGAATTTTAAATTGCTTCGCTAATCAATTTCAAAGCATTATTTTCCCTAAACTCACTCAAGGTTGGATTTTAAATTTATTATATTTCCTTCTCCACTTACTAAGACAAGGTGTTGAAAACGTATAAATAAAACATTAGATAAGTGCAAATTGTAGATTTCGCTTCATTCATTTGGAAACAAACAAGATTCGAATTGAATTTTCGAAAAGGAAAACTTGAAGACTCGAATTTGAAAACAGAAATGTTTATAGTATCTCTGCAAAAGCGTTTGAGGGAATTCAAGGTAATCAAAGATCAAATCGTTTTAGATTTTGTTTACATTTACATGTGAGCAAATATTTGTACGATTGCCCCTCAATATCTTTTTCGATTTTTTTATTTTTAAGCTAAGTGTACTGAATTTTCATTGGGATTTTCCCGTTTTTCTGGTTGGAACAAACCTCAAGTTCCGTGGACCGCAAAACAATCCATCAAATAAAGGAAACGTGAGGCTAGGAAAGAACCAACAAGTAAAATTATTGCTTTTCCTTTCTTTTTTTTTTTGTTGTCTTGATTCTTCTTTTTGGACTTGTTTTGGAAAATGGGAAATGGGGAATGGGGGGTCGTAAAGTAGCTCACAAGAAGCGCAATGTAAACAATTACTCACCCCGCATTTTCACCACTTTTCCTGCCGCAGCTCCGATGTGTGTCAGACGAACTGAAAATAGTTTGCAGGATGATTGGAGGGGCGGCTTGGGCACGGTGGAGCGGTGGGGGCGTGGCCGGGGGTCGTGCCACATGAAAGAGCAACAGAATGTGGAGCACTTCAAAACACAAAAACGCACACCACATAGGAAAAAAAAAAAACAAAAAACAATAACAGAAAATACCACAAAGAGCGATGCGCTAAATAAATTTCTCCCAACCAATTAATGGGCCTGCCAGGTTCTTCACCCTTCTTTTCAATTTCCTTCCCGAATTTTCCAAAAAGGTGGCAAGAAGAAAAATATATATGTACAAGGGAAATTCATGCCGATTTTATAGTGTTATCGGGAAAAATAAGTTCCGGATTTTGCAGAGTAAAAAGTTCATAAGAGCACTTTGCGAAAATCATTTAATTTGTTTAAAAGCAGACTTAAGTTTATTTATTTAATCTTTTAAATCAATAAAAAATATAAAAGTAATTTTAAAATATTTCCTGTTTGATTTTTGCGATCATAACACCAAGTTATACCTAATATTTTTAATTTGTTAAATGAATCTGAAAAAGTTTTCATATTTGAGTTGGGATTAGTTAAGCGTATCTTGCAAAATATTTAGTAATTTTAGCACAACTTTCATAATTTGTGGCTTAATTTGAAAACTTTGATTTATTTATTTATTTAATTTATGCTTTTTTCAAGTGTAAACTATGGAAATGCACAAAATCCAATGTAAAACTTGATTTCTGCGACGCAAGATCAAGTCAAGGGCAGCCGGTTAAATCCATTTTGTGACGTCATTTCGCGTCGGCGTCGCCAACGCAACAGAACAAAAAAAGAATATTAATGAAAAAAAATTGCAAGTGATGGATGTGTTTTTTGTTCCCCTTTTCTTAATTTAGATGCATTCGCACCTAAAAATAAAACATCATTTATTTAATTTGGGCTCGGCTTGTGTCCATTTTGAAAAGTAATTTTTACAGATACTATATATTGCATATGAAGACAAGTACAAATATGAATATGAATAGTATAAAAATATTTAAAAAAATATGGGGAAACTCCCTTGCATTTTAATTGGTTATATTTTATTTTATTTTATAATATATTCACCATAAAAGGTTTCGTAATGTGACAGTAGAAATAAACTCGAATGAGTCTTTCAAGTCTCTTATTTATATAATTTTTTGTATAATTCCTAGACATTCCAAAACCTATATGAAAAACCCTATCAAAAAATTTGTTCTTTATTTTCTTTAATACATTTTTTTCTCACAATTTTATGTCGATTTCGATTTCCAGCTAAATATTTCGACCATTCATAAACTAATGGGCCCACGCATGATCTGTTCGCAGTAGCTCTGAATTAGTATGCAAATCAATGATTAAGTGGAATGCCCAAAAAGCATACAACCAGAGGCAGGGTCAAGTGTTGAGATTTAATTTTAATTTTTTGTTTAAACTTTTTAATTCGACGGCTGTCCATTTGCTGGGCCTGGGGCGATCCCTCGTGATGGATTCGCTGTAATTAGCCCATTGTCATGCGGATTGATTGCTGCGATGTCGCCCACTCCGCCCACAAGCGTGTGTTTCAAGTACAGTGGAGCCCTCACTGTCGGTGCTCTCCAGCTGAGCGAATTTTAACGAGAGACACTGGAAAGAATTTGGAGTTAGTTGGGATTTTTGATTCATTAAAATTAATAATTAAATGAAAAAATTAAATAGAAACACTTAAGATAAATTAATTTAAAATCCTAATACTTTTTTTCGAAGTGTCTTAATGTTATAAATATAATATTTTATAAATGTTTATCTAAAGTAAATTTCCTATTTAAAATTAAATAGATAAGAAATCTCATTATTTCATTGAAAATTTCATAAAAACATTAAATAACTATACTTTAATTTTTAATTTTAAAAAAGGATATAAAGCTAAAATTTAAAACTGCACTTAAAATCCCTTAAAAATGTTTCCTAAACTAAAGCTAAAATAAGTGTTATATGGCAAACGGAAACGACATGAAACTCCATTGCAATGGCTTCCTCCAAAATTTCATAGCATACTTTTCAGCACATTTTGTAGTGATTTTAAACGCCTTACAAGAGTATTTCTCTTTATTTTCTATTCAAACTTTTACCATTTCTTTTCATATTTTAAGGCATATACTATCTTTGATTAAAAGATTTGATTATTTTTTTCGAGTATAGTGACTCTGTGCTCAACTGCTGATAATTTGTGCAATTTGTTGACACACATTTCAATTTTTATTTACTTTTTTTTTGTCGTCAGTATTTTGTGCTTCTGCTTTTTCCTTAAGCTTCAACTACTGTGGCAAATTGCATGGTTTAACAGCACGACATCGCGACTATAACTATCTATGCACATATATATAGCACATGAACGCTACACATGTATCTTTGTGCAATTGACATGCTCTCATGACCATCCTCCTTTAGCTTTGCCTGCTTATCATAGACAAGTGGAAACTGGCAGATGTCAAACTGCAGCGGAAATCTGCGTGCCCCCACAAAGACACACATCATCGCGCATAAAATATATATATATATATTCATATGAAAACAAAAAGCAAATGTATACACACATAGAGCAAGAATAATAAAAACTATACACATGCCCAGCGGATGTGTGGAGATGATGGCCAAGCGATGACCAGCCAAACAAGCACAAACATGGCAACAATCAGGCTAACAATTGTGATTGAAATGCTAGTATTATCAATGAAATGAAATAATGGTTAAATAAAATATAATAATAAATATTTGATTATCTGTTTATCATATATTTAGGTTTATTTTACAAGTCTAAATAGTAAGTGTTTATTATTAAATTTAATACAAAAAATTGCTGCTCAAAGACCTGACTCGCATTTTGGCAAGTTTCCCTGAACAGTTACTGGACACAAATGAGCCTCTTCTTAAACTCAATTTAATTTCTTTCGAATTTTGACAGCATTGAAATTTAATTTAACTAGACAACAAGAAAGGAAGCTAACTTCGAGAAAAGAAAGAGTGTATACCCCTGTAGTTAATCATAAGATCATGGATTCCAGTTCAGTTTCGATCATAACTAAGTCAAAGATACATTAATTCCGATTAAAATTATAAGACCCAATAATAATTATAATACCCTTAAGATTTTCCTGATTCCCGTCACTATTTTTCCATCCTCAGCTATGCTTCCAACTTCCCGTGCTTACTATCCTTTTATTTCCACCTGTTTCGATTAAAAAAAGAATGGCAATTCCAATAACTTTCATAGCCAGACATCCGATGATTATCAAAAGGAAATTCTAAATGAAACGAATCAAAGAGCCACAGATGCCAGGAAGTAAAATAAATAATCAAGAAAAGTCTGGAAAATGTCATAAGTCAAAAGGTGCCAAGTGCAGAAAATAAATTTATAGGATAGTACAGAGTATCCTTTGAAGAATTGCAATTAAAGTGACATGATGATGTCATGAGGAATTGTCTCACATTTTCCGATTTTCCTCTGTCCATGTTATCACTACTATTCTCTATTTTCTTTTTTTTCTGTGTGTGTGTGTGTGTTTCTGGTTGGGTTT
Organism: Drosophila serrata; assembly: GCF_035046125.1. Classification (NCBI taxonomy): domain Eukaryota; kingdom Metazoa; phylum Arthropoda; class Insecta; order Diptera; family Drosophilidae; genus Drosophila; species Drosophila serrata. The sequence continues at coordinate 1,696,762 of NW_028257260.1, read as the reverse complement.
TGGTTTTTGTTTGTTTTTGCTTGAGCCTGGTCTGTTGTCGCCGCCTCGCGTCGCTTTGTGTGTCCATTTTTGTGTGTCACTGTCAACAAATTGCTCTTAATGGCCCCCGCCGGCGGGTGGGTGGTGGCCAAGCCAACCCCCTCCCTAACCCACCCCCAAAACACGATATATAAAAAAAATCACAACACTGAAATAATCAGAGCTCGCACTACTAAAATCCAGAGTGATGACAATCACGGGAGCTCTATGCCATCGGGGTCTTCTAATTTTTTGTGATTTCCGCACCGACGCAGCAACAATTTGCACTGCAGCAACAGCCGCAGCAGCAACAACAATAATATTTTAAAAAGAAGCAACAATAACAAAAACAATAATAATAATAAAAAAATGGCAAAACGCAACAACCAGAGCAACAGCTGCTGCGCAGCAGCAGAGACGCAGTTTTTTGCTGCCCACTCGGCTAGACGAGCAGCAGTCGCAGTCAGCGATGCTAAATAATATGGATATATGAGGAATATATATTAGATATATAATAAATAATTAAATAAATAACTAAAAAAATATTTAATAAACTATATAAAAGTACAACTTGAGGAAATATGCCAGTAAATACCTGACGATCAGCTGGCCAAAAGTAAAGCTTACATTTGGGCGTTGCAATTGACACAATTTTATTAAATTTATTTAATTACAAATACAAATAAAAACATTGGCATATTGTTAATTCAGAACTTAATTAATTAATTTTATTAATTTATAAGTACACTGTTTGCTAACTGTTAAAATTTTAAGCTAAAAGTAAGAGCAGTCATATCTACTTAGGCTTTTTTGCTTAGATAAAAAAGTATACAACTCCTTGCCCCTACTCAATAATTAATATTAAATTTAAAAATTATAGGCTTAAAAATAATAACAAAATTTCCTTAAATGTTAGGAGAAAGAGGAATGTATTTAACAAAATAGGAAAATAACAATATACTAGAAAAGATGATAATATATTCAAAAACTCTATTCAAAATTGATATCAAAATATATGTTGACATTCTGTGATAGCCTTAAGTTTAAGATAAAAAAAATGTATTATATTTTAGCTCAAAATTAGCCAGAAAGTCGGCATCACTGGCTCTGCGGCAGCGGCAACGCCAGCGGCGGCGTCATCGTCATCGTTAGCGGCCGTTCTTAATTCAGTTGACCAACAGACGCAGGCGACGTCGCAGACGAGACACGCGACTAAAAAAAATCGCTTAGAAAAGAAGTTAAAAATATAATTGAAAAATTATAGAATTTATTCTGGCATAAATGCATATATAGTCCGGCATATATATACACATATACAAGAAGATATATGCGTAGATCTCACGCCACGACGAATTACGAGTGATATCTGTGAACTACAAAAAGCGCGCGCCTTTTTTTGTATTTATTTTTTTTTTTAAATAAATAAATCACAAAACACAAGTTCAAATCAAGCAAAAAGGTGACAAAAGTTTAATTTTTTAATTAATTTTCTTACTTTTGTTGTAATTGTTGATGTTATTGGTGTTGTTGGTGTGGTGCGTGTGCGTATCAGGATCGTAAAATCGAAATGTGTTGTATTTTTTGTAATTTAATTTAATGCTGGACCGGCATCCGCCAGGTCCGCCCACCTGAAAATGAAGAAAAACTGTCCACAAACCGGGCAGAAATACAACAAAAGTAAAAAAAAAGAGACAGACAAAATAAAATAAAATAAATATGTTGGAAACGTTGGCGGCAGCAACAAGTCCAAGTCCAAGTCTAGGGCCAAAAAACGATTTTTTTCTGTTGGTTTTTGCTTTTTATTCTCGCCATGCCATTCCGTGTGTTTTCAGTTTCATTTTGCAATTATTATATTTAAAAATAACCGAAAGCAGCGACGAAACAAAGGCGTTGGCCAAAGAATGAAACCCAAATAAATGCCAGACGCCAAAAATGCCACCAAAAAGCGATTAAAAACGAAAGAGAACAAAATAGAAAATAGAAATTACAATACATAATACAAACAATAATAATAATAATAATAATAAAAACACCGAAAATAGGAAAACGTTGGAGACTAAACACTTGTTGCATTTTGCATGTGATTTTTTGCTGCTGCTGAAGGCCAATCAAGTGTATACACTTGACAAAATTTGTAGTATCAGAGTGCATAAATAATTTTATAAATATTATTATTCCTTCATGGATATCTTAAGGCATTTTTAAAGATTTTTTAAGTGTACAGAATATGAGAAATATCATGTATTTCAAAAGGTTTTGTGTTAGACTTGCATGTTTCATCAAATTCCTGAAATGCAAAATGTTTTTGCCTGAAATCCTAGGAAAATCCAAAAATAAAAAATGTTGGAAATTCCATATTGTAATTTAGGAAAGCGAGGAAATTCATAGGCAAATTGATGGAGATTTTGAAGACAGAAAATTAGGGGAAATAAAAGGGTGGCAAATCTACATATCTTATATCAGAATTTTTGCATATATTTGCATATTTGAAAATGTTTTGTAAAGAAGTTCCTAGTCTTGTTAATCTTAATCAAAATGTGATAAGAGTGTAATTAATTTACAGTTTCTTTAAATAATTTTGAGTACTAAATAATTTGTATATTAAATAGTAGTCTCTTTTTAATGTTATCTATCAATTTACTGAGCAAAAAGTATAATTTTCTCTATGCAATATTATTTTGTTGTTATTAATTTCAATGCAAAATAATAAGTAATAGTCATAACAAATTTCTTGTGCATAATATCCAAGAAAAATATCAAGACTTTCTTACAATTCCATAAGAACAAGTGTTATTATTCACAACTATCGCAGCTTGTTTTAAATGCTATCAAATGTTAGTAATGTATAGAAGTCATATCTCTTGGAAATCCCAGCTTGTGATAAATTGTATTTTCCAGAAATAAATAATAGTCATAGTACCATAACATCAATAGGGTATTGAGTTTTAAAGTGTGAGAAAGTAATTCGATATGCGAAATCAAAGTGGAATTTTTATGGAGAGAATGGGGAAAGACTTTATGAGAGTCTGCTATATGTACTCTTGGGGAGATTATATTAATTATTGGCCAGAAATTGGGAACACTGAGAAGACTTCGACTTCCTTTCTATTTAGTCTTTAGAATATTCCTTTCCTTAATATTTCTTTTAAGCTTTCTTAAAATTCTTTTCCTTAAATAATTTGAACAGAGTCTTTAAAGATCTTAGTGATTTATTATATAGTATAATTTTTAGTTTATATCCAATATTTATATTTTTATGTATACTTATGATTAATACTACAAATCCTAAACCTGAGATCTGGAATTTTTCAGTGGAAAAACTATTACTTATTTCAGTTGACAAAGTACTTGCGATAGATTTACAACTTAGTTTGTGGTCTTTAAACCTCAAAGGTTTAGTGACTTAACTTTCCTAGAAAAACACCTCGTTGTTTAAAGTATGTTTTTAATATTTTTAAAAGACAGTTTCCTAAGGTGATCATCTTACAAATTCAAACCGAATTTATGTTGAGTTTTCTGGAATACTTAGACCTCATTTTATCTCGTTTATAGGCTCTTAAAACACTGACCTTCACTCCCCCCTCAACTCAACCCGATAAAAAAGGCGAGATGAATGAACAATAATAAAAACCTAGATAGGTCGAGTTCAGACTCCCTTTTTTATTTCGGCTTATCTCCGGGTAATTTCTTGTTTCCCGCATAAACTCCCCAGTGATTTCGCTCCCGGTCTCAAGTGCACTTTTCTCTCGTTTTTTGTCACATTTTGGTTGCTTTGTGTGTGTTCTCTCTTTTTTTATCAAGTTAATTCCCAAGAACCCGCTCAATTGTTAGCTCAACAGATCTGGGATCGGGCCACTTAGTCTAACAGTAATCGACGCTAAACGCTGTCTTGCTGATTGCTGACAACTTAATCAACGAAAGAAAGCCGAGGGAAAGGCATATGAAACAAGGCGCTCTTATATATGGCCATGCCAGCTAATATCTGTGTGCCGACGTCTATCTATAACGCCCATATATAGTATATAGTATAAAGTATATAGTAAATATACATATACATATAAATAATAGATGTGCACCCGCACATACATATGGGAGGGGAGAGATGAACGCGCAGACACGTCCCTGAACTTTGGGCGAGATCAATTTGCACTGTCGCGAATTGGATTCGAAAAATGCGAAATATGTCAAAATGGCAATGAACAGAGAGTGTAGGATCATCTCTCTAAATGACAGATCATTGTCTTGGTCTGATCTCTGGGAACTTGTGACTTCTCCACGCCCTATTCTAACCCTGCCTAGACTCTGCGGCTTCTAGAAATGTGAAATTGTCAATGAAAAGATTATCTTTGTGCAAAAGTAATGTGTAATATTCTAGCTATAACCTTTCAATTAAACTGTCTGACTCTGAAAGATCTCGAAATGATAAAGAAATTATAAAATTAAACCTAGATAGATTGGTTTGATTATGCTAAAGTAACTTAACTTATTAATCTTTAAATCAAACACAACCACTGTATTTATAGGACTCCGTTTAAAGTATTAAAAACTAAAATCTATAGTTTAAAGATAATGAAAATTTAAAATTACACTTTCTTAAAACATTTTTCGAAACAAGCAAAGTAAAAATAGTGACTATCTCACTCCTCGTACAGCTTAAAATGAGGTCAGTACGGCTGTCTGCCTGGTGAAAAACATAGATTTTTGATTTTTTACTATACTTTTTTAATGTTTTTTTTTTTACAACTTCTTCTTATTTTCAAACAATGCTATATTTTTTGGTCACTTATTTTTTACGCTTTGCCATTTGAACATTTTTTAAGAGCTCTCAGTTCGCTGAAGTTAATATTATGCGAGTACTTACTTATAGTCTTACGGGGGCCCTCAACAAGTTTTGATTTATTTGCCGCGGGTCTCCCTGCATTTTAATTGTATTTGTATTTTGTATTTTGTATTTGCTGCTTTGTGAAATTCTGTTGACTTAATTGGCCTCCCGAAACGAATCGTTTGCCATCCGCAATGCAAATTGGATTGCTGCCACTATTTGATTGGGCTTCGATACGCGCGATCAGCCATGATCTATGGCCAAATGCCCTTGCCCCCTCAATTTGGATGGCCAGACAGAGTCTAGTCATTGAATCTATCAAATATAAATATAAAATATACTTGGTACAATATGCATTTTGGTTTTGAAATATTGAAAAAGCAAGAGATGAGTTTAAAATATAGAGAAACTCAACTGATGCTTGCTTTAAGTATTAATTTTAAATGAATTAGTCTTTTGTTTTGAGTGAAAATATGTAAATGCTACTTTAGTTTTTAACTTTAAATAAGTTAAATAATGTTGTGATTGTTCTGTAGATAAACCTTGAAACTAACTTTTAAACACCTTTTAAAAGGATTTTAAAATTCTTCAGATATTTCTTTCGGAAACCCCTTGTTTTTTAAATTCTTTACCAGTTATATACCAACTTATTTGCATGATCGACTTGTTCAGTGTATTAACTGACCCATATTTTTGCCTTTTCCTGCACTTGCATCCTCGATTATACATTATTTTATTCTTCAGTCTGCTTCAGCATATAGTCTTCCCCTTGATAAGGGTCGGTCGAAGATGAAAGATTCCAGCAATGATCTTAGCTCTTCACCCTCAAGTCTTCCCAGTAAAAAATAAGTAATTATACATATCGAAACATATGTATATAGTTATGTATTTGGACATACATTTAAATGCATATTTATGGGTCCTATGCCGATAAAGCAATCATTGTCGGTCACCACTGACCATAAATGTTAGGGGCCACCCTGCAAAACTATTCGTTTTCCGATTTCATTAGTGCTTTCCAAATAATTATTATAATAATTAACAATCAAAACACGTATGCAATAAATGACAGTCGATTCCGATTTTAATTTTCAATCATTTTGGCAAACAGCAAAGTTTTTTGGCTTAAAGGCGCTGCGCATGCGCCAAAGCCAAATTAATATGAAAGGGGAAAACAGTTGTTAGTTATTAAAAATATATGTATAAAATATATATGATGTATATATTTAATAGTGTAAATTTTATTACAGTTCAAGGCAAAGTACAATTGTAATAAAAAAAAAAAAAATAAATATATAAGAAAAATGGTGTTGTAGAACCTCTAAAAAGGATTTTCCTAATTAACTTGGAAGTGATTTCTTTATTCCAGTAAGTAAATGAACCCATCACCAACACGCCACCTGTCGCCCAACTCTGGCAATCAATAAAAGTGAGAAAGAATGGTTGAATATATTGCGTGGCATTTAATTTACTTTCGACATGTCAGCGCAGGGCAACTCTATTTTCAGTTCAATGTGCCATTTTCCGCGAAGAGGGTGTTGTGGTGGCGATGGATCGTAAACCCAAATTGCATTCCGAATGCCTCATAATTGTGGCCGCGTGGTTCTTGGTTATTCGGGCCCACCGACCACTTAACGAAAGCGAAACGAAATTAAATGCAGTTGACCCAAAAATAGCACAAATGCTCGCGCCTGCCACAGAAAAAAAAAAAATAATAAAACAACACTGTATTATTAAGAAAAAGCAAAAAACAAATTATGGTAAAAAGCGTAATACAGGGCGGTCCATTGGTTTATAGGATATATGCAATTAATTCAAGTTAACAAGCTTACTTTATAGAAATATGAAGTAGATCTAGTGATTTTATATATTTTTATTATCCTTGTGTATTTTTTGAGCTGCATTGGGTATACTATGGTGGGGAATTCTTTGCTTACATGGGTTCTATATAAAATACTAGGATACAATTACTTCTAAGGATTTAAATGTGGGCGTTTTTCAATTAAACTCTTTCATGTATATACAGATTTAATAGCTTCAGGGTAAAATGTCTTAAATAATTGTCTATCAAATATAACAGCAGGAAGATTAGTTAACTGTCTTTGTCTTTTAGAAAGCATCTAAAAAATCCCCTATAGTTCCTATAGTTATTGTTGAAACATTGCAAGAAAAGCCAAAATAAAATAAGCTCTCTCATTTTCTATTGCTTGTACATTGCAAGCACTGCATGGAAGAGATAGTCAGAGATAGTGATAGAGAAAATGAGCAAAAAGATCTTTTAAAAAATATTATCTAAAAAAGAAAATCTGAAAAACCCAATCTCAAACTAATATCTCAAGACCGCTTTTCATTAAGGAGCACCCTGTCTTAAAAGGGGGCTTTCCCTTTAAAGCAAGTGTCGTCATCAGCTGTGAGCGTGCAGTGGGCGTTCCAAGGGGCGGCTGGGTATGAGTGTTTCTGTGTGTGTGTGCAAGTGGCGACGTCAACAATTACACATGTGGCCCAGGTCAGGATTGGGGTGCAAAAGGTGCTGCTCCCGACCGTTGTTACTTCGCCATTCAGCTATTAACCCAATTCCCGCGTGCAATGACTTCTGGGGGAAAACCAAGTCCGAGTCCGAGTGCCACCCACAAAGACCACATGGCACAAAACGCTCAATTATGCTTATGGCCGACACAACACAAGGAAATCCATTCCCTCGATTGAGGAAAATGCATTTCCCTACGCCGACGTTGCTCTGCCTCTGTCGACGTTGACGTTGACGCTGGCTTGACCCATTTTTAGACGGGACACGCCCACCCAAGGGGGGAGGCAGGGCGCAGCACGTAAACCACATCCTGACGTCAAAGTTGTCGATGGCAAAGAGTTGACGTGGTTGAATTTGATTTATGTTTCTTTCCAAGAGTTATAAATCTGGAAAATGTATTAAATTTGTATAAATTTATTTGTATTTTTAGCACATTATCATCATCCGGTGCGGGAGCAACAGGTGCAGGAACAGGAACTGGTGGAGCATCGGCAACGGATGCCTACAAAATGGTGCACCAAAGCAATGAGGATGCAATGAACAAGATTCCACTCAAGTCGGCCGGTGGCCTGGACTCGGATGAGGAGAAAAATGGGGGCGAACTCATGCAGGACACTGCCGCCGCCGAGGAGGCGCGACGCGAGCAGATGTAAGCATAAAAATGGCATTAGCTGTGACAACGCAAGGACATGGGTCCTTTACTGGGAAAGAGGGGAGATCTGTTGCCATAAAAATCGAGTTCAATTAAATCCCTTAAAGCAGACAAGGCAGCTGCAAAAGAATAGTATTGAAAGCTAAGAGATAGTAGAGAATATAGAATTATCAATAATGCTATACAAAAAGTAACATTTTCATAAATCAACTTCGCCTTGAAGTATTTGTTACCAATTGTTTGCTAAATAACTTCAAATCTCCATTAAAATTTGTCCAGAATAATAGTAAAAGTTATCAAAAAATAATCACCATGTATTTTAATATATATTCTTATCTATATGTTATACTTTTCAATTCTCAAAGGCGTGCCAATGTCCTGGCCTGGATGAAGAAACTAACCATCGTGCTGATCTGTTTCATTGGAATCGCCCTCATTAGTTACGTGATTATCAGCCTGTGTTTCAGTGGTGAGTTTTGAAAAGTTTTTTTTTTTGGAGAAAGGCAACCACATCCAGCTAACAATTCACTTACCCATGGCAAACTAAAACCAAAACAGAACTCCTCGTAGAACGATAGACTTTAAGTTTGTACCAAATGTATCATATCAATAGTATATAAGTAATTGAAGAGTGACCCAAGAGACAGACTTTGGACTGAACATTCTATACTTTATCCCACAAAATGCTTATTTTTGCATGCTATCGTACCATCTTAACCAAGCACCTGGCATTTAATCTAGTTCAAAAATAATTTCTTCTATTGTGGCACCAAAAAGTATTCACATGAACAAAACCCAAACCAAAAACTTTACACCCTAACTCACTAAATACCAACAACAACAACAACAACAACGAAGACTGGCCAAAATCGACACCAAATAGAAACAGCACAACAACAACGACGACAACAACAACTACAACAACAACAGAGGGAACCTCAGTAGCAGCAGCAATTGCAACAACATCAGCAACAGTCGCCGCAGCAGCAGTAGCAACTTTTGATACATCAACAACAACAACAATTGCACCAACAACAATTAGCACCAGCACAGCAACAACAATAGCAACAACAACAACAACTACACCACCAACACCACCACCACCAATAGCAACAACAACAACAACAAGCAGAACAAATAGCAATCCCAGTTCCACACTTAAACCATTTACTTCAACAGATGAGCAGCAGCAGCAGCAGGATCATGAACAGGATCACAAAGGAAATATTGGTAACCTAAATCTACCCACTATGGCCAGTACTCCGGCAGATGATGCATTACCCAGTGTGGCAGCCTCAACAGCAGCAGTTACAGATCAAATACGTATCGATACAAGTGATGAGTTTGAGTCCATATTGGGAGTCTATCAGCATGGAGCAGTCAGTTCCGATAATCTAGAATGCAGCAAGATTGGCAGGTTAGTGAAGGGGAATTAATATTACTGAATTATAGGGATTATTCTAGGGTTATAGTACAATATTCTATTCTATTATTCTGATAAAACACAGACAGGAACTTAGAGGAATCGAATTTAAAAGCAGGAACTTCTTCCGCACAATTTAATTATCATAATCAATTAAAAATATTAATTTGATCTTACATTTCCTGATACTTCTTCCAGTGACATCCTCCAGAAGAACGGCAGCGCGGTGGATGCTGCAATAGCGGCTCTTCTCTGCAACGGATTGCTGACCATTCAGAGCATGGGCATTGGTGGCGGTCATCTGATGAATGTTTACATTCGCAGCGAACGTCATGCCACAGCCATTGATGCCAGGGAATTGGCTCCTTATGGCGCCGAAATGGATATGTTTGATCAGCAGCCAGAGAAGTCCTACAAGGGACCACTAAGCATTGCCGTGCCTGGAGAGGTGATGGGTTACCACGAGGCCCATCAGAAATTTGGTCATTTACCTTGGTCAGATTTGGTGGCACCTTCGCTAGAGCTGTGCGAGAAGGGATATCATGTGTCCCAGCATATGGAACGGGCCTTGAATGCTGCATTGCCTCATATCAAGGAGCATGAGCAGTACCAGTAAGTAATCCTAATTAACTGGGAGACAAGATATTTCATTACCCTTTTTTTCTAGGATTTATTTGAACAAGGAGACGGGCAAACCTCACAACGCTGGCACTGTGGTAAAGCCTCCAAAGAATCTCTGTGAGACATACAAGCTTCTGAGTGAGAATGGACCCATGGATCTGTATAATGGCACTTTGGCAAAGCTCTTGGTTGATGATCTCCGCGATGTGGGCAGCATTATCACAGCCGATGATCTTTTATATTACGAGGCCGATGTGATTAATTCCATTACAATGGACCTGGGAGAGGATACATTGTATGTCCTGCCCCCGGTTAGTTCCGGCTCCCTGGTGGCCCATACCCTGAGCATCCTGCATGGCTATAATTTTACCAAAGCGGATCTGGCCACTGAGGAGTTGCGTGCTCGTACCATTCATCGTATCACAGAGGCTCTGAAGTTTGCCTTTGCCCAGCTGGCGGAGCTGGGAGATATGCATTTCATTGATGCCCGGGAGTTGGTCAGTCGTCTGAATAGTCCAGAGTTTGGAGATCAAAACAGAGCCAAGATCAATGACTCACATGTGCTGCAGGATCCGCAGGCCTATGGTGCTCAATATGGCACCAATGAGGATGCAGATGGTACTTCCCATTTGGTTGTACTGGCGCCCAATGGGGATGCCGTCTCGGTGACCAGCTCCATTAATTCCTAGTATGTATTGGTATTTTATATTATAATATATTTTGTTAATTATCCTATTTATATAGCTTTGGTTCCGGCTTGATTGGAGCCCGCACGGGCATTGTCTTGAACAATGGCATGAATGACTTTGCCGTGGAGAACAACTTCTTTGGTTTGCCCAAATCGGCGGCAAATACCATTGAGCCGCACAAGCGTCCCATGTCCTCGCAATCGCCAATCCTTTTGGCGGATAAAAATGGAGATATGCGCCTGGTTATTGGAGCAGCTGGAGGTAGCAAGATCATTCCAGCCGTGGTTGAAGTAGCCGCCAAGGTGCTTTGGTTTGATGACGATCTGCGGGCGGCAGTGAGTGCGCCACGTTTCTATCATCAACTGCTGCCCGATGTCCTGGAGTATGAGGAAGATGGCTTTCCGGATTCATTGTTGCAGCTTCTCACCCAAAAGGGTCACCGGCTGAAGGCCGTGAGCAAGACCAAGGCTTCTGTGGTTTCTGCTATTTCAAGAAATGCCACCGCCATTTATGCAAATGCTGATTATCGTAAACGTGGCGGAGTGGCGGGCTTTTAGGATGTTACTAAAGGATGAGCTTCTCATTCACACACACTCACACACATCCACACACACACACACACACCAGCACACACTCACACACACACCCCTCATTGAGATTAGAGAGTGGTGGAGTCGATCAATTCGCATCACGCAAAAGTATTTAAGCTAGCTATGTCTTTTTTACATACTATGTATATCGTACGTTATATAAATTTATATGCTACTACCTAACTACTACCGTATACAATAAAAAACAAAACAAACAAGATCCAGAAATGCAAGAGCTTAATTAAGAAATTATTTATGTATTTTGATTTGTGCATGAATGTTTCCAGGTTTCATTAAATATCATGAAGTTCACATTACCATATCTTAGCAGGTCTTTTAGAGCCTAAAAGTAGGCAATAGTTTACTAAAGTTAAGAGACCTCACCCTCAAATAAATATATTTAAAATTGAATGAAACACGGAAGAAATCATGAGCACAGGTAATAAATTACTATTCAAATTACTTCTAAATACTATATAACAATAAAAGGATTCATTTTTGGGCAAAGATTACATTAAAACCTTATCCGTTTAAAACATTTTCGTTTTCGAGATTTGATAAACTCTTTTTTCGTTAATATTACATTTAATATTTTCAAAAGTTCAAATATAAATTGAAGTCTTTAAATTCATTCATATAGATAGATAGAAAAGCTTTCCGAATTTAAGTGAATAATGTTTTGACTTCGTTTTGATTGATTTCGAACTCGGCTTTCTGATTCAATTTTAAATTGCATACATAGTATCTTGTAACTAAGCAAGAAAGCAAGTAATTAAGTAGTTATAGTATCTTGTATCTTTAATAAAGCATACTTAATTTGTACCCAAAGAAAATCCTATTTAAATATGATTGAAATCAAGGTTCTAGCACTAAATCTCGATTTTTTGGCTTTTTGTTTTGAGATAGACTTCATAAAGTCACAGTTGTAACTTCTTTTAGAAGAGACAGACGAAGGGTCTCTCTCCCTTACACTCTTATGTTTCATAGAGTTCTAAATCTATTTTTTAGAGCTTTTATATTTAAAACTTTAGACATTTTCCCAGTATACCTGCCTTACGAACTTATAATATAGATAAATCTTAATATCAGAAATCAGCCTCAAAAAAGCATTTAAATTTGATTTACCCAATTATTTGTCATTGAAAATAATATAAAAAATAATTTAATAATGAAACACAATTATAAAACATCCTTTTTGATTTCAATAAACTTAATAGGAATTTTTTATTTCTGGAAAGCAACATTTAACGTTTTTTTTGTTGTGTTCTTTTAACATTTGTTGGCAATCGACATCGCTATCGTTATGGCTATTAAAATTATTAAATTTGTAATATACAGATATACATATATATTTATATATAATTATTTACAGAACTAAGACTAAGTGCTACCCTGTAGTGGTTGTAGTTTGATTCCCGCCCTTCCTTGGCATTCAGTAAGTAGATATATATCTTTAAATGATAAATGTATACAGGCGCATCATGTGGTTTAAGTTCTTTGATCCATTCTTTTTTTTTTCTTTTTGTCTATTTACAACTTGGGACTAGATGCTGTGTGAAGAACTATATGTTTTTATATATATATTTACGTATGTACAATGCGAGAGAAAAGTTTTGCTGATCAGTGAATTGATCAAAAGGATGGTGGGTCCTACGAGTTAAAAATACTAGCTGCTTAAAAACAAAGTAAATACAATGCCAAAATGCTTAGCTAAGCTGGCAGTTGGCCAAACCTAACCAAATGTTTATAAATGTGTGTCCAATATTTAGCAGTAAATCTGTTGAAATTTAAATAAACTAGGCTTAGTTTTGAGACACACAATTGGTTAATTTTGGGGGAAAATTACAATAAAGATTATAAATTCCATCTGTGTCACCTTCGACTCTGCCTAGAAATCATAATTTGAAACATTTTCAACACATAAGTTAAGTAATATAGGTTTCGCCACTCGAAAAGTTTGCTGATTAACAACATATCGAAATCGTATAGTTAAGCATTTGTTTTCTGTTTTTTGTTTCATGTTTTTCGGTGTGTGATTTTGTTTTTGTTTTTGTTTTAAGTGGGTCAAGTACAGAAATCCGTTACGCTGCCAGTTTTGTTTTGTTTTTTGGGGAAAAATCTCTTAATTCTCTCTCCTCCATCACCACCTGCTTAACTTCCGCTTAAGCTTACACTTCCGCTTCCGCTTTTACTTATGCTTTCTCTTTCGTCTCCGTTTCTCTACCCTTCCCCACCTAGATGTGCAAAGTAGCTCCAGGCATGGAAACTGAGCTACAGGATCCTGCCTTGGTCGATGTCTGCGGTGGCTCCAGATCCTTGGACTGATCCAAATCAATGACCAGGCAATCGTAGGCCGGCGGCGGCAGCTCAAACTTGACCACGCTGTCATAGCTGGGCGGCAGGGAGTCCACAATGCGCAGCACATCGTTCTGGGAGTTGATCTGCAGGGATAATAACAAAACATATATATATATATCTAAATGGGAATCTTCAGTATATAGTAGAGACTCACATGTGGCATGGCTCCATTGGTGGCACGATTGCCCGCCTCATCGATGGGTCCCGCCCAGATGCAGACGCCCATCCGATGCGTCACATAGCCGCAAATGATCACACTGATCAGCAGCATCCCAATGCCCAAGGCAAAGACCAGCCACCGGGATTCGGCACTATTATCCCGCAGATTCTTCTCCAGCTGCAGGGCACAGAGTATAAGCACGGGCACAGCCACCATGGCCACCAGAAGGTCCACAATGGGACGCTGGGTACTGGGTCCAGCATTCAAGGGACGACGTCCAGAACCCACAGCAGATCCAGAGCCCATTGCTGATCCCCCATGGAGGCCCAGCGGATGGGAGCCGAAATTCTGGCTGCTGCTATTCGGGGTCAAGGTGGAGCGAGCCACCACCGTGTTGTGGTTCTGTAGCACCATACTGAAAAAAAAAGAGGGGCAATTCTGGGTTAAAGAGTGTATAATTGCATATAATTTAAACAATTATTACAACGTTAAGAATATTATTTCAAGAACGTTGGAGAACTTTGTAAATATATAAAAAATGCATAGAATGTATATCAGTTGGTAAGTAATATAATAATTACAACTATTATATTACAACCATTGCAATCAAATAACAACAACGTTGGAGAACTTTTTTAATAATTTATATATCTCAACAAGCAATATACATTTATTTGCATTTGTTTACTAGTACAAAATAATATCTAAAGTTGCTTGTAAAGAATATATATAAAAAATAATGATAAATTTATTATCACAACGTTGGAAACATGGCGAATTTGTATAATACTTTTTAGAAACAAAGCAGCTGCCAAAGAATGTATGTTTACACATATCAGAGAATGTTTTTTTTATTATTTTGCTATATAAATTCTGGATCCTTCGGAATTTATAGATTTATTTTGTATTCACTTTACCACAAATGTTGAAATTTTATTAACATCAACAATAATTTGAGGTTTTGTTTCTACATTCTCAAATAATTAGCAACCAAAATATATAATAAATAAAAACTTAAAACGGAATGTGTAATATATTTATTTATATTTTTATTTTTTGCTTATCTCTGTCTGAAGGTAATTTACTCCGTGTAGAGACTCATGTTTATTCTATGGGAATATCGTCTAATTGGTGGCTCTCAATTGTTAATCCTCAATGAATAGGCATGGGACTTGAAGCGATTCCTATCCAACCAGACAATGGATCATTATCTCTGCATTAGATTAGCTTCGAGCTAATTTCGTAATTTAGGTATATAAGAAAACCGAAACTAAATATAAGGTTACTAGGGTTATATTCAAATGATATTTATAGATTTAAAGCTTTTATATTAGTTGTAAAATATGGTATGAGATTTCTTTACTTTAAGTAGTTTATAGAACTTAATAGATAATTTGTTAACTTTATGTAAAGTGGTCACACTCAATTAATATTAAATTACAAGAGTATAAAAAACATTACGCTTTTGTCACAAATTTAATAAGTATTTAATCTCTTCAGTTAGTTAGCAATCAAATACTTTAACAGTGATCTAAAGAGACTCCATTAAACCAATATTTAGCTTTTAGCATCACTTATATTTTAAAGCTTCGATAGAGATACTAAAAACCAAGCCGTTAAACCTTTCTGACGACTTAAGTGTAATAATGTGTGAGTATACATTCTTGCTTAATTGATGTTTTTTTCGATAGGTTTGGCAAATATTTTCCTGTGAATCGTATTAGATTTATAATATATATAAACATTGATAACAAACGCTGCCCGTTCCAATAAAATCAACTGCGTCACAGAGCGAAGCGAAGGAAATCAAATATTTGCTAAGCATTTCTCGTTTGGAGTCCAATTAACATTGGTTAGCATTCAATTGCCCGGCCAGATGTATCATATTCCGATATCTATATGTATGTATTATTTATATATATAATGTATATGTGGTGTGTATGTTGTGGTCTTTTATAGTGAGTACAACTCGTACCTGGGATCAAAGGCATTGCTCAGCAACAAGTCGTAGACAGCGCGCATTTCGATAAATTTTTGCTTTTCTCCTGTACAATAGATCTATATTTTTGATTTTATTGATATCAATTGCTTAATTTATTACGAGGTTTTTCTATCTCTTTCTATTGTTAATTGTTAGCACATTTATTTAAGTGATTTTAGAGTCTAGAAAAAACGATGCAATCTTTGATATTTTAGACACCGATTCGCTTTTACATATCAAAAGTCGGAAAAAATTTAATTTTTAATACATTTACTTTAAAATCAACTAATTTTACTTATGTTTGTGTAGTATTTTTTATCAGCTTGTAATTAAACAAGCACTTTACATCAATTTTAGAATATCCTCTTCAATTTAAAATGTTTACACTTTATTATTTCCTCTGTAATTCTATTGAAATAACAAATTATTATGTAATTATTCTATAAACAAATAAAAAACAATAAACGTTTAACATTTTCTCCATCTATCTTGGAATTTCTCGACTGGAATTAATTTGTTTCTATTTATATTATTTTTCTGCATTAAATCTTTGAGACTACACTTAATTTATTTATACTTTATATTTTTTTAGTATTTGTTTTTCTCTTGTTTTGTTTTATTTGTTTTTCTTCGCCTTTTGGTTTGTAATTTATGTGCATTTTATTTATAGTTTTGTTGTTATTCAGACGTTTTAGCGAGGAGCGGCTTTATGATTCTGTTTTCCCCCGGTTCATAAAAATCTTACACCAGACTTACACCAGAAAACAGAGATAAGAGCGAGATCACATGGCGTATACTCAATCTCGCCAAACTATAATAATTCTTATCAATTTGCCAGAACAAAAGGAGAAAACTGTTCACTTGGGTGATAAGGACAATGCACGTGATTTGTAATCCATATAAGGCAATTATTAATCACAGAATTAAAACAAAATAATAAAAACCGAAATCCACAAAACACCATGAGAATTAAAGTCAGTTCGATTGGGCTTAAACCAATTCGTGGCGATCAGAGCCGGTGAAATGTTGAAGTCCGACTGGAAAAGCCTCGAATAAAAAACTGGCCCTATAGCATAATCAACACAATGCTCGCAGCGGTGATCGGGAAATGCGGTTTCAAATGGACTTTGCACATACCCTGGGTGGGGAAAATATATGGAAAAACCCATGGTTTCTACTTAGTATGGAGGCATTTAAAAATAAATGTTTTTTTCTTAATTTTAACAATTTTAATTTCTATTCAACTAAAATTTACTTTGTTAGTCTTTTTATTTGAAATAGTAACTTACTAAATATTTTATGGTTCTGAATTTTAAGTTTTTAATAGCAACTTTTAATTGTGTATGATATTGTACTCCGATTTTCATAAGGTTTTTTGGCTATATATCAAATTTGATGAAAATCTGTTAAAAACTGAAAAAGTTATAATTTGTTTTCTTAAAATATTCCAATTGTTCCCATGGCAGCTATATATATGTATATATATAGTCCACCGATTCGCCACGCCCCGACTTATATACTAGTAATATTATTTAGAAGACTAACTCCATAGTTTCATTCAAATAGCTTAAATTTGTATCGAAACAAAACTCTCGCACATTTGGCCTATGATTCCCAACTAGTTTTAACATCCCCGGATCGAAGTGACTCCTGCCAGCCAAGTCTCAGATATGTGTTGTGTTACAAAAGTTGCAAGTCATTGTTTATCAGTGTTTAAAGTAAGTAACTGATCATACATACTACTTACTTACTGTTAAAAGTTACTTAATGTTCAAAGAGACTTACGATACTTCCTGGTCTAAGGTAATTACTGATTATAGATATAATCATATTTATATTTCATTTTTTTGCACAATTGATTTAGAGTTAAATGTATTTTATGTATATATTATATTATATTAATTTATGCACTCTTATACACCTATAGCTTAAAATCTACCTATTTTTTACAACCTAAAACACATGAATACCCTTTTGCTTTAGAATACCCTATTTAGGGTATTATAATTTTAGTCAGAAGCTAGAAACGCAGTGAAGGAGTTATTTCCGGCCCTATAAATCATATATATTCTTGATCATCATAAACAGGCGGATCTTTCTAGCAATCTCCGGAAAAAAAACAAATTTCTTATGAAAAAAAAGATAAGGCGTTACATCGTTAAAATTTTTAAAAATTGGCAAAAATTTAAATTTTTTAAAATTTAATACTGCAGATTTATTAACCACATAAAAACTAACACAGGAACGGTTTCTGAATTGAAATTAATGCACGTTTGGCTAAGCTATGGATTTTTAAAACTTTGAAATCCAATACAAAACATTACGTATACGTAATGTCGCTCCAACCAACATAGAATATCACGTATACGGACCATTGTCCTACATACCCAGGATAATCTTCCTTTAAATAGCTTTAAACAATCATACTTTCAGTGATTTATTATGGAACTGGAATATAGTTTTATTTATATAGTTTAACGAGTTTATACTTTTAGTAATTCATTTATCATTTTCTTGTTATAAATATATTTATATTGTGTAAAGCTTTACGTTTCTTAAGAAGTTTCCTAAACAGAAACCTGAAATTATTGGAACTTAACTGACAATTAAATTATAATTATTTATTTAATAAAGCCTATTAATACAACAGCTTTGTTTAGTTAAGTTTGTTAAAATTTTAAGCTTATAAAACTAAGCATAAAACATTGCTCATTTAAAAGGTTAATATATTAAACGTTAGCTTTGTATAAGCTATAAACTCTCTTTGAAAAGCAAAAAAAGAGGTAGCACTCGCCAGCATTGAATTGCATTTCATTTCAAATGCAAGCTAAGCAAAAAATTAATCCAAAGAGAATATATAATATTATTATTATATTATCATTATTATAATCCCTTGTCATTTAGCTTTATCTTTGGGTAGATACAGCGATTGCCCTGTGGCTTCTCAAATATTTTGAACTTTATCTGAAAGTTGTTTGAACTCTGGCAGCAGAGATACAAGATACCAGATACCAAATATCATCCGATCTTGATTAACGCTGAAATGCTAAAGATATCTTCTGCAACGGAGAATCCATTAAATTCTCGCCCTTTCAGACAATGAAAATTTGCAATTATAATTTCGGAAACCCGTCGAGTGTCTCATGAATGAAAGCACCCAGACCTCGCCCGATGCAATAGATACATTTAATTACATCTTCACTCATCTGCTCATATGACAAATGCAAATATGATAATGTTTATATATACTATATACATATACACACTGATAAGACAACGCCCCGACTTTCCTCAAATACAACAGCGGTTGTAAAATGCTTGTCATTGATCGTTCCCCGAGTTCTTTTGTTCTTAACTGACTTTGTTTTTGACTGATTTAGTGCCTTCCTTAATTTATAATGTCTGGGGGTATTTTTTTTGTGCTTTCTCCGTTATAAGTTGACTTCGATTTGCGTAAAGAAATCGGAGCTCATTAACCTGTGCCCTGCTCTTGAATTTCCCTCGAAATATAAATATGTTTCCCTCTGCCAGGCAAATCAAATCCTATAAACAAGAGGCATTTTTCCACTAATTCAAGGCATTCCAATTTGTCTGTGTTTACAGGCAAAGTAAGCAAACTTTAATATATGGTATGTTATAGTTTATAAACAAGTTCATATTGCCACAAGAACTTTTGCAAAATAGTCGCTAAGCGGGAATTATTTATTTAGAAAAGTTGAAGAAGTAACATATTTTCCAAGAAGTTTTAGGGTTTTGCTTGCTTTAAATTACTTGAAATTAAAATGTTTATTTTTTGGTTAATAGTACTTTAATTAAAATTTTTAAAACATTAAATGAATCATTTTGTTCTCAAGCTACTGAAGTGTATAAACTTTAATGGAGAAACTGAGCTGGCGATGATAAAAATGTAATCTTTTTTAACTTCCGTAAAGCAGTTTATCGACTTCCGGTTTGCCTAGTGCCACGTGACGTATGTATATATTTATTTTTTAATATTTATCAGTTCGAAAATAACAACGAGTCATTGACCAGATGTCTGATATTATTTATCTTCCTAGAACAAGGAGATATATATACAGATATATCTCTTTATCGGTTGCATGTGCAGCCCCACCTGACACGGCAGCTAACTAGCAAAAAAAAAAAATAATAATAATAATAACACAAAAAAGACACAATTGAAAAAAAGAGAATAATAAATAAATGTTTGACTAAAATACAAATTAGCTGTCAGTGGTGACGACGCCCACAAGAAAAACACACGGCATTAAGGGAAAACCAAAAGGGGAAAAGCCGGCCAAGAAAAGCTGGCAAAAAGCTAGCAACTATATTAAAATATATATATAAAGATGTATGTATGCTTGTATATTATTTTATTAATGTGGCAATTACCCGGACTGAGCTTGACTTTGAAAACCGAGAAGAGAAAGACAGAAAGAGAGAGAGAGACTTTGATCGAGAATCGAGCGTCAGCAGTGGCCCAGAAACCCAATTGGAGTACAAATCAGCCAAGTGCAGAGATCACACACCAGAACACACTAAATATATATGGAATATATATATATATATACTCAATTTATGCACAGCATATCGAATTTCTGATGACTTGCCGTAAGTTCTTTTCGAGTGAGATGCATTTCTTGATTGTTATCGCTTAATATGCATTTTGTTCTTTTGTTTTTTTTTTTTCAACCACGGAGACCTTTAAATTTTTCTCTTACTTTTAAAAGGGAAATATATATGTATATAATATGTATAGAAAACCCTACACTGGGAAAAGGTGTGCAAGATTTACACAGAATTACCCCTGAAACCGCAACAACAAAGTAATAAATGTATATGATTCGTATGAATTTCCCTATTTGTTTTTTTTTGGCCAATGCCGTCATTCCGTATACTATAGCTATGAATCAGACATATATATACATATATATATATAAAGATATCCAGATATCTGTAAAAACCAGATTGCAGTTGGCCTGGAATCTTCTTAGCCATATCAGATAAGGCCAAAGACTGCAGCTAAATCCCCTTAAAAAAGATATAGATATATACTCTATATAGCTGATAGCCCTGTAAGTAATACATATATGGCAGGGAATTTTTACATTGTGTTGTTTATATAGCTCTGATTGCACATTAGTTGCCAAGGCAGGAATGCCTTTAATTGTTTAGAATTTAGCTGGATTAAATATCCAGTAAATTCACCTGTAAGCTTTTGAGGTTAATTGCTAGATACTATGACACAAACAATAAAGTAACATTTTGTTATCTATACAATCTGTAAACTTATTACAAATTTAAGCTAGGAAGAAAACTCTGCAAGTATTCTTTGAGCTCCCTTTTTCGTATTCCAGAACAATGCACAATTTAATTAAAATTCCTTTGGCAATGCTCCCGACCTCCCTCACCATTAACCAATGTGTGGCAATCTATATAGCACAACAATTTCCTTAATTGCCGCGACAAAAAAAAAGCGTAAAAAATAAGAAAAAAGAGAAAAAAATCATAAAAACTAAAGCAAAAGCGGGGTGGTGGGATCTTGTTGAAAACCGACGCCCACAAAATTCATGGAAAGTGTCTGGCCCACTTTGTCAGGGAGTCAAAGTCGGATATATCATACAGCCAGGGTCAATATAATAGGAATGTATTTCAACTGGCCATATCTGGCCTGCCTTAGATAAAACCAAAACAAATTGATGCGAAACTGGAAATTAATCAACTAATGTAAAGAAGAGACTTTTACAAATGAAATGCTTGTTTATGAGATTTGAATTATATTTGGAAAATATTTTTTGAACATACATATATGGTGCCTAAATAATCGCTTTAGAGTCGTGATAAAGAGAACTTGTAAGGAAATATCAAGGTTCTATTCAGATTGTTGGGCTATCCCATTCGGTTTTCAGGATAGACCTTTATTAGAGCACTGCTCCTTTAAAGTCCTTTTGATGCCTCTTCAAATAGCTTGGCTCAGGGTCCTTATCGTAGGGCTTAAAGTTAAATGAAACAAGATTAAGCCCTATAATGTTTGTATTTGTTGTATTTATAAATAAATAGTAATAATAAAACATACATATTTCTAAGTTTCCTTTTCATAACCTTGTTGTTAAACTTCTCTTTGCACTTGGAATCAAACAAATCTTAAACAAGAAAAACCAAAAATATAAACATTAACTCACCCATTTGTAAGTTCTTTGTTGTGTCAATTTAAATGTTGATGTATTTAATTATTTGGCAACAAGCTAAACAATTAATTTGCAGCCACTTTTAGTTTAACCACCATTGTAGAAAAGTACATTTATAAGATTTAAGTGCTTTACATGAACCAGAAACATTGACGATTCCACCACATGGAAGAAGGCATTATTAATGTATTAATTGATCAGATCCGAGTGCCGCCTTAATTGTGAATGAGATAGGGGAGTGGAATTTATTTGTTGATTGACTGATTCGACTTATGACTACAGTGAAAGCTTCCCCAGAATATACATATATCTTGTTGGTCTTCTTCGCCTTTATTGTATTGTATTCCCTGCCTTTGGTCACGTAGAAAAATCTTTAATAATTTCTTTTGGAAACCATTGTGAAACTGTGTCTTCTATATTCTATTTTCTTTACTCTATAATTTCGTACAGCAGGTGACAAAGCCCTTAAAAAGTATAGAGAAACTTTACAATGCAGAAAAACATATTCAACAGACATTGAATAAGGTGTATGACCGAATTATATTGACTATTTACTTTAAAAATTATTTGAAAAATTATATAAAAACTAAAAAAATATTTAATATTTAATATATATAACTTAACAAATTGCAAAAGGGTATATAAACTTTGCTGGTCCAAATTGTTTATGATATTTGTTTCTCGCTCTGCTGGACTGCGCAAGAAGTGTGTATGTACAAAGAGACTATATATAGAAACTAATGTTGAAAAAAATTGAATTTATTTTTTTTTTGCCTGCTATCAATAAATTTTATTTATCTGTTGATGCTCTTGTTGATTCTTCTCATTTTTGAGCTTTTTGTTTTATTTAAAACAAAAGCATTTCATTTAATTGTTTCGTTGGAAGTGTGGAATTGCTTTGTGTGTGTGTGTTTTTTCCGTATTCATCAGGCTTTTTTTGTAGAGATTGTAAGGGATTTTTCCAAGGTTCCAAATGAAAAAACACATGTTTTTCAAGAAATTTCCCATAGATTGTTACATTAATTTGGCCAAATTTCAAACAGAAAAAAATTTGGAGAAGTCATCCAATCCCACAGTTATTTTAAAGAAGGGTTATTCATGAATTTTTCTTAATGAGTTTTATCACCGTTTTTAAGACTATATTTTCAGTAATTTTGGGTGGTAGCAAAACCTTAATATTGTATTTTTATAATTATAGCAAATGTACTGTACAAAACAATTATTTTTATGGTTGTCTGTATTATTATTTATATGACTGTAACCGTAGAAATATTTAAACTGCATAATGCCTAAAGTAATTTTTACTTTAGGATAGACCATTTAAAGTGTGGAATTGATTAAATACACCAATCGAATTTGTTCTGTACATATACATACACAGAAATAATTTTAGCACAATTTTGGGAACAAATAAATACATACCAGCATTTTTTGCTCAATTATTTTAATAAAACAATGTTGTGCAGTAGAAATACCCTCAAAAAAAATCATTAAAACTACTGAATTTCAGTTTTAAAAACATCCTCAAATTGATTTTCTATAATCTATCTTTATTTTATTTCTCTCTGTGTATATGTTCAAATATGTAGGGGGAAAAACACGTACATATGCACATGAGTTTTCCTCTGCCCCAGTCGCTCCTTTAGCTTTTCCCCATTTGATGCATTTTATTTATAGCCCTAGAAATATTTTAGGGGGGTGGTGAGGGGGCTTTTTTAAAAGGGTTGGGGGGGGGGCTATTGGCGGTAAACATATGTTTTTTGGCATCACCTACACTGAGAAAAAAACTCAAACGTCAGGCTAGAATTAAGTTTATGATCTGATGATAAAACCGATATTGAGAGCTCTCTTAATATTAAATTCTAATTTAAATATGTAATATTTGATGTGATCTAAATAAGTTCTTTTAATGGTAAATTCAGTTTTGGTAACTCTAAGTTTTAAAATATTTTCCTCTCTCTTAAAGCTATCTAATATTTTGAAAATTTGATTTCTTTGGTGTACTCACTCGAAAATGTTTTTATTTTCTTTTTATTTTGGCCTCTTCTGATCTTTGTCTCGTTTTCTTGTCTCACGCACTGCTTCTTCTCTGTTTTTCTCACTTGTTTCAGGTTTGCGATTCTCCTCCGCCTCTAATGCTGCCACTTTATTCACATTTGGGGAGCAACCAAAGAAAACCAAACAAAATAAAAACAAAAAGGCACAGAAAATGTATCTTTTTTTCTGAATTGAAAATTATGCACGCGCTTGTTTCAATTGTTTTTTGTGGAATTTTTTTTTTTATTTATATTTTTAAAATTTTAAATGTGATTTCTTCTTCGTTTTCGGTATGTTTTTGTTATTATTATTATTATTTTATTATTGTTTTGTTATTTGGATTATTTGCGGCTGCTGCTAATGAGATCGTTGGCACAAATAATTGCTGCAAGTTGAATGGACTTCCTTTGCGAGGGGATTCTTCTGGGAATTCTTCTGGGAATTCTTCTGCTTTTCGGGAGAGAGTATACCCCTTCTTCCCGCCGTCTTATCGGTGCTGACTTTGGGTGTATTCGTAGTGCTCCTTCCTGAAATTGGGTTCCTCGCCACGCTCAGAGAAAACCCAACGCCTGTGAACCATTACAACAGATCTTCCAGGCGATCCTGATTCTTCCCTCCTTTGGCAGGATTCGGTTCAGCTTGAAGCAGTCTCTTTCTTCTCTCCAATCCTTCTTTCCGTCCACGATTCGTTCTATCTCGTTCACTGAACTTTGGAACACGACGAAGATATTGCGACGACCGGTCTAAGAGCAGGAACTGCCTTCATATACACATCTCGCGTATATAGAATTCAATTTTTGTTATTTTCTGTCTTATGTCTTGTGTGTTTTTCCGCCTTCGGTGCCTCTGTCTGTCGGTCTGTGCCTCGTATTGCCGTTTCGTACTTTCTGCGGACTGAATATCGAACCAGTGACGATGAGTGCTGAGAAACAACTGTGAGATCGCAGATTGCGGATCGTGGATTGTGGATTGTGGATTGCCGCTGCCAGCTGCCAGAGCTTCTGCTTCATCTCTCTCGCTCTCTCTGCCTTGGGGCCTCCCCCCCTTTGTGGGGAAGATGCTCTGTGAGTTGCACGCTCTCCATTCTGCGGTCTCCATACTCCGGTCTCTCCGGTACTCTCCACACTCCGCACAAGAAATTAGTGATGACGCCAAGAGATGCTGGTGATCACTGTGAAGAGATTCACTGTCTGCAATACCAATTCTTTTCTCCAGGCAGAGGAAGTCAAAGGCAAGTCACAACAAGTGAGTAGGAACATGTTGGTTAGGAACATGTTGTGCAACATATGTACCTTTGTGTTGGCAACACATGTTGCACAGCCACTTTATTGTTGAACAACTTTCCAGATTATTGAATAATTATTTTAAATTTTTATTACATATTCATACATATTCAATATATTTATATGATTTATTTATTTTGTACTTATTTTAATTATTTCTATTTTCTAGTATACATACGTACGCATTATTTCCTACTCAAAATATAGTTTGTACTTGAGTTGGTGATTATTCTTCACTTTAAAAATTATTGGGAATATATTAAAAAAAATATATATTATATATAAATAAGTTTGAAAGTGATTGTAAGAAAATATTTAATTATTTCTATTTTTAGTATACATACTCAAAAAATATATTTTGTATTTGAGTTGGTGATTAGTCTTCACTTTAAAAAATATTGGGAATATATAAAAAATATATATAAAAAAATATATAATATATAAATAAGATTTAAAAGTGATTGTAAGGAAATATTCTGATTATATTCAATGATTATTGTCACTGTGATTCTGAAGTCTTCACAAAAGCACAGAAATCACAGTGAACCAGTCACAATCACTGGGGACAACAGCTTCCCTATCTACATCTGCTCCACACAACTATTATTATTGCTTTGCCGCTCTCGCTTTGGGGGCTCTCTTTTGTGCACACAGTAGGTCAGCAATGATTAGCCTATGTGAGAATCGTGATGCCAATGAAGCCTTTGTGACTCTTAGCTTTTTTTCTCCCTCTCTCTATCTCTCGCTCTACTGCCACACTGTCTCGCTCGCTCCCAGCCGTCTGCTGATAAGAGATGCCTTTATCTGATTGCCAATGTGACACATTGAGGCGACGATGGGCCAACGCTTGTTATTGTTGGTGCTTTACGATCTGCACACGCACACACAAAAGCTATATATACTGATAAGAAGAGGTGTCTTTGGTCTTCTATCTTCTGGCTTCTTATCTTGCGACTCCTTTATCAGCCACACATTGTGTGTGGGATAAGTGATAAAATTTTGCACTTACCGGTATTTATTTGTGGCTTTTTTCGAATAGTTTACTCGCCGAAATGTTCATAAAGCTTAGTATAAGTATATTTTTGGGATTAAGGTATATCATCTAAGCGGTGATTTTTTTATGAATCCCAGGAAGAGCATGTAAATCCTTTAAAGATTTCAATAGAAATAAGCAGCAGTGCACTCAAAGTTTTAGGAGGTAAAATTTTGGAGAATCGTATATGTGATTAGATTTCTGATATAGCTATAAGTTTTATGTAGAAAAATTAAATAATCTAATTATTTTGTTAAAGGAATACTGTAGCTTACCTTTTCCGTTATCAGCGAAATACATTTTTGAAAATCTGTCAAACTGGGAACAATAAAACCCGATTGCGTCATCCAAATATTATTTTCTATGGTATTAAGCTCGTGATCTGTGGAATTAAAATAAATGTGGGTCAATGGATTATCACTGCCCCGAAGTGAGATGCCAAATAGGCAATTACCCTGGGATACCCAGGGGGGGTATGTGATCATAGATCGTAGAGAGAGATAGATATAGGCATTAAGAGAGAGAAGACAGGATGATTTGCTGTACCGTTACAAACAGATACATGAAGTTCGATGAACACATGAACCAGTGAGTGCAATGACTCGTAGAAATAGATCCAATCGGAACTCATTTCCAGGTAAAACACAGGCAGAGTGAAAGAGTGAGACAAGAGACAGCTCCATTTAAGGTTTTACAGCAAAAACGTGATCAGCATGGTCCCCTTTTGACCCCCTCCGTGGACGCCCTGTAACCACATCCCCTTGAAAGCAGAGTCGGAAAAACTTGTGCAAAATGCTGGTCACGTCCCAAGCCTCTGTATCTGTATCTGTATCTATAGCTGTAGCTGTATCTGAAGCTGCCTCTCGGCATCTGCCGCTGCCCGTTGTATCTGTATCTAACCCCAAAGCCCTGCGAAAGCCAATTAGATAAGTCTTGGCCATATTCCGGGCGACAAATTGATAACAGAGACACCGACCGCTAAACTTTACTGCCGCTCTGCGGGACGGGAAGTCGCTTGAGCTTAGGCCGGCTTATCGCAGCCTCGTTGGTAAAAAATAATACACAACAACAACAAAAAATACTCTATATTCGTAAGGTAAACAACAGTCAGTCTGGTTATCGCAAAGCGTGGGGGAGGGAGGAAGGTCTGGGGGGTCTGGGAGTGGTAATATGTATAATATAGTATTACTAACCGGAATGCAGGATTCCGGGAGAATTTTGAAGAAATACTAATTTGGTTAATAAATACAAAATAAATAATTATGTTACGTTTCGGTGTATAAGTCTGTATCTGAGTATTGGTTATTTCAGTAGGGAAAAACTAAACTTAGTTATAATAAAAAATTGGCATATAAAAAAAGGAAAAGAATTAAAGCCTAATCATTTTTTTTTCCTTTAATTTACATTATTTTTTTTGGGACACTCAAAGTTTAAAAATCGCATAACTTTGTCAAAAATCCATTAATTTGAATTTGGAAACCGTTACTGTTTCGCGCTTCACAAATCTGCATACTCGGTTTAATTTGTTCCTGTGTTAGTTTTTTGAAGGCAAATAATTTTTGTTTGCTATTTTTTTTTTTAAATCGATTTTTTTACATCATATTTTTAGGGACAACCACAGCTTAAAAATCGCATAACTTTGTCAAAAATGCCTTAATTTCAATTCGGAAAGCGTTCCTGAGTTAGTTTTTTGGCGCTTAACAATTCTGCATACTAAATTTTCCATTTAAAGATATCCAAATTTTTTTTTTTTATTTTTGCACATTTTAACCCATTAAACTTTTTTGAAAAAATTTTAAAGGCTTGTTTTGCTTCCTGAGATGGCTAGAACGCTCCGCCTGTTAATGCTGATCAAGAATATATATGATTTATAGGGTCGGAAATGGCTCCTTCACTGTTAAAAATTATATTTTCCTCAGCGAGATTCCTAAAATCGATATTTTTATTTGATAATTTTTTTGTAAAGGATTTTTGTATATCATATTTTTTGGGACAACCAAATTTTAAAAATCGCATAACTTTGCCAAAAATGCCTTAATTTCAATGGAAATGGAATCTTTTGATATTCCGCCGGCAGAGACATATAATGTTCATTTGCTGCTAAGCACACCGAACGTCCGTCTCTCAGTTTTGAAGCTATGTGAATAAAGCTTTGAAGTTAGTCGGGATGGATCGAATGACTATATAATATAGTTGCCATAGGAACGATCGGATAATAATTAGTAAACAAATTTAAAACTTTTCCAGTTTCATCTTATTTGATATAAAGCCATTAAGTATGATTTTATAATTTCGGTATTAGTTTTATTAAAATCGGCCGACTATATTATACAGCTGCCATAGAAACGATCGTTAAATATAGAAGTAAATGCAAAACTGTGCCTCTTTTACTCCATCTGGCTCCCTCTCCCTCTCTCTATCCATCCCTCCCTCGTACTCGCTCACTCCCCCTCACTCACTCTCTCTCTCTCTCTCTCTCTCTCTCTCTCTCTCTCTCTCTCTCTCTCTCTCTCTCTTCCTCTCTAACATTTTCGGTGTGTCCATCTCCCTCTCTGTGCATCTCTAGAGATACGCCTTTCGCTGCATCTGCCTCTGCCTAGCTCTGGAGTTCTCTATTTCTCTCCCGCTCTCAGTTTCTCTGTGCTCTTGCCTCGCAGCCTATAAATACCGGGCTCTGCCGCCTTGCGGCCCTTAGTCTGTTCGTGGCGTCTCCAGTGTTTACATCTCGAGTGAAAGTGAAAGGCCTCCCCATCGACTCCAAAAATATGACGTGGCCAATTCGCATCATCTGGATAAACAGGAAGTGCTTATTTTGATGACACCATGACAAGCCTAATTGGAGGTGCTCCTGGAGCTGCCCTGGAGGTGCTCCTAGCTGTTTCTGGACCTGCTCCTGGAGCTGCTTCTGGAGCTGCTTCTGGACCTGCTCCTGGAGCTGCTTCTGGACCTGCTCCTAGCTGCTTCTGGACCTGCTCCTAGCTGCACCTAGCTGATCCTGGAGCTGCTCCTGGAGCTGCCCTGGAGCTGCTCCTAGCTGTTTCTGGACCTGCTCCTGGAGCTGCTCCTGGAGCTGCTCCTGGAGCTGCCCTGGAGCTGCTCCTAGCTGTTTCTGGACCTGCTCCTGGAGCTGCTTCTGGACCTGCTCCTGGAGCTGCTTCTGGAGCTGCTCCTGGAGCTGCTTCTGGACCTGATTCTGGAGCTGCCCTGGAGCTGCTCCTAGCTGCTCCTGGAGCTGCTCCTAGCAGCTTCTTGACCTGCTCCTGGCGCTGCCCTGGAGCTGCTCCTAGCTGCTCCTGGAGCTGCTCCTAGCTGCTTCTGGAACTGCTCCTGGAGCTGCCCTGGAGCTGCTCCTAGGTGCTCCTGGAGCTGCTCCTAGCTACTTCTGACCCTGCTCCTGGAGCTGCTTCTGGACCTGCTCCTGGAGCTGCTCCTAGCTGCTTCTCGACCTGTTTCTGGACCTGCTCCTGGAGCTGCTTCTGGACATGCTCCTAGCTGCTTCTGGACCTGCTTCTGGAGCTGTTTCTGGACCTGCTCCTAGCTGCTTCTGGACCTGCTCCTGGAGCTGCCCTGGAGCTGCTCCTAGCTGCTCCTGGACCTGCTCCTAGCTGCTTCTGGACCTGCTCCTGGAGCTGCCCTGGAGCTGCTCCTAGCTGCTTTTGGACCTGCTCCTGGAGCTGCTCCTACCTGCTTCTGGACCTGCTCCTAGCTGCTTCTGGACCTGCTCCTGGAGCTGCTCCTACCTGCTTCTGGACCTGCTCCTAGCTGCTTCTGGACCTGCTCCTAGCTGCTTCTGGACCTGCTTCTGGACATGCTCCTGGAGCTGCTTCTGGACCTGCTCCTGGAGCTGCTTCTGGACCTGCCCCTGGAGCTGCCCTGGAGCTGCTCCTAGCTGCTTCTGGACCTGCTCCTGGAGCTGCTTCTGGACCTGCTCCTGGAGCTGCTTCTGGACCTGCATCTGGACCTGCTCCAGGAGCTGCCCTGGAGCTGCTCCTAGCTGCTTCTCGACCTGCTCCTGGAGCTGCTCCTGGAGCTGCCCTGTCGCTACTCCTAGCTGCTTCTGGACCTGCTCCTGGAGCTGCTTCTGGACGTGCTCCTGGAGCTGCTCCTGAAGCTGCCCTGTCGCTACTCCTAGCTGCTTCTGGACCTGCTCCTGGAGCTGCTCCTGGAGCTGCTTCTGGACCTGCTCCTAGCTGCTTCTGGACCGGCTCCTGGAGCTGCTTCTGGACCTGCTCCTGGAGGTGCTTCTGGACCTGCTCCTGGAGCTGCTCCTAGCTGCTTCTGAACCTGCTCCTGGAACTGCTCCTGGAGCTGCCCTGGAGCTACTCCTAGCTGCTTCTGGACCTGCTTCTGGAGCTGCTCCTGGAGCTGCTCCTAGCTGCTTCTGGACCTGCTTCTGGACCTGCTCCTAGCTGCTCCTAGCTGCTTCTCGACCTGTTTCTGGACCTGCTCCTGGAGCTGCTTCTGGACCTGCTCCTGGAGCTGCTCTGGACCTGCTCCTGGAGCTGCTTCTGGACCTGCTCCTGGAGCTGCTTCTGGACCTGCTCCTGGAGCTGCTTCTGGACCTGCTCGTGGAGCTGCTCCTAGCTGCTCCTAGCTGCTTCTGGACCTGCTTCTGGACCTGCTCCTGGAGCTGCTCCTAGCTGCTTCTGGACCTGCTCCTGGAGCTGCTTCTGGACCTGCTCCTGGAGCTGCTTCTGGACCTGCTCCTGGAGCTGCTTCTGGACCTGCATCTGGACCTGCTCCAGGAGTTGCCCTGGAGCTGCTCCTAGCTGCTTCTCGACCTGCTCCTAGCTGCTTCTGGAGCTGCCCTGGAGCTGCTCCTAGCTGCTCCTAGCTGCTTCTGGCCCTGCTCCTGGAGCTGCTTCTGGACGTGCTCCTGCAGCTGCTTCTGGAGCTGCCCTGGAGCTGCTCCTAGCTGCTTCTGGACCTGCTCCAGGAGCTGCTTCTGGACCTGCTCCTGGAGCTGCTCCTAGCTGCTCCTAGCTGCTTCTGGACCTGCTCCTGGAGCTGCTTCTGGACCTGCTCCTGGAGCTGCTCTGGACCTGCTCCTGGAGCTGCTTCTGGACCTGCTCCTGGAGCTGCTCCTGGAGCTGCCCTGGAGCTGCTCCTAGCTGCTTCTGGACCTGCTCCTGGAGCTGCCCTGGAGCTGCTCCTAGCTGCTTCTGGACCTGCTTCTGGAGCTGCTTCTGGACCTGCTCCTTGAGCTGTTCTGGACCTGCTCCTGGAGCTGCTTCTGGACCTCCTCCTGGAGCTGCTCCTAGCTGCTTCTGAACCTGCTCCTGGAACTGCTCCTGGAGCTGCTTCTGGACCTGCCCCTGAAGCTGCTCCTGGAGGTGCCCTGGAGCTGCTCCTAGCTGCTTCTGGACCTGCTCCTGGAGCTGCTTATGGACCTGCTCCTGGAGCTGCTCCTAGCTGCTCCTAGCTGCTTCTGGACCTGCTCCTGGAGCTGCTTCTGGACCTGCTAATGTAGCTGCTCCTAGCTGCTCCTAGCTGCTTCTGGACCTGCTCCTGGAGCTGCCCTGGAGCTGCTCCTGGAGCTGCTCCTAGCTGCTCCTAGCTGCTTCTGGACCTGCTCCTGGAGCTGCTCTGGACCTGCTCCTGGAGCTGCTTCTGGACCTGCTCCTGGAGCTGCTCCTAGCTGCTCCTAGCTGCTTCTGGACCTGCTCCTGGAGCTGCTTCTGGACCTGCTCTTGGAGCTGCCCTAGAGCTGCTCCTAGCTGCTTCTGGACCTGCTCCTGGAGCTGCCCTGGAGCTGCTCCTAGCTGCTTCTGGAGCTGCTTCTGGAGCTGCTTCGGGACCTGCTCCTGGAGCTGCTTCTGGACCTGCTCCTGGAGCTGCTCCTAGCTGCTTCTGGACCTGCTCCTGGAGCTGTTTCTGGACCTGCTCCTGGAGCTGCTTCTGGACCTGCTCCTAGAGCTGCCCTGGAGCTGCCCTGGAGCTGCTCCTAGCTGCTCCTAGCTGCTTCTGGACCTGCTCCTGGAGCTGCTTCTGGACCTGCTCCTGGAGCTGCTCTGGACCTGCTCCTGGAGCTGCTCCTGGAGCTGCCCTGGAGCTGCTCCTAGCTGCTTCTGGACCTACTCCTAGCTGCTTCTCGACCAGCTCCTGGAGCTGCTCCTAGCTGCTTCTGGACCTGCTCCTAGCTGCTTCTGGACCTGCTCCTGGAGCTGCCCTGGAGCTGCTCCTAGCTGCTTCTGGACCTGCTCCCGGAGCTGCTTCTGGACCTGCTCCTGGAGCTGCTCTGGACCTGCTCCTGGAGCTGCTTCTGGACTTGCTCCTGGAGCTGCTCCTAGCTGCTTCTGGACCTGCTCCTGGAGCTGCTTCTGGACCTGCTGCTGGAGCTGCTTCTGGACCTGCTCCTGGAGCTGCTCCTAGCTGCTCCTAGCTGCTCCTAGCTGCTTCTGGACCTGCTCCTGGAGCTGCCCTGGAGCTGCTCCTAGCTGCTTCTGGACCTGCTCCTGGAGCTGCTTCTGGACCTGCTCCTGGAGCTGCTCCTAGAGCTGCCCTGGAGCTGCCCTGGAGCTGCTCCTAGCTGCTCCTGGAGCTGCTCCTAGCTGCTCCTAGCTGCTTCTGGCCCTGCTCCTGGAGCTGCTTCTGGACCTGCTCCTGGAGCTGCTTCTGGACCTGCTCCTGGAGCTGCTCTGGACCTGCTCCTGGAGCTGCTCCTAGCTGCTTCTGGACCTGCTCCTAGCTGCTTCTGGACCTGCTCCTAGCTGCTTCTCGACCAGCTCCTGGAGCTGCTCCTAGCTGCTTCTGGACCTGCTCCTAGCTGCTTCTGGACCTGCTCCTAGCTGCTTCTGGACCTGCTCCTAGCTGCTTCTGGACCTGCTCCTGGAGCTGCTCCTGGAGCTGCTCCTGGAGCTGCTCCTAGCTGCTCCTAGCTGCTCCTAGCTGCTCCTAGCTGCTCCTAGCTGCTCCTAGCTGCTTCTGGCCCTGCTCCTGGAGCTGCTTCTGGACCTGCTCCTGGAGCTGCTTCTGGACCTGCTCCTAGAGCTGCCCTGGAGCTGCCCTGGAGCTGCTCCTAGCTGCTCCTGGAGCTGCTCCTAGCTGTTCCTAGCTGCTTCTGGCCCTGCTCCTGGAGCTGCTTCTGGACCTGCTCCTGGACCTGGACCTGCTCCTAGCTGCTTCTGGACCTGCTCCTAGCTGCTTCTGGACCTGCTCCTAGCTGCTTCTGGACCTGCTCCTAGCTGCTTCTGGACCTGCTCCTAGCTGCTTCTGGACCTGCTCCTAGCTGCTTCTGGACCTGCTCCTGGAGCTGCTCCTGGAGCTGCCCTGGAGCTGCTCCTAGCTGCTTTTGGACCTGCTCCTGGAGCTGCTCCTAGCTGCTTCTGGACCTGCTCCTGGAGCTGCTCCTAGCTGTTTCTCGACCTGTTTCTGGACCCGCTCCTGGAGCTGCTTCTGGACCTGCTCCTGGAGCTGCTTCTGGACCTGCTCCTGGAGCTGCTCCTAGCTGCTTCTGAACCTGCTCCTGGAGCTGCTTCTGGCCCTGCCCCTGGAGCTGCTCCAAGCTGCTTCTGGAGCTGCTTCTCGACCTGCTCCTAGCTGCTTCTCGACCAGCTCCTGGAGCTGCTCCTAGCTGCTTCTGGACCTGCTCCTAGCTGCTTCTGGACCTGCTCCTAGCTGCTTCTGGACCTGCTCCTGGAGCTGCTCCTGGAGCTGCCCTGGAGCTGCTCCTAGCTGCTTTTGGACCTGCTCCTGGAGCTGCTCCTAGCTGCTTCTGGACCTGCTCCTGGAGCTGCTCCTAACTGCTTCTCGACCTGTTTCTGGACCTGCTCCTGGAGCTGCTTCTGGACCTGCTCCTAGCTGCTTCTGGACCTGCTTCTGGAGCTGTTTCTGGAGCTGCTCCTAGCTGCTTCTGGACCTGCTTCTGGACATGCTCCTGGAGCTGCTTCTGGACCTGCCCCTGGAGCTGCCCTGGAGCTGCCCTGGAGCTGCCCTGGAGCTGCTCCTAGCTGCTTCTGGACCTGCTCCTGGAGCTGCTTCTGGACCTGCTCCTGGAGCTGCTTCTGGACCTGCATCTGGACCTGCTCCAGGAGCTGCCCTGGAGCTACTCCTAGCTGCTTCTGGACCTGCTCCTAGCTGCTTCTGGACCTGCTTCTGGAGCTGTTTCTGGAGCTGCTCCTAGCTGCTTCTGGACCTGCTTCTGGACATGCTCCTGGAGCTGCTTCTGGACCTGCCCCTGGAGCTGCCCTGGAGCTGCCCTGGAGCTGCCCTGGAGCTGCTCCTAGCTGCTTCTGGACCTGCTCCTGGAGCTGCTTCTGGACCTGCTCCTGGAGCTGCTTCTGGACCTGCATCTGGACCTGCTCCAGGAGCTGCCCTGGAGCTACTCCTAGCTGCTTCTCGACCTGCTCCTAGCTGCTTCTGGACCTGCTCCTGGAGCTGCTCCTGGAGCTGCCCTGGAGCTACTCCTAGCTGCTTCTGGACCTGCTTCTGGAGCTGCTTCTGGACCTGCTCCTGGAGCTGGTCTGGACCTGCTCCTGGAGCTGCTTCTGGAACTGCTCCTGGAGCTGCTTCTGGAGCTGCTTCTGTACCTGCTCCTGGAGCTGCCTCTGTACCTGCTCCTGGAGCTGCTTCTGGACCTGCTCCTGTAACTGCTCCTAGCAGCTCCTAGCTGCTTCTGAACCTGCTCCTGGAGCTGCTCCTACCTGCTCCTGGAGCTGCTCCTAGCTGCTTCTGGACCTGCTCCTGGAGCTGCTCCTGGAGCTGCCCTGGAGCTGCTCCTAGCTGCTTCTGGACCTGCTCCTGGAGCTGCTCCTAGCTGCTTCTGGACCTGCTCCTGGAGCTGCTCCTAACTGCTTCTCGACCTGTTTCTGGACCTGCTCCTGGAGCTGCTTCTGGACCTGCTCCTAGCTGCTTCTGGACCTGCTTCTGGAGCTGTTTCTGGAGCTGCTCCTAGCTGCTTCTGGACCTGCTTCTGGACATGCTCCTGGAGCTGCTTCTGGACCTGCCCCTGGAGCTGCCCTGGAGCTGCCCTGGAGCTGCCCTGGAGCTGCTCCTAGCTGCTTCTGGACCTGCTCCTGGAGCTGCTTCTGGACCTGCTCCTGGAGCTGCTTCTGGACCTGCATCTGGACCTGCTCCAGGAGCTGCCCTGGAGCTACTCCTAGCTGCTTCTGGACCTGCTCCTAGCTGCTTCTGGACCTGCTTCTGGAGCTGTTTCTGGAGCTGCTCCTAGCTGCTTCTGGACCTGCTTCTGGACATGCTCCTGGAGCTGCTTCTGGACCTGCCCCTGGAGCTGCCCTGGAGCTGCCCTGGAGCTGCCCTGGACCTGCTCCTAGCTGCTTCTGGACCTGCTCCTGGAGCTGCTTCTGGACCTGCTCCTAGAGCTGCTTCTGGACCTGCTCCTGGAGCTGCTTCTGGACCTGCTCCTGGAGCTGCTCCTGGAGCTGCCCTGGAGCTACTCCTAGCTGCTTCTGGACCTGCTTCTGGAGCTGCTCCTGGAGCTGCTTCTGGACCTGCTCCTGGAGCTGGTCTGGACCTGCTCCTGGAGCTGCTTCTGGACCTGCTCCTGGAGCTGCTCCTGGAGCTGCTTCTGTACCTGCTCCTGGAGCTGCCTCTGGACCTGCTCCTGGAACTGCTCCTAGCTGCTCCTAGCTGCTTCTGAACCTGCTCCTGGAGCTGCCCTGGAGCTGCTCCTAGCTGCTCCTGGAGCTGCTCCTACCTGCTCCTGGAGCTGCTCCTAGCTGCTTCTGGACCTGCTCCTAGCTGCTTCTGGACCTGCTCCTAGCTCCTGGAGCTGCTCTTAGCTGCTTCTGGACCTGCTCCTGGAGCTGCTCCTGGAGCTGCCCTGGAGCTGCTCCTAGCTGCTTCTGAACCTGCTCCTGGAGCTGCTTCTGGCCCTGCCCCTGGAGCTGCTCCAAGCTGCTTCTGGAGCTGCTTCTCGACCTGCTCCTAGCTGCTTCTCGACCAGCTCCTGGAGCTGCTCCTAGCTGCTTCTTGACCTGCTCCTAGCTGCTTCTGGACCTGCTCCTAGCTGCTTCTGGACCTGCTCCTGGAGCTGCTCCTGGAGCTGCCCTGGAGCTGCTCCTAGCTGCTTTTGGACCTGCTCCTGGAGCTGCTCCTAGCTGCTTCTGGACCTGCTCCTGGAGCTGCTCCTAACTGTTTCTCGACCTGTTTCTGGACCTGCTCCTGGAGCTGCTTCTGGACCTGCTCCTGGAGCTGCTTCTGGACCTGCTCCTGGAGCTGCTCCTAGCTGCTTCTGAACCTGCTCCTGGAGCTGCTTCTGGCCCTGCCCCTGGAGCTGCTCCAAGCTGCTTCTGGAGCTGCTTCTCGACCTGCTCCTAGCTGCTTCTCGACCAGCTCCTGGAGCTGCTCCTAGCTGCTTCTTGACCTGCTCCTAGCTGCTTCTGGACCTGCTCCTAGCTGCTTCTGGACCTGCTCCTGGAGCTGCTCCTGGAGCTGCCCTGGAGCTGCTCCTAGCTGCTTTTGGACCTGCTCCTGGAGCTGCTCCTAGCTGCTTCTGGACCTGCTCCTGGAGCTGCTCCTAACTGCTTCTCGACCTGTTTCTGGACCTGCTCCTGGAGCTGGTCTGGACCTGCTCCTGGAGCTGCTTCTGGACCTGCTCCTGGAGCTGCTCCTGGAGCTGCTTCTGTACCTGCTCCTGGAGCTGCTTCTGGACCTGCTCCTGGAACTGCTCCTAGCTGCTCCTAGCTGCTTCTGAACCTGCTCCTGGAGCTGCCCTGGAGCTGCTCCTAGCTGCTCCTGGAGCTGCTCCTACCTGCTCCTGGAGCTGCTCCTAGCTGCTTCTGGACCTGCTCCTGCAGCTGCTTCTGGACCTGCTCCTAGAGCTGCCCTGGAGCTGCCCTGGAGCTGCTCCTAGCTGCTAATAGCTGCTTCTGGACCTGCTCCTGGAGCTGCCCTGGAGCTGCTCCTAGCTGCTCCTGGAGCTGCTCCTAGCTGCTCCTGGAGCTGCTCCTAGCTGCTCCTGGAGCTGCTCCTAGCTGCTCCTGGAGCTGCTCCTAGCTGCTTCTGGCCCTGCTCCTGGAGCTGCTCCTGGACCTGCTCCTGGAGCTGCTTCTGGACCTGCTCCTAGAGCTGCCCTGAAGCTGCCCTGGAGCTGCCCTGGAGCTGCTCCTAGCTGCTCCTAGCTGCTTCTGGACCTGCTCCTAGCTGCTTCTCGACCAGCTCCTGGAGCCGCTCCTAGCTGTTTCTGGACCTGCTCCTGAAGCTGCTTCTGGACCTGCTTCTGGACCTGCTCCTGGAGCTGCTTTTGGACCTGCTCCTGGAGCTGCTCCTGGAGCTGCCCTGGAGCTGCTCCTAGCTGCTTCTGGACCTGCTCCTGGACCTGCTCCTGGAGCTGCTTCTGGACCTGCTCCTGGAGCTGCCCTGGAGCTGCTCCTAGCTGCTCCTGCAGCTGCTCCTAGCTGCTTCTCGACCAGCTCCTGGAGCCGCTCCTAGCTGTTTCTGGACCTGCTCCTGGAGCTGCTTCTGGACCTGTTCCTAGAGCTGCCCTGGAGCTGCCCTGGAGCTGCCCTGGAGCTGCTCCTAGCTGCTCCTAGCTGCTTCTGGACCTGCTCCTGGTGCTGCTTCTGGACCTGCTCCTGGAGCTGCTCCTAGCTGCCCCTAGCTGCTTCTGGACCTGCTCCTGGAGCTGCTTCTGGACCTGCTCCTGGAGCTGCCCTGGAGCTGCTCCTAGCTGCTTCTCGACCTGCTCCTAGCTGCTTCTCGACCAGCTCCTGGAGCCGCTCCTAGCTGTTTCTGGACCTGCTCCTGAAGCTGCTTCTGGACCTGCTTCTGGACCTGCTCCTGGAGCTGCTTTTGGACCTGCTCCTGGAGCTGCCCTGGAGCTGCCCTGGAGCTGCCCTGGAGCTGCCCTGGAGCTGCTCCTAGCTGCTAATAGCTGCTTCTGGACCTGCTCCTGGAGCTGCCCTGGAGCTGCTCCTAGCTGCTCCTGGAGCTGCTCCTAGCTGCTCCTGGAGCTGCTCCTAGCTGCTTCTGGCCCTGCTCCTGGAGCTGCTCCTGGACCTGCTCCTGGAGCTGCTTCTGGACCTGCTCCTAGAGCTGCCCTGGAGCTGCCCTGGAGCTGCCCTGGAGCTGCTCCTAGCTGCTCCTAGCTGCTTCTGGACCTGCTCCTGGTGCTGCTTCTGGACCTGCTCCTGGAGCTGCTCCTAGCTGCTCCTAGCTGCTTCTGGACCTGCTCCTGGAGCTGCTTCTGGACCTGCTCCTGGAGCTGCCCTGGAGCTGCTCCTAGCTGCTTCTCGACCTGCTCCTAGCTGCTTCTCGACCAGCTCCTGGAGCCGCTCCTAGCTGTTTCTGGACCTGCTCCTGAAGCTGCTTCTGGACCTGCTTCTGGACCTGCTCCTGGAGCTGCTTTTGGACCTGCTCCTGGAGCTGCTCCTGGAGCTGCCCTGGAGCTGCTCCTAGCTGCTTCTGGACATGCTCCTGGACCTGCTCCTGGAGCTGCTTCTGGACCTGCTCCTGGAGCTGCCCTGGAGCTGCTCCTAGCTGCTCCTGCAGCTGCTTCTGGACCTGCTCCTGGAGCTGCTTCTGGACCTGCTCCTGGAGCTGCTCCTAGCTGCTTCTGGACCTGCTCCTGGAGCTGCTCCTAGCTGCTTCTGGACCTGTTTCTGGACCTGCTCCTGGAGCTGCTCCTGGAGCTGCCCTGGAGCTGCTCCTAGCTGCTTCTGGACCTGCTCCTGGAGCTGCTCCTAGCTGCTTCTGGACCTGTTTCTGGACCTGCTCCTGGAGCTGCTCCTGGAGCTGCTTCTGGACCTGCTCCTAGCTGCTTCTGGACCTGCTCCTGGAGCTGCTCCTGGAGCTGCCCTGGAGCTGCTCCTAGCTGCTTCTGGACCTGCTCCTGCAGCTGCTTCTGGACCTGCTCCTAGAGCTGCCCTGGAGCTGCCCTGGAGCTGCTCCTAGCTGCTAATAGCTGCTTCTGGACCTGCTCCTGGAGCTGCCCTGGAGCTGCTCCTAGCTGCTCCTGGAGCTGCTCCTAGCTGCTTCTGGACCTGCTCTTGGAGCTGCTCTGGACCTGCTCCTGGAACTGCTTCTGTACCTGCTCCTGGAGCTGCTTCTGGACCTGCTCCTGCAGCTGCTTCTGGACCTGCTCCTAGAGCTGCCCTGGAGCTGCCCTGGAGCTGCCCTGGAGCTGCCCTGGAGCTGCTCCTAGCTGCTAATAGCTGCTTCTGGACCTGCTCCTGGAGCTGCCCTGGAGCTGCTCCTAGCTGCTTCTGAACCTGCTCCTGGAGCTGCCCTGAAGCTGCTCCTAGCTGCTCCTGGAGCTGCTCCTAGCTGCTCCTGGAGCTGCTCCCAGCTGCTCCTAGCTGCTTCTGACCCTGCTCCTGGAGCTGCTTCTGGACCTGCTCCTGCAGCTGCTTCTGGACCTGCTCCTAGAGCTGCCCTGGAGCTGCCCTGGAGCTGCTCCTAGCTGCTAATAGCTGCTTCTGGACCTGCTCCTGGAGCTGCCCTGGAGCTGCTCCTAGCTGCTCCTGGAGCTGCTTCTGGCCCTGCTCCTGGAGCTGCTTCTGGACCTGCTCCAGGAGCTGCTTCTGGACCTGCTCCTAGAGCTGCCCTGGAGCTGCCCTGGAGCTGCCCTGGAGCTGCTCCTAGCTGCTCCTAGCTGCTTCTGACCCTGCTCCTGGAGCTGCTTCTGGACCTGCTCCTGCAGCTGCTTCTGGACCTGCTCCTAGAGCTGCCCTGGAGCTGCCCTGGAGCTGCTCCTAGCTGCTAATAGCTGCTTCTGGACCTGCTCCTGGAGCTGCCCTGGAGCTGCTCCTAGCTGCTCCTGGAGCTGTTTCTGGCCCTGCTCCTGGAGCTGCTTCTGGACCTGCTCCAGGAGCTGCTTCTGGACCTGCTCCTAGAGCTGCCCTGGAGCTGCCCTGGAGCTGCCCTGGAGCTGCTCCTAGCTGCTCCTAGCTGCTTCTGGACCTGCTCCTGGAGCTGCTTCTGGACCTGCTCCTGGAGCTGCTCCTGGACCTGCTCCTGGAGCTGCTCCTAGCTGCTTCTGGACCTGTTTCTGGACCTGCTCCTGGAGCTGCTTCTGGAGCTGCTCCTAGCTGCTTCTGGACCTGCTTCTGTACCTGCTCCTGGAGCTGCTTCTGGACCTGCTCCTAGCTGCTTCTGGACCTGCTTCTGGAGCTGTTTCTGGACCTGCTCCTAGCTGCTTCTGGACCTGCTTCTGGACATGCTCCTGGAGCTGCTTCTGCACCTGCTCCTGTAGCTGCTTCTGGACCTGCCCCTGGAGCTGCCCTGGAGCTGCACTGGAGCTGCTCCTAGCTGCTTCTGGACCTGCTCCTGGAGCTGCTTCTGGACCTGCTCCTGGAGCTGCTTTTGGAGCTGCTCCTAGCTGCTTCTGCACCTGCTCCTGTAGCTGCTTCTGGACCTGCCCCTGGAGCTGCCCTGGAGCTGCACTGGAGCTGCTCCTAGCTGCTTCTGGACCTGCTCCTGGAGCTGCTTCTGGACCTGCTCCTGGAGCTGCTCCTGGAGCTGCCCTGGAGCTGCTCCTAGCTGCTTCTGGACCTGCTCCTGGAGCTGCTCCTAGCTGCTTCTGGACCTGCTTCTGGAGCTGCTCCTGGAGCTGCTCCTAGCTGCTTCTGGACCTGCTTCTGGACCTGCTCCTGGAGCTGCTCCTGGAGCTGCCCTGGAGCTGCTCCTAGCTGCTTCTGGACCTGCTCCTGGAGCTGCTCCTAGCTGCTCCTGGAGCTGCTTCTGGACCTGCTCCTGGAGCTGCTCCTAGCTGCTTCTGGACCTGCTCCTGGAGCTGCTTCTGGACCTGCTCCTGGAGCTGCTCCTAGCTGCTCCTAGCTGCTTCTGGACCTGCTCCTGGAGCTGCCCTGGAGCTGCTCCTAGCTGCTTCTGGACCTGCTCCTGGAGCTGCTTCTGGACCTGCTCCTGGAGCTCCTCTGCACCTGCTCCTGGAGCTGCTTCTTGACCTGCTCCTGGAGCTGCTTCTGGACCTGCTCCTGGAGCTGCTTCTGGACCTGCTCCTGGAGCTGCTCCTAGCTGCTCCTAGCTGCTTCAGGACCTGCTTCTGGACCTGCTCCTGGAGCTGCTTCTGGACCTGCTCCTGGAGCTGCTTCTGGACCTGCTCCTGGAGCTGCTTCTGGACCTGCTCTTGGAGCTGCTCCTAGCTGCTCCTAGCTGCTTCTGGACCTGCTCCTGGAGATGCCCTGGAGCTGCTCCTAGCTGCTTTTGGACCTGCTCCTGGAGCTGCTTCTGGACCTGCTCCTGGAGCTCCTCTGCACCTGCTCCTGGAGCTGCTTCTGGACCTGCTCCTGGAGCTGCTTCTGGACCTGCTCCTGGAGCTGCTCCTAGCTGCTCCTAGCTGCTTCAGGACCTGCTTCTGGACCTGCTCCTGGAGCTGCTTCTGGACCTGCTCCTGGAGCTGCTCCTGGAGCTGCCCTGGAGCTGCTCCTAGCTGCTTCTGGACCTGTTTCTGGACCTGCTCCTGGAGCTGCTTCTGGAGCTGCTCCTAGCTGCTTCTGGACCTGCTTCTGTACCTGCTCCTGGAGCTGCTTCTGGACCTGCTCCTAGCTGCTTCTGGACCTGCTTCTGGAGCTGTTTCTGGACCTGCTCCTAGCTGCTTCTGGACCTGCTTCTGGACCTGCTCCTGGAGCTGCTTCTGCACCTGCTCCTGTAGCTGCTTCTGGACCTGCCCCTGGAGCTGCCCTGGAGCTGCACTGGAGCTGCTCCTAGCTGCTTCTGGACCTGCTCCTGGAGCTGCTTCTGGACCTGCTCCTGGAGCTGCCCTGGAGCTGCTCCTAGCTGCTTCTGGACCTGCTCCTGGAGCTGCTCCTAGCTGCTTCTGGACTTGCTTCTGGAGCTGCTCCTGGAGCTGCTCCTAGCTGCTTCTGGACCTGCTTCTGGACCTGCTCCTGGAGCTGCTCCTGGAGCTGCCCTGGAGCTGCTCCTAGCTGCTTCTGGACCTGCTCCTGGAGCTGCTCCTAGCTGCTCCTGGAGCTGCTTCTGGACCTGCTCCTGCAGCTGCTCCTAGCTGCTTCTCGACCAGCTCCTGGAGCCGCTCCTAGCTGTTTCTGGACCTGCTCCTGAAGCTGCTTCTGGACCTGCTTCTGGACCTGCTCCAGGAGCTGCTTTTGGACCTGCTCCTGGAGCTGCCCTGGAGCTGCTCCTAGCTGCTTCTGGACCTGCTCCTGGAGCTGCTCCTAGCTGCTTCTGGACCTGCTCCTGGAGCTGCTCCTAGCTGCTCCTAGCTGCTTCTGGACCTGCTCCTGGAGCTGCTCCTAGCTGCTTCTGGACCTGCTCCTGGAGCTGCTCCTAGCTGCTCCTAGCTGCTTCTGAACCTGCTCCTGGAGCTGCTCCTGGAGCTGCCCTGGAGCTGCTCCTAGCTGCTTCTGGACCTGCTCCTGCACCTGCTTCTGGACCTGCTCCTGGAGCTGCTTCTGGACCT
The DNA here is from genome assembly GCF_035046125.1 of Drosophila serrata. Taxonomy (NCBI): domain Eukaryota; kingdom Metazoa; phylum Arthropoda; class Insecta; order Diptera; family Drosophilidae; genus Drosophila; species Drosophila serrata. The sequence continues at coordinate 1,654,041 of NW_028257260.1, read as the reverse complement.
GCTCCTGGAGCTGCTCCTAGCTGCTCCTAGCTGCTTCTGGACCTGCTCCTGGAGCTGCCCTGGAGCTGCTCCTAGCTGCTTCTGGACCTGCTCCTGGAGCTGCTTCTGGACCTGCTCCTGGAGCTCCTCTGCACCTGCTCCTGGAGCTGCTTCTTGACCTGCTCCTGGAGCTGCTTCTGGACCTGCTCCTGGAGCTGCTTCTGGACCTGCTCCTGGATCTGCTCCTAGCTGCTCCTAGCTGCTTCAGGACCTGCTTCTGGACCTGCTCCTGGAGCTGCTTCTGGACCTGCTCCTGGAGCTGCTTCTGGACCTGCTCTTGGAGCTGCTCCTAGCTGCTCCTAGCTGCTTCTGGACCTGCTCCTGGAGATGCCCTGGAGCTGCTCCTAGCTGCTTTTGGACCTGCTCCTGGAGCTGCTTCTGGACCTGCTCCTGGAGCTCCTCTGCACCTGCTCCTGGAGCTGCTTCTGGACCTGCTCCTGGAGCTGCTTCTGGACCTGCTCCTGGAGCTGCTCCTAGCTGCTCCTAGCTGCTTCAGGACCTGCTTCTGGACCTGCTCCTGGAGCTGCTTCTGGACCTGCTCCTGGAGCTGCTCCTGGAGCTGCCCTGGAGCTGCTCCTAGCTGCTTCTGGACCTGTTTCTGGACCTGCTCCTGGAGCTGCTTCTGGAGCTGCTCCTAGCTGCTTCTGGACCTGCTTCTGTACCTGCTCCTGGAGCTGCTTCTGGACCTGCTCCTAGCTGCTTCTGGACCTGCTTCTGGAGCTGTTTCTGGACCTGCTCCTAGCTGCTTCTGGACCTGCTTCTGGACATGCTCCTGGAGCTGCTTCTGCACCTGCTCCTGTAGCTGCTTCTGGACCTGCCCCTGGAGCTGCCCTGGAGCTGCACTGGAGCTGCTCCTAGCTGCTTCTGGACCTGCTCCTGGAGCTGCTTCTGGACCTGCTCCTGGAGCTGCCCTGGAGCTGCTCCTAGCTGCTTCTGGACCTGCTCCTGGAGCTGCTCCTAGCTGCTTCTGGACTTGCTTCTGGAGCTGCTCCTGGAGCTGCTCCTAGCTGCTTCTGGACCTGCTTCTGGACCTGCTCCTGGAGCTGCTCCTGGAGCTGCCCTGGAGCTGCTCCTAGCTGCTTCTGGACCTGCTCCTGGAGCTGCTCCTAGCTGCTCCTGGAGCTGCTTCTGGACCTGCTCCTGCAGCTGCTCCTAGCTGCTTCTCGACCAGCTCCTGGAGCCGCTCCTAGCTGTTTCTGGACCTGCTCCTGAAGCTGCTTCTGGACCTGCTTCTGGACCTGCTCCTGGAGCTGCTTTTGGACCTGCTCCTGGAGCTGCCCTGGAGCTGCTCCTAGCTGCTTCTGGACCTGCTCCTGGAGCTGCTCCTAGCTGCTTCTGGACCTGCTCCTGGAGCTGCTCCTAGCTGCTCCTAGCTGCTTCTGGACCTGCTCCTGGAGCTGCTCCTAGCTGCTTCTGGACCTGCTCCTGGAGCTGCTCCTAGCTGCTCCTAGCTGCTTCTGAACCTGCTCCTGGAGCTGCTCCTGGAGCTGCCCTGGAGCTGCTCCTAGCTGCTTCTGGACCTGCTCCTGCACCTGCTTCTGGACCTGCTCCTGGAGCTGCTTCTGGACCTGCTCCTGGAGCTGCTTCTGGACCTGCTCCTGGAGCTGCTTCTGGACCTGCTCCTGGAGCTGCTTCTGGAGCTGCTCCTAGCTGCTTCTGGACCTGCTTCTGTACCTGCTCCTGGATCTGCTTCTGGACCTGCTCCTAGCTGCTTCTGGACCTGCTCCAGGAGCAGGTTCAGAAGCAGCTAGGAGCAGCTAGGAGCAGCTCCAGGAGCAGGTCCAGAAGCAGCTAGGAGCAGCTCCAGGAGCAGGTCCAGAAGCAGCTAGGAGCAGCTAGGAGCAGCTCCAGGAGCAGGTCCAGAAGCAGCTAGGAGCAGCTCCAGGAGCAGGTCCAGAAGCAGCTAGGAGCAGCTCCAGGGCAGCTCCAGGAGCAGGTCCAAAAGCAGGTCCAGAAGCAGCTTCAGGAGCAGGTCCAGAAACAGCTAGGAGCGGCTCCAGGAGCTGGTCGAGAAGCAGCTAGGAGCAGCTGCAGGAGCAGGTCCAGAAGCAGCTCCAGGAGCAGCTATGAGCAGCTCCAGGAGCAGGTCCAGAAGCAGCTAGGAGCAGCTCCAGGGCAGCTCCAGGAGCAGCTCCAGGAGCAGGTGCAGAAGCAGCTCCAGGAGCATGTCCAGAAGCAGGTCCAGAAGCAGCTAGGAGCAGGTCCAGAAACAGCTCCAGAAGCAGGTCCAGAAGCAGCTAGGAGCAGGTCCAGAAGCAGCTCCAGGAGCAGGTACAGAAGCAGGTCCAGAAGCAGCTAGGAGCAGCTCCAGAAGCAGCTCCAGGAGCAGGTCCAGAAACAGGTCCAGAAGCAGCTAGGAGCAGCTCCAGGGCAGCTCCAGGAGCAGCTCCAGGAGCAGGTCCAGAAGCAGCTCCAGGAGCAGGTCCAGAAGCAGGTCCTGAAGCAGCTAGGAGCAGCTAGGAGCAGCTCCAGGAGCAGGTCCAGAAGCAGCTCCAGGAGCAGGTCCAGAAGCAGCTCCAGGAGCAGGTGCAGAGGAGCTCCAGGAGCAGGTCCAGAAGCAGCTAGGAGCAGCTCCAGGGCATCTCCAGGAGCAGGTCCAGAAGCAGCTAGGAGCAGCTCCAGGGCATCTCCAGGAGCAGGTCCAGAAGCAGCTAGGAGCAGCTAGGAGCAGCTCCAGGAGCAGGTCCAGAAGCAGCTCCAGGAGCAGGTCCAGAAGCAGCTCCAGGAGCAGGTCCAGAAGCAGGTCCTGAAGCAGCTAGGAGCAGCTAGGAGCAGCTCCAGGAGCAGGTCCAGAAGCAGCTCCAGGAGCAGGTCCAGAAGCAGCTCCAGGAGCAGGTCCAGAAGCAGCTCCAGGAGCAGGTGCAGAGGAGCTCCAGGAGCAGGTCCAGAAGCAGCTCCAGGAGCAGGTCCAGAAGCAGCTAGGAGCAGCTCCAGGGCAGCTCCAGGAGCAGGTCCAGAAGCAGCTAGGAGCAGCTAGGAGCAGCTCCAGGAGCAGGTCCAGAAGCAGCTCCAGGAGCAGGTCCAAAGGCAGCTAGGAGCAGCTCCAGGAGCAGGTCCAGAAGCAGCTAGGAGCAGCTCCAGGGCAGCTCCAGGAGCAGCTCCAGGAGCAGGTCCAGAAGCAGGTCCAGAAGCAGCTAGGAGCAGCTCCAGGAGCAGCTCCAGAAGCAGGTCCAGAAGCAGCTAGGAGCAGCTCCAGGAGCAGGTCCAGAAGCAGCTAGGAGCAGCTCCAGGGCAGCTCCAGGAGCAGCTATTAGCAGCTAGGAGCAGCTCCAGGGCAGCTCCAGGGCAGCTCTAGGAGCAGGTCCAGAAGCAGCTGCAGGAGCAGGTCCAGAAGCAGCTAGGAGCAGCTCCAGGGCAGCTCCAGGAGCAGCTCTAGGAGCAGGTCCAGAAGCAGCTAGGAGCAGCTCCAGGAGCAGGTCCAGAAGCAGGTCCAGAAGCAGCTAGGAGCAGCTAGGAGCAGCTCCAGGAGTAGGTCAAGAAGCTGCTAGGAGCAGCTCCAGGAGCAGGTCCAGAAGCAGGTCCAGAAGCAGCTAGGAGCAGCTAGGAGCAGCTGGGAGCAGCTCCAGGAGCAGCTAGGAGCAGCTGGGAGCAGCTCCAGGGCAGCTCCAGGAGCAGCGCCAGGAGCAGGTCCAGAAGCAGGTCCAGAAGCAGCTAGGAGCAGCTAGGAGCAGCTTTAGGGCAGCTCCAGGAGCAGCGCCAGGAGCAGGTCCAGAAGCAGCTAGGAGCAGCTAGGAGCAGCTCCAGGAGCAGCTAGGAGCAGCTCCAGGGCAGCTCCAGGAGCAGCGCCAGGAGCAGGTCCAGAAGCAGCTAGAAGCAGCTCCTGGAGCAGGTCCAGAAGCAGCTAGGAGCAGCTCCAGGAGCAGCTAGAAGCAGCTCCAGGGCAGCTCCAGAAGCAGGTCCAGAAGCAGGTCCAGAAGTAGGTCCAGAAGCAGCTCCAGGAGCAGGTCCAGGAGCAGCTAGGAGCAGCTCCAGGAGCAGGTCCAGAAGCAGCTAGGAGCAGCTAGGAGCAGCTCCAGGAGCAGCTCCAGGAGCAGGTCCAGAAGCAGCTAGGAGCAGCTAGGAGCAGCTCCAGGAGCAGCTAGGAGCAGCTCCAGGGCAGCTCCAGGAGCAGCGCCAGGAGCAGGTCCAGAAGCAGCTAGAAGCAGCTCCTGGAGCAGGTCCAGAAGCAGCTAGGAGCAGCTCCAGGAGCAGCAAGGAGCAGCTCCAGGAGCAGGTCCAGAAGCAGCTAGGAGCAGCTAGGAGCAGCTCCAGGAGCAGCTAGAAGCAGCTCCAGGGCAGCTCCAGAAGCAGGTCCAGAAGCAGGTCCAGAAGCAGGTCCAGAAGCAGCTCCAGGAGCAGGTCCAGGAGCAGCTAGGAGCAGCTCCAGGAGCAGGTCCAGAAGCAGCTAGGAGCAGCTAGGAGCAGCTCCAGGAGCAGCTAGGAGCAGCTCCAGGAGCAGCTAGGAGCAGCTCCAGGAGCAGCTCCAGGGCAACTCCAGGAGCAGCGCCAGGAGCAGGTCCAGAAGCAGGTCAAGAAGCAGCTAGGAGCAGCTTCAGGGCAGCTCCAGGAGCAGGTCCAGAAGCAGGTCCAGAAGCAGCTAGGAGCAGCTAGGAGCAGCTCCAGGAGCAGCTAGGAGCAGCTCCAGGAGCAGGTCCAGAAGCAGGTCCAGAAGCAGGTCCAGAAGCAGCTCCAGGAGCAGGTCCAGAAGCAGCTAGGAGCAGCTCCAGGAGCAGGTCAAGAAGCTGCTAGGAGCAGCTCCAGGAGCAGGTCCAGAAGCAGGTCCAGAAACAGCTAGGAGCAGCTGGGAGCAGCTCCAGGAGCAGCTAGGAGCAGCTCCAGGTGCAGGTCCAGAAGCAGCTAGGAGCAGCTAGGAGCAGCTGGGAGCAGCTCCAGGAGCAGCTAGGAGCAGCTGGGGGCAGCTTCAGGGCAGCTCCAGGAGCAGGTCCAGAAGCAGGTCCAGAAGCAGCTAGGAGCAGCTAGGAGCAGCTCCAGGAGCAGCTAGGAGCAGCTCCAGGAGCAGGTCCAGAAGCAGGTCCAGAAGCAGGTCCAGAAGCAGCTCCAGGAGCAGGTCCAGAAGCAGCTAGGAGCAGCTCCAGGAGCAGGTCAAGAAGCTGCTAGGAGCAGCTCCAGGAGCAGGTCCAGAAGCAGGTCCAGAAACAGCTAGGAGCAGCTGGGAGCAGCTCCAGGAGCAGCTAGGAGCAGCTCCAGGTGCAGGTCCAGAAGCAGCTAGGAGCAGCTCCAGGAGCAGATCCAAAAGCAGCTCCAGGAGCAGGTCAAGAAGCAGCTCCAGGAGCAGGTCCAGAAACAGGTCCAGAAGCAGCTAGGAGCAGCTCCAGGAGCAGGACCAGAAGCAGCTCCAGGGAAGCTCCAGGAGCAGGTCCAGAAGCAGGTCCAGAAGCAGCTAGGAGCAGCTAGGAGCAGCTCCAGGAGCAGCTAGGAGCAGCTCCAGGAGCAGGTCCAGAAGCAGGTCCAGAAGCAGGTCCAGAAGCAGCTCCAGGAGCAGGTCCAGAAGCAGCTAGGAGCAGCTCCAGAAGCAGGTCCAGAAACAGCTAGGAGCAGCTGGGAGCAGCTCCAGGAGCAGCTAGGAGCAGCTCCAGGTGCAGGTCCAGAAGCAGCTAGGAGCAGCTAGGAGCAGCTGGGAGCAGCTCCAGGAGCAGCTAGGAGCAGCTGGGGGCAGCTTCAGGGCAGCTCCAGGAGCAGGTCCAGAAGCAGGTCCAGAAGCAGCTAGGAGCAGCTAGGAGCAGCTCCAGGAGCAGCTAGGAGCAGCTTCAGGGCAGCTCCAGGAGCAGGTCCAGAAGCAGGTCCAGAAGCAGCTAGGAGCAGCTAGGAGCAGCTCCAGGAGCAGCTAGGAGCAGCTCCAGGAGCAGGTCCAGAAGCAGGTCCAGAAGCAGGTCCAGAAGCAGCTCCAGGAGCAGGTCCAGAAGCAGCTAGGAGCAGCTCCAGGAGCAGGTCAAGAAGCTGCTAGGAGCAGCTCCAGGAGCAGGTCCAGAAGCAGGTCCAGAAACAGCTAGGAGCAGCTGGGAGCAGCTCCAGGAGCAGCTAGGAGCAGCTCCAGGTGCAGGTCCAGAAGCAGCTAGGAGCAGCTCCAGGAGCAGGTCCAAAAGCAGCTCCAGGAGCAGGTCAAGAAGCAGCTCCAGGAGCAGGTCCAGAAACAGGTCCAGAAGCAGCTAGGAGCAGCTCCAGGAGCAGGTCCAGAAGCAGCTCCAGGGAAGCTCCAGGAGCAGCTCCAGGAGAAGGTGCAGAAGCAGCTCCAGGAGCAGGTCCAGAAGCAGCTCCAGGAGCAGTCTCAGAAGCAGCTAGGAGCAGCTCCAGGGCAGCTCCAGGAGCAGCTCCAGGAGAAGGTCCAGAAGCAGCTCCAGGAGCAGGTCCAGAAGCAGCTCCAGGAGCAGGTCCAGAAGCAGCTCCAGGAGCAGGTCCAGAAGCAGCTCCAGGAGCAGGTTCAGAAGCAGCTAGGAGCAGGTCCAGGGCAGCTCCAGGAGCCGGTCCAGAAGCAGCTCCAGGAGCAGCTAGGAGCAGCTAGGAGCAGGTCCAGAAACAGGTCCAGAAGCAGCTAGGAGCAGCTCCAGGGCAGCTCCAGGAGCAGGTCCAGAATCAGGTCCAGAAGCAGCTCCAGGAGCAGGTATAGAAGCAGCTCCAGGAGCAGGTCCAGAAACAGGTCCAGAAGCAGCTAGGAGCAGCTCCAGGGCAGCTCCAGGAGCAGGTCCAGAATCAGGTCCAGAAGCAGCTCCAGGAGCAGGTCCAGAAGCAGCTAGGAGCAGCTCCAGGGCGGCTCCAGGAGCAGGTCCAGAATCAGGTCCAGAAGCAGCTCCAGGAGTAGGTCCAGAAGCAGCTAGGAGCAGCTCCAGGGCAGCTCCAGGAGCAGCACCAGGAGCAGGTTCAGAAGCAGCTCCAGGAGCAGGTCCAGAAGCAGCTCCAGGAGCAGGTCCAGAAGCAGCTCCAGGAGCAGTCTCAGAAGCAGCTAGGAGCAGCTCCAGGGCAGCTCCAGGAGCAGCTCCAGGAGAAGGTCCAGAAGCAGCTCCAGGAGCAGGTCCAGAAGCAGCTCCAGGAGCAGGTCCAGAAGCAGCTCCAGGAGCAGGTCCAGAAGCAGCTCCAGGAGCAGGTTCAGAAGCAGCTGGGAGCAGCTCCAGGGCAGCTCCAGGAGCAGCTCCAGGAGCAGCTAGGAGCAGCTCCAGGAGCAGCTAGGAGTAGCTCCAGGAGTAGGTCAAGAAGGAGCAGCTAGGAGCAGCTGGGAGCAGCTCCAGGAGCAGCTAGGAGCAGCTGGGAGCAGCTCCAGGGCAGCTCCAGGAGCAGGTCCAGAAGCAGGTCCAGAAGCAGCTAGGAGCAGCTAGGAGCAGCTAGGAGTAGCTCCAGGGCAGCTCCAGGAGCAGGTCCAGAAGCAGGTCCAGAAGCAGCTAGGAGCAGCTAGGAGCAGCTGGGAGCAGCTCCAGGGCAGCTCCAGGAGCAGGTCCAGAAGCAGGTCCAGAAGCAGCTAGGAGCAGCTCCAGGAGCAGCTAGGAGCAGCTCCAGGAGCAGCTAGGAGCAGCTCCAGGGGAGCTCCAGGAGCAGCTCCAGGAGCAGGTCCAGAAGCAGCTAGGAGCAGCTCCAGGAGCAGCTAGGAGCAGCTCCAGGAGCAGCTAGGAGCAGCTCCAGGGGAGCTCCAGGAGCAGCTCCAGGAGCAGGTCCAGAAGCAGCTAGGAGCAGCTCCAGGAGCAGCTAGGAGCAGCTCCAGGAGCAGCTGGGAGTAGCTCCAGGGCAGCTCCAGGAGCAGCGCCAGGGGAGCTCCAGGAGCAGCTCCAGGAGCAGGTCCAGAAGCAGCTAGGAGCAGCTCCAGGAGCAGCTAGGAGCAGCTCCAGGAGCAGCTAGCAGCTCCAGGGCAGCTCCAGGAGCAGCGCCAGGAGCAGGTCCAGAAGCAGCTCCAGGAGCAGGTCCAGGAGCAGCTCCAGGAGCAGCTAGGAGCAGCTCCAGAGCAACTCCAGGAGCAGCGCCAGGAGCAGGTCCAGAAGCAGGTCAAGAAGCAGCTAGGAGCAGCTCCAGGAGCAGCTAGGAGCAGCTTCAGGGCAGCTCCAGGAGCAGGTCCAGAAGCAGGTCCAGAAGCAGCTAGGAGCAGCTAGGAGCAGCTCCAGGAGCGGCTCCTGGAGCAGCTAGGAGCAGCTTCAGGGCAGCTCCAGGAGCAGCGCCAGGGGCAGGTCCAGAAGCAGGTCCAGAAGCAGCTAGGAGCTGCTCCAGGGCAGCTCCAGGAGCAGCGCCAGGAGCAGGTCCAGAAGCAGGTCCAGAAGCAGCTATTAGCAGCTAGGAGCAGCTCCAGGAGCGGCTCCAGGAGCAGCTAGGAGCAGCTTTAGGGCAGCTCCAGGAGCAGCGCCAGGAGCAGGTCCAGAAGCAGGTCCAGAAGCAGCTAGGAGCAGCTCCAGGAGCAGCTAGGAGCAGCTCCAGGAGCAGGTCCAGAAGCAGCTAGGAGCAGCTAGGAGCAGCTCCAGGAGCAGCTAGGAGCAGCTCCAGGGCAGCTCCAGGAGCAGCGCCAGGAGCAGGTCCAGAAGCAGCTAGAAGCAGCTCCTGGAGCAGGTCCAGAAGCAGGTCCAGAAGCAGCTAGGAGCAGCTCCAGAAGCAGGTCCAGAAGCAGGTCCAGAAGCAGGTCCAGAAGCAGCTCCAGCAGCAGGTCCAGAAGCAGCTAGGAGCAGCTCCAGGAGCAGGTCCAGAAGCAGGTCCAGAAGCAGCTAGGAGCAGCTAGGAGCAGCTGGGAGCAGCTCCAGGAGCAGCTAGGAGCAGCTGGGAGCAGCTCCAGGGCAGCTCCAGGAGCAGCGCCAGGAGCAGGTCCAGAAGCAGGTCCAGAAGCAGCTAGGAGCAGCTCCAGGAGCAGCTAGGAGCAGCTCCAGGTCCAGAAGCAGCTAGGAGCAGCTCCAGGAGCAGGTCCAGAAGCAGGTCCAGAAGCAGCTCCAGGAGCAGGTCCAGAAGCAGCTAGGAGCAGCTCCAGGAGCAGGTCCAGAAGCAGGTCCAGAAGCAGGTCCAGAAGCAGCTAGGAGCAGCTAGGAGCAGCTCCAGGAGTAGGTCAAGAAGCTGCTAGGAGCAGCTCCAGGAGCACGTCCAGAAGCAGGTCCAGAAGCAGCTAGGAGCAGCTAGGAGCAGCTGGGAGCAGCTCCAGGAGCAGCTAGGAGCAGCTAGGAGCAGCTTTAGGGCAGCTCCAGGAGCAGCGCCAGGAGCAGGTCCAGAAGCAGGTCCAGAAGCAGCTAGGAGCAGCTCCAGGAGCAGGTCCAGAAGCAGGTAGGAGCAGCTAGGAGCAGCTCCAGGAGCAGCTAGGAGCAGCTCCAGCAGCAGCTAGGAGCAGCTTCAGGGCAGCTCCAGGAGCAGGTCCAGAAGCAGGTCCAGAAGCAGGTCAAGAAGCAGCTAGGAGCAGCTCCAGGAGCAGGTCCAGAAGCAGCTAGGAGCAGCTCCAGGAGCATCTAGGAGCAGCTTCAGGGCAACTCCAGGAGCAGCGCCAGGAGCAGGTCCAGAAGCAGGTCAAGAAGCAGCTAGGAGCAGCTCCAGGAGCAGCTAGGAGCAGCTTCAGGGCAGCTCCAGGAGCAGGTCCAGAAGCAGGTCCAGAAGCAGGTCCAGAAGCAGCTAGGAGCAGCTAGGAGCAGCTCCAGGAGCAGCTAGGAGCAGCTCCAGGAGCAGGTCCAGAAGCAGGTCCAGAAGCAGGTCCAGAAGCAGCTCCAGGAGCAGGTCCAGAAGCAGCTAGGAGCAGCTCCAGGAGCAGGTCAAGAAGCTGCTAGGAGCAGCTCCAGGAGCAGGTCCAGAAGCAGGTCCAGAAACAGCTAGGAGCAGCTGGGAGCAGCTCCAGGAGCAGCTAGGAGCAGCTCCAGGTGCAGGTCCAGAAGAAGCTAGGAGCAGCTCCAGGAGCAGGTCCAAAAGCAGCTCCAGGAGCAGGTCAAGAAGCAGCTCCAGGAGCAGGTCCAGAAACAGGTCCAGAAGCAGCTAGGAGCAGCTCCAGGAGCAGGTCCAGAAGCAGCTCCAGGGCAGCTCCAGGAGCAGCTCCAGGAGAAGGTGCAGAAGCAGCTCCAGGAGCAGGTCCAGGAGCAGCAGGTCCAGGAGCAGTCTCAGAAGCAGCTAGGAGCAGCTCCAGGGCAGCTCCAGGAGCAGCTCCAGGAGAAGGTCCAGAAGCAGCTCCAGGAGCAGGTCCAGGATCAGCTCCAGGAGCAGGTCCAGAAGCAGCTCCAGGAGCAGGTCCAGAAGCAGCTCCAGGAGCAGGTTCAGAAGCAGCTAGGAGCAGGTCCAGGGCAGCTCCAGGGCAGCTCCAGGAGCCGGTCCAGAAGCAGCTCCAGGAGCAGCTAGGAGCAGCTCCAGGAGCAGGTCCAGAAACAGGTCCAGAAGCAGCTAGGAGCAGCTCCAGGGCAGCTCCAGGAGCAGGTCCAGAATCAGGTCCAGAAGCAGCTCTAGGAGCAGGTCCAGAAGCAGCTCCAGGAGCAGGTCCAGAAGCAGCTCCAGGAGCACGTCCAGAAGCAGTTAGGAGCAGCTCCAGGAGCAGGTCAAGAAGCTGCTAGGAGCAGCTCCAGGAGCAGGTCCAGAAGCAGGTCCAGAAGCAGCTAGGAGCAGCTGGGAGCAGCTCCAGGAGCAGCTAGGAGCAGCTGGGAGCAGCTCCAGGGCAGCTCCAGGAGCAGCTCCAGGAGCAGCTAGGAGCAGCTCCAGAAGCAGCTAGGAGTAGCTCCAGGAGTAGGTCAAGAAGCTGCTAGGAGCAGCTCCAGGAGCAGGTCCAGAAGCAGGTCCAGAAGCAGCTAGGAGAAGCTAGGAGCAGCTGGGAGCAGCTCCAGGAGCAGCTAGGAGCAGCTGGGGGCAGCTGGGAGCAGCTCCAGGAGTAGGTCAAGAAGCAGGTCAAGAAGCAGCTAGGAGCAGCTCCAGGAGCAGCTAGGAGTAGCTCCAGGAGTAGGTCAAGAAGCTGCTAGGAGCAGCTCCAGGAGCAGGTCCAGAAGCAGGTCCAGAAGCAGCTAGGAGCAGCTAGGAGCAGCTGGGAGCAGCTCCAGGAGCAGCTAGGAGCAGCTGGGAGCAGCTCCAGGGCAGCTCCAGGAGCAGCTCCAGGAGCAGCTCCAGGAGCAGCTAGGAGCAGCTCCAGGAGCAGCTAGGAGTAGCTCCAGGGCAGCTCCAGGAGCAGCGCCAGGGGCAGGTCCAGAAGCAGCTCCAGGAGCAGGTCCAGAAGCAGCTAGGAGCAGCTCCAGGAGCAGCTAGGAGCAGCTCCAGGAGCAGCTAGGAGCAGCTCCAGGAGCAGCTAGGAGCAGCTCCAGGGGAGCTCCAGGAGCAGCTCCAGGAGCAGGTCCAGAAGCAGCTCCAGGAGCAGGTCCAGGAGCAGCTCCAGGAGCAGGTCCAGGAGCAGCTCCAGGAGCAGCTCCAGGAGCAGCTCCAGGAGCAGCTAGGAGCAGCTCAATAGCAACTCCAGGAGCAGCGCCAGGAGCAGGTCCAGAAGCAGGTCAAGAAGAACCTAGGAGCAGCTCCAGGAGCAGCTAGGAGCAGCTTCAGGGCAGCTCCAGGAGCAGGTCCAGAAGCAGGTCCAGAAGCAGCTAGGAGCAGCTCCAGGAGCAGCTAGCAGCTCCAGGGCAGCTCCAGGAGCAGCGCCAGGAGCAGGTCCAGAAGCAGCTCCAGGAGCAGGTCCAGGAGCAGCTCCAGGAGCAGCTCCAGGAGCAGCTCCAGGAGCAGCTAGGAGCAGCTCAATAGCAACTCCAGGAGCAGCGCCAGGAGCAGGTCCAGAAGCAGGTCAAGAAGAACCTAGGAGCAGCTCCAGGAGCAGCTAGGAGCAGCTTCAGGGCAGCTCCAGGAGCAGGTCCAGAAGCAGGTCCAGAAGCAGCTAGGAGCAGCTCCAGGAGCAGCTAGCAGCTCCAGGGCAGCTCCAGGAGCAGCGCCAGGAGCAGGTCCAGAAGCAGCTCCAGGAGCAGGTCCAGGAGCAGCTCCAGGAGCAGCTCCAGGAGCAGCTAGGAGCAGCTCAATAGCAACTCCAGGAGCAGCGCCAGGAGCAGGTCCAGAAGCAGGTCAAGAAGCAGCTAGGAGCTGCTTCCAGGAGCAGCTAGGAGCAGCTCCAGGGCAGCTCCAGGAGCAGCGCCAGGAGCAGGTCCAGAAGCAGCTCCAGGAGCAGGTCCAGGAGCAGCTCCAGGAGCAGCTCCAGGAGCAGCTAGGAGCAGCTCAATAGCAACTCCAGGAGCAGCGCCAGGAGCAGGTCCAGAAGCAGGTCAAGAAGCAGCTAGGAGCAGCTCCAGGAGCAGCTAGGAGCAGCTTCAGGGCAGCTCCAGGAGCAGCGCCAGGGGCAGGTCCAGAAGCAGGTCCAGAAGCAGCTAGGAGCTGCTCCAGGGCAGCTCCAGGAGCAGCGCCAGGAGCAGGTCCAGGAGCAGCTCCAGGAGCAGCTCCAGGAGCAGCTAGGAGCAGCTCCAGGGCAACTCCAGGAGCAGCGCCAGGAGCAGGTCCAGAAGCAGGTCAAGAAGCAGCTAGGAGCAGCTCCAGGAGCAGCTAGGAGCAGCTGGGAGCAGCTGGGAGCAGCTCCAGGAGCAGCTAGGAGCAGCTCCAGGGCAACTCCAGGAGCAGCTCCAGGAGCAGGTCCAGAAGCAGGTCCAGAAGCAGCTAGGAGCAGCTAGGAGCAGCTGGGTCAAGAAACTGCTAGGAGCAGCTCCAGGAGCAGGTCCAGAAGCAGGTCCAGGAGCAGCTCCAGGTGCAGGTCCAGAAGCAGCTCCAGGAGCACGTCCAGAAGCAGCTAGGAGCAGCTCCAGGAGCAGGTCAAGAAGCTGCTAGGAGCAGCTCCAGGAGCAGGTCCAGAAGCAGGTCCAGAAGCTGCTAGGAGCAGCTAGGAGCAGCTGGGAGCAGCTCCAGGAGCAGCTAGGAGCAGCTGGGAGCAGCTCCAGGGCAGCTCCAGAAGCAGCTCCAGGAGCAGCTCCAGGAGCAGCTAGGAGCAGCTCCAGGAGCAGCTAGGAGCAGCTCCAGGAGCAGCTAGGAGTAGCTCCAGGAGTAGGTCAAGAAGCTGCTAGGAGCAGCTCCAGGAGCAGGTCCAGAAGCAGGTCCAGAAGCAGCTAGGAGCAGCTAGGAGCAGCTGGGAGCAGCTCCAGGAGCAGCTAGGAGCAGCTGGGAGCAGCTCCAGGAGTAGGTCAAGAAGCTGCTAGGAGCAGCTCCAGGAGCAGGTCCAGAAGCAGGTCCAGAAGCAGGTCCAGAAGCAGGTCCAGAAGCAGCTAGGAGCAGCTAGGAGCAGCTGGGAGCAGCTCCAGGAGCAGCTAGGAGCAGCTGGGAGGAGCTCCAGGGCAGCTCCAGGAGCAGCTAGGAGCAGCTCCAGGAGCAGCTAGGAGTAGCTCCAGGGCAGCTCCAGGAGCAGCGCCAGGGGCAGGTCCAGAAGCAGCTCCAGGAGCAGGTCCAGAAGCAGCTAGGAGCAGCTCCAGGAGCAGCTAGGAGCAGCTCCAGGAGCAGCTAGGAGCAGCTCCAGGGGAGCTCCAGGAGCAGCTCCAGGAGCAGGTCCAGAAGCAGCTAGGAGCAGCTCCAGGAGCAGCTAGGAGCAGCTCCAGGAGCAGCTAGGAGCAGCTCCAGGAGCAGCTAGCAGCTCCAGGGCAGCTCCAGGAGCAGCGCCAGGAGCAGGTCCAGAAGCAGCTCCAGGAGCAGGTCCAGGAGCAGCTCCAGGAGCAGCTCCAGGGCAACTCCAGGAGCAGCGCCAGGAGCAGGTCCAGAAGCAGGTCAAGAAGCAGCTAGGAGCAGCTCCAGGAGCAGCTAGGAGCAGCTTCAGGGCAGCTCCAGGAGCAGGTCCAGAAGCAGGTCCAGAAGCAGCTAGGAGCAGCTAGGAGCAGCTCCAGGAGCGGCTCCTGGAGCAGCTAGAAGCAGCTTCAGGGCAGCTCCAGGAGCAGCGCCAGGGGCAGGTCCAGAAGCAGGTCCAGAAGCAGCTAGGAGCTGCTCCAGGGCAGCTCCAGGAGCAGCGCCAGGAGCAGGTCCAGAAGCAGGTCCAGAAGCAGCTAGGAGCAGCTAGGAGCAGCTCCAGGAGCGGCTCCAGGAGCAGCTAGGAGCAGCTGGGAGCAGCTCCAGGAGTAGGTCAAGAAGCTGCTAGGAGCAGCTCCAGGAGCAGGTCCAGAAGCAGGTCCAGAAGCAGGTCCAGAAGCAGGTCCAGAAGCAGGTCCAGAAGCAGCTAGGAGCAGCTAGGAGCAGCTGGGAGCAGCTCCAGGAGCAGCTAGGAGCAGCTGGGAGGAGCTCCAGGGCAGCTCCAGGAGCAGCTAGGAGCAGCTCCAGGAGCAGCTAGGAGTAGCTCCAGGGCAGCTCCAGGAGCAGCGCCAGGGGCAGGTCCAGAAGCAGCTCCAGGAGCAGGTCCAGAAGCAGCTAGGAGCAGCTCCAGGAGCAGCTAGGAGCAGCTCCAGGAGCAGCTAGGAGCAGCTCCAGGGGAGCTCCAGGAGCAGCTCCAGGAGCAGGTCAAGAAGCTGCTAGGAGCAGCTCCAGGAGCAGGTCCAGAAGCAGGTCCAGAAGCTGCTAGGAGCAGCTAGGAGCAGCTGGGAGCAGCTCCAGGAGCAGCTAGGAGCAGCTGGGAGCAGCTCCAGGGCAGCTCCAGAAGCAGCTCCAGGAGCAGCTCCAGGAGCAGCTAGGAGCAGCTCCAGGAGCAGCTAGGAGCAGCTCCAGGAGCAGCTAGGAGCAGCTCCAGGAGCAGCTAGGAGTAGCTCCAGGGCAGCTCCAGGAGCAGCGCCAGGGGCAGGTCCAGAAGCAGCTCCAGGAGCAGGTCCAGAAGCAGCTCCAGGAGTAGGTCAAGAAGCTGCTAGGAGCAGCTCCAGGAGCAGGTCCAGAAGCAGGTCCAGAAGCAGCTAGGAGCAGCTAGGAGCAGCTGGGAGCAGCTCCAGGAGCAGCTAGGAGCAGCTGGGAGCAGCTCCAGGAGTAGGTCAAGAAGCTGCTAGGAGCAGCTCCAGGAGCAGGTCCAGAAGCAGGTCCAGAAGCAGGTCCAGAAGCAGGTCCAGAAGCAGCTAGGAGCAGCTAGGAGCAGCTGGGAGCAGCTCCAGGAGCAGCTAGGAGCAGCTGGGAGGAGCTCCAGGGCAGCTCCAGGAGCAGCTAGGAGCAGCTCCAGGAGCAGCTAGGAGTAGCTCCAGGGCAGCTCCAGGAGCAGCGCCAGGGGCAGGTCCAGAAGCAGCTCCAGGAGCAGGTCCAGAAGCAGCTAGGAGCAGCTCCAGGAGCAGCTAGGAGCAGCTCCAGGAGCAGCTAGGAGCAGCTCCAGGGGAGCTCCAGGAGCAGCTCCAGGAGCAGGTCCAGAAGCAGCTAGGAGCAGCTCCAGGAGCAGCTAGGAGCAGCTCCAGGAGCAGCTAGGAGCAGCTCCAGGAGCAGCTAGCAGCTCCAGGGCAGCTCCAGGAGCAGCGCCAGGAGCAGGTCCAGAAGCAGCTCCAGGAGCAGCTCCAGGGCAACTCCAGGAGCAGCGCCAGGAGCAGGTCCAGAAGCAGGTCAAGAAGCAGCTAGGAGCAGCTCCAGGAGCAGCTAGGAGCAGCTTCAGGGCAGCTCCAGGAGCAGGTCCAGAAGCAGGTCCAGAAGCAGCTAGGAGCAGCTAGGAGCAGCTCCAGGAGCGGCTCCTGGAGCAGCTAGAAGCAGCTTCAGGGCAGCTCCAGGAGCAGCGCCAGGGGCAGGTCCAGAAGCAGGTCCAGAAGCAGCTAGGAGCTGCTCCAGGGCAGCTCCAGGAGCAGCGCCAGGAGCAGGTCCAGAAGCAGGTCCAGAAGCAGCTAGGAGCAGCTTTAGGGCAGCTCCAGGAGCAGCGCCAGGAGCAGGTCCAGAAGCAGGTCCAGAAGCAGCTAGGAGCAGCTCCAGGAGCAGGTCCAGAAGCAGGTCCAGAAGCAGCTAGGAGCAGCTCCAGGAGCAGCTAGGAGCAGCTCCAGGAGCAGGTCTAGAAGCAGCTAGGAGCAGCTAGGAGCAGCTCCAGGAGCAGCTAGGAGCAGCTCCAGAAGCAGGTCCAGAAGCAGGTCCAGAAGCAGCTAGGAGCAGCTCCAGGAGCAGCTCCAGGAGCAGCTAGGAGCAGCTCCAGGGCAGCTCCAGGAGCAGCGCCAGGAGCAGGTCCAGAAGCAGCTAGAAGCAGCTCCTGGAGCAGGTCCAGAAGCAGGTCCAGAAGCAGCTAGGAGCAGCTCCAGGAGCAGCTAGGAGCAGCTCCAGGAGCAGGTCTAGAAGCAGCTAGGAGCAGCTAGGAGCAGCTCCAGGAGCAGCTAGGAGCAGCTCCAGAAGCAGGTCCAGAAGCAGGTCCAGAAGCAGCTCCAGGAGCAGGTCCAGAAGCAGCTAGGAGCAGCTCCAGGAGCAGGTCAAGAAGCTGCTAGGAGCAGCTCCAGGAGCAGGTTCAGAAGCAGCTCCAGGAGCAGGTCCAGAAGCAGCTCCAGGAGCAGGTTCAGAAGCAGCTCCAGGAGCAGGTCCAGAAGCAGCTCCAGGAGCAGGTCCAGAAACAGCTAGTAGCAGCTCCAGGGCAGCTCCAGGAGCAGCTCCAGGAGCAGGTTCAGAAGCAGCTCCAGGAGCAGGTCCAGAAGCAGCTCCAGGAGCAGGTCCAGAAACAGCTAGTAGCAGCTCCAGGGCAGCTCCAGGAGCAGCTCCAGGAGCAGGTTCAGAAGCAGCTCCAGGAGCAGGTCCAGAAGCAGCTCCAGGAGCAGGTCCAGAAACAGCTAGGAGCAGCTCCAGGAGCAGGTCGAGAAGCAGCTAGGAGCAGGTCCAGAAGCAGCTCCAGGAGCAGGTCCAGAAGCAGGTCCAGAAGCAGCTAGGAGCACCTCCAGGGCAGCTCCAGGAGCACCTCCAATTAGGCTTGTCATGGTGTCATCAAAATAAGCACTTCCTGTTTATCCAGATGATGCGAATTGGCCACGTCATATTTTTGGAGTCGATGGGGAGGCCTTCCACTTTCACTCGAGATGTAAACACTGGAGACGCCACGAACAGACTAAGGGCCGCAAGGCGGCAGAGCCCGGTATTTATAGGCTGCGAGGCAAGAGAACAGAGAAACTGAGAGCGGGAGAGAAATAGAGAACTCCAGAGCTAGGCAGAGGCAGATGCAGCGAAAGGCGTATCTCTAGAGATGCACAGAGAGGGAGATGGACACACCGAAAATGTTAGAGAGGAAGAGAGAGAGAGAGAGAGAGAGAGAGAGAGAGAGAGAGAGAGAGAGAGAGAGAGAGAGAGAGAGAGAGAGAGAGAGAGAGAGAGAGAGAGAGAGAGAGAGAGAGAGAGAGAGAGAGAGTGAGTGAGGGGGAGTGAGCGAGTACGAGGGAGGGATGGATAGAGAGAGGGAGAGGGAGCCAGATGGAGTAAAAGAGGCACAGTTTTGCATTTACTTCTATATTTAACGATCGTTCCTATGGCAGCTGTATAATATAGTCGGCCGATTTTAATAAAACTAATACCGAAATTATAAAATCATACTTAATGGCTTTATATCAAATAAGATGAAACTGGAAAAGTTTTAAATTTGTTTACTAATTATTATCCGATCGTTCCTATGGCAACTATATTATATAGTCATTCGATCCATCCCGACTAACTTCAAAGCTTTATTCACATAGCTTCAAAACTGAGAGACGGACGTTCGGTGTGCTTAGCAGCAAATGAACATTATATGTCTCTGCCGGGGGAATATCAAAAGATTCCATTTCCATTGAAATTAAGGCATTTTTGGCAAAGTTATGCGATTTTTAAAATTTGGTTGTCCCAAAAAATATGATATACAAAAATCCTTTACAAAAAAATTATCAAATAAAAATATCGATTTAAGGAATCTCGCTGAGGAAAATATAATTTTTAACAGTGAAGGAGCCATTTCCGACCCTATAAATCATATATATTCTTGATCAGCATTATCAGGCGAATCGTTCTAGCCATCTCAGGAAGCAAAACAAGCATTTCAAATGTTTTCAAAAAAATTTAAGGGGTTGCATCGTTAAAATGTGCAAAAATTAAAAAAAAAAAAATTTGATATCTTAAAAAGAAAAATTTATGCAGAATTGTTAAGCGCCAAAGAACTAACTCAGGAACGCTTTCCGAATTGAAATTAAGGCATTTTTGGCAAAGTTATGCGATTTTTAAACTTTGGTTGTCCCAAAAAATATGATATACAAAAATCCTTTAGAAAAAAATTATCAAATAAAAATATCGATTTTAGGAATCTTGAAGAGGAAAATATAATTTTTAACAGTGAACGAGCCATTTCCGACCCTATAAATCATATATATTCTTGATCAGCATTAACAGCATTTGAGAAAAATAAATTAAATTATATACAAATAATAAACTTAAACCTTTTTTAATATTACCTTAGCCATTGGAATGTACTTACTACATAACATTTTTTTTATAGACTTCAGACAGTGATATACATATATATAGATATGTATATATGTATATATATATATGTTTAAAAGGATCTCGAGACTATTTAATTAAAGATATACCTTACCTTTTGCCATAAATTATTTTTAAATGTCGTAAACTAAAGCAGTCATAAATAATATTAAAAAAAAAATACCATAAACCACACAAGAAAAGTGTTTTCGCTTTAGTTAGTTAGCGTCACAGTTTAATTGTTTCGTTTGTTTGCTTCTTTTTTTTAGGTTTTTTGCTTAAATTGCGCTTTTATTTATTTGCTTGAGTTTTGTTTGTATGTTTTTGTTTGTTTTTTGTTTTGTTTTGTTTTGTCTTGTTTTTCTTGCTGAACAATTTACAATAAACGCGGCCACTTTTGCTTTTTCTTAATAGTTTTTCTTTGCTGGCGGTTGTTGTTGTTATTTTTCTGTAGTTTTTTTAATAGTTATTGTTTTACTGCTGTTTTTAACCTAAAGAGTGGCTTGTGGTGTGAATGTGTGTGTGTGATTTGTATACAAACAGACACATACATATATCGAATATTTCTTTGATTATTTGAATTAATTACGTTTCACCAAACAGATCAAGTGGGGTTTTTTTCATTCTTTTAGGTTTTCCATCGAGTTGATTTTGAGTTTTTATAGTTTCTGCTACAATTAATGGAAATTTCCTTTAGGTGGGGGGCGGGGCGAAAAAGGTTAGGAAAACAGATGGCCAACAGTCCCTATATATGTTTTTATTATATATTTATATCCCTATAATCTGGCAAACGATAACAGTGGAAAAGCCGAAAAGGAAAAAGGAAAATTATTGCAAACACTGACTTTGGTTTCTCATTCTGGGTTTTCCTTTAGTTTAACTTAGTTTTTAGCTTTGGCTATTTTTTGAAATTGATTTAAATGTTTTTGCACTACCAACACACAGACGCACATCAAGATATATGGTGTATATCGTACTTTATACTTTTTTTTACTTTTTACCTTTACTTGTATTCTTGTATACTCCATACATACATATATTTATAGTTATTATTATTTGACCGTTAATTTGTAGACACCATTTACATACATACATATATCAGGATATATGCATATATTAACGTACAGTTACAATTACAATTACAATTACAATTAGATAGACACACACAATGGGGCCGATGCTCTGCGATCCTAATTAAGTACTTTAATACACATTTTAATGTTTAGTTAATCGTGTTTAGAGGGTTTCCCCGCTCGATCTTTTTTTGCTTCTTTTTTTTCGGCCCAAAAGTAGGCAGCATGAGTGCAGGAGTGTATGTGTGTGTGCAAATTACATGTGTGTGTGTGTGTTGTATTTCAATTTCTAAATTTTAGTTAGTTTACCTTTCCTTTGGCTTACTCTAATTCTAATATGTATATAATATGTAACTGCTGTTTATCTATTTTATTCAAAGAGCTGCGGTCAAAATAACTATAGTATTGGATTGTTTTTTTTTTAATAAGTTTATAATAATTAATTCTCTTGTAGAGTTGGCTATTTACAGTAAGTATTCAGAAAATAAACAGTAAAGTCTGTTCAATTTGGAACTTATCGAGTTTGGTATCTCTACCGGTGTACCTTGTATATATATATTTTATATACTTCCTTTATAGTAAGTTTTTTTTTTTTTTTTTTTTTTAAGATTACGAACCTACAGATGATTGCTTTTAATATATATATATTTATAGAATTTTTCTCGCTTGTAGTTCCAAATGAAATCGCAATCCATGTTTAGTTTAGTTCAAAGGATGATTGCTTAATTGCGTCTAGGAAATACAATAATTACTTTGACCGCAGCTATCTGGGTATTAGGTATTCCCGAGGCTTACCCCGCTTGTCCGATCCAATTTCCATTATATATGTATATATCTTTTTTGCTCGATTTTGGTAGAGAACCAAGTCCGGGAGTTAACCCTATAGTTGTGGCACCGCCTAACCCAGTTATTTGTTTGTAAAGCTCTCGTTTTTCTGTTGTTTTTTTTTGTTTTTTCTAACCTTCTATAAGCTATCACACCATTGACCCTATCTATCCTAACTCTTGCATATCCTGACCCCACCGAACTTGGCTCTCTCTCCCTCTTTCCTTCCACCTGCTCTCTCTCTCTTTCTTCTAAACATAATTTAACACTAAACATTTACTAGAAACAAAAGCCTTGTGAATCTGCCTCTCTTTCGCGCACATACAGTGGGTCACAGAAGTATATTCTCCAACGCCCTAACGATATGTGAGTGTGGTGTGTCCTTGTGCCTAGGTTGGTGTGTATGTGTGTGTCCTTGTCCTTGTCCTTGTCCTTGGGTATGTGTGTGAAAGAGAAGGAACGAGTAGAAGTAAGATTAAAAAAAGGAACTTGGTCAAAAGTATTTCTCTGGATCTTGTCAGAGGCTGAAAAGCTGCCAGCTATGGCACGCAAAGTGATCCTGCGCTGATGAAGGTGGCTGACAAAAGGTGTTCGACATGATTCTATTTTTGCATTTTCAATTTTGACTTTGATTATGGTTTCTATTTCAATTTCTTTACCTTTTCGATTCTCAATTTAATTAGCTTTTAAAATGTAAGTATGTTTTCCTTTTTGGGACTCTATTTTTTTGTTTTAAGGCTAATTTACTTATTTATACACATACATAGGTCTTAAGATTTGGTTTCTCTGTGGAAATATGTATTAGTGGGGTTCTTTCTTTCGGTTAGTGTTTTAACTTATTTTGTTTTGGTTTTAGTTAACCTTAGATTTGTTTTTGGCTTTTTTGCATTTGTATTCTGTTCGTACTTTTGTTGGTGTTTCGGTTACAATTGTTTTTTGCTTTTATTTTTCGGTTACAATAATTCGTATTTGCTTGTATAATTAGTATGAATACGAGAATAAGGTCTCGGCGGCTGTTGGTGTTTCGTCTTAAACTCTGCTTGTTCTTTCGTTTATCGATTAATTTATATTTAGGATAGTTAAGCCCGAAGTCCTTAGAGATTGCAAAACATGCATTAAGCAGCTGGAAAGTATGCTATATAATGCAAATGAAGAGTTTATAATGCATAACTCATACGTTTAGTTGGAATTTCTTGTAGTTTCTGTTGGTAAAGGATTTTATATTTTTTTTACTGAGAGATTAATCATTATTTTATAATCTCTAAGGATTACGGCATAACCTTCCATATTTTGTTTTTTGTCTTCTTATTCGACCCTTTGGCAGTTTCTTATTTTCATCTTAAGTGGCGTTTGCTTTTCATCTGATTAAGAGGGAGACAGCTAGAGAGTGAGTTTGGCGGGACAAGGGACAGGACTAGGATCTGGTATCTGGTATCTAGGATCTGGGATCTGGAAAGGATCTGAAAGTCTGGGGGGAGACACGGACTCCGCAATGAAGCCCGTTGGGCACGTTGAGGTAACTAAATCAATCAACAAACAATTAATCAATTATAAAAATCGCAAAAGACACTTTAAAATCGAGAGAACACGCGACACAGTGGCAGATTAAATTAAATAAGTAACAACGTTTAAGTATATAATTACAAATGATGTTAGTACCAAGTACTGAGTACCCAGTAGCCAAGCACACCCACAACTGAGTGCGTAGTTCCAAACGCAGTGTGTAAAGTAGTCCCCGTTCCCAAAAGTCCTTTGTCCTTAGTCCTAGTCCTAGTACGATTCCAATTCCGATTCCGAGTTCGATTTCTGATTTCTGATTACCGATTTATGGTTTTAGTATTCCGCGATTTCTGATTTCTAATTTATGATTACTAATTTCCGTTTTCCGATTTAGCTCATTGTTCCAAAGGGCCCCTGCCTTAGCC
The DNA here is from genome assembly GCF_035046125.1 of Drosophila serrata. Lineage (NCBI taxonomy): Eukaryota > Metazoa > Arthropoda > Insecta > Diptera > Drosophilidae > Drosophila > Drosophila serrata. The sequence goes on along the minus strand of NW_028257260.1, from coordinate 1,631,975 downwards.
CACTGCCATGACGGGGAATCCCCGGAGCGTGTCTCAACGTTTCACCCCGAACAGATTCGGTATGGACTTGATCTTCTTCCGCGAGCAGTTCAGGTAATCCTTGTACATATCGGAGCGTAGGTAACGCGAATACGAGTCGCTCTTCATCAGGTGGTAGACATGCGAGGCAGCCACATCAAAGCACCAGCGATTTGGACCATTCGGAGAGCTGACCGCCTCGCGGGCTAACTCCACCGATTTGGAGTCCACATTCACTGGACAGGGAGCATCGGGGGCAAGGAACTCCTGCCAGATCTTCTGGATGGCCTCCTTGATCTCCGACTGTGGCAGAGCCTTCATCTCCTGCACCGATTCCCAGAACCTGAAAGGGAAGTAAATGGTATTTAATGGAAGAGGTATTTATGCGAATCTTTTACTATGTAATTTCTATGAAATATCACTATTTCATAAAGATTTTAATCATATTAATTAATTCTCTTTACTCACTTGAGGTTCTCGCCGCTGTATTCCTTTTCCAAGAACTTGGTAAACTGCTCGCGTCCAATGGCATCGTTAAGCAATTCACGCAAACTGAATGCCCAGCGCTTTACGCGTCGTACAGGAACTTCTTTGCTGTTGGGTTAAGAGGTAAAATATTAATTAACAAAGGTCTTAATTTAATTATTAATTATTCAACATTTTAAATAAATAATCAGTAAAGAAATAAGTAATTTAAAATAGTTAATATGGTAAAGTCAAAGCAAACATAAAGATATATTCACATTGCCTTTGTTGAAATTCACCATAAAGTTTATTAAGTTTTAAATTAAATCTATGACATATCTCTACAAAATACTTAAAAAAGGAAAAATTAAATACAACACTTAATTTAAATTTTAAATTACTGATTGATTTATTTAAAACTCACCTATTTTTCTCCGTATCCCACATTTCGGTGCTGTCCGTTTGCCAAGGATTCGGCAGCTCCGGCGAGGTTATAAAGTAATCAAACTCATTGTACTGATCGTAGTAGGCAACCAGACTGGAAATAATACAAGATATGGATAATTATTCTTAATAATTATTAGAAACAAGAAAGGAATCTGATCTAATCTATACCCCTGCAGTTTGCAATAAGATTGGAATAGAAATTAATGCATTTTTGACTAAGTTACCGACTTCAATTTCGGTTTCCCGATCCAATTGGATACAGTAGGGATATAAATATAAATTTAATAATAATAATAATAAATAATAAGTACAATCTGCTTCCTTAATTTAAATCCATTTCTATTTTTAAGAAATACTTACGCCTCGGCCGCCTTGGAAACTTTGATTGTTCGCCGCTCGAGCTTCTGTTTCCGTAGGGCTATGATCCTCGTTAGTTGCTCCACAGGATTCTTGGCCAAGGAGGCGCCAGCGGATCCGGTGCCATGGCTGGAGCCACCTCGCCGGTAAGCCTTTTTTATATCAATCTCGGTGGTATTGACGCAGCCGGGCATCGGTCGGTGGACATCCCAAAAGGCCCGCTCCTGTGAGTCGAGCACCTTACGCTCCAGCTTGTCCCGCTTCTTGGCCACTTTGCTTTGGGATTCGGCCTAGATAAAATATATATTTACATTTTTAGTGGAATCTTTAAAAAGGTTTTCATTTAAAATAAAGTACAAAGTAAGTTGAATAATTTATAAAATGCATAAAACTATTCTTAATGGCTTTAGAACTTAATTGAATGCTTGGCAAGGTAAGAGATTATGGTTTTTGGACACCTTTGATAATCAATATATTTAAACTATAGCTACGATTTGTGGTTAATATTATAGCTTTACTTTTTACTTACCTGCATAAATATAAACTCCCATTTTCGGGAGAACATCTTTTGCAATTTGGCCAGATTTTCAGCCTCATAATCGGCCAACTCCAAACGCGTTTTATTTTGCATTGTGCGTTTGCAAAGGTAAACGGCATAGTCCGTATTCTCGGGCTCCCAGCAATTCGAGGGCCAAAAGTAGGGCGTCTGGAATCTGTGAAGATAAATAACAAAATATTATAGTTATAGGTAAAGGTATAGGTTTATCAGTAAGTCAAGCTAAAACCTATTAATTAATTAACCTGTAGAAGGTGCCATCATTCTTGACGGTCAGCGCATGATCATCGATGGGAAATATGTAGCCATGGGAGCTGAGCAGGTGGGCAAAGTGCAGGGCCTCCGTCACATCTTCCACATCGAAATTCTTGAGGATCCATGCCACCAGATCCGCTCCGGTGAACACCGATGGCACCTTGCTCATAAATGCCTTCACCGTGCGCACGGCCACGCCCGTCGTTTCCGCCTGCATTTTCTCAATGATGGCCTCCATCTGTAAATTGATTAAAGATTAGTACTTCAATTAAGACTTGCATAAATATTATTTTTAATATAAAGTTAAATGTATGTATTTGCTGTAGCGAAAGTTTATATAAATAAATATTTTAATGCTACGATTGTATTTTATAAATCGAAGCAATATTATTTGAAAAAGCGAATAATATATTATTTTATATATTCTTTCGATAGTATTAATGAATGTATAATGCAATATTGTCAAATGCAATAGTTTTTAAAGTATTCTATTATCATAGAATTTTTCTTGTAGATAAACCCTTTTTTGGGTTTTTTAATTTCAGTCAGAGATTCAAAGAATGCGAATATATTAAGCTATGTTTTATGATTGATTTCCAATTTGATCCTTTATTTCGATATCCAAACTTAAAGGGTATATAAACTTGGTCAGTTTCAGATTATAATATTTGAATGAATTACCTTTTTGTACACTAGGATATTGGGTGCATCTTCGTTCTTGCCACCCCTTTGCTGCGACGCCGATGGCACTGCCAGCGTTGTTGACGATGACGGTGGTGGTTGCTGCTGTTGCTGCTGTGCCTGCGATGCTGACTGTGACTGCGACGACAATTGCTGGTGGTGATGGTGATGATGATGATTGGCATTGACTGTCAGCAATCCGCTGCTGCCGCCACTCTGCTTGCCGGTGCCCGTTGACGCTGCCGACGCAGCTGACGCTGCTGCTGTCGATGATGAGGGGGTGGTTGAGGTGGTGGCATCAGCATTTACTGTTTTAACAGCATGAGGAGGAGGAGCAGCAGCAGCAGCGGCAGGGACAGCAGCAGGTGCTGTTGCTGCTACTGTTGCCGTTGCTGCTGCTGTTGATGTTGCATGCGTTGCTGCCGTTGCAGATGCAATTTTTGGGGATGCTGCTGCTGTTGCTGCTGCTACTGTTGCTACTGGTGCTGCCTTGGGCGATGTGGTTACTCCTCCAGCTGGATTCGCTCCTGCTACCAACTTTGTGACCACCACCGTTGTCTCGTTCTCCAGGAATGCCACATTGTTATTGCCATTGGTCAGGGTTGTGGTGACTGCATCGCTGCGATGTGGAATTGCTGCCAGCGGATCAGTGCTGCTGTTGCCGCTGCAACTGCTGCTGCTGCAATCCGCCGTGGGTGTTCCTGCTGCGGGTGTTGCTGATACCGCTGGCACCACCTCTGGCTGGGGCGGCGTCGCCGTTGCTGCTGCTGCTGCTGGTTGCTTGGCGGGTGCACTGGTGGCATTGGTGGCTTGTGTTTTGTCCGCCTCCGAGTTCATCGTTACCATCTTTAAAGGATCAGCCGTCGGTATTGCCTGTTTTTCTCCAGAGCCTTGGCTATTTTTAATCCCAGTGCCGGCTGCTCAAATCACCAAACACGACACACAAAAAAAAAACAAAAAAAGGCAACGGAAAAATGGAAAGCAAGAGGTGCTTTTCCGGTAGAGAAGAGAGAGGGGTGGTGGCGGCTTGCTTTGGTGGTGTTTTCTCAGCTCAGCGAGCTATTTTCGTGTGTGCGTGTGTGTGTGTGTGTGCAAATCAATTTGTTGGCTGAGAGGCTCCGAAAAGGAAACGGAAAAAGTTGGAAAAGTTGTTCAGTTTCTGGCTGTCATTTTGGTTTTTTCATGGCCATTTTCCTGGATTTTCATCGTTCTGCCTTTCTATCTCTAGCAGTTTCTTTTAGTTTTTCCTTGCGTTTTCCTGGACTTTTTGACTTTCCCTTTCTTGATTTTTTTTCGCTATATTGTATATGTATGCAGAAATTTTCAGGAGTTATGGCAGCCTCACACACACACGCACACGCACTCGTTTCTTGTTGGGATATTTTGTTGAATATTTATGCCCCGAGCTGGTGTTATTAAATATTTTCCTTATTTTGGTAATTCTCCGATTCCTGCCTATTTTTGAGAATTTTTTAAGCGCAGTGTTTCCAAACGTTTTTGTGCTGTTCCTACGCTCCTCTTTTGCCGTTTCCGCTGCTGTTGCTGTTGCTGTTGCTCCTTGCTCCTTGCTCTCTCGCTCGCGCACTCGCCCTCTCTCGCTCGCGCGCGACGTGTTTTTTACCTTTTAGCCCGTAATCATTTTACGGCCCAAAGTCAATCGGCTCCTTGGAGCTTCCTGCTGATAGTCCTTCATCGATTTTTCGTAATTCCCACCCCGAAGGCGCTCTCTTTCGGTCGCTCTCTCTCGCTCTTTTCGTCCTGCGCCAGCGCCCTTGCCGTTGTTTACATCCGCCAGCTGTTGCAGTTGCCACTTTTCGTACGTTATTCGATGTTGGTTTCGAATGTTGCCAGTACTTCGATAAAATCGATATCCTTTTTGTGTAATTTAAAATCATAAATCATTTGTATTTTCATACATGTACTTATTTATAGAGAGCTCAAAAATAATTAAAGTGTTAGCAAGGAAATGTTTAATAGATTAAGTTGTTAGTATGAGTATTTGATATTTAGGGCGAAGGCTGTTGTCGATGTTTTAACTTTGCGATATATGTTATGTATGTAGATATGACAAAAGAGCCAAGGCACTATTTTATGTAGCAAACGTCGCCCTATTTATTTGTCAAAAACCAAATTATAATAAGAATAAGAAAATACAAATAAACGATAAATTTAAATTCGTATTTCCAAGGTAATATCTAAAAGAGGTTCGACACTGCGATTAGTGCACTTAGAGCCCGATAGATGGATTTTTGTATAAACACAACAACCACAATACTTTTTCCATCCAATATCACGAAAATATCCAAGTAAATTACCCATTTCCCGAACTATTTAAATTTCAAATTTGGCGGTTTTTGAGTTTAACTTTTTAGACCATGTATGGCGGAAATTAATCTCACTTCGATTTTTTAGACCATGTATGGCGGAAATTAATCGGCTTTTTAAATTTGAATTTAAATGTGGCGGTTCACCAGAAAGAAGCAGAGGACGGTGGCGGACTATTTGAATTTCAAATTTGGCGGTTATTGAGTTGAATTTTTAAGACCATGTATGGCGGTAATTAATCGGCGTTTTAAATTCGAATTTAAATCTGGCGGTTCATCTGAGATGCCAACAACAACCATAAAATACAACAACAATTATTGTACAACAACATATCTACAACAACAACACATTTTCAATGCAAAATGCCGAAAATCTCTAAGCAAATTGCCCATTTCCCGATCTGGGGTAACAGGCGAACAGAAATCAGCAGAGGACGACGGCGGACTATTTGAATTTCAAATTTGCCGGTTTTTGAGTTTAACTTTTTAGACCATGTATGGCGGAAATTAATCTCACTTCGATTTTTTAGACCATGTATGGCGGAAATTAATCGGCTTTTTAAATTTGAATTTAAATGTGGCGGTTCACCAGAAAGAAGCAGAGGACGGTGGCGGACTATTTGAATTTCAAATTTGGCGGTTATTGAGTTGAATTTTTAAGACCATGTATGGCGGTAATTAATCGGCGTTTTAAATTCGAATTTAAATCTGGCGGTTCATCTGAGATGCCAACAACAACCATAAAATACAACAACAATTATTGTACGACAACATATCTACAACAACAACACATTTTCAATGCAAAATGCCGAAAATCTCTAAGCAAATTGCCCATTTCCCGATCTGGGGTAACAGGCGAACAGAAATCAGCAGAGGACGACGGCGGACTATTTGAATTTCAAATTTGGCGGTTTTTGAGTTTAACTTTTTAGACCATGTATGGCGGAAATTAATCTCACTTCGATTTTTTAGACCATGTATGGCTGAAATTAATCGGCTTTTTAAATTTGAATTTAAATGTGGCGGTTCACTAGAAAGAAGCAGAGGACGGTGGCGGACTATTTGAATTTCAAATTTGGCGGTTATTGAGTTGAATTTTTAAGACCATGTATGGCGGTAATTAATCGGCGTTTTAAATTCGAATTTAAATCTGGCGGTTCATCTGAGATGCCAACAACAACCATAAAATACAACAACAATTATTGTTGAACAACATATCTACAACAACAACACATTTTCAATGCAAAATGCCGAAAATCTCTAAGCAAATTGCCCATTTCCCGATCTGGGGTAACAGGCGAACAGAAATCAGCAGAGGACGACGGCGGACTATTTGAATTTCAAATTTGCCGGTTTTTGAGTTTAACTTTTTAGACCATGTATGGCGGAAATTAATCTCACTTCGATTTTTTAGACCATGTATGGCGGAAATTAATCGGCTTTTTAAATTTGAATTTAAATGTGGCGGTTCACCAGAAAGAAGCAGAGGACGGTGGCGGACTATTTGAATTTCAAATTTGGCGGTTATTGAGTTGAATTTTTAAGACCATGTATGGCGGTAATTAATCGGCGTTTTAAATTCGAATTTAAATCTGGCGGTTCATCTGAGATGCCAACAACAACCATAAAACACAACAACAATTATTGTACAACAACATATCTACAACAACAACACATTTTCAATGCAAAATGCCGAAAATCTCTAAGCAAATTGCCCATTTCCTGATCTGGGGTAACAGGCGAACAGAAATCAGCAGAGGACGACGGCGGACTATTTGAATTTCAAATTTGGCGGTTTTTGAGATTAACTTTTTAGACCATGTATGGCGGAAATTAATCTCACTTCGATTTTTTAGACCATGTATAGCGGAAATTAATCGGCTTTTTAAATTTGAATTTAAATGTGGCGGTTCACCAGAAAGAAGCAGAGGACGGTGGCGGACTATTTGAATTTCAAATTTGGCGGTAATTGAGTTGAATTATTAAGACCATGTATGGCGGTAATTAATCGGCGTTTTAAATTCGAATTTAAATCTGGCGGTTCATCTGAGATCCCAACAACAACCATAAAATACAACAACAATTATTGTACAACAACATATCTACAACAACAACACATTTTCAATGCAAAATGCCGAAAATCTCAAAGCAAATTGCCCATTTCCCGATCTGGGGTAACAGGCGAACAGAAATCAGCAGAGGACGACGGCGGACTATTTGAATTTCAAATTTGGCGGTTTTTGAGTTTAACTTTTTAGACCATGTATGGCGGAAATTAATCTCACTTCGATTTTTTAGACCATGTATGGCGGAAAATAATCGGCTTTTTAAATTTGAATGTAAATGTGGCGGTTCAAAAGAAAGAAGCAGAGGACGGTGGCGGACTATTTGAATTTCAAATTTGGCAGTTATTGAGTTGAATTATTAAGACCATGTATGGCGGTAATTAATCGGCGTTTTAAATTCGAATTTAAATCTGGCGGTTCATCTGAGATGCCAACAACAACCATAAAATACAACAACAATTATTGTACAACAACATATCTACAACAACAACACATTTTCAATGCAAAATGCCGAAAATCTCTAAGCAAATTGCCCCTATCCCGATCTGGGGTAACAGGCGAACAGAAATCAGCAGAGGACGACGGCGGACTGTTTGAATTTCAAATTTGCCGGTTTTTGAGTTTAACTTCTTAGACCATGTATGGCGGAAATTAATCTCACTTCGATTTTTAGACCATGTATGGCGGAAATTAATCTCACTTCGATTTTTTAGACCATGTATGGCTGAAATTAATCGGCTTTTTAAATTTGAATTTAAATGTGGCGGTTCACCAGAAAGAAGCAGAGGACGGTGGCGGACTATTTGAATTTCAAATTTGGCGGTTATTGAGTTGAATTTTTAAGACCATGTATGGCGGTAATTAATCGGCGTTTTAAATTCGAATTTAAATCTGGCGGTTCATCTGAGATGCCAACAACAACCATAAAATACAACAACAATTATTGTACAACAACATATCTACAACAACAACACATTTTCAATGGAAAATGCCGAAAATCTCTAAGCAAATTGCCCATTTCCCGATCTGGGGTAACAGGCGAACAGAAATCAGCAGAGGACGACGGCGGACTATTTGAATTTCAAATTTGGCGGTTTTTGAGATTAACTTTTTAAACCATGTATGGCGGAAATTAATCTCACTTCGATTTTTTAGACCATGTATGGCGGAAATTAATCGGCTTTTTAAATTTGAACTTAAATGTGGCGGTTCACCAGAAAGAAGCAGAGGACGGTGGCGGACTATTTGAATTTCAAATTTGGCGGTTACTGAGTTGAATTTTTAAGACCATGTATGGCGGTAATTAATGGGCGTTTTAAATTCGAATTTAAATCTGGCGGTTCATCTGAGATGCCAACAACAACCATAAAATACAACAACAATTATTGTACAACAACATATCTACAACAACAACACATTTTCAATGCAAAATGCCGAAAATCTCAAAGCAAATTGCCCATTTCCCGATCTGGGGTAACAGGCGAACAGAAATCAGCAGAGGACGACGGCGGACTGTTTGAATTTCAAATTTGCCGGTTTTTGAGTTTAACTTTTTAGACCATGTATGGCGGAAATTAATCTCACTTCGATTTTTTAGACCATGTTTGGCGGAAATTAATCGGCTTTTTAAATTTGAATTTAAATGTGGCGGTTCACCAGAAAGAAGCAGAGGACGGTGGCGGACTATTTGAATTTCAAATTTGGCGGTTATTGAGTTGAATTTTTAAGACCATGTATGGCGGTAATTAATGGGCGTTTTAAATTCGAATTTAAATCTGGCGGTTCATCTGAGATGCCAACAACAACCATAAAATACAACAACAATTATTGTACAACAACATATCTACAACAACAACACATTTTCAATGCAAAATGCCGAAAATCTCAAAGCAAATTGCCCATTTCCCGATCTGGGGTAACAGGCGAACAGAAATCAGCAGAGGACGACGGCGGACTATTTGAATTTCAAATTTGGCGGTTTTTGAGATTAACTTTTTAAACCATGTATGGCGGAAATTAATCTCACTTCGATTTTTTAGACCATGTATGGCGGAAATTAATCGGCTTTTTAAATTTGAACTTAAATGTGGCGGTTCACCAGAAAGAAGCAGAGGACGGTGGCGGACTATTTGAATTTCAAATTTGGCGGTTATTGAGTTGAATTTTTAAGACCATGTATGGCGGTAATTAATCGGCGTTTTAAATTCGAATTTAAATCTGGCGGTTCATCTGAGATGCCAACAACAACCATAAAATACAACAACAATTATTGTACAACAACATATCTACAACAACAACACATTTTCAATGCAAAATGCCGAAAATCTCTAAGCAAATTGCCCATTTCCCGATCTGGGGTAACAGGCGAACAGAAATCAGCAGAGGACGACGGCGGACTATTTGAATTTCAAATTTGCCGGTTTTTGAGTTTAACTTTTTAGACCATGTATGGCGGAAATTAATCTCACTTCGATTTTTTAGACCATGTATGGCTGAAATTAATCGGCTTTTTAAATTTGAATTTAAATGTGGCGGTTCACCAGAAAGAAGCAGAGGATGGTGGCGGACTATTTGAATTTCAAATTTGGCGGTTATTGAGTTGAATTTTTAAGACCATGTATGGCGGTAATTAATGGGCGTTTTAAATTCGAATTTAAATCTGGCGGTTCATCTGAGATGCCAACAACAACAATAAAATACAACAACAATTATTGTACAACAACATATCTACAACAACAACACATTTTCAATGCAAAATGCCGAAAATCTCTAAGCAAATTGCCCATTTCCCGATCTGGGGTAACAGGCGAACAGAAATCAGCAGAGGACGACGGCGGACTATTTGAATTTCAAATTTGGCGGTTTTTGAGATTAACTTTTTAAACCATGTATGGCGGAAATTAATCTCACTTCGATTTTTTAGACCATGTATGGCGGAAATTAATCGGCTTTTTAAATTTGAACTTAAATGTGGCGGTTCACCAGAGAGAAGCATAGGGCGGAGGTGAACTATTTGAATTTCAAATTTGGCGGTTATTAAGTTGAACTTTTTTGACCATGTATGGCATAAATTAATCGCACTTCGACTTTTTAGACCATATATGGAGCAAATCAAGCTTAGTTTTATCGGGTGGTCAGCGGAGACATCAACAACTTGGTGGAAAGTTATCGTCAAACCTAGTCGATTGCTTGGCCTGGTAGATACAAATTTAAATTTGACCGTTTATAAGTTCAATTTAAAATTCAGGTTCTAGACCATATATGGCGGTTTCTGAGCGCCTTTTTAAATTCAAATTTTTAATTTGTTTGGCCTTTTTAAATCATATATCGCTTTTTTTTTAATGAATTTAAAAATTTGCGGTGAATAAGTTCGATTTGAAGTCCACCGCTTACACCTTATATGGGGGAAAATTTAAAATTTAAATTTAAAACTTTTGACATTCTTAATATTGATATTATCAAGACCACAAACATAAAAATTGTGAAACCAAGAGTTTGTGGAACAATATATGTTTTTATTAAAATTTAAAATTATATAACTCCGTCCCACACGTAAAACTCGAATATATTGGTATTATTGGTCCCACCATATTACATATTTTTACATTTCGCTTCATTACCTTATTTATAGAATTAGAATTTGCTTCTAAAACATTAATTTTCTTTATGTTTACAATTACAAAAAAAAAAGAATACAATTAATCCGATTAAATATAGCATATTATTTTTATATGTAAAATGTACATGCATAGTTTCTTTTTTAATTATTTGCATATTGGTATTTTAACTTATAGTGACCTTAGTTGTTATGGCTTTTATACAAAGTTTTGCAATGATTTTGGAAAACATTAAAAAAGGAATTACAATAAATAGAAAAAAATAATACATTGTATGTGCAGGATAAAATAGACGGCTACGGCTACACAAAGGATAATCAAGTTATATTCTATAGATATTGATATGTAAATATATATATTTTACTGCCCCTAAGACTAAGTGTGTGCGTTGTGTCTCTTGAATAACTACGTACATCTGAATTATCTGGCGTACACTTGATTTTTATTTACATAGGTTTGAGAATATATTTATTTTATGTACGTATTTATTTATGGTATAAATATGTGTGTTTGTGTGTTGCTATAAAGTCAGCAATAGGCGATATCCCGCTATCAATTGTCATGATCAATATCGTGTTATCGATGTCCGCTATCAATAGCAAAAGAGAGGTTAGGCAAACAGGACCAAATCGGGGTTTATCCTATATGACCAGCTATACGTAATGTATGTAACTATTTTTATTTGTTAGAAATAAAACTCGAAATAAACTAGGATATGAAACAAGATAGGTATCTATAAAATCATAGATTTTGATCTCAGGAGCAGAATAAAACTCCAAGTTAAGAAGCGAAAATAAAAAAGGTAAACTAACTAATTAAATACTGGAAATAGAACAAGTTAAAAAAAAAGGAAAACTTGAATATATGCAAAGTGGATACAAATTTGTAAATATAATATGGATATTATATTAATATTTCGATTATATCCAGACCACAATATACGAGACCTTATCAATGGGGAACCATTATTAGGCGATAAGTTAATGGATTTCCTTTTTGCATCGATAGCGGATTGGCCCTATAAATCACATGTTGATACTTAGTGTATCAATGACATAGAAACCATCATTATCATGATGATGGTCGTGATTACGATTATTGTTTTTATATTTAAAATTCTATTGGGTTTGTGTGTACAAAATACCAACAAAACGACAAGTTGTAGGGCGAATTTGTAACCTAAGGTTATTTTTTTGAGTAAAAATGTGAAAGTATTCTAGGATCTGACCTTTCTTTTGAAACGAAACTTGTTCATTTTAAATCAGTGGTTCGAGTGGTGTTACAGATAATGTTAGTTATTGTTTACTTTCCGTAATGTAATGGTAAAGTCTTAAGTTTTTAAGTATTGGTTTGAAGAATTGATTGGAGTAATGTTATGGAAATTAAGTGTTACGTTGCGAGCCACTGATTTAAAGCATACTTTTTGGGGATTATATCCTATCTCTCCTGGGTTAATATTACCCTACTCTTGGAAACGATTTATGATAGGTACCATCTACTGATGCTGCTCCCTGGAATGCCGCACTGGACGATCCCTGTCTCGATCTCGTTCCCGCTCCCTTTCCGACCACAAAGGCTGGCCACTCTGGGCCTGGTATGACAATGGAGGTGGTGGTGCCGCCAACTGGGCCTGAGGCACTAGCTCCGCCTGCGGATTGAACTGATTGTTCGTGTTATAGTTGACCAGGATATCGCTGGCCAAGCTATGGCCATAGTTAACGCTCCGATCGGGGTATCCTTGATTCTGGGGCTGCACTTGGATGGGCTGCGACTGCACCTGATGCGGTTTGCCACTTCGCCAGTGCTTGTGCTGGGCCACGGGCACCAGACGGTACAGAGGTTCCGCTGACGGAGCACTAGGATAGCCATGAGCATAGTACTGCGGATATTGATGGGACAGCGGATGGGGATGCCCATGTGGATGTCCTTGTTTGCTGCTGGGACGCACGCGCTTAAACTGTGGCGCCGGTCGTTGCCAGAACTGCAGGGGATTCCCCTGGACCGGAGCCGGTGGTCGGAGTTGGGGATCCTCCGCAAATTGTGGCCCAGGCGTGCTGTAGATCTGCGGCTCAAAGATCTGCTGTTGGTGTTGCTGCTGCTGCAGATGTTGCTGTTGCTTTCCCACTCGGAAGTGGCGTCCCGGCAGATAGGAATCCGGCGGTGAGGCTTCGAGGCTAGGCTCCAGTTGTAGCTGCTGCTTGCCCACCCTTAGATGGCGTTGCCTCTGGCCAGGTGGCTGGTAGACAATGGCCTTGAAGGCATTCTGATCCTGCTCATCAACGCTGTAGTTTACCATGGGCAGGAAGGGTTGCTTATCAAAGTCGGGTGCCTGGTAAAGGATACGAATTTTAAATAAAGAAGAATATATACATTAACAAGGAGCACCCACCTGGAATCTCCCTGAACCACCTCCAGCTGGCGGCGAGACAAGATTGCTCCTTAAAAGCTGCCCCAGTGAGGCCTCGTACTCTGCGTGCAGCTGCAACTGGGCAGTCCTTGGCTTGGGCGTAATATTGACCACATCGGATACATCATTGGAGGGACTTGGAGAGGCCTTGTAGTGCTGCAGATGCTCCCGCTGATGGTGGTGATGGTGCCGCTTGGGTGGCTTGGTGGCCAGAAAGTCATCAATGACATTGGACTTGATCGAGCCCGGCTGCCGCTTGGCCTCAAAGTACTCATAGTATATGGGATTCGATTTGGAGAGCGGCGGATCTAGCGGTGTGTCCTGGAGCGTACTCTCCGTAGAGCTGGGCACGAACACAAGCTGCGGCCGTGGCGTGTAGTTGACCGGATAGATGGGTATGGGCACAGCCACTGGCACTGGCACTCGCTCCACATAGCTGGGTGGAGGTGGACTCTGTCTGGGCGCTGGTGGCAGGTAGGTGATGGCATTGTACTTGGGTTTGTAGGAAGTCCTAATGGTGGGCAATGGTAACGGGGGTCTGGCAGTGGTTGTCGTGGTGGTGCTGGTGGTAGTCGTGGTGCTGCTGCTAGTCAAGGTGGTACTGCCTGTGGTTGGTGGTCGTCTGGTGGTCTCCAGTCTACTAAAATGATCTGGTGGTGGTGGCAGCACTATTCCCGGCACCAAAGGTCCCGGTGGCACTGGGTTCGAATAGTTGCTCTTGTACACAAAACTATATGCCGGCGGATAGTATAAGGAGGGATCATCTTCGTCAAAGTCACTCACATTGCCAGGTATTCCTGGGGAATCTCCCGTGAGGGATCCATTACCATTCAGCCCGTTGATCAGCCAGGGACCCAGGAGCGGCGGAGTCCTTAGCAGACCCCGGGTCGGCCCCGTATCGTTGGGGTAGAGCAGCCAGGGGGCATAGGGCGCCGGATAGACGTAGGCCGGGGTTTTCGGACGAGCTTGCTCAGGTGCTGCAGCCGAAGATTGCGTTCCCGTCCGGGCAGCAGGATGCGATGCGAGATTTTCGGCGGCGGAGCCCGCGTAGCCCTGGTGGTGGATGGCCTCAGCGGATAGCGTTGCATTGCCAGGCGCCGGACGGAGGATCTCGAGTTGATTATCTCGGATAAGCTGCAGCGGCCCGTGCGGCTCGAGCTGCACGGGAAATGGAGGCGGCACTGCAGGATTATCGGGCAACTTGATTTGCCGCCCTGGAGCATCGTAGTCATCGATGGCCGGCCAGGGTCCCTGCTGGTTATCCTCCACTTCCTCGTTCAGAGCTCCACCCTTGATCACTAGCAGATGATCCTCGGCCAGCCAGATGTCCTCTTCGTTTAGTCCTCCGTAGTTCCGCTCGTTATCCAGCGGAACCTCCGAATTCCGGGCATAGCTCAGCACTCCCGGTCGCTTGGGCACACGCCGGAATAGCTCCTTCTCAATCAGACCGTATTTGCCATCCCTCACCTGGTCGGCCAGGGTTTTCTTGGCCTCGTCCTTGGATGGCTTCTTGGCCGGAGCCTCCGCTTCCTTGCCAGAGCCGGCACTCAGCCGCAGGATGCCATTGTCCCAGTTGTCGAAGTCATCGGGTTCGTTAAGCAGAGCCTCGTCGTCGTCATCGTCCTGCTCCCTAAGGCTAAGGTGGCTTTTGGTTCTCGAAGGAGGAGACGCTGGAGGAGGCAGAGGTGTTGTGGATCTGGAGGTGCTTGGCGGATTGCTAAATCTTGTGACGGCTGCTGGTGTGGTCAATCTCGGCCTGACCGAGGGCTTGGCCAGTCTGTAACTGCTGCTTGCCTTGCCTCTCAGAGATGAGGCCACCTTCGCTGTGGTTGTCGTTGTCGTCGTCGTCCTAGTTGTGGTTGTTTCTGTGGGCGTGGCTGTGACCCTTCTCGTCGAAGTGGGCACAAAGCTGGAGGAGGAGCTGTTGGCGCTCACAGCCGACACTTCGTAAGTGGAGTGTCCCTGGGCATTGTGGATGTGGCCAGCCACCAGTCTCTGGATCATGCGCGGCCTGTCAAAGATATTAAATATTATTAGAAAATAATTAAAAAGTTAAGTCTGACTTCTATACTCTTCAGGGTATTATAAGTCAGAAGTGTATAAAAATCAGAATACTATATAATACAACTGCCAGAGAAACGGTTGTTAAGTGTAAAGGATCAATACGAATCTCTGAAGAGTAATAGATGCTTAAGATGAGCAGTAAGTAACTCTGAACAGTGAGTATCTACTATAAGCAGAAAGTAACACTGAACAGCAAGTATTTATGATCAGTGAGTAACTATGAACAGTAAGTATCCATGAGCAATGAGTAACTCTGATCAGTAAGTATCTATAAGCAGTAAGTAACTCTGAACGGTGAGTATCTTTGACCAGTTACTAACTTTAAACACTGATAAACAATGACTTGCAACTTTAGGAACACAACACATATCTGAGACTTGGCTAGCAGCAGCCACTTCGTTCCGGGGATGTTTGAACCAGTTGGGAATCATAGGCCACGTGTGCGAGATTTGTTTTGGCACAGTTTTAAGAGCAAGCTATTTGACTGAAACTATGGAGTTAGTTTTCTGTAACATTTTATAAGTGTATAAATCGGATCATGGCGAATCAGCGGACTATATATATATAAACATATATACAGTTGCCATTGGAACTATCGGAAAATATTAAAAAAATAAATTACAATTTTTAAAGTATTCAAAAATATTTATCTAATTTGATTCAAAGCTATCTTTTATTACTATAGAACTTCGTTTTTAGTTATATGCAAATCAGAATGCTATATAATTTAAATGCCAGGTAAACGAATTTTAAATTAAAGAATCAGTAAGTATCTATGAGCAGTGAGTATCTCTGAACAGTAAGTATCTATAAGCAGTGAGTAACTCTGAACAGTAAGTATCTATGAGCAATGAGTAACTCTGAACAGTAAGTATCTATGAGCAGTGAGTAACTCTGAACAGTAAGTATCTATGACCAGTTACTAACTTTAAACACTGATAAACAATGACTTGCAACTTTAGGAACACAACACATATCTGAGACTTGGCTAGCAGCAGCCACTTCGTTCCGGGGATGTTTGAACCAGTTGGGAATCATAGGCCACGTGTGCGAGATTTGTGTTGTCACAGTTTTAAGTGCAAGTTGTTTGACTGAAACTATGGTGATAATTTTCTGCAACATTGTATAAATATATAAATCGGATCATGGCGAATCGGTGGACTATATATATATATACATATATACAGCTGCCATTGGAACTATCGGAAAATGTTCAGAAAATAAATTACATTATTTAAAGTATTCAAAAATATGTATCTAATTTGATTCAAAGCTATCTTTTATTACTATAGAACTTCGTTTTTAGTTATATGCAAATCAGAATACTATATAATATAAATGCCAGGAAAACGAATGTTAAATTAAAGGATCAGTAAGTATCTATGAGCAGTGAGTATCTCTGAACAGTAAGTATCTATAAGCAGTGAGTAACTCTGAACAGTAAGTATCTATGAGCAATGAGTAACTCTGATCAGTAAGTATCTATAACCACTAAGTAACTCTGAACGGTGAGTATCTATGACCAGTTACTAACTTTAAACACTGATAAACAATGACTTGCAACTTTAGGAACACAACACATATCTGAGACTTGGCTAGCAGCAGTCACTTCGTTCCGGGGATGTTTGAACCAGTTGGGAATCATAGGCCACGTGTGCGAGATTTGATTTGGCACAGTTTTAAGAGCAAGCTATTTGACTGAAACTATGGTGTTAGTTTTCTGTAACATTTTATAAGTATATAAATCGGATCATGGCGAATCGGTGGACTATATATATATATACATATATACAGCTGCCATTGGAACTATCGGAAAATATTAAAAAAATAAATTACAATTTTTAAAGTTTTCAAAAATATTCATCTAATTTGATTGAAAGCTATATTTTGTTATTATAGAACTTAATTTTTAGTTATATGCAAATCAGAATACTATTTAATATAAATGCCAGGAAAACGAATGTTAAATTAAAGGATCAGTAAGTATCTATGAGCAGTAAGTAACTCTGAACGGTGAGTATCTATGACCAGTTACTAACTTTAAACACTGATAAACAATGACTTGCAACTTTAGGAACACAACACATATCTGAGACTTGGCTAGCAGCAGTCACTTCGTTCCGGGGATGTTTGAACCAGTTGGGAATCATAGGCTACGTGTGCGAGATTTGTTTTGGCACAGTTTTAAGAGCAAGCTATTTGATTAAAACTATGGAGTTAGTTTTCTGTAACATTTTATAAGTTTATAAATCGGATCATGGCGAATCGGTGGACGATATATATATATACATATATACAGCGGCCATTGGAACTATCGGAAAATGTTCAGAAATTAAATTACATTTTTTAAAGTATTCAAAAATATTGATCTAATTTGATTGAAAGCTATCTTTTGTTATTATAGAACTTCATTTTTAGTTATATGCAAATCAGAATACTACATAATATAAATGCCAGGAAAACGAATGTTAAATTAAAGGATCAGTAAGTATCTATGAGCAGTGAGTAACTCTGAACAGTAAGTATCTATGAGCAATGAGTAACTCTGATCAGTAAGAATCTATGAGCAGTAAGTAACTCTGAACGGTGAGTATCTATGACCAGTTACTAACTTTAAACACTGATAAACAATGACTTGCAACTTTAGGAACACAACACATATCTGAGACTTGGCTAGCAGCAGTCACTTCGTTCCGGGGATGTTTGAACCAGTTGGGAATCATAGGCCACGTGTGCGAGATTTGTTTTTGCACAGTTTTAAGAGCAAGCTATTTGATTGAAACTATGGAGTTAGTTTTCTGTAACATTTTATAAGTTTATAAATCGGATCATGGCGTATCGGTGGACGATATATATATATACATATATACAGCGGCCATTGGAACTATCGGAAAATGTTCAGAAATTAAATTACATTATTTAAAGTATTCGAAAACATTTATCTAATTTGATTCAAAGCTATCTTTTGTTATTATAAAACTTCGTTTTTAGTTTTATGCAAATCAGAATCCTATATAATTTAAATGCCAGGTAAACGAATGTTAAATTAAAGGATCAGTAAGTATCTATAAGCAGTGAGTAACTCTGAACGGTGAGTATCTATGACCAGTTACTAACTTTAAACACTGATAAACAATGACTTGCAACTTTAGGAACACAACACATATCTGAGACTTGGCTAGCAGCAGTCACTTCGTTCCGGGGATGTTTGAACCAGTTGGGAATCATAGGCCACGTGTGCGAGATTTGATTTGGCACAGTTTTAAGAGCAAGCTATTTGACTGAAACTATGGTGTTAGTTTTCTGTAACATTTTATAAGTATATAAATCGGATCATGGCGAATCGGTGGACTATATATATATATACATATATACAGCTGCCATTGGAACTATCGGAAAATATTAAAAAAATAAATTACAATTTTTAAAGTTTTCAAAAATATTCATCTAATTTGATTGAAAGCTATATTTTGTTATTATAGAACTTAATTTTTAGTTATATGCAAATCAGAATACTATTTAATATAAATGCCAGGAAAACGAATGTTAAATTAAAGGATCAGTAAGTATCTATGAGCAGTAAGTAACTCTGAACGGTGAGTATCTATGACCAGTTACTAACTTTAAACACTGATAAACAATGACTTGCAACTTTAGGAACACAACACATATCTGAGACTTGGCTAGCAGCAGTCACTTCGTTCCGGGGATGTTTGAACCAGTTGGGAATCATAGGCCACGTGTGCGAGATTTGTTTTTGCACAGTTTTAAGAGCAAGCTATTTGATTGAAACTATGGAGTTAGTTTTCTGTAACATTTTATAAGTTTATAAATCGGATCATGGCGAATCGGTGGACGATATATATATATACATATATACAGCGGCCATTGGAACTATCGGAAAATGTTCAGAAATTAAATTACATTATTTAAAGTATTCAAAAATATTGATCTAATTTGATTGAAAGCTATCTTTTATTACTATAGAACTTCGTTTTTAGTTATATGCAAATCAGAATACTATATAATTTAAATGCCAGGAAAACGAATGTTAAATTAAAGGATCAGTAAGTATCTATAAGCAGCAAGTAACTCTGAACAGTAAGTATCCATGAGCAGTGAGTAACTCTGATCAGTAAGTATAAATGAGCAGTGAGTAACTCTGAACAGTAAGTATCTATGAGCAATGAGTAACTCTGATCAGTAAGTATCTATGAGCAGTAAGTAACTCTGAACGGTGAGTATCTTTGACCAGTTACTAACTTTAAACACTGATAAACAATGACTTGCAACTTTAGGAACACAACACATATCTAAGACTTGGCTAGCAGCACTCACTTCGTTCCGGGGATGTTTGAACCAGTAAGGAATCATAGGCCACGTGTGCGAGATTTGTTTTGGCACAGTTTTAAGAGCAAGCTATTTGACTGAAACTATGGAGTTAGTTTTCTGTAACATTTTATAAGTATATAAATCGGATCATGGCGAATCGGTGGACTATATATATATATACATATATACAGCTGCCATTGGAACTATCGGAAAATGTTCAGAAATTAAATTACATTATTTATAGTATTCAAAAATATTTATCTAATTTGATTGAAAACTATCTTTTATTACTATAGAACTTCATTTTTAGTTATATGCAAATCAGAATACTATATAATTTAAATGCCAGGAAAACGAATGTTAAATTAAAGGATCAGTAAGTATCTATAAGCAGTAAGTAACTCTGAACAGTAAGTATCTATGAGCAATGAGTAACTCTGATCAGTAAGTATCTATGAGCAGTAAGTAACTCTGAACGGTGAGTATCTATGACCAGTTACTAACTTTAAACACTGATAAACAATGACTTGCAACTTTAGGAACACAACACATATCTAAGACTTGGCTAGCAGCACTCACTTCGTTCCGGGGATGTTTGAACCAGTAAGGAATCATAGGCCACGTGTGCGAGATTTGTTTTGGCACAGTTTTAAGAGCAAGCTATTTGACTGAAACTATGGAGTTAGTTTTCTGTAACATTTTATAAGTATATAAATCGGATCATGGCGAATCGGTGGACTATATATATATATATACATATATACAGCTGCCATTGGAACTATCGGAAAATGTTCAGAAAATAAATTACATTATTTAAAGTATTCGAAAATATTTATCTAATTTGATTCAAAGCTATCTTTTGTTATTATAGAACTTCGTTTTTAGTTATATGCAAATCAGAATGCTATATAATTTAAATGCCAGGTAAACGAATTTTAAATTAATGGATCAGTAAGTATCTATAAGCCGTAAGTAACTCTGAACAGTAAGTATCTATGAGCAGTGAGTAACTCTGAACAGTAAGTATCTATGAGCAGTAAGTAACTCTGAACGGTGAGTATCTTTGACCAGTTACTAACTTTAAACACTGATAAACAATGACTTTCAACTTTAGGAACACAACACATATCTGAGACTTGCCTAGCAGCAGTCACTTCGTTCCGGGGATGTTTGAACCAGTTGGGAATCATAGGCCACGTGTGCGAGATTTGTTTTGGCACAGTTTTAAGAGCAAGCTATTTGACTGAAACTATGGAGTTAGTTTTCTGTAACATTTTATAAGTATATAAATCGGATCATGGCGAATCGGTGGACTATATATATATATACATATATACAGCGGCCATTGGAACTATCGGAAAATTTTCAGAAATTAAATTACATTATTTAAAGTATTCAAAAATATTTATCTAATTTGATTGAAAACTATCTTTTATTACTATAGAACTTCGTTTTTAGTTATATGCAAATCAGAATACTATATAATTTAAATGCCAGGAAAACGAATGTTAAATTAAAGGATCAGTAAGTATCTATAAGCAGTAAGTAACTCTGAACAGTAAGTATCTATGAGCAATGAGTAACTCTGATCAGTAAGTATCTATGAGCAGTAAGTAACTCTGAACGGTGAGTATCTTTGACCAGTTACTAACTTTAAACACTGATAAACAATGACTTGCAACTTTAGGAACACAACACATATCTAAGACTTGGCTAGCAGCACTCACTTCGTTCCGGGGATGTTTGAACCAGTTGGGAATCATAGGCCACGTGTGCGAGATTTGTTTTGGCACAGTTTTAAGAGCAAGCTATTTGACTGAAACTATGGAGTTAGTTTTCTGTAACATTTTATAAGTATATAAATCGGATCATGGCGAATCGGTGGACTATATATATATATACATATATACAGCGGCCATTGGAACTATCGGAAAATTTTCAGAAATTAAATTACATTATTTAAAGTATTCAAAAATATTTATCTAATTTGATTGAAAACTATCTTTTATTACTATAGAACTTCGTTTTTAGTTATATGCAAATCAGAATACTATATAATTTAAATGCCAGGAAAACGAATGTTAAATTAAAGGATCAGTAAGTATCTATAAGCAGTAAGTAACTCTGAACAGTAAGTATCTATGAGCAATGAGTAACTCTGATCAGTAAGTATCTATGAGCAGTAAGTAACTCTGAACGGTGAGTATCTTTGACCAGTTACTAACTTTAAACACTGATAAACAATGACTTGCAACTTTAGGAACACAACACATATCTAAGACTTGGCTAGCAGCACTCACTTCGTTCCGGGGATGTTTGAACCAGTTGGGAATCATAGGCCACGTGTGCGAGATTTGTTTTGGCACAGTTTTAAGAGCAAGCTATTTGACTGAAACTATGGAGTTAGTTTTCTGTAACATTTTATAAGTATATAAATCGGATCATGGCGAATCGGTGGACTATATATATATATACATATATACAGCTGCCATTGGAACTATCGGAAAATGTTCAGAAAATAAATTACATTATTTAAAGTATTCGAAAATATTTATCTAATTTGATTCAAAGCTATCTTTTGTTATTATAGAACTTCGTTTTTAGTTATATGCAAATCAGAATCCTATATAATTTAAATGCCAGGTAAACGAATGTTAAATTAAAGGATCAGAAAGTATCTATGAGCAGTAAGTAACTCTGAACAGTAAGTATCTATGAGCAGTAAGTAACTCCGAACAGTAAGTATCCATGAGCAGTGAGTTACTCTGATCAGTAAGTATCTATAAGCACTGAGTAACTCTGATCAGTAAGTATCTATGTGCAGTAAGTAACTCTGAACGGAGAGTATCTTTGACCAGTTACTAACTTTAAACACTGATAAACAATGACTTGCAACTTTAGGAACAGAGACTTGAGACTTGGCTAGCAGCAGTCACTTCGTTCCGGGGATGTTTGAACCAGTTGGGAATCATAGGCCACGTGTGCGAGATTTGTTTTGGCACAGTTTTAAGAGCAAGTTATTTGACTGAAACTATGGTGTTAGTTTTCTGTAACATTTTATAAGTATATAAATCGGATCATGGCGAATCGGTGGACTATATATATATATACATATATACAGCTGCCATTGGAACTATCGGAAAATGTTCAGAAAATAAATTACATTATTTAAAGTATTCAAAAATATTTATCTAATTTGATTCAAAGCTATCTTTTATTACTATAGAACTTCGTTTTTAGTTATATGCAAATCAGAATACTATATAATATAAATGCCAGGAAAACGAATGTTAAATAAAAGGCTCAGTACGTATCTATAAGCAGTGAGTAACTCTGAACAGTAAGTATCTATAAGCAGTGAGTAGCTCTGAACAGTAAGTATCTATGAGCAATGAGTAACTCTGATCAGTAAGTATCTATAAGCAGTAAGTAACTCTGATCAGTAAGTATCCTTGAGCAATGTGTAACTCTGATCAGTAAGTATCTATGAGCAGAAAGTAACTTTGAACGGTGACTATCTATGACCAGTTACACATATCTAAGACTTGGCTAGCAGCAGTCACTTCGTTCCGGGGATATTTGAACCAGTTGGGAATCATAGGCCACGTGTGCGAGATTTGTTTTGGCACAGTTTTAAGAGCAAGTTATTTGACTGAAACTATGGTGTTAGTTTTCTGTAACATTTTATAAGTATATAAATCGGATCATGGCGAATCGGTGGACTATATATATATATACAGCTGCTATTGGAACTATCGGAAAATGTTCAGAAAATAAATTACATAATTTAAAGTATTCAAAAATATTTATCTAATTTGATTGAAAGCTATCTTTTATTACTATAGAACTTCGTTTTTAGTTATATGCAAATCAGAATACTATATAATTTAAATGCCAGGTAAACGAATGTTAAATTAAAGGATCAGTAAGTATCTATAAGCAGTAAGTAACTCTGAATAGTAAGTATCTATAAGCAGTAAGTAACTCTGAACAGTAAGTATCTATGAGCAGTGAGTAACTCTAATCAGTAAGTATCTATAAGCCGTAAGTAACTCTGAACAGTAAGTATCTATGAGCAGTGAGTAACTCTGAACAGTAAGTATCTATGAGCAGTAAGTAAGTCTGAACGGTGAGTATCTTTGACCAGTTACTAACTTTAAACACTGATAAACAATGACTTGCACCTTTAGGAACACAACACATATCTAAGACTTGGCTAGCAGCAGTCACTTCGTTCCGGGAATGTTTGAACCAGTTGGGAATCATATGCCCCGTGTGAGAGATTTAATTAGCACAAATTTAAGAGCAAGCTATTTGAATGAAGCTATGGAGTTAATCTTCTATATAATGAACAGAAATTTATACATTTTTTTATCTGCCGGACATTGCTAGAAAGATTCGTCAGTTAACTTAAATTAGAATATCCTGCAAAATTCATATTTATTATTTCATATTTTATATATATTTTAGTGATTTTAAGTCCATTAAGATATGTATGTTGACAAAAACTTTAATTGAAAACCTCTTAATTTAATTTATTTTGGAAACTTAAAGACATAGTCTTCTCTAAATAGGTTTTAAAATCCTCTTAGCAATACACATCCCTTAAGAGCTTTGGGTATTAAGAGAAGGCATAGCAGAAAATATTGATAATATATCAATAAATACTTTTGCTTAAACAATATTTAACGCCAAAGTTAATGAATTAATATGAATCACAACATTACGATATATTTTTGATATTAATTCGACATTTTAAGGTCTTATGCTATATTTGTCGAATATATAATGTAATATATTGTTTTTTTAATGTCATGTGCCATATTTTGCGATAATTAAAGATTCTATATACCAAGGCTTGGGACTTTTTCCATATTATATAAAGCGCTATTGATTTTTGGATATATATATACATGTATAATAAGAAATATGTATATAATAGATATTGATCACAATTTCAGAGGAATAACTCACGTTTTCAGTGCGCCACGAGTGGAGCTGGAGCTGGAATTGGGACTGGAGCTGGGACTGGAACTGACACTGGCACTGTTATTATCCGCAGGAACACTGGAATTAAAACTGGAACTGTCGCTGGAACTGTAGCTGCTGTATGGCGGCGGTGCCGTCCAGCTGCGACGGATGCTGTTGCTGCTGCTGCTGCTGGCACTTGCAGCGCTGTCCAGGAGCGGAGTATCCCGCGTTTGGCGCTGACCTCGCACACTTCCACGATCCCTGGAAGAACGACCAGGAGCAGCAGCAGCTTCTGCTGCTGTGTTTGTTGGTGTTTTTGCTGTGGTGCTGCTGCGTCGCCGCTGCCATTGCCTAACGGTAGTCACCGGAAGCGGCGTTGTGCTGCTGCTGCTGATGCTGCCGCTGCGAGCGGAACCGCGACTGCGACTGCGACCAGTGCTTACTGTTATCTCAATCGACTGCGTCGTTGGCGGTCGGCGCTGGCGTGGCGCTCGCAGCGTTGGCGCCTCAGTGCTTGTTGTGGATGCCACGCCTCCTCCAACTCCAGCCAGTAACTGTCCCTGACCGGGTCCCTGTAACTGTAACTGTAGTTGTAACTGTCCTTGTCCCCTGCCGCCACGCTGCCGTGCTGCAGTCGCTGTTGCTGTTGCTGCTGTTGCTGCAGTTGTGGGTGCAGGTGTCGCTGCCGTCGTCAGCGACGTCACCGCCAGCAGAGCTATTACTATCCAGTGCAAGATTAAGGATGCCATCTGGAAAACGGAAAATAATGCAAATAAAAGGAAAACTTAGTAAACAAAATATATATATTATTATTATATATAATAAAGAAATTATAAATTTTAAAATGGGATTTTTTAAACCATTTACATATTTACATATACATAAAAATCCCATGCTAATATTTATAATTTCTTTATTTAATATAATATTTATTATATTCTTATACTTATAATAGTAGCCTTGAGATTGGCAAATACAATAAATAACAAGAACTGTCTTAAATAAGCAATATATTAAATAATTTGTATGGGATATTCTGCAGAAATTAAATTATTATATAGTAAATAGCTTTTATTAAGTAAACTGGTAAATAAAAAAAAAACAACAAGAACTGTCTTAAATAAGCGATATATTAAATAATTTGTATGGGATATTCTGCAAAAATTAAATTATTATATAGTAAATAGCTTTTATTAAGTAGTTTAAGTTAGTAAATTATCAATAAATTTGTAATCTTTCTTCTGCTGAATTTAAATTAATAAAATAATTTAAACAAGAAAGAAAACTAACTTTAGAAAGCCGAAGTTTATATGTAACATTATACCCTTGCATTAAATTATAGAATCAAATCGGAGATCGATAATAACTAAGCTAAAAATATTCAAATTTTTTAACACGATAATTATCAATATTTTTTATATTATAACAATTTTTAGACTAATCAAAATTAAAAAAACTCATAACTCAGTCAAAAATGCATTAATTTCAATTCGGCAACCTTTTCTATGTTAGATTGTATTATGTTAATTAATCTGCATAATCAATTTAAAATTTAAAATATATTAAAGTTTTTGACAATTTTAACGATGTAACCCCTTTTAAAATTTTGAAAAAATTGTAAAAAATGTATTTTCTTTTCAAAATGGCTAGAAAGATTCGCCTTTTGATGCTGATCAAGAATATATATGATTTATAGGGTCGAAAATGATTCCATCACTAATTTGTAAGCTCTTGACTGAAACTATATTCGTCTTTAAGGGTCTAAAAAAGATAAATGATAAATTAATTAGTGAAAGTATAATCTCCTTAAACGGTGTAAATTAAACTATCTTCCAGTTAGCAAATAAATCACTGAAGGTAAGACTATTTTTCGATATTTAAAGGAAAGACTATCCGGGGTTGTG
Organism: Drosophila serrata; assembly: GCF_035046125.1. Taxonomy (NCBI): domain Eukaryota; kingdom Metazoa; phylum Arthropoda; class Insecta; order Diptera; family Drosophilidae; genus Drosophila; species Drosophila serrata. The sequence goes on along the minus strand of NW_028257260.1, from coordinate 1,605,511 downwards.
GTGGACAATGGTACGTATACGTGATATTCTATGTTGGATGGGGCGATATTACGTATACGTAGTGGTTTTTTTATATTGCGTTTCAAAATTTAAAAAATCCATAGCTTAGCCAAAAATATATTAATTTCAATTCGTGAAGGTGTTCTGTGTTAATTTTTGAGTGGGTAATAAATCTGTAACTCAATTTAGAAAATTTAATTTTTGCCAATTTTTCAAAATACTAACGATGTTACCCCTTTCCTTTTTTTAAAAAAATTGAAGCTTTTTTAAAAATTTGTTTTTCTGCCGGAGATAGCTTTAAAGATTTGTCTGTTAATTCTGATCAGAATTATATATGATTTATAGGGTCGAAAATGACTCCTTCACTGTTTTGCAGACTTCTGACTAAAACAATAACACCCTACTGAGTATGTATAAAAAAAAATCCCAGAAATTACACGTAATTCCTTCTCGAACAAATTGTATTGATGTAATCTCCTGGCATTCACAAGTATTCTCAACATTTATCTTACCAAAATCCTGCAAACAATGGCTTAAACGTGAAGGTCTGAAGAGGCTCATTCAACCGTTAATCAATTGGAAATACCAAAAAATCTTCAAAAAACTAAATATAAAGGAAAAACGCTCAAACCAGCAGCTGTTGTAGTTGTAATTGTCGAGAGCACTTAATTAACATGAGTGAGCAGCGGCAGTAACAAAAACACGCTTGAAAATTTAAGCACGCGTCGCTTTATAAAAAAAAATAAAATAAAATAAAAAAAACCAAGGAGAAACCTGAAGTAAAAAATCGTTTTTTCCAAATGCACTTGAGCGCATCGCTGGAAAAATAAAAGAAAGAGGAATGCAGTTTCCAACAAACTATAAGCGATTGTTTTTCCGTTCGATTGCATAATTGAAAATATACGAAAATAACTAAATCATAAACACAAAACAAAAAAAAAAAAAAAAAACGATCGGGAAATGAAATCAATGTTGAAAATTTAATCAATAACGGAAAAATAAGAAATTGAAAAGGAAATACTAATAGGGAATTAAGGGAAATTTCGTTAGCTTACTTGAATTATAAACTTTATTAAAAAGGTTACTTAAACTTTATTCTAAATGTAATAATTACATTGTTATTACTAAATTTGCCACTTTATTTTAACATCACTTTATACTTAAAGTGATAAACAATAAATATTAAAAATATTATTATAATTTAAAAAAAAATTGTTTAATAGAACTTCATAACACTAATAATTAATTTGCAGTATTTAAAGTAAAGTTAATTCAAAATAACAGTTTTTATGCCTTTTAAACATTTACTTAGAGTGGTTTTATATTCATGCTAAAGCTGAAAAAGTGTGACTTGAATAAACCCTAGATAACTTAATTTCAAAAGTAATTGGTAAGTTATTATTATTGTAATTATTTTATTTAATTGTTAAATCACTTCTGAAGACCTACCAATATTCTTCAGAAAATCAAATTAAACAATTAAACAGTGATTCAGGTATTTTAGCAAAATTACTCCCATTTATCCAGGTTCTTTTTACCAATTAAACATTGAAATTGTATATAAATAATTATTCTATTATCAACAATAACAATTTAAGACTCAAAGCTAATAAAAACTTTTATTTCTTATATTTTTAGAAAGCTGTCGGGACAGAATTAAGTATTTTCCCTTTTTATTCTCTAAGAAACATTTCCTTTACAATAAGCATTCTATTATTCCTACCAAATAGACTTTTTCGCCTCGATTTCTGTGGCTTAAGTTTGCAAAAAAATAAAATAACAACACTTGAATGGTCCAAAAGAACTTAGGCTTGCCCGCCCATCAATTTAATACAATCCAATTCAATTCGAACCAACATCGCCCGTCACTTTCGACGCCCCGAAAATGCCAAAAGCGAAATCAAGGACAGAGCTTTGAAGAAATCGAATCATAAATAACACTTTACTTTTGCGTTTCTTAGTTTTTTTTTTTTTTGTATTTTAGCTTTAACTTCAGTTTTCAGCTCCAGCTTGGACTTCTTGTCTCTGGGCATTACTCATACGCGCCGTGGCTAATTGACCAAAAAACGCGACAGGTTGAAGACTTTTTTACCCCCATATTTTTCCTGTCGATTTCTGGATACAGTGAGCACTCCATAAAGGGAAACATATATAAAATATACAATATATACTATATTTATTATATAAAAATTTATGATTCTGAGTTATTTTTAAAAGATTTACATTTTAACATTTACTTTTTAATTATAAAGTCAATTGAGAGTCTATTAAGTTGTTTAGTTTTAGAAAATTCTTTATTAAAAACAAATTGTAAATTTAAATGGATGTAATTTTTACTTTAGTTTTTTTTATTATTATAAGCTTTTAGTGTATTGTTTTTAAATGTGCAATGTTTAAGGTAAATAACAGTATTAACTTTAAAGGCATTTTCTATCTGTGAAGATTTTTGTTCAATTAAGTACCATATATGTACATAAAATATTTTATATTTTTAAATCAATATATTTATATATTTATAATGATATAATATTAATATATAAAACAAAAAAGGAAAAATGACACCCGAAATAGAATAGAATTCTATAATCATATTAGAATTATATAATCGAATCGGAAATCAATAATAAAACTAAGCTTAAAATATTTGATTTCCTTGAATATATATTTATTGACATTTTATAAGACCATTTTTTCAACTAATCAAAATATAAAAATGTCATAACTACACTAAAAAAGTATTAATTTCAATTCGGAAAGCTTTCCTATGTTAGTTATTTTAAGGCTAATAAATCTGCATACTAAATTTAATATGCAGAAAAAATTACAATTTTTGGAAATTTTAACCCCTATCCTTTTTTTCAAAAAAATTGAAATTTTTTTATTATTCTTTTTGTCTGCCAGAGAAAGATTCGCCTATTCATGCTGATTCAGAATATATATGGTTTATAGGGTCGAAAATGATTCCATCACGAATTTGCAAGCCTCTGACTGAAAGTATTATCGTCTTTTAGGGTTTTAAAAAGATTAATGATAATTTAATTACTGAAAGTAAAACTCCCTAAACGGTATAAATAAAACTATATCCCAGTTCCAAAATAAATCACTGAAAATAAGATTTTTTTAAAAATATTTAAAGGAAAGATTATCTGGTGTCTTGAGGACAATGGTACGTATGCGTGATATTCTATATTGGGGTAATATTACGTATACGTAATGGTTTTTTTTATAATGCGTTTCAAAATTTAAAAAATCCATAGCTAAGCCAAAAGTCCATTAATTTCAATTCGGAAAGCTGTTCTGTGTTAGTTTTTATTAGGTTAAAAAAACTGCATTCTCAATTTAAAATTTAAATAATTTGCCAAATTTTTAAAAATTAATATTATTAATGCTGATCAAGAATATATATGATTTATAGGGTCGACATGACTTCTTCACTGCTTAGCAAGCTGTTGACTAAAATTATAATACCCTGCAATGGGTATAAAAATGGCACCTCACTGCATTCATTTTATAACATATTTAACTTTTAGTTTTAATATTCATACTAGTAAATTGATAAATAAATTTAAAATAATTTACTTTCTAAATACCCTACTCCATTAAAGGAGTATTTGTTAGTTTAGTCTCGGGGAATTATTTAAAAGAACTAACCAAATTATTCTTTTATTGTTCCACCTTACCGAGTGTCTGCTGTCCATAGCTTAATTTTTGTTTTTGGTTTTATTGGCGCCCACAAGTGCAGACGCCAAATGCTTGGAGCATTTTTTATTGTTGGGCGAAGTTGCCAAACCCCGAAAACAAAAAACAATGCAAAGTGCACTAAACAAAAAAGAAGAAAAAAATAGAGAAATATGCTAGCAGACTACAAAAAAAAAAAAAAAACAACAACAACAAAAAGATAGAAACAATCAAATGGAACGTGATTCGAGGCAGAAACTGAAACCGAAACCGAAAACGCTAAAACTAAGGCTAAAAAACTGGACTGGGACTGGACTTTGGGTAGGAATCCGCTTGTGTCTTGTGCCTGGCGACTTGCGCCTGTCCACTGCGCTCCAATTTCTGCCTTTATTTAATTTTTATTTTTTCTTTATTTTCATTTTCATTTTCATTTTGTTCGTAGAACCAGCCACGGCAACAGCCAACAGCAAACAGCGGCTGCCAAATTGTTGTTTAGCAATCAAAAAAGAAGTTAAAGCAAAATGCGGCAGACCGACAGCCAAAATAAAATACTCTTTAAATAAAGTTGATGATTTTGTTAATAAATATTTTAAAAATATTTTCACTAAAATTTAAATTCAATGGAAAACTTGTCTAAAATAAAAATATTTCTAGCAAACTGTCTTACTTGTGTTAAGAGTAAAGTTTAATTGTTTAGAAAACCATCAAAAACAAAGTAGAAGATATCTCAGAAAATTATGAATATAGGAAAATACTATAAAAAATAAATTATATAGCTTTTGAAATCTTAACAGTATTCTATTACTATTAACGCGAAGTGAATATTAAAATCTCGTTAAATAAATATAGAATATAAAATGTACATGTGAACCAACGAATAAGGCAACTAACTAACTAATAAAAATATAGTTTTGTTTGGCTTAAATACATAACTTCAATCAAAAACTTCTTAAAATAACAGATTTCTTTCAATATATATAAAAAGTAAAGGCAAATTATTTACAAACTATGTAATATGAAGCTGAAAATATCATCTAAAAGGTATATAAATTATTCAAATTAATAGATATCATATTGCAAAATATATTAAATACAATTTATAGGAATAAAAGTCAGCATTCTTTTACTATACAAATCTCAAAAGATATAAACTATAACATTTAAAATTCAATTTAAAAGTCTCAATCTTTAATGCTTAAATGTTACCTATAAAGATTATAATTATTGTAAAGAATTCAACTAGCAATTCATATTGCAATCACTTTATATATTTTCAACACATAAATCAATAGCAAATGCCAACTATAAAAAATATAACAAATACCAATTGCAATTTGTTTATTTTTTATGTACAATTTTTATTGTTATATTCTATGTTATAGTTAATGTACTTAACACAAGTAAAGTTCAACTTTTGGGGCGTAGAGTATCATAAACAGTAAATAATGAAAACTGTTCGCGTGCGCTGTGGTCGGTGCCTAACGGTGCCTGTAGTGCCAGTTCCCCTCCTCCCCCTTACCCTCTACCCCACACCTGATCCCCAATCTATGATCTCTGGGGGGTTCCCCTCCTGCACCACCAGCACCACCAGCACCGCCAGAGATTCGTCATAGAGGCGACCACGTTCCAGGCCAAGCCTTGGAGTTGCCGCCAGCCACTTGAAGGCATTTTTCATAACCGCAACGAGGGTACAACCAAAGTGGCTTAATTCTTAAATTATTTGGCAGTCGCAGAGTACTAACATATAGACACATGTCTATGGATAATGCCTTCAAATTGGGCAAGAGTCCCATTATAAACTAGCAACAAAAAATAAAGAAAGCAAAGCTTCGGATTTGTAATTAGTTTTACAAAACAATTTAATTCAGATTATATATTATTATATTAAAGAGTATCTTAATTCGGTACTTCCTAGGTTAGACTACCTTTCCTATACAGATATATTTATATGTGTATTATTTTTTTGTAGGCCTTTGTATATTGAATGAAAGGCAACACGCCGGCCAAAATGCTATTGGCAATAAATAATTCTTTGTTGTTGTTGCTGCGCCTGTTGCTTTACTTAAATTTAATTAGATTATTTGAAAGCAGTTTGGGGCGATGGTGTCATAGATTAAATTGGACGTAATTCATTTATATTTTTTTCCTTCTCGTTTTTTTTCTCATGTTACTTTTGCTTGACTCAACATTATCTAATTGTTCTTGTTAATATTTTTTGCGGAATTATTTCTCATACGATGCCGGGTTTTCTTGGACATTCCATTCTTAGCTTTTGTACATTCTAAAAATACTACATAGTTCCAGAATTTTCACCTGTTGACCATACAAGTCAATAAACGCTTCGCTCTAATTAATTTTTGTTAAAAAGAACAATAGAAATAGCAGAACAAAGCCAAAACAAATGACAAAGAAACCCCGAAAAATTCAATTTAAATAATAATAAACAAGTACACATACATACATATATGTAGTATCTAGAGCGGAGAAAGAAATTTTCCATGGAATTATTATGTAACCGAATAAAAGATCGAAATTAAATATTTGGTAAGTTCGATTGGGCGTTGAGCTGCCATTCCAAAAATCAAATTGGAGTGAAGGTTAATCGGCCATGGCCGATGATCGATAGGAATGGAAAGGTTCACAGTGGACCGGGGATTATGGATTATAATATAAATATATACAAGACAATGTAATAAAGCAATGATTCATATTTAATTGAAAGTAGAAAAAAAGGATCAATCACTTATTTACTAGTTATTATTGTTCAATGGGCAGAGAGTCTTAAGTATTTAAAAATAACATTCCAAGTTTATATTATTTAATCATAAATTATTATAGAATAAGTTAGATAAAGTTTATGGTAATATTAATAGCATTTTTTTACAATTTAAGTCTCGTAAGATAAATATCAAAAAATACCACTGAAAATTCAATCTCAAATCTAAAACTTTAATAGTAAATTGTATCTATCATATAAGGCTTCAAATTAGAATTGATGTTATTATTATTCAATTTACAGGAAGTCTTTAATATTTTATTTCACATTAAGAAAAGAGAATTAATAACAAAATAGTAAAATAAATACTAATAATAGTTGTCATATTTATACTAACAGAAGTAATTTGCTAATAAATACTAAGTATTTATATTTAACATTTAAATTAACGTTGAATGCAATTAAAGATAAATGTAACTAATACTTCTATAACATTTTTATATTCTATATTTCTATAACATTTCTATAATATTTAATGGTGTGCAAAAAATTGAAATGTATTTGAGATCGTTTACAACTTCCATGGAATGATTGATTTTAAAACTGTATATGAAGTATAAAAAACCTCAGGTTACTGAAGCTGACATCTCTTCCTGTTTAATGTTTAATATTTGTTTATATTTAAGATTTCTATATCTAAAGCTTTAAGTTATATTCGATATGATAATGAGAGCAATATTTTAATGGATATACCATAACATAGTATATTGGACATCTCTTAGACTTCTCGCTACACATTCCTCTTACTCTAGAATCTCATTAAGTTTTAGTACAATTATTCCATATTTTGTTGACATTCTATTACCAATATTTACCTATTCTATGGACTGATATAAATATAAAAAAATCCTTCATAAATTTGTAAAAATAATCCCTTAATCAATGGGCTTTATTTAAGTCTAATTAAAAATCCATGGCACCTGATTTCTTAACTAAAACTAACCTGAATCGACTCCAAGTCGAGGCCTTAACATGGCGAAAATAAGTCACTTGGCTATCGCTAGGCCAAAATCAGAGACAGGAAAATGAAAATACAAGGCAACCGAAACTAAGAAACAAAACACTGAGACACAAAAATTCAATCGGCGTGGGGGCGAAATACCCTGGATACCGTTGTGGAACCCAAAAAAAAAAATGCAAAAATACAAAAACAAAAAAAACCTGTGAGGTTGGGACATGCGCTGCAGGTTTACCCCGCCGCTTTCCCGATCCGATCAGGCTCGGTTTGCATACAAACATATATATTTCTATATATATATAAATATATATTGTTAAGCCGCCAAAGAGCCAGTCTGAATGGATTTTCACCTAAATATTTCAACTGTTGTTTCACGTTGATACTCGTACCTTTCCAAGCTCGCATTGGTCTGGAATTTTAAATAAATGCGATTTAGTTGTGCAACATTTTGCCTTACTTTACTTTAGCTTACTTTTTCTCTCCCAACTCGCTCTCTTTTTTTGGTAGTTGATCTGCAGATTTATGTTCAATAATTTGGTTAAGAAAAAATGGAACAATATCTGTACAATCTCACTAGCAACAAACCTATGATTTTCCGGGAAATTATAAACTAGAATTAACTGTAATGATATGCTCTAATTAAACAAATTAAATAATAATGTAAAAGCACGACTAAAATTTCACTTTACTTTATTAGAATGTTGTGCCTGACTTAAACGTAACAAAAATTAAACAATACATATAAAAGCATGACTAAAATTTCACTTTACTCTACTAGAATGATTTGCCCTAATTAAGCATAATTAAATTAAACAATAAATTGAAAAGAATGACTAAAATTTCACTTTACTTTACTAGAATGATATGCTCTTACTAAACATAAACAAATTAAAAAATAAATATAAAAGCATGACTAGAATTTACTTTAATTGTAAACAATGAACAATAAGTTAAAATACAATGCAATCAAAATTAATTATGCTTATAAACCTACTATATGTAGTTTTATACATATTTAGCTACAAGAGTTATACATTCTACAGGGTATTTTCTATGCCTAAACTCTTTCTGGCCTTGCATAAGACTCTTTCCTATACATTTTTCATTAAGCATTATTATCGGCGGTGTTTCTGTTTCTGTTTTATTGGCAACAAATATCAAGAGAGACTGAACGTCTTGGAGAGGCATTTTTACCAAACCCAAGTTGAGTGGCCATAAAGCGCATACATATATTTCATTCTGTATTCCGTCCAGTCTGGTGTGAAAGCGAGAGTTGCTATGGATTTTTGTTGCTATTATGTGTAAAGTTATGCTCGACGCGTAACTGGGCCAGCGACAACAACACCAATAACACCAACAACACCAATAACACCAACAACACCAATAATACCAACAAGTAATAACAACAACAAGAGCCATAATAACAACGAGAAATGTTTACAAAATATTCATTGATTTAAAAAGTGGAATTTCGTTGGGCTTATATTGCTTCCCCCATTTATTATGATTTTGTTGTATTTGTTATTTTTCCCTCCTGAAACTTGATTGATCAGTCTATATATGCAATGATGCAATTACGAGGGAGTTTTGTTTTTGTTTTTCTTTTATAGTGCCTTGGCTTGCTACAATTTAAATTGCATTTTCCACAACCAACGGCCAACATCGCGTATGCGTAATATTCGGTCAGGCATTCGATAATATTGCGCATACGTACCAAGAAATATTTATATCTATATGGAACCTAACCCTCAATTAAGCGGAAACTTGTGTCATTCGAATATCTCGACTCCATTCCACTCCAAAATTACACAGCAATAAAAAAAACTCACTTGATTAAATAGTGGGGGAAAAAATAGCTTTAGCTATTGGGGAACTGGGCGTGGGAACAGGCAGACCCAGACAACAACTTTATTATGCAAAGTGGCCAGAATGTCATTGGCCAGGTATCCAGATACTGGCTCCAGTCTCCCCCATTCCCATCATGATTAAACCCTACTTAGCCTAAAGTCTTGGTTTATTTCTTAACTAATAAGACAAAGTCTGGGGTTCGTGCCGAAAGGGTTTGGTTTTAATGGGAACAGCCTTAAATCGAACGGAAATAAACACAATTACTGTCAGTATTACAAAACTAAAGGAAAGGCTTATAATTTATAATTTATCAAACTCTTAGGTGTGCAACAACTGGCAAAAGTTGTCAACTTTCGGTCTTTACCCATTGATTGACACCTTTTTAACTACCGTGTTGCAATCAAACACCAAAACGAGAAGTTATTTTCTTGACACAAGTGACACATTTCCACTCGATGGCACACTCCCACTAATGCGGTTTTTTCCAGCACTGCCTCTGGCCAAAAAAACAGAAAAAAAACATGTAAAAATGTAAATCACATTTTCTCCTGCTCCCGATAATCTATAATTGTAATTATAATTGCCAGTCAGTCGACTCCGCAGTTCAGGGAAGCCAATGAAAATTGCCCAACCGCACTTATGCAACTTATGCCGGGGTCTGGAGTAGATCGAAATGGATCAATCCAAACCCATGGAGTGCAGTGCCACGCCCCGATCTCTTCGGGCGGCAAAACTGAGACCCAGATCGACACGTCGCATATTTAGTTAGCATAATTTGCTCTCTAATTGTCACTGACAGTCGAAGAATGTGCCCCCCCGTGGTTTCCAGTCACCAACTGGTTTTTACACTGCGGAAAATCTTATGGTAGCTATGAGAAAATATTTACTTGGAGTTAAAAAAGTGGGAGAAACAAAAACTAAACTGCTAAATATCTTATTTAAGATTTTATTTATTTATTTAAGGTTGCAAAATTATATACTTCTTTGCTGTATATTGTGAGAATTCATAAGCTACATTATTAATTATTATATAAATTTTAGTATATAGAATACAGAAAGCATTTCTTTAAATATTTATTTAATATAGAATTCAGTTTTTTACAACCTACAAAAATACTTCATTATTTTCTTGTAAAAATCTATTAAAAAATCATTAAAATAAACCATAATTATATATATATTTGTATATAAATGTATATAAAAATATATATTTTATATATATTTTTTCCCTGTGCACTGTCATAGTCAATACGTTTTCCCCCTTTTTTTTTGTAGCAATTACAGTTCTGTTCCCATTTAAAATCGAATTGGAGCTACACCCACCACACGGGGTTATTATATAATTATAAATGTATATATATATACATATATATAAAGTCAGAACCGATCATGAGGGACAACCGGTGCGATAAGATCTAACCAGGAAGCGGGCAAAGGAAGAAAATTGTTAAGTGAAAAGAACCGTAATCAATGTATGACTGAAAAAATGGGATTGGCTAAGATTGAATTACATATTTAATAAAGGTTGAACTAGCTTTTGATTGGCTGTTTATGGAAGAACTTATTCTATAATTGATTTGAATTTATTTATTTTCATAATTTCTAAACTCGTAGCTGTAATTATCCAGGCTTCTGAAATACTTTTAATACCCTTGGAAGGAGATTTTAGTTTCAGTTAGAAGCATAAAACTTAGGAAGGAGTCGTATCCGACCCTATAAATCATATATATTCTTGATCAGCATTAACAGGCGAACCATTCTACCTAGCTCCGCCCCAAAAAATTTTTAATTTTCCATTTTTAGAAAAAAAAGGGAACGGGGCTACATCGTTAAAATTGTCAAAAATTAAAAATAGATATATATATTATTTTTACATTTAAAACTGAGTATGCAGATTTATTAATTTATCAAAAACCAACACGAAAAAACATTCCGAATTGAAATTAATGCTTTTTTGGCAGAGTTATGAAATTTTTAAACTTTGATTTGTTGAAAAAAATTGCTTATAAAAATATTAATAAATATCGATTCAATTTCAATTCAATTTTATTTCGAACTAAGCTTAACTTTCATCGAATTCCGATTTTATCTCTATAACTGCAAGGTTATTCGAATTTTTTCATCCCGAAGTTAGTTTCCTTTCTTGTTATTTTTAACTTCGGAAGATTAATATTATTATGCAATGTATGTTCGATAAAAATTTATATAAGCTTATATAATTACTTGAATTTATTGAGGTCTTTGCTTTAGAGTTTATTTAATTGCAATCATAGCTTTTGTGTGTATTTTCTTTAATAACATTTAGTAAATAAATATGTGTATATAAATATATACATATATACATATAATTTATGAATTTATTAATAAATATATCCCTATGGTCTCATGATTATTTACTTTATTCCATTTCCCATTCTATTCTAAAAGCTTTCCATTTACCCCTCTAAACCCACATCACATCACCTCTATAAAACACCTTGATAGACTAAAGGTTAATGCATTTCCGTTTCCGCAGGCCAAGTGGTTTTTTCTATCTTTGGTTTCCTTTGGAAATTCAATTTTGTTTTTTTTTTGTTTTTTAATGTTTTTCTAACCGTCGAAATGTTTGTGCAACACTCACCTTTGGGTCTTGAGATATCACAGAATGGTTTTTGCGCATAAGAAACCTGCGACGACGACACTTGCAGTTGTTGTTGTGGTTTGTTGTTATTGTTGTTGATTTTGTTGTATTTTTTACTGGTGTTGTTATTGTTTTTGTTATTGTTGCTCCAGTTGTATCTATAATTGTTGTTCTGGGTGTTTGCTGCCGGTGTTGTCGCGTTTCCAAGTTTTCTTGGCTTTATATGTATCTTTTTTATTATTTCTTTTTTTTTGGTGTGAACCAAAAGACTTCCAGCAATTTTCTGGCTATTTTCGCGCTTGGCCTTTGTATGTTGTTTTTTGTTCCACTTAAGATCTGGTTGTATATATTCACTTTATACAGCCAGGAGTTATATATACGCTACTTTTTATGATTTTTGCAAATTACTTTTTCGTTGGGCAATTTTAAAGTTGTCTGTAGTTGGTGTTGTCTGTAGTTGTTGTTGTAGCTGTTGTTGTTGAAATTGTTGTTGTTGCTGCTGGACACATTTCCGTTGGCAACAACAACATGACGCAGCGTTCTGACCGTCAATCAACGAACTGCAATAAAGGTAACAAAACAATAAATTATTGCTTTTCCCATCATTAATAATTGAATATTTAAATGTTTGCTTAAGAAACTAATTAATTTTGTCATTATAGAAATAGAAAATAGAAATAAATTTAATTCCAACATGTATCTGTTACAAAAAGCAACTTTGTTTGATGCAACACTATAGTTAATCATTAATAAGTATCTCAGAATGAAACCAACTTAACTGCTAGAAGCAAAAAAAGCGATATAAACAAGAATGGTAATGAAAGCCAATCAAAAGCTTAATTAATTTTAATTAGGGGATTTATAAGCGGAGCAGCAGCAGCAATTCTGTGGAATTTTATTAATTTGGTTTCGGAATTGCGCCAGCGAAAGGCGGAAGCAAGTATCTCTTATTTTTTTCGGCTTTTCGCTGCAACACTTACACACAAAACACCTGGAGATTGTCACCATCCATTTGGATGAGAGTCCAAACGCATTTGGATGCCACTTGTAACTCGAAGATTCCCAGCCTTCCGCTGGCCGTTTGCGAGAGAAATGCGAAATAAACAAACTCGAACTCTATTTTTCCTAGTCACTGACTGTGGCAGTACATCAAAACCACATTAGGCCGAATGAACTAAATGTTTGGACATACACTCATGGGTGTGTGGAGTGTGGAGTGAGTGTGTGAGTACTGCTGACCTATTTATCGAGTGCTGCCAGTTGACTGTGATGTGTTAATTAGTCAAATGTTGGTCAACACACTCGGCGGCCCGAGTTTTATTTGGTTTTAAATGGACTTTGGCATTACTCAGTCCCCCTTTTAGAGGGTAGAGTACTTTAAATCAGAAATTGTTTTAAATGTTAATCGGTAAAATACATTTCAGAATTAGATTGTATTTTAAAGAGTATTTTGGAGTACTAAAGAAAGCTTTTTAATTGAAATATGTACAATATAAATAACTTTTCATTAGTTAACTTTTTAATAAATGTTCAGAAATGCAAAGCTCTATAGTCTTTAGAATATATATTTTAAATAACTTAACTAAAAGCATTTATAATATCATAAAGATTTTATATTAAATTTTGCATTATTTGTATAATAATATACTAGTCGTATATCAATGTTTTTAAATCGAAATACTGCAGCTTTTAAAATAACTATTTTACATTTATATCAGAAAGATTCCATTTTAAATTTTGCATTACTTGTACAATAATATAATACTCATATATTTATACTCTTATATGTATTCAAATCAAAATACTGCAGCTTTTAAAGTAGCTATTTTACTTTTATAATATCATAAAGGTTATGTATTAAATTTTTGAGCTGTTTGTAAAAAACCTTAATGAAAAATATTCCCCTATATATTATTGGTTCACTGATTCATTGGTTCAAAATTAAAGTATATTAAATTGTTGCATTAAATGTAGAATAACTTTATAAAGAAAATTTAACCATAACATATGTATATAACTGGTTCATATAATTCAAGATGTGTACCTAAAACTATGTACATATGTGAAAAATTATTTATATATATACTGCAGCCTTTAAAATATATATTTTACATTATTAATATTATAAAGATTCTATATTAAATTTTTGGTTTCAGCGTAGAATACCTTTATAAAGGAAATTTCACTATTTATAACTAGTTTAAATATTTCAAAACGTTTCCTTAAAAGATATACATACATACATATGTATATCTTTTTCTATTTATATACATATAATTTTTTATTACATTTATATTTTTATTATATTATAAATCTTTTCTTTATAATATAATTTCCCTCACTACCTTTAACTAAACCTTTATTTTTAGCAGAATGCCGCTCCTATATACCTTTTTCCTGTGCATGCAGGCGAGAGAAATATAAAAACAAGACAACAACAAAAAATACAACAAAAAACAAACAACAACAAAATACAAATACAACAAAAAAATGATTTAATACATTTGCCCGGCAACCGGATATCGGAGTCGTGGCTAAAAGTTGGAACTGAGTAAATGTTTTGCAATTTCCCTAAGATCGCCATGAGTCGTCGACTGCAACTATGTGTATCTGTGAATAACTAAATGCAGATATATTTGTATCTGTATCTACAACTGCAACTGCATCTGCATCTGAATGTTGTAACTGCTGCACACACATGTGCGTGTGCCACGATCTTGGCAGCGTCAGTTCCTCAATTAAGCAGTACTTGCATTTACAATTTTATTTGTCTCTGGCATCGCATCCTATACCATCTCATCCATCCATCCATGGTTTAAGCTCCCGAAAAGAGTTAAATCCAACCGGAGTTGGTTAATGCACATGACGGCTTATCGTTAAGCTGAAGGTGTTGATCATCTTGAAATGGACAACATCTTCAAAATGCAGAGAAATAAATTGGTAACAACTTGCACATAGAAATAACGAGATGCTCTTCAAGTTTAGTTACTAGTTGAAACCTTCTTGACCTAAATGTTTAATTAAAGATGTATTATCTTTAACATATTTGAACTTTTCTCCTTCATTTCTCACTGTGTACTGGAACACAACCACTTGATTTACAAGTTCCATTCACAGAAGCTGCAACTTGCATTCACTGAGGTGGATGTGGCTGCCACTCGACTCAACTCGACTCGATTCGACTCATTTGCCACACTCATCGGGTTCATTCATTACGGGACAGCCGCTCTGCCGCCAATAATTGTTACAAAAATAATGTTTATTGTTTAACTGCTTTTTCGCTTTGATTTCGCCGTCAATTTGGTTCATGAATAATAGAGTTACCGGGGCCCCAAAAAAGAAAAAAAAACGGAAGGCATAATGATTTTCAGAGGGGGATACTTCACAGTGATTCGGCAGAAATTACTCCTTTTTCCAAAAACGATTTGATCTCGTTTTTATGGCATATCATTCCAATACAAGGTCAAGTTTGTTATTGTTGGAAAATGAAATAAAAAATAATGCAAACGAAGTAACGTTGGTTTTTTTTGTTAATTAATTTGCAAATATACAATTTACAGCTACACCATAATTTGGATCATTATAAATGTGCCGGGCAGCTGGTCATTTAGAAAACATTTTAGAACAGTTAATGGTTATGAATAAAAACATATCATCTAGTCCCGTCGAATTTGTCCTAAAAAATAAAGAAGAAAATCAACGCGTCCCTTCTTATGCGATTCGCCAGCAATAACTATCCTTGACGAACAATGGCACAATTGATGACCACCACGTGGACACTGGGAGTTGTATCATATACGGGCTTCTCGGTGGGAATTTTCTCCAGGCTCTCCGGCTCACTGGTCTCTCCTGTCCACTCGAACATGGCCATGGAGTGGATCTTCTCCTGACATTGTTTCAATCCATTGACAGCATGCTTGATGCGGCGGCAATGCAAAGCGATCTTGTAGGCGGCCAATTTGTAGAGCCAGGGAATGTCCAGGTAATCTGCGGCCTCCATCAAAGCGCACACGAACTCGATCTTTTCGCGCAGAAACTCCTTGTCCCAGTCGTCAACCTGTAGTTCCATCTCATAGGCCGTCACCGGCTCTACCTTGGCCACCCAGGCGGGCTCATCGTCTTTCACATGGAACTCGGCCCACAGAAGCACCTTGAGGAGCACCTCCAGACTTTTGATTCCATGCAAAGGCATCACCTCTTCATCATCATTGTCCTTGCCAGGATTCTTGCCATTGTCCTTGTCATTGTCCTTGGTGCTGGCGAACGATGGCCTGATGCGGCGGCCCATGCCTTGGATAACCTTGGAGCGATCAAGGAGCCCAAAGGGCGCCCGGACCGACTTGCCATCGCCCGCCTGCATACGCACCATTTCGTCCATTTTTTAGATATTCGTCTTTTCCAAATTATGCTTTTTTCTCGAAGGGGGGATTTGTATGGAATGATAGATTTTGAGGTCGGACAACGAATGTTGAAAACTTATTTAGCATAGCTAACTAGGATTTGCAGGGAAAATATTTCTCCCAGAGCAGCCGCCTACTTCGACCGTAATTAATTCTTTTGCGACTTTGGGGAACTTCGATTTAATGTATCTTTCTTTTAACTTACAAAAAATGTCTCTTCAGAATAATTTCCCAAAAAAATACCCCTGACTGTTACACTCTTTTCTTCCTTTTAGGATTATATGTGTGATCAAAACTCATAATTATCTTGGGACCCAAGTAATTAGCTCTTTACTTGTTGGCCAAAAACAAAGCCTGAAAGTGTTTATTAATTTGATTTTTATTTATTTTTAAGACTCTGAGAAATATATAACTTGTTTGCGATTTTTAAACTTGATATGTCGAAAAAATTGTCATATAAAAATATTGATAATTATTGATTCAAAGAATACTAATATTTTTTAAACTTAGTTGTGATCATATTTCAATTTGATCATTTAATTTAATTTTAAACTGCAGAGGTATAAAAACTTTGGATTTTCGAAGTTAGTTTCCTTTCTTGTTTATAAAAACAGAAATTCAAGATTAGGAAACTCTCTCCTTACCTTTTTAAGTTTTTAATAGTACACTAGTCATATGAAAAAACTACAATTTATATCAATATATTTTTTACAATAGTCGAAATCGTAGAAGAAAATGAACATTTCCTGTGTCTTGATCAACCACCTCTGTAAATGAGGTTTTTTAATATTGTATACCTAATAGATTTAAATAGATTTAGATCCCTTTTACAATTTACATTGCATCTTTACTATCCATAACAATTCGTTCCCCTCACCACTGAATAATCTCTAATTAGAATAAGCATCTTGTGGAGATTATCAATCATTATGCAAATGTCTAATGGACAAAGTCCCACCTCAAAATTGCTACTCGCTTTTACTAATTTCGGTTTAATTGAGGCGCAGTGGCGTTAATGAACCATAAAAAACATAAAACAAAGACCCAGCACAGTGGGTCTAATAGTTAGCTCCAGTTTTCAACTCTCGGTTTCCATGGTGCACCGAGTGAAAGAAGGGCAAAAGTCGAGGCACTAAAACAAACATCTAACAAAAGAGCCAACTTTCCCAAAGGCGGCTGCACTGTCTGGTGGGCGTGACCCTCGATATATTCACATGTGCCACAATTTGCGTCTTTCACAGTTTTCCAGTTCTTCGAGTGTCAAGTGTCCGTCGTCCACTAATGACAATGTCGGGTAAAAGTCTCTGCCCCACAGAGACTTAGAGAGAGGAGAAATCCTCGGATTTGCATGGCAGTGTGAAAAACCGAGAAAAGGCGAATGACATTAACTTTAGAATCAAGTTATTAGGGTCATATGAAGGGGTTATGGGGGAAAATTGTGAGAAAAACTATGGGAACTCTAGAGATTTGCATTCCAAAAAGTGCACAAATACATTTATTAGCCTTTTTAAGACAACACTTTTGGATTTCCCTTAAAGATATAAAACTATAACAATTCCAAACATTTAACTTTGGTTAACTTAGAACTATGAACAGTAAGTAACTCTGGACAGTAAGTATCAATGAACATTAAGTAACTATGATCAGTAACTATGATCAATAAGTAAATATGAGCAGTAATTAACTTTGAAGAGAATGACCAATGAATGACTATAATCAATAAGTATCAATGAACATTAAATAACTACGATCGGTAAGTAACTCTGATCAGTAAGCAACTATGATCAGTAAGTAAATCTGAATATATGATCAGTTGAACACTAGTAAACAATGACTTGCAACTTTTAAAACAACACATATCTGAGACTTGGCTGGCAGCAGTCACTTCGTTCCGGGGATGTTTGAACCAGTTGGGAATCATATGCCACGTGTACGAGAGTTTTGTTTCGATACAAATTTAAGCTATTTGAATGAAACTATGGAGTTAGTCTTCAATATAATTTCACTAGTATATAAGTCAGGGCGTGGCGAATCGGTGGACTATATATATATACATATATATAGCTGCAATAGGAACAATCGGAAGACTCATAGAACTATGATCAGTAATTAACTATGACCGGTAAGTAACTCTCAACACTAAGTATCTATGACCAGTAAGTAACTCTGGTTAACAATTATCTATGACCAGTAAATAACTTTGACCAGAAAGTATCTATGATCACTAAGTAACTCTTAGCATTAAGTAACTCTGTACAGAAAGTACACATGACCAGTAAGTATGTATGTATGACCAGTTACTAACTTTAAACACTGATAAACAATGACTTGCAACTTTTGTAACACAACACGTATCTGAGACTTGGCTGGCAGAAGTCACTTCGTTCCGGGGATGCTTGAACCAGTTGGGAATCATAGGCCACGTGTGCGAGAGTTTTGTTTTGGTACAAATTTAAGCTATTTGAATGAAACTATGCAGTTAGACTTCTATATAATTTTCCTAGTATATAAGTCGGAGCATGGCAAATCGGTGGACTATATATATAGATATATATATAACTACCATTGGAACAATCGGACGATTTTATAAACTATGATCAGTAATTAGCTATGATCAGTAAGTCACTATGAGCAATAAGTAACTCTGAACAGTAAATATCTATGATCAGTAAGTATCTATGACTAGTAAGTATCTATGACCAGTAGTTAACTATGATTAGTAAGTACCTATGAGCACTAAGTAACTCGGAACGGTAAGTATCTATAACCAGTTACTAACTTTAAACACTGATAAACAATGACTTGCAACTTTTAAAACACAACACATATCTGAGACTTGGCTGGCAGAAGTCACTTCCTTCCGGGAATGTTTGAACCAGTTGGGAATCATAGTCCACGTGTGCGAGATTTGTTTGGCACAAATTTAAGAGCAAGCTATTTGAATGAAACTATGCAGTTAGGAAAATTTTCCTAGTATATAAGTCGGAGCATGGCGAATCGGTGGACTATATATATACATATATATAGCTGCGATAGGAACGATCGGAAAATTTTTAGAAAAAACAAATATAACTTTTACAGTTTTCAACAGATTTTCATCAAATTTGGGATATAGTCATTATGTATTAATCCAGATTTTTGTGTTAAATTTTATGAAAATCGGACGGATATATCATATATATATATCAATATACATCGATTTTTTAACATAACAAATTTTTCGACAAATCAATACAATATTTAGTTGCAATTTACTTTATTGAATTGTATTTAAAATAATTAAGTTCCCGAGAGGCTTTGGTGGCAGTTCAACTGTGAGAGATTTTAGAAAGTGAAAAAAGATCTACGAAATAATTTCCATGAAGAGGTTTGAAAGTGAAAACAATAACACACCTAAATATTGTTAGTTTCAAAGAGTTCCATAATAATATTAAGCTTTAGTTCCCTCCATTCTAATGAAATAATTTTGTATGCCACTTCGTAGCTTCGACAAGTGACAGATCATTAAATTAGCAACCAAATGCACAGCCCACACATCGATGTTAAAACCAAACGCACTTTCAGTCTGGGGGAACCTATGGGACATATGTGTGTGATTATGCAGATTTATGACTTCAACACTTGCAACTGATAGCAAGAAGGCAGTTAGTTGTTAACAAAGTTGTTTGTTTATGAGGCGCTTGGCTAAATTATGGCCAGGAATTAACAACAATTTAGCGGGCTCCGACATGTCGCCAGCTTCCACAATCATTAGCAACGACACTTGGCCCGATCCGATAACTAAGTATCTTGGGGTCCCCCATATGCTTCCCATTATCTATGTGGGCCCCCAAGTAGGCGTCTCAAATTGAGTTTAATTAATCATTTTGTCATAGAACTTTCAGCTCTAATTAAATTCAATTTCAGTCTCAGGTCCGGGCCAAGTGCCGTTCGATATTCAATCGATCGATTGGACGGTCGATCGACAGCTTAAAAATTTTTGTTATTAAACTATTACGAAATCTAGTCTCGGTTAAGCGCTATAATTGGTCTTACTTTATTTCTTCACGGTTCTTTTTTTTCTCAAATTAAAAACTTCCAAATTGTTGCATGCTACTTTAGATTTTTTGGCAGTGGCAGTGCATATTGGGCCTTAACCCAAATAATTGGTATTAAATAATATATGAGATATGTATTAAATATATAAACAAATAATTGTAGCACTGTATAAAAAATCTCATAAAAAATAGTATATATACATATATTTAAGACAAATTAATTAAGCTTATTTTCCTCTAACTTTTGTCTCAAGTCAGGTCAAAAACTCTACGAATATTTTAGACTTTGTATGGAAAATATTTAGCTTTTTTTTATGAATATTTTTTATGAATATTGAAGTCTTAAAGCGTTTTATTTGAATGCAATATACATATTTTTAAATTAATAGATATATTAATCTAAAATAAAACTTGAAATTATCATTCCTAAAACAATATACAAATTGCAGCGTTGTGTTCTTATTTTTATTTTAAATATATCTCAATTCTTTTCATAGTCGTTATCAATTAATAGCATAGTTAACAACTGAAAAATATCAAAATCTTAAGATGTTATTTAATTTAAAGGCAAATTTAATTATGATTAATAATTATCTCAAAGAGTTCCTTAATATTCTTTAAAATAACTGAAACCTATAACAGAACCTATAACAGAAGAAACCTATAATTTTTCCTGAAAATGTCAAATGTTATTTAATGTTTTAAATATAAATTATCTTAAAGAGTTTTAAAATAATCTTTGATCTCTAAAATCTCTTGAATAAGAATTTTTTAAGTATTTTCTTAAATAGAAAGTTTATCTTTATTTTTGTCACACATTCATATTGCATATTACATGCATATGATTGCAATTAACTAGCTAAATAGTAGAACGACTAGACTTTAGTCTCTGTGACTCCTACCTCAACCCCCCCCCCCTGCAACTTAGACCCCCCTTTTTAGGCCACGCCCCTTTGGGTTACTGCTTTGCATTTGTCGCTTGTCGTTCGTCTGGTTTATTGCACTTTTGGCAGCTAATATTTATTAACAATAATTATCGGTAGTTGTCGTCGTTGTTGTTGTTGTTGTTAGCCTCGCTGTCCGTTCTAACTGTACACGATCTTTTGGGCACGGCTTCCGGACCAGAAAAAAACATAAAAAGCGAAATAAAAAATAAAAAAAAAACGCCTTAATTGCCAACAACTGCTGCAGCAGCCACATCATGCAAATTACTCGTACTCGAACTCGTACTCATACTCATACTCATACTCATACTCGACTTGGCTGTGGATCGAGGGCCGTTCGAATTGCATTCAAATTGATAGATGGGCCGAGGTGAAGACAGGCCAGCCAGTCAGGGATTTGCGGGAAAAACTGCCGACTCATCTTTCACCCGCTCGCTCTCTCGAGTGGCAAACAATTCGTTCAGAGTTTTCCCCCCAAAGAGTTTCCGCGCACGGAAATTATGATGCGCTTTTCTTTTCTTTTCTTTTTTCTTCTTTTTTTGGCATTCAATTTGAACTGCAAAAGGCAGGCAAAGTGAATGTCTGTCTGTTGATGTTGCCACTTGCTACTGCAGTAGCAACAAGCAACAAGCAACAAGCAACACTCTTTTTCGGCGGCAGGTGGGCCAGTAAAACGGTTTTTTATCTTCGTTTTTTTTTTATTTTGTTGGTACTTCTTTTTTTTGTGGCCGGAAGCATCGACAAATTTGCACTAAATGGCGCCATGGCACGCGCATCATCATCATCATCATCATCAAATGCAATCATCGTCTTTTTTGGGCATTCAACAGATTCGATTTTCGGTGGTTTTGTGATTATGTTGATGGTGTTATTATTAATACCCGTTGGCCATAGGGTATTATAACTTAATACCAGGTAGGGGAAAGCAATGTAATATTATTTGTAAATAATATATATTTTGAGTTGGATTTAAAGTACTTGCAAATATTTTGCATAGATAAAATCTTAAATATATAGAGATTTACTTATATTTGAAGTGTGAAAAGTTTGATGGAAATTATTAACAAAAACATTATATCGTAAAGTGTATTTTATCGATAATATAGAGTAATGTGCCACTAAATGTTAAATTAGTGATATAATATATATATATATATATATATATATATATGAAACTAGTATTTTTATTAATAGGATATACCGATAAATAATCACATTGATAATAGCGTGGTGACATGTGGTAACACATGTATATTTAAAAATTGATAATTAACGCATTTAATGTCAAACAAGAAAAGAAACTAAATTTGGGAAACAAAAGTTTATATTCCCTAGCAGTTCGCAATTGAATTATAGGATCGGATTGGAAATCTATTCTTACTAAACTTAAAATGTTTGTATGTTTTTAATCGATATATATTGATAATTTTATAAGACAAATTATTTGACAAATCAAAGCTTAAAAAACTCATAACTAAGCCAAAAATGTTTTAATTTCGAATCGGAAAGCTGTCCAATGTTATTTTTTATTAGATTAGTAAATCTGCATACTAAATTAAACATTTAAAAATATTAAAAATTTTATAAATTTTTTTTTGCTAATTTTAACAATGTGACCCCTTCTAAAATTTTGAAAAAATTGGTAAAAATTTTTTTCTGGCGGAGATAGCTAGAAAGACTCGGCTGTTGATGCTGATCAAAAATATATATGATTTATAGGGTCGGAAATGACTCTTTCACTTAGTTTAAAGCTTCTGAGTAAATTTATAACACCCTGGAATGGGTATAAAAATATATAATGTTGATATTAGAGAACAAGTATCAGAAAACATTGGTTTTCTAAATTTTTTAAAGTTTTGTTTTTATTTATAACTTTTATAGCCATTTTAAAATACAATTTTCTATTAGCTACTCATATTTTTTCCAAGAATGATAGTTTAAACGAAGTTTAGTTTAATAATTCAAACAAAATGTCGATTTCTTACTCCTAAAAAGCAATCTAAAACACAGCTAATTTCGTGTTGCTATTATCAATACAACATATAATATATACAAATATTTTCTGCACTCCCTTCTTCAGCTTTAAGTGCCAGGTATCCCACACTCGATCACATTCCACTTTCAGGCTTCCGTACTTGCTTTTTTCTATCGCGCTTTTCGTGATTTAATATGTTTGATTTTTTCAGCCTGCCTTGGCTTTGCTTTGCTTAAATTAAAACACGCTCGTTCGGACTTTTGCTAGTTACAGACTAAAGAAAACGCTTCAAATTGATAGATAAGTGAATTTCATAATGAATTCCATTGAAAGGTGCATTATTTTGTTGTTGTTTTTATTTATTTTTTTTTTTTTTTTCGAGTCAGAATTCGAAAGACTTGAAACACAAAACTTGAAAGTGTGGTTCGGGCTAAGGCAAACACTCCAATTGAAATGATAAATGCCACAATGCTTTAATTTAGATGACGCAAGTGCTCCTTGGAGCCCCTCCGTCTTGGCCTGGTCTTTAAAACCCTCTATATAATTTACTCGGTATGCGTGCGCGTTCAATGCATTTTTCTTTTTGTTTTTTACCAGCACGATATATACGACATTTGTATGTTTTGTCGTGTGTTTTTCCTGCCTGCCAATAATAAAAGTCTTTGTCAACAGTTAGCCGTTGCTGTAATCGACTCACACGCATGCGCAACGAACGAACCAACGAACGAGCAACTATTTCAAAGATATTTCTATGCCCTGGCACTCTTCATTTGCATTTAATTCCAAGCGAAAAGAAATAAAAAAAAACTATATGTGTATTTCCATTGGGCAAATGGATCACTCATTCCCTGGGCTGTCCCTCGCTCCTTCCGACCGATAATTAAATCGCATTTAATTGCATTTGAACAGCAACAAAAACACACACACAATGTGTGGCAATTGTGAGAACCCGCAGAAGCCATTGACATATGGCATCGACATCGTCAACGATTGCAAAACATATTGCCAACCATTTGTCCAACCTGATATTGTTCGACTTGAGTTATATGTTCAGATATATGTACATATATGCAAGACAAACGATATGCATTCATTGCATATGACAGCGATGAATGCAGATATTCCAATGGCCCTTGAAAACGAATGCAATATCTGAATGGATGATGGGATATGCAGTCACAGAGCATGTGAAATTGCGATTTCTCTGCTTTAATTATAACAAGTAACATAGGGTCATGAGAATTTTATTGTATTTAATCAATAGATTTATTGTGCAAATTTTCAGATTTAGAATAAAATATTACGTATACGTAATAAATAAACTCAAATTTAAGAGTTTCCTTTACTTCGAAAATATGAAAATATAACCTTCTGTTATTCAACCTTTTCATGCTTGAATTTTTTATTTTTCTGCCTTTTTAGGCACTTTTCCTGACAAATTTCTGATTTTGAATGAAATATTACGTATACGTATTAAGTATTCGTAATTTTAAAGGTTTTTTGTACTTAGGAAATATATTAATCTTTATTATTTAAACGCTCAAAGCTTGAATTTGTGCATGTCGAGTCTTCTGTAGGAATTTTTCTAGACAAATATCAACTTTATAATAAAATATTACGTATACGTATTAAGTATACGTAATCATTAATTATTATTTTTCTTATTATCCTTTCAATGCTTAAATTTGTTATTGTCGTGTCTATTGTAGGCATTTTTCGGTGCAAATATTTATTTACAATGCAATATTACGTATACGTATTAAGTATACGTAATTTTAGTGGGTTCTTTTCCTTTGGAAATATATTTCTTCTTGGTTATCTAAACTTCTCGTGCTTGAATTTGGTATTGTGGTACCTTTTTAGGCATTTTTCTGTGCAAAAATCTACAGTACAATAAAATATTACGTATACGCATTAATAAAACATAGTTTTAAAGGTAAAGGTACGTATTAAGTATATGTAAATTAAAAGGTTCCCTTTACTTCGAGAATATACTTTTGATTATTATTTCACCATTCAATGCTTGAAATCGTTATAGTCGTGCCTTTTTTGGCAATCTTTCTGGACAAATATCAACTTCAGAATAAAATATTACGTATACGTATTAAGTATACGTAATTTAAAATGTTGCATTTACTTGGGAAATATATTTCTTCTTTTTTATTGAACCTTTGCATGCTTGAATTTGTTTTTGTCGTTCCCTTTATAAGAACTTTACTGGACAAATTTCTACTTAAAAAGAAAATATTACGTATACGTATTAAGTATACGAAATTGAAAATGTTTATTTTCTTCAGAAAATATATTTTTTCTTTATTCTTTAATGTCACCGTGTTAGTGGTGCCTTTTTAGGCACTTTTCCTGTCAAATTTATATTTCAGAATCAAATATTACGTATACGTATTAAGCATACGTAATATAAAATGTTTCTTTAACTTTGGCAATGTATTTATCTTTTATCAATAAAACTCCTCATGCTTAAATTTATTATTTTCATGCCTTTTCCTTTCATTTTCCTGGCAAATTTCTACTATAAAGTAAAATATTACGTATACGTAACTATAAGCAGTAAGTAACTCTGAACAGTAAGTATCTATGAGCAGTGAGCAACTCTGAACAGTAAGTATCCATGAGCAATGAGTAACTCTGATCAGTAAACATCTATGAGCAGTAAGTAACTCTGAACGGTAAGTATCTATGACCAGTTACTAACTTTAAACACTGATAAACAATGACTTGCAAGTTTAGGAACACAACACATACATATCTGAGACTGGCTGGCAGAAGTCACTTCGTTACGGAGATGTTTAAACCAGTTGGGAATCATAAGCCACGTGTGCGAGATTTTTTTTTGGCATAGTTTTAAGAGCAAGCTATTTGACTGAAACTATGGAGTTAGTCTTTTGTATAATTTTAAAAGTATATATATTGGATCATGGCAAATCGGTGGACTATATATAATATAAAATGTTTCTTTTACTCAGAAAATATATATATTTTTTTAATTTTTTTTATTTTGTATTCGTCATATATTATTAAGTATACGTAATTTTGAATGTTTATTTTCTTCAAAAAATGTATTTATCATTTATTTTTTAACCTCCTTATGCTTGAATCGTTTCAAATTAGTCAAGTTGATGTCCCCTGTCTTTATTTCCTTAGCCCCTTGAAACCCATCCAGGTCGTAAATTAACATTAGACAAATTTTGATTAGTATTTCCCAGCATTTGATTTGCGTAACTTCCCCCAAGGGCTTCTTTTTTCCGAAAATAAAAACAAAACATAATTAAAAAATTACTACCTAGGCATTTTCATTGTCGCGGCTACTTATCGCATTTAATTGAGATTATAATTTGTCTGTTTATGGACGAGAGCAAAGCTACAATTAGCCGCCTGCCAGTTGATTAACAATAATTGCGATGTGAAACAGTTTAGAGAGCCATAAAAGAGACTTATGAGCGGCATGCCGATCTGTGCCAAAGTGAGGCTCGAGATTGTTGCCCCACATTTGGTCAGATGGGGACCCCAAAAGTGGCCAAGGAATGTGTGGCGCTCGACAGGATGCAATCAATGTCACATAGACACACAAATACACTTGGCATCCGATATGATAAATTATGCTGAGAATTCAATGAATCGATTGGACAGACAGGAAGCGCATAAATTGAGTTGAATTGAAACGAATTTGAAATGAATTCGAATCGAAACAAATTCGAATCGATTGACTGAATTGAGAGCATAGAACTTATGACAGCGGAATGAACAAGATCTAGAGGCATATGTATGGTCTATGATGGTGATCTTATCGCTGGACATGCGACAAGTTGATCGATCGATGGGACCACCATCGGTGGCCGGTGGCATGTCCAACCTATCGTTATCGAATATGGCAATCGGCACGATTCGGACACTCGACACCAATAAATCGAACATTGACAGGGACACAAACACCACAAGTACAGCAGTAATACAGTAAATTATATCTCTTGAGTGGAGTTTTCATAATCAGTTTGCTTCTTTTTTTGAGCGGAAAATAAATTAAGACATTGTTAATGTAATTGTGATCTCAAAAATGTGTGTGTAAAGAAAATAAAGTAAATTAAAATTGAAATTAAGCAAACACCAAATGATGATGAATGTGGCCAGATAAATGGGAGGAAATAGGCGAGAGAAAGATATTTTGTTAGGCCATTAGAGATTAATTAAGGATGAAATTAATAGAGTGGGTAAACCACTGGATGTGAAAAGTTTTGTTATTATTTGGTGATTAAATTGTAGTTGAAAACATGACAAGAGTTTGCAAAATCATATTTTCTAAGAGGTATTTTATGAATCATTTCTGATTTAAATTTTTGTGGTTACTACTCATGTATCCCTTGATTTGTAATCATAACTTAAGTTTCCTTTTAAACATGATATTTCTTAGTTTTTTATTCATTATTAAACTATTCAATTTTTTAAGATATCTGTTGATTAATTGGCCCGATTTCTGTGCTCCTTCGAGTGATTCATTCTGACTGACTGCCAAACCCTTGCCAGATATTTGCATTTTACAGAGCGTTCGCCTTCGATTAGAGCCACAGATATGCATTTCCAGACATGCTGCATATATGTTCATATCTTTATATATATATATCTTTATATATTTATATATAAGGTGGATGTTGGCCGAGATGGCAACCTTGAGTGCGTAGCGCAAACCCGTTATGACCGGACAAGGCATTATCTCGCTTTGGGTGCGCATTTTCCGAGACTTGCCTGCGGGGCATAATTTGGTTTTAATTGATACCAAAAGGAAAAGCAAACCCAAATCAAATCCGTTGGCAAACCAGCACCGACTTGGCCTAAACTCTGGTTCTTACCAACAAAAATTGAAAGTCTAGTCTAGCATGCAAATTCTAGCAAAAAAGGGAAGTGATTAATTTTGACGGCGCGGTTCATATCATATCATATTACCAAATGGCCTTAACAACACAATTACGACTCGCTTACATTTTTGGGCTTTTCATTTTTGTAGTTTTTTTTTTTTAGTTTTTGATTTTTCAATTGAATTGGCCTAATGAGTGCAACGAATTTGACAGCCCAGAGCTGGGAGCTATATGGCTATATGTGGATAAAAATATATACATATGGTCATATGCTCGCAGCTATGTCGATGCACAGCTAATCCATGGCTCGATTGTCGTTCGCTGATTGTTCATTCCAAAAAGTAATATATAGCAGAAAAAATACAACAACAAAATAAAATATATGTGAAAGGGCCGTCGCCGAGTTGTCAACGCGATTCGAATACACAAATATAGCCACGGCGATATGCAGATCGAAGCGACGGTTATATGGCCCACCAGACTACAAATCATTGAGTCACGCCTATGAAATTTACATAAATATGAGCATACAAAACAAAAAAAGAAAAATAAAGGAAAAATGCCCAAGAGTGTAGCTAGCGAATATGCACCGCTCTTTGATTTTACTATAAAAATTTATATAGTTTAAGTATAAATATAAATGGGGAATAAATATACAAATGAAACTTCATAAACTTAATAAACAAGGTATTGATAAAAAAAGGATTGTAATGTTTCAGAAATTATTAAGTCATTAAATGGTGTAATTAATTGTTTTCAATAGAAAAGATCAACTATAAATCCAGAAGAGCAAATAAATGAAACAATACATTTTGTATTGTATTTGTAATAATTAAATAAAGTCTCAAACCTTCCCAGAAAAGCTTTTAAAACTTTCCAAGAGAGAATTAAATGCAACCCCAATGTAGTATTAAACAACACTATTATTATATTAGGTTTCTATAAGCTTAAATATAGAAAAACAAATATAATTAGCAAAATCTCTATTATTGTAACTGTAGTAATTAATTTAAACCTTAAACCTACTCAGTAAATGAATTAATTTTGTAAAAAGAGAAGTAAAAGCAATAATAAATAGAATTATTATATTATGTTTTAGAACAAGCAAAGCACTTTCTGATTTAAGCTAAAATAAAGACTTATAAATATAATTAACAAAATTGCTATTATTTTAATTGTAAAAATAATTTAGAACCATAAACCTCATAAGAAATAACTCCAACATTTTACAATTTCTAGTATAACTCTGCATTTTTAATTTATATTATTATTAAATTATTTAAGTGCAACCTATATACTCAAATACAACCAAAGCACCATTTTCTTTGATTGAGAATAAAGAAAAGAAAGTTATTTTGTAAAATTATGGCTTATTCTTGTAATAGTAACTAAACACCTAAACCTCCACCATCTTTCTTAAATTTCTAAGAGAAAACTAATTGTAAATTCTATAAATATTATTTTAATATTAGGATATTTGGATTCAATATTTACCTATTCTTTAGCACAGCCAAAAAACCCTTATCTTTTATTTATAATCTACAATAAAAAATTAAAAGTAAATTTTACAAAATACTTATTTCTCGTAATTATATTAATTTACTAAGCCATAAAACATCTTGAAAAAAGTTTTCTAGAATTTCTAAGAGAAAACCCAATGGAAAACCGTTTCTAAATATTAAATATTAATATTATCCAACGATTATTCAAATGTTACCTATCCCCTATCACAGCGAAAGGACTCACTTCTACTGCCATTTAGGTTAGTGTATATAAAATGCAATTCATCAGCGGGCAATAAGCGTAGAGCCATAAAACCATCGACTGACTTAATGGAGTCGTTTTGAGCGACAAAATTGTTTAGTGCAGCTGAAACCCCACTCCCCCCTCCTCCACCCCCCACCCCCTTGGCTTCTTGATTGGGCCACGCCCACTTTTTTTTACTATTTCTCTCTTACATATCTGCATGGACCAGAAAAATCAAAAGAAGCCAAGCGCAGAAAGCAAAGCAACAAAAAAAAACACAAGAAAATAATGCTAAAGTTCGTTTCCTAAGTCTTTCGTTCTGCCGGTGCTAAAATTGCGCAAAATTGGGAGCTAAAAGAAGGAAAGGCCATAAACAATATTACCCGGGGATAATTATTTAGTTATCTTAAATATGCCGCCATATTTCTCTATAATAAAACCGACTCTCAATTACTGTTGCTCCAATTTAAAATATCGAACCGTACCAAATATAAAAAAAAAACCAATCCCAAAATCAAATCAAAATAATAATTGCAAAATGTTGGCAGCCAACAGTAATTATTGTTTCCAGGCTATATCTATCTCTATATATATATATATATACATTTCGATATTGTATCACAGGGGGGCGGTGGGCGTGTCTGAATCAAATATTAGAATGCGGCAGAGAAAGCCACAAAAACAAGCAAAAGATCGTGCGGGTTTTAAGTAAACTAAGGCAATAACAAATTGGGGCCAAGGCTGCCGCGGGACAAAACAGAAATAGGGTCCAAAGTCATAATTAGATCAAAAGTCATAATTTTTCTTCATTTTCTGTAGTTATATTTTCGCTGCCGCTGCCGCTGCCGCTGTAGTTGCCATTGTAATTGTTGTAACAACAAACAAACAACCACAAAAAGGTGAACAATAAAAACAAGCCAATAAAGAAGCAAAGCCAAACACAAAGCAGTAACAACAACAACTACAAGAAATCACTTTAATTTGAGCGCATTTCATTTTGTCAAAGCAAATCCGTTGGTTTTGAAAACAACAAGCCAACATTTTTCGTAGCCAATTTAAATGTCATTGCGCCATTTCGGACATTGCCACCCCCACACCCAAACCTTTTTTTGTTTTTCAAGCCCGAAATCGAGCAAAGTTGGATGGTATAGTTAAAATAGTTAAAATCTTATCAATCGATTGGCGAACAAAACAACATTGCAAAAATCGAGAGTGAGAGAGAGGTCACCTCGATTGGGTTCACGGAGGAGGCGTCAACTGGCCACTCACAAAGTGATTGGATCCCGATCGATTCGGTTCGATAAAATAAACAAAAAAAAAACAAGCCGAGACATCAAAAACCACAGAGACAACATTTTGCGGGCGGATTCAATTCGAAAGTGAAAGCCACACAGGGCGAGGGTTCAGTGGTTCTGGGCTGGGTTTTTGTTGTGGGTTCAAAAGGTGATTCACTGAGAGAGGTTCGAGAGGGATTAGCAAACATTTAAAACAATGCCACAATAAATAAAAAAAGGTTACTTAAATAATATCAAATATAATGTAATATTAACAAAGGTTATATATTAGGAATAATGGTTTGAAAAGCTATTGGAGAGCAGAAAATCTACTCCATAAACTAAGCAAGAAATGAGAGAAACAATTCATTAAAAACAATGAAACAATAATCCAAATAAAATATTAAGTATACGTAATTTTAAAGGTTTCTTTCACTTGGGAAATGTATTTATATTTTATTATTTAACCTCCTCATGCATGAATTTATTATTGTCATGCCTTTTTAGGCACTTTTTCTGACAAATTTCTACTTCCATATAAAATATTACGTATACGCATTAAGTATACGTAATTTTTAATTTTATTTCTTATTTTTTCACCTTTCCAAGGTTGAATTTGTTTTTGTCCTGGCTTTTATAGGCAATTTACTAAGAATATATATTTAATAATAAAATATTACGTAGACGTATTAAGTATACGTAATTGAAAATGTTTATTTTCTTCAAAACATATATTTTGTTCGTATTATTTAACATCCTCATGCTGGCATTTGTTGTTGTGATGAATTTTTAGGCACTTTTCCAGACAAATTTCAACTTTTAAATAAAATATTACGTATACGCATTAAGTATACGTAATTTTAAATGTTTTGTTAACTCAGAAAATATATTTTTCTTAGTTATTTAACATTGTCATGCTTGAATTTGTTATTTTCGTGCCTTTTTAGGCTTTTTTCGAGACAAATTTCTACTTTCAAAAAATATTGCGTATACGTAGTTTTTAAGGTTTCTTTCAATTTGAAAATAAGTTTCTTGTTTATTTTTGACCTCCACAAGCATAAATTTGTTATTCCCGTACGTTTTTAGGCACTTTTCCAGACAAATTTCTATTTCAGAATCAAATATTACGTATACGTATTAAGTATACGTAAGTTAAATTGTTTATTTTCTTTAAAAAAAAGTGTATTATTTATTTTTTAACCTTTTCTTGGTTATGCAATAGTTAAATAATATCAAATATATATATTTAAGGAATAATGACTTGAAAAGTTATAGCAGGAGCAGAGAATCTATTTCAGAAAATAAGCAAGAAATAAATAAAGAAACAATAAATAAAAGAAGGTTATTTAAATAATATAATAATATTAATAATAATGAGAATCTATTTCAAAAAAGAAAGCTAAGTTCAGAAAGCTATGATTAGTTTAGAAAATAAAAATATTAATAAAACAATATGTTGAATTAATAATAAATAAATAAATTGAAATACAAATATGTTGTACATGATAATAAAATAAATATGTAAACCAAATTCTGCTCTTATTAAAATATTTAACAACTTGAGTTGATCAATTGCCTTTGTCTTAACCCCAAATAACATTAAGACAGCAGCTTAATGGTCACAAAAGTTTAAGCTCAGCTTACACAGAAAGAATTTTACATTAAATAAAAAGAAAGATAACTACATTTTAAAACATAAAATAAATAACAAGAAAAATAAACCAATTTCATAAGTATTTTAAGCCAAAGGTTTTATAAAACTCTACAGAAAAGACTCAAAAAAGGGTGAAAACTAATCAATTTTTGTTTTCCCAGTGTATTTAATATACAACTGTCTGGTGACCATTTAAAATATATGAACCCAAAACTACCATTTAAATGGAAACAATAAAGTCTGCTTTATATTCGCACTAATTAAAAATGCCATTTAAAGAACGAGTTAATCTTTTTTATATTGCCGTGATAATTATTATGATTACTTTTTTATTTACAAAGCGATGCAATTGTGTTAAGGTTTTACTATCAACTTTAAAATATATACCTCAAATATCTTTACTAAAATTTAAATACAATTTAATTACACAATAGTTACAATGCACTAATTATATATAATGGCAAAGGACAACCACTGTGCTTGGCTTCCAGTTAAATATCAATTACACATCACTTGGCTTGACTCTAATCCCATTTAAGATCGACATACAACACCCTGAGGTGTCAGAATCTCTAGACACACCTGACCCTGACCCAACCTTGCACCGGCATCAAGTGTGTGGCAGTGCAACACATTCCGCCTGGTGAACGCCAACACAAACTATCTGGGCACCGGTGACACCACCGAATCGATTGAATTCGATTGAACCACCGCCCTGACTTGCACCACTGAACCACCGAACCGAACCGCAGAGCATCGAAGTGAACCAAAACCACAGCAAATAGAGCATAGCCATGCCAAATGTTTGGCCATCTGTGTCTGCACACACAACCAAAAAAAATTCGAAAGTAATTCTTTAACGGAAAAATAACTATAACTATTATATATATATATTTTTTAGTATTCAAAGAAACTAGGGAACATTTAGTAAATATATTAGTAATTTTATAGTTCCATAAATGTTTAAAAATTAGTTAAAAAATGTTCATAAGACTTGGCTTGCTTTTAAGCAAATGTGGGGAAGACTCTTTCTAATTAAAAGCGTGTGTTAAGATATACTATATTTCCCATACTTTTATACACATATATATTTAATTTATACCTTTGGCTGACCCACACGATCGTGTGACTTTAAATGTTTCATGTTTAATGTTTCAATTTCTGTATCATGTGGCGCGAGGTCTTGACATCGCACCTTGAGCATTGTCATGATCTGCTGTCATCACAGAGAGAGAGATATATATGTATATAGAGGGTATTGCAAATGAAAAGCTGCCAAAGCAAATCAAATGGTAGCTATATCTATATATATATCTATGTATATCTGACCGACTTGAAGGCATGGCCATCCAGCTTTGGACGTCTCTCCACACCCAGTGGGCGTTGCACATATCTACCCCCGATGGCGGCTGCTCTAGTTTACAAGCTCGAAAAGTACAATTTTTCGTGAGTCAAGGGGCAGATATATACACTTATATATAGAAAGATATATATACATTGATACATATATGTGGAAGGGGAGTAATGGGAGTAATGGGCTTTTGCACAACACACAAAAACAAAAAATTGATAAACCAAATGACGCGCTTGAGTGGCCTGCTAGTGCCCCGTGTTGCGCCATGGAAATTCTTGCCAAGGTTCATTTGAGGCATGAACATGCCTTAGCGCCTTGCTTTAATTAAACTTTTGCCCATTGAATGTTTTCCTTTTTGAAAATTGCATTTTGTATCTCTATGTTAGTCGGTTACCCTTTGAAGTTGCCCCCAAAATGGGTTGCAAGCCATAAATGTGGCATCCCAATGCCAAAAACAAAACAAATGCTGTAACTGTGGGCAGCAGATTTGCATCAAGAATTGCACAAGCCACTAATTAAAATATAAAATACTAAAGGGGGTAAAATAAGATGATATCATTTAGATATAGGAAGGTACGAATAAGAATATTAATATCAATTACAATATCATTTCATATAAGATATCTTTTAATATATCTAACTCTTAAGCTATACTTTTTCTTGATTACCTTTAAACTTAAAAGAATGAACCCATTCTTCCTGTCTTTCAACGTAAAGTTACCCAATATCTTTGGCTTTGTTACCATTATTGTTAGCCTTCTTTTGAGCCTGGTTGTGGTGGCACTTTGTCATGTTGCAGTGGCATTTCGAAGCAGTAAGATGCGAGCACTCAACACCGGTGGCCACTTGGTGGCCATGTGGGCGAAGTTTATCTTTGGCCGAGGAGGGACTCACTGACTGCCACAAGCTGCAAGGTAAACATGGCCAAGGTGTCCGCAACTTCAGGCACTAGCTGTTATTACAAGAAGCTGTCCAGCAAAAGCAGCACAAAGTACTTGCAGTGCAGTAAAAGAAAAAAACCAAAACGAGAAAGGAAGAAAGGCTGCAAAGACATAAGGAACTGGGGAATACCCTGTAATATATATTTATTTCCCAACAGCTTTGGACTAGTCCCCAAAACATTGTCATTTAATTTGCTATAAATGTTGCAAACCTTCTATGAAATCATAAAACCCTCCCACCTCCTGCTAAAAAAAGGGTACCACAAAAAATAGCTGGAGACAACAGACCACAAAAAAAAAAAAAAAAACAGAAAAAATAAAGTTGGCAATAAGCTTTTGGCTTACAAATTTGCCAAACAATACAGATCGCTCGGCACGACGTCGAGCTCCTTGGGAGCTTGAGACTCGCACAACTGGCGATTTATTTTTTTTGGGAACTTTCGCGATCCGAGATCTCCGATCCGCAAAAGCGAGACTCTCCTCGAGTGGCGGCAGAGTGTGGGGCAATTATGGCCAGACTGACTGCCTCTCGACATGGGGATTCGATTCATACCTCGACTTGTGGCACGCGTCCGCATTTACCAGACCCAACAAATTATTTTGGGGGATTCCCCCCTCTCCAAGTCACAATTTGCAATCTTACGCCACTTTATAGATCATCGAAAGAGGATCGAGTGAGTTTCTCGAATAGAAAAAGTCAAGATTTTATATAAACTATATTTTTAAATATTTAAAAATTCTCCTATTTCCTTTTATTTATATATTTTCCAAACTTTTAGCTTAATGAGTTGTCGCGCAATATTATATCTTTACACTTTACACCACTTTTGAGATCATCGAAAGAGGATCGAGTGAGTTTCTCGAATAGAAAAACTCAAGATTTTATATAAACTATATATTTAAATATTTAAAAATTCTCCTATTTCCTTTTATCTATATATTTTCCATACTTTTAGCTTAATAAGTTGTCGCGCAATATTATATCTATAGCTATGTATTTCCAAATCGAAAAAATTTAAAACCAAAGACTAAAAGGGTTTTGCTGATCACCGAAATGGAGCAACGGTTCTCTGTTTTTTTGTTGCCTGTTTTTTTATTGTAAAGTTAAAACAAAAATTTGCAAACTTTTGCGGTTTGCGATTTATTTTCTATGCTTAAGTTGGTTGCTGTTGTTTTGTTTTGTTTTGTTTTGGTTGTGTGTTTGTTAGTTGTTGTTGCTGTGGCAGGTTCACAACGAACACGACAGGAGGAGCGGGTAAATGGGGTGGGGAGAGGGGGAGGAGGGGCTAAAATGGTAACGGGAAACTGTCCAAGTTATCCAGTTATCCATGTGCCTAACGCAGCAGGCGAAACGAGAGCAAAAGTAGCCACCGACATCGGTTGTCTTAGTTGTTTCGGCGGTTGTTGACGCTGCCATATGCACTTAGAGAAACTATACACAAGTCTATATTTTAAACACAAAAAAAACGGGGTCAAAGAGTAAGTTTCTAGTAACATTCTAGTGAAAACAAAAAATAAATCTGTTTCCCCAATTTATTCGTACAATAAAGTCTAACAGCGTGCTGTTAAGCAAAGCATTGTTCTGTAAAGCGCCATATTGCACTTTAAACACCTGTAAAGCCTGCTCTATTCCTTCAGTTGACTTTCTATAATCAGCTAATATTTTTTGGATCAGCTATAAATTTGACAAGATGTCCAGGTTCTTGTTAATATTAACTGTTACATTAAAATGGTATAAAATTTTCTCAGCATAAACTTTATGTGTTCGCAAAGCTTAAGCAGTAAAAAAAAGAATAGAATTATCGAACCACAATACCCAGAATAAAACATATCTAAGGTTTCCTTTTCAGAACTAGTTAAAAATAAAGTACAAAAAATTAAAGTTATATAACGTAGTTAAAGTAAAATATTTTTAAACATTAGAATTTGTCTAAAATATAATAATATTTACCAGTATATATGTATATACAGTTTATTAAAAGCTGTTAAAATAGAAGTATTACATCTCCTATTCAAGCGATTAAATTTAAGATAATTACATTATACTTATATTGCATATGTAAGATAGTATTCTTCTCTTCCATGTTGCCCCCTATTTTTTGCAGTGGACTGACGCTGCTGTGGCGACTTTTCGCTTTTTTGTTTTCTTAGCAGCTTAGCGCCCGCTGTCCTCCATGATTGTCCCCATGCCCCACTGCTGGGGAGTGTGTCCACGTACCAACATTGGCCTAATGTTGCACATTGTGTGCTGAGCCTGATCTTGTTTATTATGCAAGAAAGCTGCCAAAGTGAGCCAAAGCCGACCGAACGCTATATAGTACGTATACGTTATACGTACGAATACAGGAAAGCCACAGGCACGGGCACAACCAAAATGGGAACAATCACAGAAAGTAAATTCGCCACAAAAAATAAATTTCAAAATTAAACAAAGTACCGACAAGAGAGAAATGGGAAGTTATAGAAGACATGGGTATAGATTAAAGTCGAAGGTATGGTAAAGGAAAATATATGAAAGGAAATATAACAATTAATCAATTAATTATCATATTTTCTAAAGAAAAACAATTCTGGTGATAATCAATTCTCAAATTTAAAAATGAACTCATCATGAATCACTGATATAAAAAAGATTTTTTTCCAAAAAATATATAAATACACTATTTATTTTTAGGTTGACCAAATAAAATATGGAATCAAAATAGGAAAATAAATATTTTCACCCGACACAACATTAAGTAATTGTGTTCTAAGTAAATGTTTGCCAAGTTACCATTTTTTAAAGCATCAAATAATACAAAGAACACAATTTAGACTTTTTTAACAATTCGAAATAATATATTCCTTATTTCTTTCATTTCTTCCAATATAAATATTTAAATAGTTCACATCATACTATAAAATATTCACGCACACCTTTTTATTTACCAAGTTTGATGCGTTTTTTAAGTATTTCATTTTCTTTCGACTCTTAAAATCACTTTCACAACAAGGGCTACCGCCCATATAAAGTGACTTATTACTCTTTAGGTTATTTTCGCTATTATCAGTCTCTGTTATCAGCTTAAATCACTCTTATATGTATTACACATACCTTTTGCTAATTTATGATGTTTCTCTTTCGGCACTGACTGGATCTTGATTCGGTTTTGTTAAACAATTCGATTGGCGATAAACGCAAAAAAAAAAATACACATAAATTGCCATATAAACATCACATTTTAAGGCACGTTCCGTTATTTGTATCGAGCTTTATTTTACCGACTTAATGCGATATATATTTTGTGCGCTTTGAACGACCACGACTCGTGTTGCTCTTCACAAGGCAGTTATTTTTTCTAGTTTGTTTTTAGCACTTTCTTATCATAGTTTAAGCAATTTTACCGTTACTTAACGCACATTTTTACGTACAATTGTGTGTTGGGAAAGAGCAACCGTCCGGTAGCAACCGTACGCCACGAGCTTTGATTCACAACTGAATTATCAATTGCAGCTTTATGCCAGCCTACTATGCTCGGCAGCAGTGTTTCCAGTTTAACTTATTTCAGGCAAGACTTGGTATATTTTATTAAATAAATATATATATTTTATATTTGACGATTTTTTTTTAATTATTATAAATATATTAAATATTAATTGGAATCTGTATTTTCAGACATAAAATGGTTTATTGTCTTTCAGAAATAAAAACAGAAAAAATATATATAACAATTATTTTAAATAAAATAATTATTTTATATTATATAATATTTTATAATAATATAATATTTTTTATTTATTTATATATATACCAGTGTTAACTGTCCCGGAGTGTAAGTGAAAAAGAACTGTTCTCAAGAGAGGTCAAGCTCGAGAGCAAACACCGACAGTGATGCTGCGGTCACAAAAAACTTTAACTTAAATATTTTCACATTAGATCTAACACATTTAAATTGCCCAATTATGCTTATTTTCGAAACAAATTTAATTTTTCAAAATCACTTTTAATTATACAATATTTATTGGCGTTATATTTTCAGTTTTTAGCTTTTTCATTTAATAATATAATATATTTAAGACCCAAAAGGTTGACAGCACTACTTGCAATGCGGAACGCATTGGAATGACACAGAGCGGAATGGAACGAACTGGGAAACAGGGAACCGGGAACGAGCAGGAATAGAATACGCGGCTGCTAAGTGGGCGGCGCTGCGACTGCGCGTAGGCCTATGTTTGTATGTAAATGCAAATGCAATTTGCTTTTGGAAGAACGCGATCGCTGGAGTGGAGTGGAGGGGGGTGAGTGTGTGTGTGGGTCAGATCCAGACGGGGAGTGGAGCCAACAACAACCACCGACTGACGCCGTTTCTTTGTGACATATGGAACTAGGTCGGGTCAAGAGGTAAATGCTTAAAATGCTCTTTAATGCCGCAAAAAAAAAGCTGCCAACTTGAGCTGTGGTCACTGCAGTGGGGTTCCTTATTTTAACGGATGGAACCAAAAGTTGGGCAACTGATGGATGGAGTAACTTCAGTATATATGTACTATATGATCTAAACCGATTTGGTAAATATAGTAAAAGAATTGAAAAGAAGCCAAGAACTCACTTTTCTAAGGATTTACTTTCGATTATTTTTATTAGATCAAGATCAGTATTATATGAGAGAAGGTGGAGTTATTGGAATATATAATATATATATTATTTATATAGGCATTTCTTAACATTTTTTTATTATTAAACCTATAATTCATTTATTTATTTTATACATTTTTCATATATCTGCTTGATAGAATCATGGAATCAGTTAAAAATAAAACATTTCTATCTTCACTGTTAAACTTTCTGATAGCTTCTTGGAATGAAAAGATATTTACCAGAAAATCGTATCCTAAAACTCTGTTATCTATCCTTCTGTAATTTAATCAAAGGAAAAAAGCTTACAGAGTGCTGTTAAGCACCAAATTCTGCTGTTAAGCGCAAGCTGCTTCTCAAGGAAACTTTAAATTGTAATGAAATAAATTAAGAGGATTTTTTAAAAGAGTGTTTTAATTTCTCAAACTATCCATGATTTTGAATTGTAAATATTTTAAATATATAAAAATAATCTATTTATAAATACAAACGCAAAGAACAGAACTTTGTTGAATTGATAATCATTTTTAAAATAAGTATCCCTATTATATTCTTTAATAATGTATTGCTTTCAATATCGCATGTTATTCCCTTGCTAAATCAATGATAAGTAGAAGGTTTTAAGTTTTAGTTTAACCAACGACCTTGCCTCGAATTCGCCACCGGACTTCCTTCCCCAGAAGGTAAAGTGGGGGTTCTAGCCCAACACGGTGGTTCTTTCATGGGCAAGGTCGTCTTTCGGCTTGGGGATGGCCATCGCCATCGAGATGGTTGCGGTTCAGTGGGATCGGAAGTGCTTTACTTTGCGCGAAGCCAAGCCAAAAAACCAAAGTCCGGTCAGTGTTGCAGAACTGCAAGATCGGATCGGGTTAACAATGGGATTAATATATTCAGGTCATTCGGTGGGTAAGCCTATTAAATCGACATTTGCATTGTGGACACACAACGAGATACATTATGGTTATTAGCTGTTCTGCTTATCGGAGATGTATTTGCGACGCATTTAGCATTTATGTACATATATGCATATATGATTAGGCCAAAATAAATCAGCTTACCTCAATCGCCGGATCCAGACGCCGTTGTTTTGTTGTCGTTGCTGGAAACAGGTTCACTTTTTATTCGCAAAAAATATTCTTTATTTCAACGCTCCCTCTCACTTATTATTTCCTTTGTATTTTGTATTTTTGTATTTCTTATTTTCTTGTTGCACTCGTTGAAATATTCTTTTGGGATTCCTTCGACTATACACACCATAAATAAAATTATTTAATTTGCATTTGTCGGTTCGCTCGCCTTACTTTTTGTTGTATTTCATAATATACAAATAAATTATCAATTATACACGAAAACCAAAACAAAAATTAATAAAAAAAAATAATGGGTAAGAGTAACCATTAACAGCAATTAAATTCATTTAGCACCGTAAGTAACTCTTGGCCAAACTCATCACCGCTCATTAGCGAAAAAGCTGGGTTAAAATCAAAAAAATATATATATTTGTTGCTGATTTACCCGCATGTTCGAGCAAAGATAAATATATTCGATCAATTCATAAGCCGCGACACTTCACACCCGCTCAGTTTTCTGAATGACTGAATAACTGACTGACTGACTGACTGGTTCCTTTTTTTTTGCTGTTAGCCGGGCCAAAAGGAAGCAGAGGCAGAGGCAGCGGGAAGGCAAGGCGTCAGCTCTGGCCGAAAGCACAACACTGACTGACGCGCCGCTTTAAGCCAACTTGATAATGGCAGCGTCCCCCGTTTAGACCAAAAAACGAAGCGAAACGAACCAAACCGAACCTGCACACGATCGTGGCCGAAACGTTGGAAAAATGGAAATGAAACATGTCGGAGAGTTTGGCCAAAAAGAAAAAACCGGGAACTCTTAACGGGGATACGGTTTGGGGTGCGGGGAATCCCAAAAAATATGCTAATCACAGGTCAGCGAAATATTAGGCCCAGGATTAGTCAGTGGGGGCGTCACAAATGGTTCATAAGTGGTCCGTAGATTACTTTACTGGCCAAAGCTAAGATTGCAATTTGAAGAGTTTTCAATCGGTTTAATTCAGTTAGTTAATTAAGAGTAAAGTAAAGTAATACTAACAAAGAAAGGAACCTAAATTTGAGGAGACGAAGTGTTATTCATAGGATAATTGGTTCCAGCGAAATCGATCTTAATTAAGCCAAAGATGCATTGATCTTATTTTGGAAAGCTTTTCTTGGTTGGCTTTTATTAAGATAAAAAATTATATTAAAAATTTTATGAGTTCTTGACTATATTAATTATGCTATATCTTAAACAGCATAAAACATATTTTTTTTAAATGTTTCGTTCTTTATGGAATAAGATTCATATTGCAAAGAGAATATATAAAAATTGCTGAAACACTTTAAATGATGAAAAAGTAATAGAGTCCATGGCAATAAGGGATTTAATTGGAAAATAAAATCATACTTGCATAAATACAGCTGATTCATGATCCCTCCAATAGCATCTATATACATGATATAACTGTAGTAGAGGATACACGGTTATCATTTTTTATCTTTGCTTAATTCATTTCCGGTGTAGCGTTACATTCTTTGTGAATTTAATTAGTGAGCTTCTTGATAATCAGTCATATGGTCATATGATATTTATGAGGTCGAAGGGCAATCACTATCACTGTCACTATAGATGTTAACACTACGAAGGACGCGCACAGAATGAGGTCAGTGAGTGGCCAGCGCCTCTATTTATAGTCCCCGAGTAAAGAGAACAGAGAAAGTGAGAGCGAGAGAGAGAGATAGAGAGAGCTATCTCTAGAATTAGGCAATGCGAAAGAGGCACAACCAGAGAGGAGCACAGAGTGAGATAGACATATCGCAGAGGATAAACATCAAGAGAGAGAGAGAGAGAGAGGGAGAGTTACAGAAAATGCTATTAACAGCCATTACAACATTATGTTATTACAAGAACGAAAGCTAACTTCCCAAGATATGTAGACTGAATTATGATTCTGTTAAAAACAGCAGCTAAAATTAATTAATTTTTGGTTTCATTATTATAGATTTCAAATTAGGTCCCTTAAATGTTATAATCTTAATAAAATTAATATTTATTTAAAAGAAAAATCTATTAAATTATATTTAAATATTTAATAATTTAAAAAATAACTGCAATCAAAATAAAAGCAATTAATCACCAAAGCTAAAAAGAGATCGAGTAGGAAACCCCGAAATTACATTTTTACCTTGACTCTTTTTCCTCATTTCTAATGCAGTTTTCCCCATTCTTTGGCATCGCTGGGAAATGGCATTTTCACTGCACGCCAACAAACGACACACCGCAGCGCGTGAAAAAAAGGGAAAACCGCTTCTGTCAACGGCTTTATCGCGAAATAATTCTCGCCGCAAAACAGCTGGAAACTGAACCACACAGCCACCCAACAGGCCACCACCGAGATCCACAATCCCAATTGGTGGCAATGCGAAAGTGAAAAGCGACTGCACTTTTCCGAGGCTGCAGCTGATAGCAAAATTAATTTATGCCCACCATTGTCTTGTCTGCGCAGTCTTTCCCTTTTCCCAGCTGCTAATTCAAATTTTGACATAATTTTTTTTCACTCACCTCAGTCTGTCGCTTGCTTTCTCGCTTTGTCTCCGGCCAATTTCACTTGACGTGACCTTTTCTTGACGGGTTGTGCCTGCACGCCAAGAAAACTCGAATCAGTGCGAGGGGAAAAATTGGTAAATTAGTTTATTTTAAACTCAAATAATAATAATAACCTTATCATAATAATTTTACTGCTTAAAACCTTATAACAACAGTTAAAACATTAATTTCATTTGAAAGAAAGATATATAAAATGTCACAAAGTAAATTAGGAATTCTTATTTGCATTGAAAATGATCATTATTGAATTCAAATTAGTTAAATATATTAAATTTGTATACCCTTATCAGGGTATTCTAATTTTAGTCAGAAGCTTGTAACGCTATGAAGGAGTCATTTCCGACCCTATAAATCATATATATTCTTGATCAGCGTCAGCAGCCGAATCGATCTAGCCATCTCCAAAATAAAACACAAATTTTTCAATTTTTTTAATTTTATAAGGGGTTACATCGTTAAAATTTAGAAAAATTTACACAAATTTTAATTTATTTTAAATTTTAAAGTGAGTATGCAGATTTGAAAACCCAATGAAAACTAACACAGAACAGCTTTCGGAAGTGAAAATAATGCATTTTTGCCTTAGCTATGGATTTTTTAAACTTTGAAACCCATTATAAAAAAACCACTACGTATACGTAATATCGCCCCAACCAACATATAATATCACGTATACGTACCGTTGTCCTCAAGACGCCGGATAATCTTTTCTTTAATTATCTAAAAAGACTTCTTTTTAGTGATTTATTATGGACTGGAATATAGTTTCAATTATACCGTTTAAGAAGATTATACTTTCAGTAATTAATTTATTATTTATCATTTTTAAGCCCTTGAAAACGATTAAAGTTTCAGTCAGAAGCTAAAAAAATTAGTGATGGAATCATTTTCGACCCTATAAACTATATATATTCTTGATCAGCATGAACAGACGAATCGATCTAGCCATGTCTGGGCGAAACAAAATTTTAGTACATTTTTGTACAATTTTATAAGGGGTTAATCGTTAAAATTTTTAAAAATTGGCAAAAATTTTAATATTTTTAAAATTTTAAATTGAGTTTGCAGATTTATTAACCTTATGAAAACTAACAAAGGAAAGCTTTCAGATTTGAAATTAAAGCGTTTTTGGCTTAGTTATGAAGATTTTGAAACTTTGATTTGTCGAAAAAAGTGTCATATAAAATTTTCTATTGATTTTGCTTTAAATAATAAATATAATTGATTTCCCAAATAACAATTTGCAAACTGAAAAAGTATATAAACTTTTGCTGCACGAAATTAGTTTCCTTTCTTGTTTGAAGGTAAAATTTCTAGGGAAAGCCTTGAGGCTTTAAGAACTTAAACCTGCTAAAGTAAAAATAGAAAATCGATTGTAAACATTTGAAATGAAATTCTATTGTTAATTTACTTTGTAAATCTATATTGTAAAATTGTATTTTCTATTTATATTGTTACTTTATATTGTTAATTGCTTATAACAATTTTTTGAAGCATTTCTAAGGAGTACTAAGTAT
Organism: Drosophila serrata; assembly: GCF_035046125.1. Lineage (NCBI taxonomy): Eukaryota > Metazoa > Arthropoda > Insecta > Diptera > Drosophilidae > Drosophila > Drosophila serrata. Next base: position 1,560,652 of record NW_028257260.1, on the reverse strand, counting down.
TTTAAAACCCAAACCTCTGGTTTTTCCAACCTTTATCCCATCACCATGATTTCTCAGTGTGTGGGCCCTGCCTTGGGTGGGTCTCTGGAGCTGTGTGTGGCTTTGCCAGTGTTTTTTTTTTTTGGTTGTGTGGCAGCAACCTTGGAAATGTGCAGTTGCTGTCTGATTTATACTCGCGCCGCGGTGCCACAAATCAAAGTCAAAATTCAACGCTGACTCATTTGCAGAGCTCCTGCTTTGGCTTCAACGACCTGTTGCATGCCCCCGCTCCTGGAATCGGAATCAGAATTGGAGTTTTGCCAGCCCAGAACCCTACCCACCACAACCCTCCCCCTCTTGGCCATCGAAATGAACCACCGGCAGTGTTGTTCTAAGTGTTCTGACCTTGCTGCCGGGTAAGTGGCCAGCCATAAATTTTGGCATTGCGCAAAAAGGCACAGCCGAAGCCACAGCCCCGACTCTGATTCGATTCTGATTTCGAGTCCAATTCCAATTCCAATTTCAATTCCAGCCGCACAAAACAAGTCCAATTGTAGTCCCCAGAATCCGTGTCCGAAAAGTGAATTGTCGCTGACACTTTGAATAAATTGCTAAACGATTTGGCAAGCGCCAAAAAATTTAATGGCAAAAAAGGATTTCACGTTGCCCAAAATCAACGTTAACTGAATTTATTGGCCAACAGAAGTGTGTTGACTTTTTGGCATAGGAATTGTAATGATAGCTATGGGTTTTAAATCTTTAATATATATTACTAATTATAGTTGTTCAATTAAATTAGATACTGGATTAGATTTTTTTAAATTTTCTTATATAAATGTATGTTTTAAAATTGTAGGAATGTGTACGATATAAAAATGGATAAAAGGAAGAATAAAGTAAGCTACCTTAAAGCATAGAAATGGTAATGATATCTTCAAGTTTTTAAGTTTATTGCTATAAAAGTAATATAAAATATTGCCGATATTTTTAAATTTAAATAAATACTGATTTATTATATATTTTTCTTATATAAATATATTTTAAAGTAAATTAATGAAGTAAGTTGACTTTACGCATAGGAATTATAATGATATCTTTAAGTTTGTATATAAAAGAAATATATAAATAATACATATACATATATATATTGTTGATATTTTAAAAATTAATGAAATCCTGTTTTTATTATACATTTTTCTTGTTTAAATACGAGTTAAATATATAAATACTGTGGCCTTTACTTTAAAAACAAATCTTACTTCAGGCTGAAAATTAGAACCTTCTTAGCATTGTCTTGTTAAAGCTGTCTTTTAGTTAAAAAAATTATTTTATTTATAAAATAAATCATTTGGTATATAGCATAATTTTATTTAAGGTATAGGAAACACTTAAGTTTCTTCTATTTTAATTTAAATACCTCCTTTATCTTGGTCTATAAAATGAAGACAGTTTATTTGAGACTCTTGTCTTTAAGACAGCACAGTTTCGTCAAGTTTTTGTGTCTCCCAAGCTGCCGAACCATTTTATCATTTATTTTTTAAATATAAAAGAAACTAAAACTTATTTTATTTTAATTTGAATACCTCATTTCCTATAATATTAATAATTAAACACAATTTATCTGAAGTTCTTGTCTTTCAACCAGCTCGGTTTTCTAAAGTTTTTTTTTTGTGGCTCTCAAGCTGCCAACACATTTTATTATTTGATTATTTTTTATTTATGCCACTTTGGCTGGCGGCTTTTGAAATTGTAACTGTAACTGTAATACTCCGATATATATATCTGTATATATATTATAGTAACTGTAACTACAGCCACACACAGAAACAGAACGTTGCCACACCTTTTCCTCGAAGCTGGATTTTTTCTACTACCTTGTGTATGTACATATGTAATAGATATATGTATATATAATTTATTTTCCTTTAGTTGGTGTTTTTGTTTTAGTTCGCGCCCGCACATTCGGCACACACAGATACAAAATAATAAAAAATAAAAAAAGAAAAACAAAAACTCACACATGGCGAAAGGAAAGTTGGCAACGCGAAAAACTCGAAGCTGGAGTTTCGCATTTTGTAGATCAATCTTAGAATGGGCTTATGCCGTTAGCCGGCGGCAACGGCGCTCACTAAAATGTGGTTTGTCCTTGGAGAATGTGGCAAAAAAAAGGTAGAAAACAAATATTATAATATATATCTATATGTCTATATGCCCACTGTTACCATATCCGTGCACACAGAGAAAAAATCAGCAAGGAACTTCTCACATTCAAGATTATCCTGAAGGAATAAATGGAAGCAAATTTAATACCAGATCGAACGCCATTATCATATAGCTGCAATATCATATATTATATATCATATATCATCTGATCAAGGCAATACATCTGGGTAGCAAGGTAGGAAGAAGCTCACATCGATAATTCCATAAATTCACCACACTGACAAAAAAAAGATAACCGTGTTTCCTCTACTAAGTTAAGTCTTAACCATTACATTTTTAAAATATAAGGAATAAAAACAATTAAAATAAATGGGTTTTCCTCCAAACAAATTTTCGTACTCTACAAAAAACCAAACCTTTTTCAAGGTTTAAAATTATTTGGAATATGAAGTATGAAATTAAAATTTGAAATTTTAAATTGAAATAAAATAAAGAAATGAAATATTTAAGATTTGAGTATTTATTGTATAGTAAATATTAATTTTTATACTTAAAAAAAATATGGTGAAAACTATTTTATATAATGAATGATTAAAAAAGGTAAGATAATCAGACATATACTTATTATAATTATTTAATTTATTGTTCTTATAGAGAAAAGTACTATATTTAATACCATATTTAAAGATTTTCTCAGTGCATGAATCATACATTTTTTAACTTACTGTAAAGACAAAGAAAAGAAAAACATAAAAGCATTTAAATATAATATTATATAACATAAATAAATATTAGATAGGTAACGATTAACTTGAAAGTTATTTTGGTCTTTACCCATTAACTTGAAAAATGTTTTTGTACTATTAATATGTTTTTAAATATTTACCAAGATTAATTATACTGCAAAAATTAATTTTTTCAAATATAAATATGAAGTATATTTCTCGAATTATACATATTTTAATATATATTTTCTTCTGGTGCACAGGTACGAATACGAGTATGAGTATAAGTATGGGTATGAGTACGAGTATGAGTATGATTATGAGTATGTATTGCACATATAGCCACGAATATAATTGTGCCGTTATGTTTAGCGTTGGCGCCGCACCCAATGGACCTCCACATCCCCCGACCTCCTCCCTCACCCGCCCATCCCCCTGATCCGCATATATCCCCTCCTCCAATTAGATTCGATCGGGCAAGTTTTTTATTCCTCGTTGTTATTGTTATTGTTATTGTTGCCAGCGATTGCCTTAGTTTGCCTTTGTCTAATGGTTTCGATTATTGGTTGCTTTTATTTTCCGCCTTTTCACCGGGTTTTGAATTTCGTTTCTATATTTTTAGTTGCTTTTTGTATAAATTCCGATGACAAATTCCTTGTAGAATTAAAGAACTAAGACCAGGAAAACTTCTTTTGATATAGAAAACTTAACCTTACAAGGTTTTGATAATTGTTGATTTAAAGTATTTATATTTTTTATAGTTACTAGAGAAAGATTTAAACTATTTAAAATTTGGAAAATTGGAACTTGGATTGTTTTTTTAAATCTAAGATATGGTACATTATTATCGTTTTACCACTACATTTTTAATTTAATCGTAATTTGAAGCATGCTGTCATATAAAAAATATAACCAAAATATTGTTAAAATTGTAATAGATTCGTTATTTTTCGGAATATATCATGAGTTGTAGTTATTTTTTACGATCTTATAATAGTTCTATCAATTTTATTCACATCAGATGACTATATAATATATCTACCATATCAACGATTTGTTTATTATTATGAAAATCTACCAAAAATCATCAATAAATATTAACAATATACTTATTTGTCCCTTTGCTTTGATTTATTTACTAAATTCTATCGAAAAATCTAAAGTTTTCCCATTTTGGTGGCCATATTCACAATTTCACCCAGATTAGCAGTTAGTGTCTTCACCTGGGCTAAAGTATTCTGATCCAAATTCATTAGCACTTCACGTTTCACCTGTTTCATCAGCTTGTGTGGCTTCACTGTGATAACTCCCTTACTGGTGGGGATCTGGACATTGGGACAACGCTCTTCCAGAGGTTTTGGCAAGGCCAAAGGACTACCTGCCTTTGAGAGCACCGGTTCACCGGCACGAGGCCAGCGCAGGAAGCTTAAAGTCGGATCATCATCCATTTTCTCCCTGTCCACCGAATGCACCCGAGTCCAAGTCCTTTGCATAGTGCGAATCCTTTGCGGCTTCCGGTTTACGGAGCGACTTCGTGGGGCTACAATACTAGTGGGAACTGGGAGAGGATCTAAGAAGTCCTCCAGAAAATCTCCTTTTAAGAGTTTAGCATCTCACCTGATCTTTGGTAATCAGCAAACTTATCAATCTTGAGGGCCAGAAAGTCCAACCACTTCATATTCAGCAGCTCCTTGTCGGTGGAGTCTCGGAGGAGCTTGATTTGCTTGTCCACAGCCTCCATGTAGCGTCTACCCAGCTCATCGACCTTCAGGAGTGTTGAATCCATTTTAATTTGAGCCAAACGCACCTTCTCCTCCCGTACAGCTTCCTTACGCTGTGCCTTTTTGGCAGCATTATCCCTGAGGCGAGGCATCTTGCCTTCCAATTTTTGGAAAGTCTTTAAACCAAGCTGTGACTAGCATTGACTATCTTTGACTAGAATGGACTAGTATTGACTAGGTTTGACAAGTAACTTGAAGTTTACTGCTATTCGGATTGAAATTATTGAATTTTTTGCTTAGTTAGGATGGATCAATAAGTATATATGAACATCAAGTAACTATGATCAGTCGTTAACTATGAGCAGTAAGTAAGTATGAACATTAAATAACTCTGAACAGTAAGTATAAATTATCACTAAGTATCTATGACCAGTAAGTATCTTCAATCAGTAATTAACTTTAAACACTGATAAACAATGACTTGCAACTTTTGTAACACAACACATATCTGAGACTTGGGTGGCAGCAGTCACTTCGTTCCGGGGATGTTAGAACCAGTTGGGAATCATATGTCACATGTGCGAGAGTTTTGTTTTGGAACAAATTTAAGCTATTTAAATGAAACTTTGGAGTTATTCTTCTAAATAATTTTCCTAGTATATAAGTTGGAGCTTAGAGAATCGGTGGACTATATATATACATATATATAGCTGCTATAGGAACAATCAGACGATTTATAGAACTATGATCAGTAATTAATTATGATCAGTAAGTCACTATGAGCACTAAGTAACTCTGAACAGTAAATATCTGTGAGCAGTAAGTAGCTCTGAATAGTGAGTAACTATGATCAGTAAGTATCTATGACCAGTAAGTATCTATGGCCAGTAATTAACTATGATTAGTAAGTACCTACGAGCAGTAAGTAACTCTGAACAGAAAGTATTTATGAGCAGTAAGTAAGTATGAACAGTAAGTATCTATGACCAGTTACTAACTTTAAACACTGATAAACAATGACTTGCAACTTTTGTAACACAACACATATCAGGAACTTGGCTGGCAGCAGTCACTTCGTTCCGGGGATGTTAGAACGAGTTGGGAATTATATGCATAAATGTGCGAGATTTATTTTGGAACAAATTTAAGCTATTTCAAGGAAACTATGGAGTTATTCTTCTATATAATTTTACTAGTATATAAATTGGAGCATAGCAAATCGGTGGACTATATATATATATACATATATATAGCTGCTATAGAAACAATCGGAAAAGTTAACAAAAAAAATTAGAACTATTTCAGTTTTCAACAGATTTTCAAAAAATTGTATATGCAATTATTTATATATATTAATTTAATCTATATTTTTGTGTTACAGTTTATTAAAATCGGAATACTATATCATATATATACAATCGATCGTTAAAAATAGAGGAAAATGAAAAACAATAATTGAAATGAAAGCAGGCATTACTTAATTGTTTTTTGAAATAAATAAATATAATTTAATTTATATTGCATTAATTCCTAGTGATCGGATCACAATCTGCAAGGATATACAAACTTTAGCTTGCCGAAATTAGCTTCCTTACTTGTTTATTATTATTATTAATTTTTTGTTAAAGATTCTTTATGTCAATTTTCCACTAATTTAGTTTTAATTATTTAGTATTCATTAATTTTGTATTTATTATTATTATTACACTTAATAAAAATTAACACAGAAGAACTTAGTCCGGCTTAGTTATGGATTTTTTAAACTTTAAATTCTCCACATAAAATATATCGATAAATATTGATCGTATTGTTGAAGATGGAGCAAAGTGCAAAGTGCAGATTAAGTGCAATTTTGTGAGCTTGCGATATGTGGTGAATCCGGATCGGATCACTATATACATAAAAACATAAATAAACACATCAATCTTCCATTCCACCGATTGATAACAACCCTTATTTACTGGAAAGATAAGAGTCTAGATTTCAAGTCAATAAATTCCAAGTCAACCTCGCTGTTATTTCAGTTTATTCAGAGATATGAGCGAACATTCACCTGTTTATTATGGAGCGGATGCGGTGCGTCGTGTGCTCACCTGGACGCTGGTCAATGGAGCGGTAGAATCGGCACTAAAGGCGGTGGTCAAGGATCAGGGATCCCCCTCTCCAGGTTCATTTGCCATCCAACCGAACAGGATTATGACCAACTGTGGCGATCGTAGCCGGATCCTCTTTACTATGCCAGCTTTCGTGGGAAACTATAGTCTTGGTTTGGAGGAGACTAGCTCCCGCTCCACGCTTGCCTGCAAGCTGGTTACCTCCTTCCGTGGGAATCCTCAAAAGAAACCCCCGCTGCCCAGTGTCCAGGCCCATGTTTTGTTGTTCAATAGTGAAACAGGCGAACTGTCAGCCATAATGGAGGGCACGGATCTGACCACCTGGCGCACTGCTGCCGCCTCTGTGCTAGCCACCAAATATCTCTACTTCCGGCGCTTCGGTTCGCAGGCGGAAATGGACAAGGAAATCAATGTGGCCATTGTGGGTTGTGGTGTACAGGGACAGATTCATGCCATCAGCTTTTGTGACAATTTTCGGGTGAAGCAAATGACTTTATACAATCGCACAGAGTCAAAAGCTCGAGATCTGGCCGAGAAACTAAAACAGGAAATGGATTCCAAGAAACAAACTACAATAGTTGTTTGCTCAAGTCCGGAAGAGGCCTGTGAGGATGCTGATGTCATCTGCATAGCCACATACTCCCGAGAGGGGCTCATCCATGCCAAGGATTTGAAAAAGTCCAGTGTCCATATCAATGGTAAATCTAAGAGATAAGATTCCATTAGTTTACAGCAAATTCTCAAACTATCCTGATTAACTTAATTTTGTCTACCTCTTTTTTAGCTGTGGGCGCTGGAGAAGTTCACTTTGGGGAAGTGGCTGCCGATGTCTATCACCAGGCAAAGGTCTACGTGGATTGCCATGCTAATGCCGAGGCCGAGTTGAAAGGTCTACCGGCACCTATTGAAGGCGAAGTGGGAGCTGTAATCCTCAATGGAAGTTATCCCGCAGAGGCGGGCATCTCCATTTTTCAATCAATGGGTAAGTAACCATATACAACTAATCAATAATACATTACAAATAGCTTCTTAATATTACTATCAATAGTAAAGTCACACAGTTAGTTTAAAATATTCACAATCATCTTTTAAAGGAATGGCTTCGGAGGATGCCTGTGTGGCACAGGCAGTGCAGAATGCAATCCTGCAGCAGAACTCCTAACCCAAGCATCAAAACTACCAGTTATGTTTAAAGTTCCAACCTTCATGTGTATAAGTATGCGTATATTAGACAAAAAAAATATGATTTGGAAACATAACAATCGCTACAAACTACAACAAGACCGACCCCGGCGACGTCGTCGTCACTTCCAGATCACAGTCACATTCGTATCCTTCTCAATGTCCCGCTCAATGGTGCTGGGCGAGAGCCCGGTCTTGCAGCATATCTCGTCGAAGCTAATCAGACCGGTGTACATCTTTTGACGCCCGGAAGGCACTGATCCCGTAAACACCGGATACTTGTGAATGCAGCGTATGAAGCGGTGCTGCAGCCCAAAGATCACCATTCGACGTTCGTCGATGTTGTTTTGGTGCGGAGAGAGGCGCTGGCAGATTGCCCGCAGGGTGACGCCGTGCGTCATCGAAGCGTAGAACTGGAAGATGCGCTGCACGCTGGGCAATGTCTTGTCCGGCCGCAGGGCCACATATTTACGGCACGCTCCGCTCAGCGCTGCACTCTGGATGAGATGCTTCAGATTCTGGGTCATGTACACGTTGCTGTACTTGAGGATAGGCAGCAGCTGGACGACGCCATAGTAGACCAGATTCTGTATGCACGACTTAACCAGGTCCGTTTCCACATCCGCTTCTGCGGCAATACGAGCAACGTGATTTATTCCGTTAATATAAGGCAGGATCTGCAAGAAATCGACTTAGGCTTGAAAGAAGCTAAAGAAGTACTCTCTTACCTGTTGCGTGGTCAGATCCCAATTGTCCAGCGGCGCGTCCCTTAGATTGGCCAGCAGAAGCGGTACCATGTGATCCTTGACCTGCGGCGGATCTGGTTTGTGCATGACAATTTTTAAATGGATGGTATTGTCGCCCTCGACAATGGTGGCCACCTTGCGTTCGTTCAGGTCCCGCAGCACCGTCTCAAAGATGTTTTGCAGGCGGCGCTTGTCGTCCTCGCGCGATAAGAAGCAAGACTCCTCCTCCATCATGATGAGATACTCCGATAGCTTCTTCACCACTGGCTCATATTGAACACTGCGGGCCCGCGAGTCGCAGACGAAGCAGAGATTGAAGAGGAAGGCGTTGCGGACGTACTTTTGCTGATCCTGAATGCCCACCGGATAGCCAACGATCTTTACGTCCATGGCGTTTACGGTGAGAATGCAGCGCTGCAGATGCTGCTTGGGTATGATGTACACGTTGATGGCATCGAATACGTCCTTGGAAATGTAGTTGTCGGGCACCTGAATTGGATTGGGTTATTACTATCTTATCATTCTATATCCCGGGAACGCGCTCACCTGGCAGCTTATTTTGCAGCCCGCTGTCGCATGGAATTCGCTTAGGAAAATGCACCGAATCTTGCCCTCCGTGCTGCCACCTGCTCCTCCTCCTCCTCCTCCTGCTACGCCTACGCCGCCACCACCGCCAGTGCCAGCACCAGTGCCACCAACCTGTCCATGTCCATTTGGAATTGCCGCTGCATCGTTTGTGTGGGTGTGCATGCTGTCAGCTTAATGTAACTATCACCGTATCTGCATCTTCGCAATAAGATCGAAAGGCACCGTGATAGGTTGGTTCTGCCGATTTAGCAAATAAATATTTCAACTTAATTGATAATAACAATTAACAGAGTGCCGGAACTGACTAACAGAGTGTACTAATGTTATTAACAGAAAATAGACGCAAACAGCAGTGTGGCCGCCGCTAAATATCGTTACTGAGAGAGAAATATACCAATTACCATTTAGGGTTGCACTTTAACAGAATTGGTATTTTTTGTTATTATTTAGCACCGGTCACACTGCGCCGTACAAAACCAAATTGAACTCAAAACAATATGGAAACGTAAGAATTTCTTTGATTTTCCCATTTATTATAAATAATAACGTCTTTATTTTGCACACACCCAGTATTAATCCCACGTTCTCGTACCTCACCAATCTGGAGGTGATGCAGATACTGCAGAAAATCAAGAGCACCAAAAAGAAGTTTGGCATGCGAAATTTGGCCACAGTTACCTACGAGGCAAGTTCTTATTCTTAAAATGTGCTCATATTGGATGGTAAATAGCACAATATTTGTATTACACAGGCACTGCAGTACCTGGAGGAGACGCCCTGCAAGACCCAAACCCGGGAGTCCATCATAAACTATGTAAAAGATTTATCTTCCTACCGACTAAAATCTCACGAGGTCTTGCAAATGGTCAATGATCCGCCAACGAGTGCACTTCACACACAGCTGGTAAGCATTAGCTAACAAGAATAGATGAAGAAAAGCACGCACATAACTTCACTTTTATGTTCCTTTAGCTTATCGACGACAATAAGGCTCCACTGACGGATGAGGAGAACGAGAAGATCATCCAGCTGAGCTACAAACACTTCCATGGTTCGGGAGAGACCAAAGAGGCGGCGGCTGAGCCAACTGCAAGGCAAAAGGCGAAGTCTGCTTCAGCAGCAAAGGCGGCAGAACCAGAGGTTGTAGAAGCCCCAGCATCAGACGCTCCACCGGAAAAGGCACCAGAACAAGAGGTGGCAGAAGCCCCAGCTTCGGAGGCTCCACCAGAGACGACGCCAGAACCAGAGACTGCCGAAGCCCCAGTATCCGACGCTCCACCAGAGAAAGAACCAGAACCAGAGACTGACGAAGCTCCAGCATCCACAATTGCAACTCCAGCCGAAGAGAGCCAACCAGAAACCGAAACTACACACTCTGAATCACAGGCTGAGCCAACGGAGGACACAGCAATGGAAACCGATGATAAAGAGCCCGAAAGTTAGGCAAATAAATGACCAGGCACACACTAAACTCGTTTAACGTTTCATAATTCTTTTTTTGTTTTGTGTTTTGTTTGATGTAGCGTACAAAATAAGCTAAAAAAAATTATTAAATTATTCAAGTGCTCAACGCTCAAGAAGTATTCAACGCTTCTGATCGCCCAAATCCTCGATAACGTCTTCATCAATTTCCGACCACTTTTCTGGTATAACATCGAACAGGTCGTCCTTTACATCGCCCTGGATAACGATCTCATCGTCGCCAGTCACCGACGAGCCACAAGCAAACTTGGTGCCAAAGAACTTGGCGGCCACCTTGAGATCAATATCTGTACAGAGAATAACAATGAATATACAATAAGGAATGGAAGTTGCAGACAAAGTCACCCACCGAAAGTGCTCAGTCCTGTGACGACAGTCACTGACTTCTTTTTGCCACGGGCAGCCCGCGAGACGCAGATCTTCTTGGGCACATCCTCCTTCTTCTTGACGCGCAGCAATCCCTTGCCGCCGCGCTTCTGGCGCTTCTTGTCATCATCCGTGCCATCGGCGGCGGCTGCCTCTTCCTCAATCTTCAGCCTTTCAAAGTCATCCGGCATATTACGCTCTAGCCATTCCTTGCATTTCTCGTACTCCGGATAGTACTCACAATACTGGGGATGAGGACAACAAACACACACATACCGTGTACACTATGGATTTTTGGCCGGCTTTGATTTTCGGCTCCTCACCTCAATTGGCATCGTGCAGTGACCACAGTACTTCATCTGGATCGGATAGGTAACACCCTCGCGGGGACCCACCTGCAAGCGGTCAGCCACGCTGTTGCCGCCCAGTCCGACGTCTTCGTTCGTCATTTGAATAGGTTTGGAGACGATTGTCCGGCTAAAATGTTAACTTCTGTTCAGGGAAAGGCCAAAAATTTGCAAGACAAGTTTAGCACAGCACACCTCGTATCCAGTGTGACCGTAGATTGTTTTAGAATTTTGCTGCAGTAGCGCAAATATACCAAAATAATTATGAAGCATAATTATTATTGCACATAAAATATCGTTTTAAAACAGAGAGAAATACTATTAAAACGACGAAACCTGTGCAGCAGTGAGAGAAAGCAAGAACGAGTGCTCGTGGCCCAACGACCTTTTGTTGGGGTAGGTAGACTCAAAATACTAGAAAGTTTATTAGCGCTGCCAGATGTCACTAGGGTACTTTTTTAGTATTTCCAGGGCGGATTGCGATAAAATATACTAAAATTTAAAACAACTTCCTGTGTTTCTCTCTCCTCTCGCTCTCTTTTACACATTTCAAAAAATGGATACCGCCATAAACAATTACATGCAGAGTAGTCCAATTCTGCAGTTTCAAAGAACATAAACAGTCTTTTTATTTAAATTGGGATAACATATTCTGTGCATTGGGCAATTATAAGTATCATTATTTTTAAGACATCGAAAGTTTCGTGTTTTTCTTTGGCCTTAAAATGAAAATCTGAAATATTTAATAAATACAAAAATAAGAATAAAATAATGAGAACATATTATTTTAAAAATTGGCTAATTCACTATGAACATGGAAGGGCAAGGAACCCTGCCAGGTTCTGTCAAAAATCCCCAAAGTTGTAGAATATATATATTTTTTTAATTTTGCAATTAATCTTTGTTTTTGTACCTTAAAAAAGAATTGGGGTTTATTATTTTTTTAAATTCTATATAAGCAAAGAAGTACTACATACAAATAATACTTAAGAATCTTCCTAAAATATCTTTATCCCAAAAAGTATGCCACGAATTTAGAATTCATTATTGTGCCCGAGCATCGGATTGCTATTTTAGCCACCTTTTGCTGCCTGTTTTCTGTTTTATGGCCAAAACGAAGAAGCTCTCCGTTATCGGATAAACGGGCGTCGTGTGTCGTCGGCCCAAATTTAGTAAATATAACAATTTTATGGCAGCCATGGCCTACAAAATCGGCAAGCCAAGCGAGCGGTTGTCGAGGGACTGTCCCAGGGTCAAGTGCGTTTGCCTTTATTGTTATTCTTGCCGTTATTGTTATCCCGCAGGCGCACACGACGTATGCGTGATGTGGGCACATGGGTGTACCATTGAGACGACCCACTTCCGGACGCATCCGGGTCTCGACCTTCCGTCCGCAAACGCCGGACGAATGCTGATTTCTCCTGATTTATATTATTTTATATTGTTTTGTTATTTAGTTGTGTTTTGTGACGATCTCAGTCGCATTTTGCCGCAATTATACAGAATATGTGTTCAGGTTTAATTTGGCAATTAGTTAACAATGGCTAATTGGCGGGCAATTAGCCAAAAGTGCTATAAAATGTGGCAGCCGGAAGGGATCTGCAAAAGGTGCGACATGGAGCTGTTGGCCAGAAGCTTAGTGGGTTTGGGTTTGTGGATCCTGGCCCTAATGGCTGTAAGCCAGGTAAGGCTTTTCATATTTACAAATAATATTTTCCTTCATGGACTTTCCTTTAGTTTATTAATTTCTCTATTTTATTTTAATTTAGGGCACCAACTTTGAAGTAATTGGCGATGAGAAAACAATGGACATTTACTGCAGTGCCGAGGAGGATCAGGGGGATATATCCTTTCGCGAATATGTGGACGTTAGTGGCTTGACTTTCGATGTTGCCGATGATTTGGAAACTCTATTCTACAATGGTGATATCAAAATGCTTTTGGATGTGCCCCAGGGTCCCATTACCATGCAGGTAGATGTATTCCGCTGGGAAAGGAGTCAATGGCTTCCCACACCCCTTTCACTGAAGCGGGATGACTTTTGTCAGTCTCTCCTTAGTCCTTACGAGCTCTGGCATCCGATTGTCAGAAATATTCCCAAGGAGAAGTTGAAATGTCCACCCACCAAAGGGGTAAGTTTTTACCCATTTAACTAGGAATATTTCAGGGCTTGATTTTAATTTTAAATAATTTTTCCAGCACATTTACACCCTGACCAATGTAAGCAACCATTTGTTTGTAAAGAACATGCCCAATATGGATATAGCCGGTGACCTCAAGGCGGTGGTTCACCTAAGTGCCGGTGGCCACAAAACCTGCGCTGTGGTGTTCGTCAAAATCTATGTCAATTGACCCTGACAATGGGTTTGGAAGGTAGAAGCTGCCGGTTCCAAAAGGTTCTCTAAAAAGGAATCTCATCAAGATCCGGCTGTTTGCTTAGTTTATAGTGAGTATTATCTGGCTGCTCTGCTTTTTTATGACCTGATTTGGTAGTGTTTACTTGGCTTCAATGGCGCGTCCCCCGTTTACGGCTCCTAACTAAATGATTTGCAAATAAAACCGAAATATTTCATATTCATGCACTCGAAACGGAATGTCAGGTTACTTTTTTTTTTTGTCAGTTTGTAGTATTTCTTGGTTATTTCTGGTGGCGCTGGCGATAAGCCAGTTCTCGAAATGGGAACTCAGCCCAGTAATCCCCTTTCTAGTATTTGCCAAAAAGCTCAAATGCGGCGCCATGCCTCGGTCACATCTCCATCTTCATCTCAGGTTCCATACAGATCCTCCCCACATCGAAATTCTCATCAACTGAACTCATTCGCAACTGCGCGTGACGATTACTTGTATAAGATGATTCCCCCTTCTGTCTCTGGACTTTGGTGATCCCCCAAGATTTACAATGTTTGTGGATTCGGGTTCACCGGTTTTTCTTATTAAATGAATACATTTAATTGTTAACTGCACGTGGTCTGCCCCGGCCTGAGTGCAGTTGAGTTTTGTCATGTGAATCAATTTGCGAGTTTCAGAAGAGGAAAAGTAATTAACTTGAGGTAAACAAAGACACATTTAAAGATTTTAATTACAACAATTTCTAGACTAAACTAGAAAATATTTTCAAAGAAATATCCTATTCAAAAATATATTCAGTAATAAATATGCTCTCACAAATTGTAGTTTTAAAGGTTGCACAGATTTGTGAACAGTCAATAAATCCTTTTTATACTTTTCCTGTCACCTGTTCAACATAACAACTAATTTAATTAAAAAAATAAATATTCCTCAATGAAAAACTAATTAATATTAACATTTTGATGGCAGTCCTTGTAAAAATCTCTTACTTAAAATTCAATAATTTCCAGTAATTTCAGAAACAACTCCCCTTTAAATACCCCATAAAAATTTGTATTTAAAAAAGTAACACAAATTTGTGAACAATCAATAAAGTCTTGTAATATTTTTCCTGTTACCAACTCCCTCTAAAATCTAGTCTAATAATTATTAATTAAAAAGTCATAGATGCAAACATAAACATTATTTACATTTTTTTCGCTGTCCTTCTGAAAATCTCTTGATTGAGAAAGATAAAGATACTTTAGTCTGAGTTATTACCTAGTTATTAATTAAATGCAATGACGAAATGTATCTCAACTTGTTGGAAGTTCAATTTCCGCTTTTATTGTCAATGTTATAGAATACTTATGACTCTATTTATTATCTTGTTTTGTAATATATAATAGGCAAAGTTGAGTCACAACAAACGATAAATCCCAAATATATATAAATAGTAATAAATTGTACCTCACTCGACGTGGCATATTACGCCTATTTGCGACTTTTTTAATATTATTTAGAGAGACTTATGAGGTCAAGAGATTTTGCTATAGAGGGTACTGGAAAATTCGATAATGATTTTTGGTTGAAAATTAATTTGAACTGCTGCAACAGCTGGCAGTTATCAATATGCAATTGAGATCGATTGCGATTGCAATGCCCGGGGCTAGAAGACAGTGCGGTTCATGAGAGTAAGGAGGATAGAAAGAAACTAAACATAAATATTAAGATGTTTGGAAATTTATTTATAGTAAAATAAATGTAACATATAATATATATATCATAATATATAATAAGCCTTTATTTTCCTGCTGAAAATATACAATTTACTTTTGATATACAAATAATAAATTACAATAATTAAATATTACTGAATAATTGCAATACTTAAGAGTATGTATCTATCCTTTAAACCATATTAAGTTATTAGTTCTTATATTTGTTATTAAATATTCAAACTTTAAGAACTTGAAAACCTTCTCTCAGGAACTCTCTGATCTTTTTGTATCCTTATAGTGTTTAAATTTAAATTTAAACCTTATTTTCCTGCACTGCACTGTTTTTTAAATGCTAATTTCGCATCGAGTGATCATGCAAATGCAATATAATATAATCGGAATTCATATGCATCAATTACTAAGTGTATATAGTGGTGGTCACAGCTGATGTGAGCCGGCAAAATGCCCAGATACAAACACTATCCATAATCTGTAGACCGCTTTGAACTGGTGTCAGTCAGTTTTTACCGGTTTCGATTGATTACAAAATCAAAGATATTGATTATCTTAAAAGGTAAATATACATATATTGATTGAGGATTTTTGATCCGTAACTTAATCGAAAATCTTAATTTGTAAACATAATATATAATAAGTAGATTATGGATATTTGATTAGTAATGTTATGTAATTTTTGCCTTGTCTTATTATCAGTGATTATCTTAAACATTGTAAATAAAAATAATAAATAATTAAAACTAAAGAAAAATAATTAAGGTTCTGTATATTTTGTGGCTATATTTTTGATATTACTTAATTCTAGCTTCCACATTTTTCTATAATTTATTTAAACAAGCTTAGGTACAGAAGGATTTTCTATCCATTGACTCACATTTA
Source organism: Drosophila serrata (assembly GCF_035046125.1). Taxonomy (NCBI): domain Eukaryota; kingdom Metazoa; phylum Arthropoda; class Insecta; order Diptera; family Drosophilidae; genus Drosophila; species Drosophila serrata. Next base: position 1,544,293 of record NW_028257260.1, on the reverse strand, counting down.
AAACTTTTGCTTCATTTGTATAATAATTGTTAATTAAATTTTTATAGGCTTGATATATATATATTTAAATTTAAATTATATTTAAATTGCTTTCGAAATTAAAGCAATTTGAAGTCAGTTTACTTGCAGCGTTCTGAAAAAAGGCTCCTACTAAATCACCCATAACTTAAAAGCAATATAAATATTATATATAGAAAACTATAAATAATTAGCTTAGAACATGAATTCTTTAGGAAAATTTTATATTTCTTCCATGTTTTACAGCCGTTCAGGCAGATGGGCTTTCGGGTCGTATACGTAATATTTTCTGAAGCTGTATTATCTAAAAGACCAATTATCAAAATTACCAAATTATAATTCTTAAACCTAAATTCTTAAAGAAATTCGTATATTTCTGGCAATGTTTTGCGCATTAAAATAGATGGCCTTCAGGTCCTATACGTAATATTTTCTAAAACTTTTTTGTCTAGGAGAATTTAGAATCTAATTTTTTAAAGAAAAATGTATATTTCTTTCCATGTTTTGAAACCGCCAAGGTAGATGGGCCTTCGGGTCGTATGCGTAATATTTTTATTCTTTCACTGTTTATTTGTGACATAAATACTAAGATTAAACCATTTAACTGTTTAACATTTAGGCCCTTTGTGTTATTAAACTTCACCCCCACATTGTCTAATATCATAACCGGGTACAGATATATCCCTGAAACTAAAACTATTTGCCATAAGACCCTCCAGCGAGTAGTTGCACGGCAAACAAGTAAATAAACTAAGTTTATGGAGTTATAAACAAAACAGTAGCCCAAGTGCACATCGTTCAGATTCTTACTATACTATATATACTGTATATTTACTATATATATATAGAATGCAGGCTATTATAGCTGGTACTGCCTGCTGTCCGTAAATTGCACGAATTAGGCGCCTTTATTTACCGCATTTATATAACTATCAGCTGTAAGTAAATATAAACAAATGGTTGGAAGCCACTGAGTATATATTTTATGGGAAAATTAAAAAAAAAATAAAATAAATAAACAAATAAGTAAAACAAGAAGAAAAAATGTTACGAAATGAAAATAAATAGAATGTCAGAGTTTTGTGCATTTAGAAGGCATTAAATGTCGCACACGAAATGTGTTGAAGTTATGAAAAGATAGAGCTAAGCGGAAGATACAGTTTGCAGTTACAAATACTACTCTCTCTCTCTCTCTTTCTCTATTTATACTATATATATACTATAATATACTATACTTTACTATAACATTCTCAAAGAGCGTGCGTGATTCTGTTGACTGGCTTTTGACGTTAATATAGTGATAGTTATTGTTAAAAAGCCCGTAACAGACATTGATTCTAATTTGCATGCATTTCGTAATGTGTATTAAATAATCGCAAAATGTTATAAAACAATTTGTAAAGGTAAAGAAAAGATATAGTTTATTTATTTACGAACAATTGTTAAGCAATTTGGCAAGAAATGAAATGCATTTTCAACTTCTTTTTGAGGAAATAGATTAGTTACTTTAAAATAACTATTACTTCTGGTTTTGTATACTTCTAATAATTAGCTCCCTTTTTCTTAGTTTTTTTGCAAATTTTAATTTTTTATTTAATTTGAAATAATTGCTTAAAAAACCCAGTAAATACCTTGGAAACCACCTATCAAGGGCATTCAGCCCCATTGCGTATATTTCCTGCTCTCTGACGTTGCATTTTTAATTTGTCGCATATCGTTAAAAAAAAATTACAAAAAAAAGAAAAATAAAAAAAACACCCCCACAACCACCCCAACCAACCCACTCTCATTTGATTAAATAAAGAAACAGCATTTAATCAAAATGAGAAGAGCAAACATTGCAGAGTACACACCGTATGCCATGCCGTTCGCATTTCGTTCATTAAGCAAATAAATAAATGAGAGAGTGTATTAAATTAATTAAATAAATAATATTTTCAGGAACAAATAAATAAATAACACATTTTATTGCGCAAAAAGGCAAACAATAAAATGTTGAGACGACACGCAAATGGAAGACTCGCTTATATTTTTTTTCGATGGCCGCCGAAACGCCTTGGAGCCATTAAACCGAGAACTAAACACAATTCCCAGACGTTTTTTTTTCGATATCATCCTATCACGGCCTACAAAACAGAGAATTAGAGATGGTAAAAATATCGCTAAGATATTTTATGGTATTTATAAATATTTGATTTACCTTAAAAATATATCAATATGTGGTTTCCGTATTTAATTAATATTTAGTTCACTTAATATCAAGGCAAATGATATGCTGTTAAAAATATTATAAATAAATAAAGATCGAACTACATTAATCAATTTATAAATACAGAAAAATATAGAGAAATAACTATATGAATAAATTATCATTATTATATGATTGAAATAACAGAAAGTAATGAATAAAATTATAAATAAACTATTACTTTTGATACATTTAAAATCATCTATATTCAGCTCAATTAAAAAATTATGAATACGTAATACGAAGTACAGCTCTTGGATCATGAATAAAAAACCAAAAATCGATCAACTTCATTAATATTTTGTTTTTAGAAGACCAAGCTTAAAGAATTCTATTTCCATAAAACGATAAAGCTAAATTTATTACCTTGATTATCTTTCAAAAGTAATATAATCCTATATTATGATATATATCATACTAGAGATACAAAAAAGTAACAAATCGATTTTCCGATAGTTTCCGATACTTTTGCAATCTTCTTTTATTCGATATTCATCTCCAGTATCAAAATAATCAAATACGGAATACGGAATACGTAGTACGGATCATGGATCACGTGACCGAGGCAGGGACATGCTTCGCTGATTTGTCTTTATTATTTGCCTAAACCATTTTCAATTAGTTGTATGCCATAATTGATAGATTAGCTAAATATGGCAATCATGCAACGCTGATGAAGGTTGTCAGACTGTCGGATTGCCGGATTGCCAGATTACCGTAGAGAGACTCCCTTTCGGGGGGGCCCAGGTAATTTGTGTGTAATTACGTCCATCCCATTACCTAATTGCCAGCTATCATTGTGTAAACGGTACGGTACAATGGATATATATTTATATATAATATATATATATATAAATTTATTTATAAGGAAGCTGAGCCGTTGAAAAGCGATCCGGGGATCACTTATCACGCCTGAATGAAGCCAAATCAATGATCATCCAGTCGAGTGCGTAATTAGGAACAAGGGGGATCCAGGCAATAAGATCTACATCTCGAGTGATCAAATCCAATCGTATTTCAAATGAAAATATATATTATATACTATATATTTTATGCTCTGATTGAAACAGTTGAACAGTTGCAGCAAGCGAAACTTCAATTGAGTGAACTGATCTAGGAAAAGAAATTGTAGATTTTCAATTAAGCTTGATTAAGTTGTTAAGATCTTAATAAATGGGGAAGTGATTTCATAACTAATTAGGTTTGGAAACAAAAAGAAAAATTGCAAATAAAAGTCTTTAATATATAAGCAGATAAAAATGATATTGATAGGTTTATTAAGTTCTTTATGAAATATTTAGTCAAACCATCTTTAAGCTTAAAGCATATATATCTTAAATTAAACATTAAAAAACCATCTTTTATTCAAATCTTTTTTATATATATTTTATAATTAACTAATAACTTATATTAAAGTATACAATTATGGCTTTTTAAATGTTCAAATTCGGAATATAAAAAAACTATACTGAGCCATTAATGCCTATGATATTTAGCAGATTTAAAATCATGATTTGAGTTGTTATAAAAATCTGTTCACTGAATTCCTCTTTGTATAAATTTAATGATGATTCATCCACACAAATTTAATACTAATTAAGACCTAATGAACTTCAAATCCTAGTTCTGGATTTTTTTTTTAATGAGCTCATTTGATTGGAAACTTGTTTAAAATTATGCTAAATAAACAAGCTTGATTTAGTGCCAATAAAATCGATTTATGCATGCTTTGTTGTTTTTAAATGGGTATTAATATTATTAAGAAAAATATGGAAAGGGTAATAAATGGCATAATAATATTAAAATATATTAAAACATATAAAAAAGGTATGATAATTAAGATGGGTAAATGTTTAAAAATGAAGAAAGCGTATTTTATGCGTATATTTATATTTATTTAGTGTTATATATTCCTTCTGAACTTTTAGAGATTGCTTTTAAAAAATATTAAGGTAATTTAGGTCACCGCATAATTTAATTAAATTACATTTTCATATAAGACAATGCTTTAATTTGATAGAAATCATAATATCATAATAACTTTAATAGAAATCATAATTGATTATTGCTTACTTGGCTTAGTTTTGATCAATTCTAAATTCTGTTTCTTAAATCCAAAGCAATCTGGGGGCTTTCGGAAATTAGTTTTCTTTCCTCTTCCTTTTTGCAAGGATCCAGATTAAGTCCCTTAATCTCTCAGTGTAAGCGGAAGGCATATAAGAAAGCGTCAATTCCCCTTTTGTGGGCTTTTGTCTCAAAGTGTTAAAGCAAATTGACTGCAGCACCCCCTTTGGGGGCGTCATTCCTTAACCCGCTTAACCTCCTTTAACCCCTGATGGCCCACTCCCACTGGCAGAGCAACACTCGCCAAAAGCCATCCGACCGTGGCAAATAATTATTAAAAATGAAAAATACTACGCTTTAAGGCAGTCTGGCAAATAAGAAAAGGCCCCTCAAAAATGTCACATTTACTCAATTGATTAGCGTAGCGTTTACAGTGCCCCATAAAAGTTTGTGGACGCGTTAAATTGGCATTTATGGCAGGCCATCGCTTTGGATCAAAAACCAATAGGAATCTCTGTCTAGATATTTCCACTAACTGGTTGCATCCGGAACTCCCATCGTCTGCGGTTTTCATATATATTATTGATATATTTTATTGGTCTTTTTTTTTTTGAATTCGAATCGATTTTCTAGCATTTACCTGCGAACGGCAAACACTTTGTCGGTGTTTTTGCGATGGTGGAAAATTTTTGTTTCGCCAAGTTCGCGGTCAATTAATATGCAATTAGAGGCTGCTATCAATTTGCGCAATGTGCAGTCAAATAAAAAAAATCAAGCATTTACAATGCGTACGAATTTTTTTATTGTTTGTTTGATAAGTTTTTTTTTCAGTCTGAGTAAATAATTTGCATATAGCCAGAAAAAATTTTCCCTTAAATTGGAGCAGAAGATGCCATTATTTTTTGTATTTGATCTTAGCTAATGGAAAAATGATTTTGAAGATTGATATTGAGTTTTCAATTAGACTTGTTAATGGTTTAATATTTTAATTAGAAATTATGATTGTTATACAATTAAATATTAGTTATTGATATGTTCACTTTGTTCACTTTATTGTTATAATTTAACTCTAATTCTTTGTCTTCTCTTTTCCTTCTTTTTTAGACGAGATTACGTATCCGCCATGTTGACCCCGAAGGCTTTTTCTTTCAGGCTAACTGGATTCAACTGGATATTGCTTTTGCCTGGTTTTTCCTACAAATACCAAAAGACCTGAACTGAGGTAAGACTCGGATATAGACATTTCAATTGAAATTGAAAATTGAGCCAGTCATTGGCAATTAACACTATGGACATATACATTAGAGTCCGGCTAGAACTTAATTGCCAACCAGCCAGGTGAGGCAGGTGATTGCCTTAATTGATCTCACTCTCAACCTGATATCTAAGTACTTATTCTCTGGCGATTTGTTGTGGGAATGGAGAAGGAAGAATGGATAATGGAGAATGGAGAAGTAAGAAGGGAGAAGTAAGAATGGAGAATGGAGAAGGGAGAGTTGCGACTTCCATCGAGATGGAAAGCGATTGGGGGTGTGGCTTTGGAATGCCAAAGCTGTGGTCTCAATAACAGGTTCAAGGCAAATAAAATAAATATATATATATATATATATAAAATAAAGAATATAAAGAAACCAAGAAAAATAAATATATTAAAATGTATCTTTTTTATGTGTATATCTGTCTGAATATAACGAAAGACTGGGAAACAATCTCTTTTACAAAAAGGAAACCATAAGCATTTATAACGCATTTCTTTAGCCTTTCTTTCTTTCTTTACATAAATCGAGAGTTACCTGTAAGCAATTTCTTAAATGTTATTGAAAGCTATATAAAAAAGTAGAAAAATTTCTAAAATAACAAAGCAAAGAAAGTGAAAGACAACCAGAATGTTTAAGGAATTAAGAGAGAAAGTTGCCAGAGTTTAATGCCAGTGGGATAAACCCTGACAGCTCAAAAGGAATGTAACTACAGGGAAAATAGTAAAACCCATTTTATATATTATATTATTTTACCTAGATTCAATCTTATAATGCACTTTGATCGACTCTGACCCTGCTAATCACGATCTTATGTTATAGCTAAACTTAGAAGCAAGGTTATTCTTTAACATAATGCATTCCACTTCGATCGGATCGGTTAACAAGAGAGTCATAGAACCTGTATCAATCAGTTCTGCTTGGCTTCCTTCTCGATGTAAGCGGGGAATAAGAGTGGACCAGTAATTAAAATAAGTAAAATTAAATTAAATAATATTCAATTAAGAGAAATTATTCCCTAAAAGAATATATAAGAAGTATAAATTGGAATTAAGTAAAATTTTATTAAGAGACAAGTAAAGTTCTTTAAAAAGTGTTCAAGAAAAATTCAATTTTCCAGGAATTAATAGAAACATATATGTCTCAGTGTCTTTTAAATATTAAAAATATATCAAACTTATATAATTTAAAAAGAAACTTATAAAAACTAATACGGCTTCCCACCAAATTATATATTTACCCGTACACCACTGCGTATGAGTAATAATTCGCTTTGAAGCATCATGGCTTTAAAGCTTCACCCAAACTCTTTGGATCACCCCAAAAAAGAGCAGATAAAAGAGAGGCTTTAGATATAGTGATATATAATGCTCTCTTTATCGCTTCAACTGGTCAACTTGGCTGCTGCAGAAAACGTGCGGCAAAATCCAAGGCCAGTTTTGCGCAAATTGAAAGCAGACTCGGCATTCTAATTGAAATCCACTTACAAGCGGAGCTCCGCCTGCAGAGAATCACTATTAGAAACACATACATTATGCATAATAAACATATAAGATATAAATATATATAAAGGTATGAGAAATCAGAGATTTGATAAAAGCAGGAACTGTGAGCAGGGGCGGTTGTGGGGATCAAGAAACTGCCAACCCTGAGACGGAGACGTAGACCCTCTTGTCAGCCGGTTCTACAAATAAACCCCATGTGCACGCATTTATGGCCGACTCTATGATGGCTTCTATTGCTATTCCAAAAAAAAATAAATAAAAAATACAACAAAATACAAATAAAACAACAGAAAAAATAAACCACGGCTCGTGTGTCTCTTTTCCTGCAAAGCAATCATGTACATACATATATGTACGGGCTTTTTGAATTTCACGGCACATCTTATTAAATATTCTTTGTGCTGCTGCCTCGCCTTCTTCTTTCTTTGACAGTGAAGACTAAGTATAGTGATTTTGGGGAAAAAACAAGGTCAATTGGGATATATGTTAAGAGGTACTAAAATATATATATATATATATATATATATTCAAGGGTTAATAAATATTTAATAATCATGTACTGAACATATACATATGCTTTTGTTTTTTACCATTAAAATGAGTTTATAAAAAATATTTATATAATATGGATAAAAAAAAAATATTTATTTTAGTTTAAACAAGCCTAGTTTAAAACATATTATTACAATTTTTTGCATTATGTATCTGCAAAAAGTGGGCCGAGAAATTTCCTAATTGTTAAAGCAAAAGGTTTCACTATTACTAAAACATAAATTAAAATAATATATAAAAAAACAAGAAAGAAAAATAACTACAGGAAAACAAAGTTTGTATATCATTGCAATTTAATTACTATATAAGAGCCAATCGGAAATCGATAATAATCGAAAATAATCAATATTTATCTATATTTTTATATGACATTTTTTCGATAAATTAAAGTTTTAAAAACTTCATAACTAAGACAAAAAAGCATTATTTTCAAATCGGAAAGGTTTTCCATGTTAGTTTTTAGAAGGTTAATAAATCTGCATACTCAATTGGAAATTTTTAAAAATAAAAAATTTTTATAAATTTTTCACAATTTTATCGATGTAACTCCTTATAAAATTTTGAAAAAATTTCGAAAAAAATTTTTTCCGCCGGAGATGGCTAAATCGATTCGGCTTTTAATGCTGATCAAGAATATATATGCTTTATAGGGTCGGAAATGACTCCTTCACATAGTTACAAGCTTCTGACTGAGGCAAGAGCATAAAATCAACATTTTCTATATTTCCTTAATCAAGGGCTTAAGGAGCCCTCACTGTATTTCTTTGATATATAAACATATAATTTTTTTTTTGGTTGAAGCAAACAAATCGGTCAACGGGCAATGTCCCCGGGCACGTTTTTGCTTCTGCCAAAAAAGCCAAGATGAAAAATATAAAACAAAAACGAGCAGAAATAAAAAAAGAAACACTCATTTAAACAAAGCTTCCGCAATGGTTTGACTTCTTCACACTTTTGTTATCGTTCACCAGATGGCCTTTTCCTCTTATTTTTTTCTCTCAGTGATGCCTGCTCTCCATCTTCTTGTGCGACTCTCGACTTGGGCAATTTTTTATCAAAGATGTATAAGTGTATATGTATATATATTTCAAAAACCCCGCCGAGTTCGAAGAACTCTGAGCACATCGAAGAAACATAAACAAAGTCCACAAAAACAACAAAATTTGCACACAAAATGGCCGGGTGTTTTTTTTTTTGTTATTTTTTTCTACTTTAATTCGATTCACATTAAAAACTATTAGAAGCGGTTCAGGGGCCGCTTGTTGACGTGGCCAACTTCAAGTCGGCCGACTGCACAACACCCAACAAGCCAGCGAATGAGGCAAAAACAAATAAAATACAACAAATACGAAGAAAACAACAAAAAATGTAAAAACACCCAAAAAACAACAACGACGAAAAAAAGCAAGAGCTCGGATCACTGGTATTTTTAGTATGTGGCGATGATTTACAAGGTGAACCGGTAAGGTAGCCAAGCCAGTTCAAAACCCCAAAGCTCAGGTCGCTGCGGCGGCCCGCTTGAACCACCCCCTCCCCTCTCTGATCAGCACAGAAAAACCACCTGCTCCACCACCGCAGACAAACATTTCGGATTTTATTTGCAAAATCAAAAAAATCATAAAAAAATTAAAAACCCGATTCAAACCGTAAACCGTTTCAGGAGAAACTTAAGGCAAGCTTAGAAAGATAGGATATCAAGAAACTAAAGTAAGCACTTAATATATAAAAATAACAAGAAATATATAAATATCAAATTAAAATTATTGTAAGATATTTATTTATGTATATATATAAGTTTAGTAAAAATACTAAGAGAAAAATTTTTAGATAATAAATCAAAACCGTTTCAGGGGAAACTAAGGCAAGCTTAGAAAGAAAGGATATCAAGAAACTAAAGTAAGCACTTAATATATAAAAATTACAAGTAATATTTAAATATCAAATTAAAATTATTGAAAGATATTTATTTATTTATATAAGTTTAGTAAAATAGTAAAAATACTAAGAGAAATATTTTTAGATAATAAGTCAAAACCGTTTCAGGGGAAACTAAGGCAAGCTTAGAAAGAAAGGATATCAAGAAACTAAAGTAAGCACTTAATATATAAAAATAAATATATAAATATCAAATTAAAATTATTGTAAGATATTTATTTAAATATATAAGTTTAGTAAAATAGTAAAAATACTAAGTGAAATATTTTTTGATAATAAATCATAACCGTTTCAGGGGAAACTTAAGGCAAGCTTAGAAAGAAAGGATATCATGAAACTAAAGTAAACACTTAATATATAAAAATAACAATAAATATATAAATATCAAATATAAATTAATATATAAAAATAACAAGAAATATATAATTATCAATTTTAAAATATTATAAGATATTTATTTACTTATAAAAGTTTAGTAAAATAGTAAAATGCCAAGTGAAATAATTTTAGATAATGAATTAAAACATTAAGAGACCCCAAATATTTTAAAGGACATTCTTTGCAATTTGAATGAAACAGAAAATTTCTTTAATAATATATAATACTATATGACATATAACATTAATATATAACTTTAAACCAATTTTTCTTAATGAAAAATATATAATAGAAAATATTCTTAAAAGCAAATAAATGAATGGAGATTTTAGGTCTTAAATTTTGGATAATAAGAAGAAATAATAATAATAATAATAATAAGATGAAATATTAAGAAATGCAAATATTTGAATATTTGTATTATTTATTATTTTTATTATTTATCACAGAAACTCAAGAAAACAGTTAAACAGATAATATTCTTAAAAGGAAATAAATAGCATAAAAATTGCTCAATTTACCTTTCCATTATACAACTTTAAAACTTTAAAAGAAATAAAAATAAAATCGAAAAGATTCTTAAATGGAAATAAATTCTACAAAATGTACATTCTGAAAGCTTTTAATAGCAAATGCTAATATTTAAATAAATACCTAGCTCTTTTATTATTAAAATTTGATACTAACTAGAGAAAAAATAGCAAGAATAGAAAACTCTGTTAAGACACTGAAATTAAATAAAAAATCACATTCTATAAAGTTCAAAGAAATTGATATAATTTAAATATGTTTGTATAAATACCATACTTTTTTATTTGAATTTAAAAATTCTAATCAACCTACCAATAATGTTAGCTTAATTTGTTATATGTATTATAATGTTTACAAATATTTTATATATTTACTTGTAAGTTTTTCGGGCTACCTTGATATATATTAGATTCGCTTTAATAAATGCTTTAATTTAATGCTGACTCATGGGCAACCTTATCAATTTCAAACCAATTATCATCTCTTGATTCTAATCGTTGAAATCGTTATCAATTTGAAAGTGAGGTTTTCCCAAAATGCTTAATGGAAGGTAATTCATCGAAATAAAATAGGAAAGAATATATCAATTGAATTAATAGATAAAAAGATAGCATTAAAATATATAGAAATTAACTTTCTACTAAGTTTTTACCAGTAATTATCCTAAAATTCTAAAAAGAGCATTTAAAAGTTCCCTTCTTCCTCGCCCGATATCTTGTTTTGTTTTCTAATAAATGACGTCTGCAATTTGGTGTTATTTTTGTTTAGGGGAAGAGAGAGAGATCACACACCAGAAAACCAGAAGCTAATTAATTAACTAATAAAAATGCAACTTGAAATGCTTATCAAAGCGGTTTGATTGCAAATTATTATTATTATTATTATCAAGAAGCGAGAAGCGACATTTGCAAAGATGATTCATAGCAAAGAAAGCAAGGGGAATTACCCAAGTGAGTGAGTGCCATTTTAAAGGAGGTTCCGAAATTATTCTCCATAAAGAAATCCTTCAGTTTCGTAATGATTTCTGCCTCATCATCTCATCAGTTGAAGCAGCGCTCGTGCCAAGTGCTCAATTCAATGTCTAAATATAAACAATTATAAATAAGCGGCTTAGTCAATAATTATTTGTTTATTGTTCTGGCGTAATTGACTTGATATTTTATTCTCAGATTTCGGGCTCGATAAGGCACCAACCAACCAAGTCAAACACACTCAACAAAATATTATAGATTTCCGCCACGATAATGGGGTTGAGTTTGAAGAATTGCTATATAAATGGGGTGGAGGGAGTTGTGTGACTGGGAAATCCCTTGACCCGATCATGTGACCAGGGAATGGAATACCTTGGCCGTCCTTGGCCTTCACATACATTTTTTAAGTCTCCTTTACCTGGGCCACTTAACTCGTCTGCCTTGCAGGTTACTCTTCTTTTTCGAATTCCCTTTTATTGGGTTTATTTCATTTCGTACTCGATTTGGTCTTAGGATATTCATACAATCCATTAATTCGTGAGGTTTTGTTTAAAGAAATCTATAACAGTAGGATTTTAATTCAGCTTCTGTTATTGTTTACATTTGTTTCATTTAAATCTCTGGGTTTTTGTTTGTAGTTATTATTTGTCTATATCCGTTTGTTGTTTATTCGGGAATTCAATTATTACCAGCATATATATCACTCTGGGCCATTATTCAGCATTTTTTATTGATTCCGTTTGTTAAAGAATCCGCTTATGGTAGAATCTACTTGGGATTTTAAGGCTTATATTCTGGCTATTAACTTACTGCGCATATTTTTAATGATCCATTAAAGGCGTAGAAAATATCTAAAAATGTAGAAAATATTTTGTAAGTTATTTAAAATGAAGAGTAATATTATTATTATTAAAATAAGAAATATTATTATAATAAAAATAATTAATAATATTATTATTAATAAAAGTAATATTATTATTAATACGATTAGTATTATTATTATTATAATTAATATTACTATCCTTTTATTTGTTCATCGAAGTCTATATACTTCTTACATTTGCTTGTGGTTTTCTATATAATTTACTTATTTTTCAAATTTATATCCTTTTTGGAAGTATAATTCCCAACAGGTTCCAACTGCAACTTAATCAAAAAACCTTAAATTAAAAATGAATACAACCTTTTCTCAAACACTTTTACAGCCTTGAAATTTATTTTAATAAAATTTTCCACTTAACATTATCCTTAAATATAGTTTTCCATAAATTCCCTCTTTAACTGTTTCCCTTTTTACAATTTCCCTTTATTTATGTCCTTGATTTCACAAATATTTAACCCATTTTTAGATTGCATCCACGAAACACTTTTACAGCCTTTTAATTTATTTAAATTAAATTTTCTGCATAATATAATATTATCCTTAAATATAGGTTTCCATAATTTCCCTCTTTAACTATTTCCCTCTTTTTGCAATTTCCCTTTATTTATGTCCTTGATTTCACATATATTTAATCCATTTTTAGAGTGCATCCATGATTCGGGGGTCACCAATGGCGGTAGATAACCTTCCTTTATTTTTATTTTAATTTTTTTCTTGAGACATTTCATTGCTGCTCCCGTTGTGGCTTGTTGTTTTTTCCGAATTGTTCAATTATTTAGTGTTGTTCTTTTTGTTGCTTTTGCTACTGGACGTGCTGCCAGCAACATAAAAAAAATATATATATATATATATTATATGGTATTCACATACATATGTTTATTGTGGAACTTTTGCTGCTTGTTATTGTAATTTATCGACTCGGATGCTACGTGAGTGTTATTGAAAATGGTCATTTTGTCAGCACCTTCCACCTGCACCAATATTATGTGATTATATTCGTATATGGATGGATATATACTCACACACTCACCTGACTTGTTGGGTTTAATGTATTCAAACATTGAACTTTTGTATTGTCGTCGCAAGTGACCATAATGATGATGAGGAAGGGGCGGGACATATCAGTTATGCGGGGCGTGGTCAAAAACGGTTAATTGTTATGACTTCTACACAAAAAAAAATTACAGAAAAATATAGTATATAAAATATATAAAAGTAGGACATATTTTAGAGATATTTACATATAACTTGTTGTAAAACAAATTTTTCTGCTTTACGTAAAATTGTTATCAATCTTAAATGTTGATTTTAAAGTAGCAAATTTTAGATCTCTTGCTTAAAATTTCAATAAAATAATTTACGCTAGGAGAAAATATTTTGGTTTTAATGAGAAATCCGTGAAGTTTTAATATAGATTTGGTATGCTTATGGAGAGAAACAGAGAAACATACCCATATAATATATCATTAATAATATTTGTTTATTAATTATTGTATTGATTTTAAGTTCGCCAATGATCTCTGCATAATTTGTATTTGAACCAAATATATCTTCAACTTTGATATAACATTTCTATACCCTTGCAGAGTATTTTAATTATAGTCAGAAGCTTGTAATTATGGGAAGGAGTCATTTCCGACCATATAAATCATACATATTCTTGATCAGCATAAAAAGCCTAAACGATCTAGCCATCTCAGGCGGAAAAAATTTTTTTTTAATTTTTTTCAAATTTTTATAAGGGTTTACATCGTTAAAATTGTCAAAAATTTTATAAAAAATTTAAATTTTTTTAAATTTTAATCTGAGTATGCAGATTTATTATTCTATTAAAAACAAACATGGGAAAGCATTCCAAATTGAAATTAGTCAGTTTTTGGCTTAGGTTTGAAGTTTTCAAAACTTCGATTTATCGAAAAAATTGTCAAGGAAAAATATCGATAAATTTTGAATGCAAATATTTTAAAATTAGTTGTGATCGATTCAATCCTAAATTTCAATTTCAAACTTCGGCTTCCCGAAGTTAGTTTTCTTTTTCATTAATATTTAAAAATATTGCACTTAATGTTAAAAAATTGAAATGAGGAAAAAGTATTCTAAAAATTGTATGAAAGTTATTTAAGTTTCTATTTAAAATTATTTCAGTGGAATTTATCTGTGGGATATGCATATATATTTTTTTAAATATAACAGCTTCACTAAATTAAGGCCTAAAGACTATTTAATTATTTTAAAATACATCTACTTTAAGTCCACCTTTAAAGCTTTATTGCTAACATTTTAAATTTGTAAACATTTAATAGAAAAACAAATGCTACATTTGTGGAATATTTCTGTATGCAAAACCTCAAGGAAAATGTATGGGGTACAATGGTAAAAATCAAATGTATAATTCACATGCAAAACGGCGCGGCATAAAATTTGTGAACAACACAAAAAAAATATCTTAACAAGATATAGAAGTCGATGGAATTATAACTATTATCAAAGCAGTCGAATGTAGATTTTTTGTTATCCGCTTTTTACAACCATCGACCATAAATTATTGAGTTTTTTTGTCGTTTATTTTAGGTAAGGTTAACCCAATAAATATTCAGTTGCGTATTTTATTTAGTTGAGAATTTCGCACATGGGAGTGGTTTTGATATTGACAGATTCTTTTGCCAAAAGTTAATTGATTCTTTTTTATTATTACTTTTTTTTGTGTGAGAAAAGATTAATTGGGAACTCAACAAAGCCATAATTTTATTGTTTCGTTTTGCAATCATTGTTATTGCGTCGTTTTTAATAATTTATTTATTGTTAATTTTCAAGTTAAATCGGTTAACAAATTTCCCAAGACAGGCACCTGTTCGTTCTTAAAGTCCGTATTTAAATAAATCAATCAAACAAAACAAAAAGCAAAAAAAAACGAAAAAGAAAACAACTCGTTGCCTAATTGTGTGGAAAATGCAATCATTAAATGTTAATTTATGACTTAATCATTGTAAAATATGTTCCCTATAATGAAAATTCAAATGAAATTTTATTTTTACACCGCCCCCAAACCGAAAATCGTTTAATTAATTTTTTTTTTTTTTAAATATAGACAAAACGATAAAGTGGACCGAATGGAGAAACTCCAATGCGACATTCATAAATTACCAAAGTGTTTGACATATTTTTGATGGATCGCTCTACCATTTGTCATAATGTTTAAATTAAAAGCCACAGAAAAACCGCACGACACAGAAATGCCGAAATAAAGTAATAATAATAAACTGGTTTCGTTTCGATTCGATTGAGATTCTCCCGCCCCAAAAAAATGAAAAAGACAGGCCTCCCCCAGACGGCATCCAATTTTCAGCTAACACAAAAATTCCTAGATTGAAGACGACAATAAAATGTTAATATGTGATATGTTACAAAAACAAATATATATTTATATACTATACATATATATTTGTTGTAGTTTCGCAAGAGGCGAGTGAGCTTTTCATTGATTAGCAATAATTAAGCAAAGGGTTGAAGGGGTTTTGACCGCGTAGGATATATGGCACTTAGCGATGTGATGTTAATGGTCCACTCTAATGTCCAGCATTAATTGCTCAGCACAGAAAAAAAATAAAATAAAATAAAGGTTAATGTTATTTTTCCCTCCAAAGTCTGGTCCAGATCCCAGGGATTATAGATTATTGATTATTGAATTTTATATTGTGAATTTCACCTGCGACGATAGAGCTAACAAATATGGTGCTTATCAATTAGATAGTTCGCAATTTGTTGCTAATTGCAATTTACATTAAGTGAAATAAATATTACGGAATTATATTGGAAACAAACTAAATAGTGTAGGGTACTTTGTTGTTTGTTTAATAATTTTTTTTGCAATAATATTTGTATTTGTATTTGAGCTTTTCACTCACTTTACTAACCGTTTAATAGAAGTCAGCTCCGTCTGAATTTTTTGAGAAGCAGCTGTGCTAATTTTTTCCCGCTATTGTTTGGAAAAACTCACCCTGAGAGAGTTGAACAACGGCGAAAAAAAAATACACAAAATATACAAAAATATATATAAATATTGACTACATAAATGATATTTACCCACCAGTTACCAGTTGGTAAGAGTTTACTACGTCAATTTGTATGGCGTGTGGCAATACGGGGGAAGGTCGTGTCTCTGGGAGTCTAGAATCTAGAATTTTTGAATTTTGAATCTAGAATAATTCACTCAATCTATCTGTATGTGTGTGTAGCTCACAACTGTATCTGGAAATAACTGTGTTCTCTGTTTTCAGACATTGAAATGTACACAGAGTTCGCATTTGATAGCTAAGGCACGATCTCCATTATCACCCCCGCAACCAGTTTTATAAATTCGACATTTCTTGCGATTACGAAATATACTCAAGGGGGAGAGGCGGCTTCATTGATCTATGATGGAAGATAAACAGCGCCGAAAAATAGGTTGTCAAAAAGGGGTCTTTATTTTGATCCATTGTTAGGATTGGTTTCTAGTACAACATTTAGAAAAAGCATATATTAAGGGAAAGAGTCCGATTTTAGCCGATATGATATATCAATAAAACAATATATTTCACTCGATTTTGTATCTAATATATCGTAAAATCGATATAGTATAAATATAAATATAAATCGATAAATATAACGACTTAAAATCTTTCTTACACCGGAAATATAAAAACAAAATGTTAATGTTTTACATTATATAAAAATATATATTTCCTAAAATATGCACAAGAAAATATTACGTTTATGACCCTATAAATCATATATATTCTTGATCAGCATCGACAGCCGAATCAATCTAGTCACCTCCGGCAGAAAAAAAATGTTACCAATTTTTTTCAAAGTTTTATCGTTAAAATTTTCAAAAATTTGAAAAAATTTTATAATTTTCCAAATGTTAAATTAAGTATGCATATTTATTATTCTAATAAAAATTGGCATTTAAAATCATTCCGAATTAAAATTGATACATTTTTGGCTTAGTTATGAAGATTTTTAAACTTTGATTTATCGAAAAATTGTGCTATAAAAGTATCGATAAATATTGATATTGATATTGATATTGATATTGATATTGATATTGATATTGAACGCAAATATTTTAAGATCACCTACTATCAATTTCCGATTCCATTCTTAAATTCAATTGCCAACTGCAGAGGTATATAAATTTCCATCTCTCAAAAGTTGGTTTCCTTTCTTGTTATTTTAATTTTTCAGCTAAAAAAATTTTAAGTATCAAAATTAACATCTTCCTTTTTAACCTTAAAAATTTCAATTTCTTTTAAGAAAAAAGTAGCATACCTCTAAATTAATTTAGAAATAAACTCACTAAAGATAAATATACTATATATTATATATTATATTACAATGTTCACCAAACAGGCTCTGGGAGAAGGACAAAAGCCAGTTAACTTAATGAACTTCAATGATTGCAAAATACTCAGATCAATAATATACAATTAACTGGAACACCACATTATTTTTATTATTATTTTTTTTTTAAGGGCCTTGCCAAAAGTAAAAAATAAAAAGAAACAAAAACCAAGCTTTCAATTGGCCAATAAAATGTGGCATAAAAAATTACGGACTTGGGCGATGAAATAAAAATTGCAATTGAAATGGATCCGAGCAAAAAAATAAAAAACAGTGACATTCTTGTTTTCGGGGTGTGGCGGCCAGTTAATTCAAGATTTTGATATCAAACTGGACAGAAGCAGTGGCCACCATCGAAGAACGAGCACTGACCACAGAATATTGCGCATACGCCACGTGCAACCAAGCGACGAAGTGAGCAATGTCAAAAAAAAAATAAATAAAAAATTAAAAAAAAAACACAAGAATCGGTTTAGAAAGGTTGCAGCATTAGGATCACAACTTCAACTCGTCAAATCAATTAATTATTATTACGAGTTGAGTGGAGCTGCATTTTTATAAAGAATTCACTTGCAAGAAAAACTTTATTTTATATATTATTATTGTTTATTAACTTTGTGACTTGAGAAAAAAATGCCTTAAGCAATAATAAGAAGTTTCTTAACCTTTTAACTTACAACTATTGCACTTTTAAATATTTAAATTTGATGACAAGTCGATAAATTTCGATATGCGATAACTTTAAAATGGAATCGATAAATGGAGTGAAAACAGGCGGCCCGAAAAATCAGACGGGTCAGACTTCCCTTTCCATCAACAAAGTATTTATTTAACTAAAAGAAACTCTTGAAAGATCATGGAAATTTATAAAATTAAATACAAATTAATAAAATTTTATATTCGATAGCTTTAAAACAGAACCAATATTTAATTAGAAGAAGTTTAAATGTCAATTCAGGAAACTCATAACTCTTCTCTCAATCAATAAGGTATTTTAAGTCTAAGGAACACTTGACAGATTATTGCAAGTTTTTAGTTTGATATAAATTCAATAATTTGAATATATATACATATATATAATAATATAATAATATATTAGTATAATAATATAATATAATATAATAATATAATAATATAATAATATAATAATATAATAATATAATAATATATAAATCTATATATAAATAATAGTAAATCAAGTACAAGTACTACAAATAACCAAGACTTTACATTACTACAAAACCCAAATATTATATATTATATATTCTGTATTTTCTTGTCAATAAAATATTTTGATTTGAAATTAAGTGACCTTTTTTTAAATATATTTCATATATAACAAATCTCTATTCATCCTTCCTTAATCATCTTTGAAATACTTAAAATATGCAACCTTTCTTGGCCTTTAAATTCATTTATTCTTCTCTAACTGTTTGAGTTACTCACGAGACCTTCCCATCTTCCTCGTTTTGCGGCTTGATAATATTATTTTTTTAATTGATATCATCTTCAACAGCATATTTTGTTTTAATAACTCTTTTCCTACTCTTGCCTCATTGTTTACTCCACTCATTCATTGAGGTATTCCGACTAATAGCGCAAACTACCTGTCGTCGTTGAGCTTATGTAATTGTTTGCCTGGCCTTTGTCTTCACTGTACCGCGCGCGCGTACCGGCGCTCCCTGGCTCACGGAACAGTGGAACCTGGTTAATGTACGTCCTTGACCATCGCAGGCCAAGCTAAAAAAACAAAAAAAAAAACGCGATGCTTTTGGCCGTTCTTCGACAACTGCAACTGCAATCGGCTAAGATCGGCTCAGATCGTATTGAAAACATATTGGATCGGTTTTTTTTTCTTTCTGGCTTGGAGTCCAAACCGAACCGAAGGTGGCAAGACCTGTTTGCAGTCAGCGATTGCAAAGATTTATTTATAGACTCTGGAACTGGCACTGCACTGCACTGGCTCTTAACCTCCATTTGGGACACGCGGCGTATGAGTTATGTCGATTGCGGTTCACTGCAAATTATGTGACACGATTTTGTTTTCGCATTGCAAAAAAAAAACAGGAAAAAAATAATATAATGCCAACTAAGATGGTAATAATAATGCCAGGGAAATGTATGCAAAGATCCTGAGAAATACATATATATCTTTGCATTACTTAATACCCTTTAATGAGACAGGGGAATCTTGCATTATAGCAGGTGTTGTATATATATATATATATATATATATATATATTTAAATATATATATGAAAAAACGTTAGCAAGTTTTAAGGTAAATAAATATTATACATTTTAAAGTTAAGATTATTATAATATTTATAAACCTAACAGTATAGATTTATAAAATGTATTGACTGCATAAAAAAACCAAACAAATTTATTTCAGTAACATTTTCTCAGCCCAAGGTAAAAAATTCTTTAAGTGCAATTCTTTAAATTCCTAAATTTCTAAAGTCTATATTATGATATATTTTAAATAATATTAATATTAAATATTATTTAGAAGTTTGTTTAAATAGAAACTATTTTATGACCAAATAAATAATTAAATCAAATGCTGAAACTCTATGTTGTATTATTATTAATTTTAAGATATTATTTAAATATAAACTGTTTTTGTTAATTATCAATAAATAAGTAAATAATAAACAACTTCGGGAAGCATTTTACAATTGATTTATATGTTTAAATTGGAAATCTTAAAATATTCAAATTCCTTAAATCGATATTTATCGATTTTTGAGACATACCCAAATTTTAAAAACTTCACAACTCAGCTAAAAAATCATAAAATTTAAATCGGAATATTGTTCTGTGTTAGTGTTTATTAGTTTAATAAGTTTGCATACTAAATTTAACATTTTAAAGAAATTAAATTTTTTTTTAAATTTTTTTCACAATTTTGACGATCTAACCTTTATAAAATGTTGAACAAATTTATAAAAATTCTTTTTCCTTGGGAGATGGCTAGATCGATGCACCTTTTGATCCTGATCAATAATACATATGATTTATAGGGTCGGAAGTGACTCCTTCACTTAGTTTGAAGCTTTTGACTAAAATTATAATGCCCTAAAAATTGTATAATATGTGTGTTTTGTCAAAAAGTAATTTTGTTGATATTATTTTTGTATTTATTATTATTTAGAATATTAAGTTTAAATATTATATACAAAAAATTTACAATTCAAACCTTGAAAATGATTCTTTCAAAAGCATTTAGTTCAATATTTAAAAACACATCAATTTTTAACTTCCTGTTCCTTTTCCTGCTCCTAAAAGGTACCTCCAAGTCGTTATCCTGGCCAAACCAGCTTAACGCATTTCCTCAAATGGCCATGGCCAAAACTTCTGGCCAAGATCCTTCTTTTGGCCGGCTTGGCTCTGTGGCTCTTTCCTTTGTCGGTGTCTCTGGTCGGTAAATCAGCACAAATGGTGTCACATTTTGGCCAGCTTGGTGGACGATGGCCAATGGCCAATGGCCGATATCCGATGCCAGCAAATCGTCTTAATGCGCTGATAACCAACTTGGCCCGGACTTAACTCAGTCCGAGACGAGCCCATACCCAAACCCAAACCCAAACCCAATCCAACCCGACTGAACCGAACTGAGCCGGGACGGTCGAACGGTCCACCGATTCTAGTTTCAACCGGCGCCAAGCGGTTTCTGGCTGTTTCGATCCACAAACTCGGTGCCGGTTTTCAATAATATTTATTTACATACCCTCCGATCGGGGTATTACGGTGACAGCCCCACGTTTGATATTATTATTGGTGATATTGAGTGCCTTGTACCATTACTTTTGTGCCTTAGTGTCTGCGGGTTATAATTGCGAAACTCTTGGGACATTGTAGAGTTATTAACGATGGGTATATAATGATGTATATAGAACATAATTATATTATTATTATATATTATGAAATACTTAAGATTTCGTATAGAGGGTTTTTTAATAATTCGCGGGAATTAATCTTTACTCTATAACCATTTTTGAAGTTCATGCATTCTTAATATTTTTCTTATAAATATATTTGGAATTCTTTTAGTTTGCATTTAATTTTACATTGATATATATGTATATAGATACAAACCAAAATATCTTATAAATAATATATCATTATTTATTCGAATTGTTTTTTAATATCTCGGGAGAATTACCTTTCAATCTATAGATTCTTGTGCAGTTCAAAGATTCTTAACATTTTCTAATAAATATTTCCTCTTAGAGGATCTTTGGCGTGTTGGAATAATTTTATTTTCTATTAAAAAATTGAAGAGCGCATATAATTTGAGTGCTATATACATATACAGATATAAGAAAAAATATAACCAACATATTTTGAATATTTTAAAACTATTTATCATAATATTAAACCTTTACGTAATTACAATGTGAAAATAACACTTAGTGGTAAGTAGGGATTCCATAAATAATTACTCGGACTATAAAAAGGCTTCGAAAATTCAAATTTAGAAACCTTATAAATACCAAATTATATTTAAATTTATGGCTCATATCCCATTCTTCAAGATCTAAGCCATAATTTATGCAAGATCTATCTAAAAATAATGATTCTGTTAATAGTTCCTCGTATAGTTCCTTTTACCTTTAAAACCTACTTCCTATTCATAAATACTTTTACATATTTGTATCACGCTCCCATTAACTAGTTTTCCTTTGTTTAAAAACTTAATTTCCCCTCTAGAACTTAACTCTAGAGTATTTAATCAATCGGTTTTGCCCCATCTGCAAGAGTATCTAGCATTTTTCAACTATCAATATCGGGCCTTTCCCCCCCTAGTTTCGTGTGCCTCGTATTTTTTTTTTCTTTCGATTGGATTGGATTGGAATCGATCGGTGTGTGGATTGAAGGCGCTAAAGCCAAGAGCCAGTGCTGCTGGCTGTGGACAAAAAGACAATTGGAAGATTGATGGCTGCTCGATGGCTGGCTAATGATTCAAAGCGACCGTTCCATGCCGCTAAGCCACCTCGATCCGTATTTAACCATTCTGATCCGTTTCATTCCAATACCGATTCCAACTATCTAGACCCATTTACCGTTGCCTTTCGTGGACTTTTTGGCTCGCAATCCAGTGGCTTTCCAGTGGCTCTTGGTTTGCGTTTCAATTGGGTTTGGCTTTTATTGGCACTTTAAAACAAGTCTAGGGAGCTTAATTTATACAAAAGAATATATATTTTAGTTAAAGAATTGGAGTTACTATGAAGGCTTTTAATTTGTATTTTTATCATCCAAAAATAACCACCATTTAATAATAATACTTTCTTCTTATAACCATGATTCAGTCTTCTGGAACTTGCCCATAAACAAAAATTAATTAGAATATTTGTATCAAGCTTTAAATCTTTAACTAAAGTACTCCACTTGAAAGGTAAGATTGCGCAATTAAAGAATGATTCATTTGTTTTGATAATAAATTAAGTTCTTTAGCTTCTGGAAAAACGTACCAGAGAAGGTTTTTAAAGACAATTGTATTATCAGCTAAGAAATTAAAGAAATTCATAAATATTTACCAGAGAAATTCGTTTATAAAAAAACAGTCTATATGAAAAACCACTTGATATAACGTATAGTTATATAGATCCCAGTTACTGGATTTCTTCTAATCCTTTATGGGATTCCCCTAAATTTAAGGGACGAAGACTTAGATTGGATCAGTAAAATGTCTGGATTGAGTCGGCTTTAATCCAATTGGGACCGGTCTCCGCAGTGCAGCCAAGTGTTAATTGTTCCTAGCCATTATTAATTAATTTAATTAATGAATGAATGAATGAATGGATGAGACGCAATATAGAAAAACGAAATCGATTCAAATGTGAGTTACTGCAGATGATGAAATCCCGCAAATGTTAAACAATGAATATGATTATAATGATACCAATGATACATACTACAGGCAGTGAACTTGAGGAGGTTATTAAAACTTAAAAAAAAAATAATAATTCAAGTGCGGTAGCCGGGGGCGGCAAAGCAAATACTCATATATTCATACCTCAAGTCTGAGTGACCCACATGAGTGCCACGCATATCCCTGACGCCCCGTTTTGTCGCTTTCGTGGCAATAGATTTATGGTTCATGTGAAGCTCATAAAGTGATTTGCAATTTGCTAAAGCCAAACACACAAGCACAAACAATGAAACGCGCCCCAAAAGAACTGGCAAAGTGCCTACCCACCGATTCTAAGGCATATTCTTATCAACAAACAAAAAAATCCCGCAGATTTCACACAGATCTCACCAAAATCTTTGGGTTGGATTAGTCAGAGGTCTCAGTGCACTTCAAGAAAATAATACGTAATGGTAATTGGTAAGGTAACTTAGTGCAAACTAAGAGTTTCAGGTTTTTAACTTGAAAAAGTAACTATGATCAGCAAGTATCTTTGAACAGTTACTCTTTACGAACATTAAATAACCATGATCAGTAAGCATCTTTGATCAGTATTTAACTTTGACTAGGAAGTATCGTACGTCTCCTTGAACATTAAGTAACTCTGAGCAGTATGTAACTATGATCAGTTCCTAACTTTGAACACTGATAAACAATGACTTGCAACTTTTGTAACACAACACATATCTGAGACTAGGCTGGCAGCAGTCACTTCGTTCCGGGGATGTTTGAACCAGTTGGGAATCATAAGCCACATGTGCGTAAGTAACTATGAGCAGTAACTCTAAACACTAAGTAACTATGATCAGTAAGTAACTCTGATTAACAAGTATCTATGACCAGTAAGTAACTTTGACCAGAAAGAATCTATGATCACTAAGTAACTCTGAGCATTAAGTAACTCTGATTAGTAAGTATCTATGACCAATAATGAACTCTGCACACTACATATCTATGACCAGTAAGTAACTCTGAACATAAAGTATCTATGATCAGTAAGTAACTTTGACCAGTAAGTATCTATGACCAGTAAGTAAATCTCAACACTAAGTATCTATGATCAGTAAGTAACTATGATCGGTGATTAACTCTGAGCAGTGATTAACTCTGAGCAGTAAGTAACTCTGAACACTAAGTAACTATGGTCAGTAAGTATCTATGGCAGGTAAATAGCTATGATCAGTAAATATCTACGAGCAGTAAGTAACTCTGAACAGAAAATATATATGAGCAGTAAGTATCTCTAAGCAGTAAGTATCTATGACCAGTTACTAACTTTAAACACTGATAAACAATGACTTGCAACTTTTAAAGCACAACACATATCTGAGACTAGGCTGGCAGCAGTCACTTCGTTCCGGGGATGTTTGAACCAGTTGGGCATCATATGCCACGTGTGCGAGAGTTTTGTTTTTGAACCAATTTGAGCTATTTGAATGAAACTATGCAGTTATTCTTCTATATAATTTTACTAGGATATAAGTTGCAGCATGGCGAATCGGTGGACTACATATATACATATATATATAGCAAAAATAGGAACAATCGGACGATTTATAGAACATATATTATACATTTTATGGTTATCAACTTATTCTAAACTAATTTGATTTAAAGTCATCTTTTATTATATGGAATTTCGATCTTAGTTTTATGAAAATCGGATTACTATATCCTATAGCTACCTTAGGAACAATCAAATAATTTATAGAAAACAAATGTAACTTTTACAGTTTTCGACATATTACAAAAATAATACTTTCTTTATGTCTCGCAATAAAAATTTGTAGTCCCCAGGTCTTAGTGCTACTTCTACAAAATAAAAAATATTTATAACTATTTAATTCTCTCTTTTTCTTAGTGAGAAAATTGAAATTATAATAAATTCTATATACACTAAGAATTCACACAATCGACCCTTTTTAGATCTTTATAACACATTTTAAAACCTTAGATTATATTCCATTTCACATTAAAATATCTTCATCCAGACCTGCAAAACTAGTTTACATTCCAAATAGACAAATATACATTCCATTGGGCGGCAGATTTAAATAATTCTTTCATAAACCGACTTCCAGTTGGTAAAGTTCGTCTATCTATCTATCTTATCTTGGCCAGCAGCGGGGTTTATCTTTCGCGTTAGTCAGAGGCTGAGAAGAGTTAAGTATCTTGAGATGACTGGTGAGGATTTTGTCTTTTGTTTAATTTCTGTTTAATTTTTTTTTCGGGTTTTTCTTGTCATTGCCATTAGGGGAGTTATGCAATTTCATACAGATTTGATTAATAGGTGGAGGTTCGGTATAAATACATATAGAATCTAGTATAGAGTATCGTATATGGCAATAGGTATTTGCACGTGTCGCGCCTCCAATTAGCGCCCCAAGCGTACGTAGTTACAGCTATCATGTGGTGTCTACGCTATAATTGCATAACCCATTATGGATCTGGTGAGATCTTCCAGTAACATATATACATATATGCATCCGGGTGACGCATTCCAGGAGGCCAAATGAATCAGTCCAATATATATCTCTATATATATACCATTCAGTTCCGATCTTAAACGAGTCAGCTTGGGGCAGATCAGTGCAGATTGTGGCTTGGATATTTAATTGTTATGTGAAATGTGTCTAATAAATAAATTGACAATTAAACGAGGGACATTGGGAATGATCGTTCTTCTCAGCTTATTTCCCCCACAACAAAACCCTGGTTGTCTTTACTATATGTTTACACACATTATACACCCACAAGATTGATATGTTTATTATTTGTTGGCCTGATGACGTCGACAAAGTTAAAGAAGGCCTGCAGTTTTGTATTATTCCATTAGGTTCAATTACGCAGTGAAAAGTGCAGTCTTTTAAGGGAAAAGACTTATCCCATCCAACTTAGACTCAGTTATAACCTAAAACCTTTTTATACCACAATATGGGTTATTAGACGACCTTGAAATTGAGTTTAACGAACCTCTCATATCGCCTGAATAGCTCATTTAGGCTTATTTACACAACCGAATAAGTAAGTATCTAGACTGGCAAACCCCAGAAAACCCAAAAACAAAAACGTTCTATAGACCGATTCTGTCTAACGAAGAAGGCCAAAATATTGCGGATATGCTTTAGAGATTCGCAAAATTTTGTCGTGCTCGCATCTGCTTATCCATAAAGATATATATATCTATACATATATATATATATATATATATCTAAAGATATATATGATGCTCTTGTGACGTCAGGGCAAGATGACGAAAAGCGAAAACCGAAAGCCGAATAACGAAAACCGATCCGAAATTGAGACAACAATAAACGACAGCGTCGTTCGTTTAAGCAAACAAATAAATAATTAATAAATTAAAAATGAAACGATAAAAACAACAACAACAACAAAAAATTGCTTGATGGCTCGTCTGGCTTTTTTTATTGTTGTTGTTGCTTTTTTTTTGTCGCTCAATTACCATGGGATATGGTTATAAGGCGTATGTATTGTATATACATGCATATATGGGGGAGGTAAGTACTTATATATGGGATATATATCGGTGGCTTTTGTTTTGTTTAACAATCTGTTTGTTTGTTGTTTTGCATTAAACAATTGACGCACTCCCCTGGCAGTGACACACAAAATGTGATGAGAGTTGCAACGCTCTGATTTCTTTAGCTTTATTATCAGCATCTTATGTTTCAATATTACGTATCCGCAGCGGTGGCACATGGCGAAGATTCATTTGTTTCAATATTGCGTGTTATATTGCTATTTTTTTATATTATTTTCTAAAAAAATATCTCGCAGGACCTTTAGTTTTAGTTGATTGTTTCTTTCTCACTCTGATTTTTCAATTCTATGAGTGCCTTGTCCCATGTTTTATGGGAAATGGGTTTTACAATATTTCCAGTCACTTATCTTGTGCCTCTTAACTCATATCCCCAATCTCACGTTTTATACATTACTTTTCTATGAGAAGTTAATCATTTAATCATATTCCCTGTTCTTTTTCACACATTCCACATGTCTTTAAATTAATCTATTATATGAAAAATTTATTTATTTATCAAATATGCTGTTTCAGATTCCGTGTTCCCTTACCCATATTCCATTTGCCACACTCCATATGTTCCTAATCTTATAATTATTCCGTTATATGAGAAAAGGATTATATTATCATATGGCCTGTTCCTAATCCATTGTTCCTTTCCCCACTTTTACTTGTTCCCCACCTTCATATCCTTTTAATAACTCCATTATATATGAAGTACTAATCGTTGTTACATATCCCGTATTACATAATGTAACTATTATGTAACTTTTCATATCC
Organism: Drosophila serrata; assembly: GCF_035046125.1. NCBI lineage: Eukaryota > Metazoa > Arthropoda > Insecta > Diptera > Drosophilidae > Drosophila > Drosophila serrata. The sequence continues at coordinate 1,516,330 of NW_028257260.1, read as the reverse complement.
TTTATTGCGCACATCCCGGATTACACTCAAAACGGATGTATTTCGCTTCCCATATTCCAATATTCCATATTCGTTTACATTTCATTTATCCCATATTCCACATATCCCTCGATTTATCAATGGCGTTGTGCCAATTGTTGTCTCATCTCTTCCATTAACGGCAATTATCGGCAATTATTGAATTAAGATGTGCTAAAAAAAAAGATGCATAAAAAAATTCGCATGGCAAGGGCATTGGGGGAGGGAGGAAGTGGCGATATCGGTGCCGTTAAATCCAATTTTCAATACACACACACACACACAAACATGCTCACACACAGGAGCACTCCACAAAAGTGGGCGTGGCGTCGGCATCCGATAATTTCTAATGAAAGTTGAAAAGCGCCGCTTGAAGCGATTGGCTGGCGTGTGAATCCCACCGATAATCGAGCCGCAACCCGAAGCGAACACGTTCGAACCCGCATCGGACGCGGGGGCGAGCTTCCCGTCGATGCTGCGCCGCCGACTGAGGTACAGTGGAACCAAATGTATTAACTCCATTGCCTTAGTAAGCCACTGATTGGTGAAATTGTTAGTCAAACATATAAACAATAAGAATTTATTATGTGTATTTTAAGACTTGTTTTGAATATGGAAATTAAATCTGGTACTTCATGTCAGACTAATTGTCTTTGGGACAAGCTTTGCGCATTTTTAAACAAATATTTTTTTAAAATATTAAATTAATTAATTTAACCTCTTAAGTGCCAAAAATTACAAATTTACAGACATATAAATAATTACATTAGATAGATAATGCAGTTAAAACCTCCTTTGAATGGAACATTTTCAAAATCATACAAGTTCCAAGTTTAAAGTAGTTTAAAAAAATGTAATCCTGAAAAAAATAATAATATAAGAAAAACTATAATCTTGATGTAGTATTTTAAATCAACATCATTTATTTATTATGCATTGTTATTTGCTTTAGAAAAACAAGATAAACCCAATTTGCTTAAATACTTTCCATTCTTAATATTTGCCCAAATAATTTGTGTAAGTTCACGAATTCTCAAGCAAAAATATTGCTCGATTTTGTGCGCATTTGGACCCACAGTGCGATGCTGCGCTGCTCACACACACACACACACACACACCGAGCACCTCCAAGCTGGCCAGAAGAAACAGACAAAAGCAAACAACCGAAAAAAAAGCTCGTGATCCGTGCGCGCTCTCTTTTCCGACGCTCTTCTGCTGCCAGCGCCGATGCCGGCGCCAACGGCGACTGCGACGCCGACGGCATGCAAACAGGATCTGAGCGTATATTACGTAGCGGTCGGCTTTAAGCCAACATCATTCCCAAAGCGAACGGCCAGCGATCAACGTTTAGGCAGCGCCAGCAGCCCCCCAACGAAACAAAAAAAGCTCTAAAACCCCCCAAAACAACCACAACAACAACAAACACGGCCTGAGAGCGATAACGAGCAGCTGATTTTTTTTATTATCTCGTATCGCATCTTCACAACTGCAACTGTGACTCTCCCCCGCAGCAGCAACAGCAACAGCAACAATACAAGTAAAGCCAAAGTGAAGTGAACTCTGCTCTCGCGCGACTTCGGCTCTCGGAAACTCCTCGGCAAGCGCTTCGGCCGCGACTTCGGCTTCGGCTCAGTCACTTCGGCAGCGACTTCGGCGACCTCGGGTCGCATCGTAAATTACTTGCAAAGTTAATTTTAGTCTCGGCTTTTAATACCGTTTTAGTGCGTTTTCGAGTTGGTCGTGCTTTTTCCATCTCCAAAAACTGAAAAACTCGAAACAACATAACAATTTTCCAAGAAACTGCAAAATCCGCAAAAAAAAAAACCTAAAACCACCTAACAGTAAACCGTTAAAAGTTCCAACCGAAAATAACGGCAACGAAGGGAGTCCCAATATATATATTAATGTGACTGTTTTTTGGTGACATATCCTGGTTTCAATATTATTTGATTTTTTTTTTCCGGCTCTTTCGTTAAATTTTTGTTTTCCAACGGAAATGTAAATCATTCGCCCCCGCCGTGAATTTGACCCGTGCTTCCTGCTTTTATTTGAAAATCAAGAACTGTTTCGCTTCTTTTTTTTTTTTTTGATTCTCCAAAAAGACAATTACATTAAATTGTCGAAATAAAAATTAAAAAACAAACAACAAATATCATAATTCAACAAAAAAAACGCGCTCATACAAACACAGAAACGGCAGAAACGCATTAAAAGACGGAAGTGGATTTTCGCTAAGCGGCAAAGCGGCGCATCCTGTTTGGGCTTTCCCACAAAAAAAAAAACGCTCTCACACAGACGCTCAAACAATCCAGCGGCGCACACTCACACATACAGCACGGATTCGTGTGTGGCTCAGGCTCACGTATAGGAGTCGTAACGGTAAGTGTTAGAGGCTACACGTATTACTATATTACGTTGAAATATGTAACGGGAAACGAGGTAACGTTCTTAGTCCTTTTAAAAAATTAAAATAGTTTGGAAGATCGTAAAAGGGGTTTTGAAATTGTTTTAAAATCTTTAATCATGGAAAAAAATATGCATTAAAAATTCAGTGTTTAGCTTTAGAAATAAAGGATCTCCTAGAACTCTTAAATACGTTTAGTTTCTGCAGTTAAAACAGTCTTGGGAAATAATTAAAAATTTATGAAAGGCTCTAAAAAATTCTGATAAACGATATTATTTTTTATATCTCTATAAACTACACCTATAATCAAAGTGTTAATACACATTATTTCATAATACTTTTATGTATTTATAAAGTGCTAACAAGTTTTATTATTGCTCTAACCTAAGGCAATTACAAAATGTTAAACCAATTAAGGTATTGATCTCTCAGCAATAATACAGCTGTCATAAAGACCCATTAATTAATCTTCTAAGCACTTTCAAGTTGTGAAATAAATAAGAAAACCTCTTAATCATGAGAATCATTTTGCAAACTTTCAACTACAAAACCGAAACCAACTGGCGACTGATGGCAAAAAAAAATAAATAAAAAATAAAAATAAATAAACAAATTGCATAAACTTTTGCGGCTGCTTAGCTTGGGACCCCAAAGAAAATAACAAAACTGTAAAAAATATACGAAACAAAATGCGAAAAGTGGAAATTTTGTTAGGTAATTCTAATGTAAGTTAAGTAGGCGCGGCAGATATGGGGTTAATCCGTAAAGTTAATGATACGTATATAGAGATTTGGGTGAAATGGAAAATATTCAAGTCTAGCTTAATAGCTTAATAAATATATAAATTATGTAAATGTTTAACTTTAAATGCCATTTTATTACAGTCATAAAGTCATTACTTATCAAGCAGAACTCACTTAAACTGGGCTAAATATTATTCAGATATTTATTTATTACCTTAACTTTGCACTATTTATGTCACTGAAAAAACAATAAAAGAAACAGCGAGTGGGTGGTCTTAAAAACACAAGTACACACACATCCACCCACAGCAGCAGCAGGTCCAAAAAATATGGCCATGTGACTGTATCTGATGGATACATTTCAAGTATTCAGATTTGGGATTTCGCAGGGCGTACGTCGGATATATATATATATATATATATGTATATCTGATTTTTTTGGCATGCGCAGTGCGGAGACACGAGCGTTATTTAAGCGCTCGCCGCGCATGCGCAGCTTGTCAATCGAGACGAGGCGTCTCCTAAAGGGGCCTTATAAATAAGGCAACTCACATCTAAACACACATAGAAAACTTTCACTAACTAATGCCCAGAGTTTCGAGTTTTCACGTTGAAGATGCGTTTTGCAGGCGGAAATCCGCACACAAATTGCCCACTTCCAATTGCAATTTGCATAAATGTTACGATAACAAATCACCTAGAACTCATAGCAGAAATGTACAACTGCCACTGACGAACAAACACAACAAAAAATACTAATACTAAAGTTCTAATTAAAAGTGCCTGCGGAGGGGAGGGGAAGCCTGACAAAAAAAAAACTAATTAACATTTTTCCAGCGCAGAGTGAGCTGAAAAAAAAAAACCAACAGAAATAAAGTTAAGTAAATAAAGGTGAGAAAATCAATTCATGACGACAGCGTCAAGTCAAGTGCCCACTTGAGTGGAAAATCAATGCACTTCCGCAAAAAGTCAGCAAACAGAGGCAAACATACAGATACAATCGATAGATACATTCGCAGATTCAGATACAAATCAGAAATACAAGCTGCTAGTTTTTGTTTTGTTGTATTATGAAATATTTATGGCACAAAAAAAGTCACACAATACTTAGTTGGGGAAAATGTTTTAACGGTAACAACGGGTATTAGAACACAGCTTTATTTAATTAATTATTAAGCCTAACAACAGATTATCTAACCCCAAATATATATATATATATTGAAGCAATTATTTCAACGCTTTGCTGGCAATTAAAATGTGTTGCTCAATTAAACTATAAACTTAACTAATTATATAACTGAAAATATATTCTATGGGAATTCTATGAATTTTTATGCATATTTTTAGTAAATATTTTAATGCAAACAATTGCTACAAAAAGGCAACAATTATTACAGACTGCTTTAAATAAGAAATTAACTATTCAATAGCTGAAAATCACTTAATTATAAGGCTTCAAAAGATCTTGAAAAAGACAATCAATAAATTTGTTATGATCAGAAGGATTTGATTGGGAACTTAACCATATCATTTGGTAATAAATTTAAAGTCAAAACTGACGGTATCGAGACATTAAAAATAGATGAAATGGAATGCCCGAATTATGGGCTTAACTGTTCTAGATCTCATGACTAACTTGACCCAAACTAGACATGTCCATTAATCAATCAGGAATATATAGCTGAGAAAGCGATAAATTATAGACTCTCCACCACTTGACTTGATCAGAAAAACACAAAAAAAATATTGAAATTTATTGGTATGAATAACCATATGGATATAGATTGCAATATATTTATATATCAATTTTCTTTTCTGCTATTTTATTTTATTATGTATAGTATTAGTCTTTTAAATATGATATACATTCATTTTGGCAAGGCTGTTGACAGCAAAACATCTGCAAATGCTGATAATAATTTAGTATGTCTTCTATATAGCTCCTATATATATATATCTCCCTTGTTGATATCGTTTTGCGATCGTTTACATAGCAATTTGTTCGCTTCGCTTCGCTTCTTCATAAATGACAGCGACAAAAGACAGCTTCTTGACTTTATTACTCATACGCACCGTGTGCCCAAGTGCAAAATATACCCTCCTTGGCACGGCCAGTGCCAAATAGATCCACAAATATTTACATTTCCCCCACCGTCCCATGCTAATACACTGTCCAAATACTCCTGTGTAGTCTGTATTTTCAGCCCCACAAATTAGCAGCAAATATCAGCAACTGAAGCTCCAAACTGGAGCGTCTGTCGTCTGTGTCTTTTTCTTTGGTATCGCATTATCGCTTCATTAAAGTTGGCAACATACACACAGCAAAAATAACAGCCTCGCCCAAAAAAAACCGATTGTCAATCGAAAATCACTCAATTTTGAATTGGAACACAAATAGAGTGAGAGAGACCAAGGTGTCATTAGTCAATCGATTTGCATTTCGCAGAAAAGTGTTTTGGCAACAAATGGATAAAAAATCGTAGTTAAAATAAACATCAACAGATATCGGTTGATAATCGTGCTCTGAATATAGAACTCTCTGGAAGCATTTGTTGATGATTTTACCCAGAACTTGGTAAGACTGATTAGCCCAACTTTAACAATTAATCTGTCTGTCTGTTTGTTTCTTAAATATTTTTATGATAATTCTTTTTAATGCTAATAAAACCGGGTTATTAGAAAATTAAGCCCACGTCAAAGGTGTGAGATTTTTAAGATAAAAGATGAGCAATATTTGTATTTCATTGTAGTTAAATTAGTACTTAAATACAGTGAATTATTTATATAAAATATATACAACAAAATTATTAGAATTTATTTGATTTCATGCACTTAAATATACTATAAAAACATTTGTATTTATAGCTTTTTATAAAGGATCTCAGGATGATATGATATAATAGTCTTAGGTTTAATGATGGGGATTTCATTAACTTTTTTAATTAATAATGCCGAATTTCCTTTAAAATTCCAAATATAAAAGTGTATAATTATTAAAATTATATATAAAATATAATCTCCTTAATTTCTCTTTTTAATGTACATTAAATTATAAACACCATCCCTTTAATTGCACTTCTTTTTCACTTTAAATTCTAAACTTTAAACCCTTAAATATCTTCTAATTTTCACATTATTTTTTTACCTTAAACCCCTTAATTTTTCCTAATTCCTCCACCAAATTCTTAACTTAAGAATAATTCAAAACAAAAGCCGTCTTTAAATGTCGCAACAAAACAATTGATTAAATCCAACTCCCATATTGCATAAGCCACCAAAGACGGCAGCCCATAATCCGAGGCGAAAAATAATACAACAAAAAAAGACAACAAAAAATACGAAAAAAAAAACTAAAAATAAATAAAGCTAAAACTTGTTTACATCGATACACACCAGTGGCGTATAGACCGACATTTATGTATAATATATCTATATGTTTGCATGTCTCTTGATTATTTTCTGTTAAGTCTCTTTTGTGAATGAAATTAACATGGTAGAGTCCCCACAACTTGTAACCTTTAGAATCGGAGTTTTCAAGGCGCATCATCATCATATATACAATATATATATATATATATAATATATACCCTCTATAAACCGAAGTCAAAACTTTCCACTAAGTAGCTGGCAATGAGAGCTGCATCTGGCTTTCACCCAAAAAAAAAGAAGAGACTAGAGAGTTACAAATACCAAAAATAGAGGCGGAAAAAGCGATCATCATAGCTGAATGATAAGGCTTTGCTGCCAGTTTTATGATCAGGTTTTTATTGTTATTTATAGCCAAATAATTACCAGCTCCCTTACCCGATAAGCGGACACCATATGACCGAGCTAGCCACGTATCCGAATCCGATTCATACCCATACTTATTCCCATTCCCATCCCCTATTCCTAGAGAGCATCTGATAGATAAGATTTCGTATTCGCATTCGTATTTCATAATATCTCCAGCCCAGGCAGCAGAGTAGAGTGATATGATATGATAGTGCCTGGTAGCTTCTCAATGGCAAACATTGAACTTTGATGGTGCTGCTTTAGATTATATAACACGTTCATTATGCCCCATTACTACTACCAGATCTTTCGATATAATATTTCTTCTAAGCACAGAAAAACACAACTCAATTTTAACGACGCAGAAAAATATGAAACCAAAAGTAAAACCAAACAATTGAGTTTAAGCCGCAGGCTGAGCAAACACAAGCAGCTTTTGAAGCGGTTTTAAGGTTTTTATGTTTTTTTATAAAATAAAAGATCGGACAGGTGACAGGGCATTATTCTACCTGTTACTTGGACTTCTCTTGACTCTTTTTCATCCCAAATGCGATGGCGTAGGCCATAATCTTTTCACGCCAAGTAGAATTCTGGCCAAAAAATAAAGCACACAATGTGGGTTAAGCAAAGAACTAACTACCAGTAATTATTCTTACGCTCATAAAGAGGCAACAGCAGCAGAAATTTATAGTTTTATAGTTGACGCTGAAGCTGAAGCGGAAGTTATTATGACAGATAAAAAAAAAATAACAAAATAAAGCCAGGGCAACGTAAACAACTAACTGAAAACTGAAAACTTAAAACTGAATCTGTAGCGGCCACGGGAATAAAAATTCAATTGAAATTGAGCAAAAAAAAGCAGAAAACTGAAAATGAAAATGAAAATGAAGCTCAATGTTGGCACTTTTTTCTAAACTTTTTTGCTGTCCCTGTAGTTTTCTGTTTCGTTTGTTTGTTGCTACTAATTGCATTCTAATCGCAAACGAAGGTCTCGGTCTTGGCCATTTTTTAGTTCACTTTTCGAGCTGTATTACTCTATTATTTGTTGCCTTTTTTTTTGTGTAGTTCTGTATTTATATTTCTCTCTAGTATGTACGTTGTTGTGGGAAGCAGTTGGCCAAGATGTGCAAAAAAATCATATATTTATTTGTATGCATTTTGGCTACGGTGCGTATGAGTAATATTTTTGATAACCAACAGTGCGTATGAGTGATTTTTTTTTGCCTAGGAAGAAGAATATATTTTTAAGTAAATTTGTTTGTTTTTTAGTTTAATTATTTATGAAAGGCTTTTAGCTTTAACTAGAAATTTTGTATAATTTTTATAATGTTTAATATAATATAATAAAAAAATTATACTCAATAAAATAATATAAAATCTGCATTAAAAAGGCTTAATTAATTTTAGCGACAAGTTTTGTTATGGGTTTTTATGTATAATTTTTTTAATAATAATTAACAAAATAATATAATTAATCAAATAATTTACAATGTGTATTAAAAACGATAGAAATAATACTAAACTTTACTTCTAATATGAAAATAAAATTCTCCACAGCTGTTTTTGGGTTCTAACATATTTAATATATTTTATATTATATTTCTTATGAATAATTCTAGAATATAACTCATGAATTTATATAAAATTCATAATGAATTATATAAAAACTAACAAAGTTGACTTGTAAAATTAAAACAAGATGCTCAAAAAATATTTTAAGTATGTAACATATTTTTTATAATATATTTCATATAAAAAATATTTTAAATTAAATTATATGATTAAAATAAATAATAAAAATTTAATGATTAACTTTTAGAAAATATAAAGCTTTACTTTTAGCATAAAATTATAATACCCAAGAAATAATTTTGCATTACAAAATATTTTAAAAGCAAAAAACAGAGCCTCAAGTGACATACGATTTTGGTATAAGATAACTTCCTATATTCTGAACCATTCCAAGTATATATTTTTCGTAAATGAAATATTCTTTAAAGTTTCCTTTGTTTCTTCTAGAACATTTTTCACTTTCACCTGTTACAAATGCCAAATTCCCTTCAAGTGCCGGAATTTCCCTGCGCCGACTTCCTCTTACACTTTTAATTGCTATATAGTTTTATGGGCTCTCCTCCCGTAAAAAAAATGGTATATACATATATATTATACATTGTATAACGTCCTCATATCGCTAAAAAACAAAAAAAAAACCGATGGCGATAGGAATCAATCGATTTATAGCCACATGTGGTTTGCGGTAGCGGTAGCTTTCGTTATAATCTTTATGGCCCGCAAACGAAATCAATCAATTTAAATTTGATTAGGCCGTGATTTCTGCGCTCCCACACACAAGCACATCAATAGAGGGGGATTACGAGACGACATTTATATATTTATATATATTTATATATATATATACATATGTATATATATTGGCTAATATACGACCGAGCCGATTACAGCCTGGTTATACCAATATATCGCTTTATGGCCGGCCAAATCACGCGAACTCACTCAACTCGGGGCGGAAATTGACAGAGAGAAAGATTGAGAGCCTTACCTCGTGTTTATTATTGTATATAATAATATCAAAAGCAAAAATAATGCCCATATATAACATACTATATGAAAGTATTATATAGTAATGTCGGGTTAAAAAATCATTGTTATTAATACGATTATTGTGTGCACAGTTGCGTGTTAATTTCACTGTGATTTTACCTGGGAGTATTTCTCTTTTATATATACCCTTATTCTATTCTAGTCTATTCTAGTTTCTAGATTTTTTTTACTACTACTACTTATTGTTTACGCTTTTTGCAATTTGCGATCCTTAGATAAAGTGTTATTATATCTTAACCTATCAACATCTTCAAAATCTATTTATTATATGGCAATCTTGTTGACATTCGGTCACAATTAAAACTGCCACAAGATTTTAATTATATCGAAAATAAACACACAGACACATATATGTGTATGTGGCGGCATATTGTTATTAAATAATTGTCACACAATTGCCAGTTGGCCAGTTCAATCAACTCGGCCGACAGTCAACAAAGCGAAACCATATTCGAGGCGTTTTTCTTTTTTGATATTTTGATATTTCACTAGCTTATTATCTATATAGAGTTTACTATTATTTCAAGCAAAGAAATATATGTTTAAAAGCCGCAAAAGAGGTTGGTCTTAACTTACAAAGGTTATATTATTGCTCCCAAATTTAACTAGAATTATGAGGAAGAAATAGGTTAGAAAATACATTACATTAAAGACAAACACATATTTTTTATACATATTAATCATAGTTAACTCTTATCAATCGAGTTTAATTTCCTGTAGAAACATCTAGTTGAAATTTAATGCCTAATCTCTATTGGAATTTCACCTTTAAAACAAATCGAAATAATCCTGGCAATCTCAATATAAATCGCGTATACGACATGTGCGCCGCAAATCGACAAATCCGCCTTAGACAATTTGTCGCTGAGCGATCACTTAAGCGATTTGTGTTGTTACTTTAATTAAAATATTTCACATCAAGTGGCCGGCCGGCCAACCAATATCAGACACTCTATACTATACTATATAATATATATATATAATAATGAAATGAAATCAGCAGCTAAAAATATTGGCTATAAATAGGCGGCACAAATGGCCAGAAAAAAATGGTATATGCTCATATTTGTTTAAGCACCTGGAATAAAGGTACAAACCAGTTGGTCTCCTACTCTTTTTTCTCTGTTTTGTATTTTTTCATTTCGAGACATTCACGTGACTAGCAAAAAGAGTCGAAAAAACCTGATTATCGGAATTCATAGGCAAAACGAATTTTTAATTAAATGATAGAAATTCCCGTGGAGACCCGAGAATAGACAGTGACTGTTTTTTTCTTCAATTTGTTATTGATTTTGACCCATTTGACTTGGTAACAGGTCTCAAGATCATCACAATTTCGAATAATTTTTCCAGCAAGTGAGTGATCGAATGAGTGAGTGAGTGCGTAATGATTCATTTACATTATTTATTTCGTACTATTTTTTTTTTTTTATGTTGTCCGCCGCCTTTCCTGTTTATGTCTCTCTCTCGTGGTGATTTTTTTATCAATATATATAGAGTGTCCAGGGTTTAGCCTTCGATTCTAATTCGATTCCGCTTCCATTCTTTATTGGTGATAAGCTGTCAGTTTCTATCAATCAGCCATTGACTTATGTCGATGGCCTCTCGTGGCTTTAGGGCTTAGGTACACACCGAATCGAAGATTAATTGATTTTAAACGATCCATTAGTATTGATACAGGAATGGGGGAAATGGTTTTTATGGTGGGATATTACGTGTAGGATTTAGGGATAAATTGTTCAGGATATAAAAGAGTTACTTCGTTAGCTTATGATTCTTTAAAATCCACTTCATATTGTGCTCTTTTATTCAAATGCTCAACTCACCCAATGCCAATCAAAGTGTGTATTGTTTTTTGCTTCTCTTTTTTTTGTGTCTGTTTTTTGTTCATAGTTTGGCTTAAAAACTGGGTCAGCCAAATAGCAAATATGTCTTTGCTCCTCCTCCCTTGGGGCCAGATCCGTTTCGAGGCTTTATAGACAGACATCTTGTATGGGTTTATAGATATATATATGTAAAAATATATATAAGCCTGAGTCAAGAGCGATACCCTTCGACTGGGGCATCATACTTTTATTGACACAACTGCTATGCGGCTTTATAGTATTGTAAGTGAGCAAAGTTAATGACTTTATGGATTTTTGGGCAACTAATCATTATGAGATATATGAATAAAGGTTCATATATATAAAAATATTTAACTGAGGAAGACATATTGCAAATATTTTCATATTTACGCATTAATGCTTATATATTTATATATTTCTAACTAAAAATATGCAATTTTCCTTATAAATATTACTTATGTTTTGTTAGTTGAGAAGTTGATGATATATATTTTATTTTTCTTCATCAAAACTCTTTAGAAAATTTTGTTAGCTGATCGAACCATAACATTTTTCTATATATAAACATATTAGAGTATTACGGAATTTCGACTTGGGAATTTTAAGAGAATTCTTTGTAAGAATTTTGGATAAAGCTGTAGCATTGATTGATATAATAAATATAGAACAACTTAAGGAATAATAAGTATGTATTATCTATTTAACATTTACTGTTTAAATTTTTACTTTTCTTTAAAGTGTTTTTTACATATTTCTCTTTGTGTATTCATTCTTAAATTTAGAATAGAATTTCTACTTTCTTTTTAAAGTGTAAACCCTTTATAATTTGCTATTCTACCCATTTCTCTTAGTGTACATTTGATATATCATTATCCCTATTGGCCAATTTCATCCGTCATTCTTCATTAGCGCCCTGTTGCGATTCTCGAGTGGCCAAAAAAAAAATGGTTAATATAACCCCCTCAACGATCACGACATTTAGTCATAGACACTTGTGGATTGTGCTATCTGCTCAGCCAGAATTTCCAAGGAAAAATCATACAAAAAAATGGGCTTTAGCAGCAATAAAAAATATTAACCCAACCCCCCCCAAAAGACAAAGGAGTACAAGAATGAGGAAAAAAAAGTACCTAATTCCAGAGTTTTCCCCAATCGAATCACTTTTTTTTTGTGCCAAAAAAAAAGAGTTATTTACGATCAGCGAGAAATCGAAATCGAAATCAAAAATCGAAATCTGAATCACAGTCCACATAATCACGCGCTAATAACTGCGATAAGTTGGAGCGGTAAAAGAATGGCCAACACTTCTGGAACTTCTTCCTCCTTCCAGTCCACTTCCAACGCCACCCCACCTCTCCCTCTTTCTGGATCGGACCAGGCCCGTGCGGGTTTATTAATTAGAATTTATGGTCCGCTTCGGCAATCGCCGCCTTCATATAGAGACAATAAATAGCCATTGTATATGTTGTTGGAGGTACCATAATCTTATCGATGGGACCCCTCACTTTTTTCGACAGGTGAAGAGGTTCTCCTATTATCGAACAGGAGCGGTTCTCGAAGGGGTTTTTTATGTAGCCGGTAGTTAGAGTGCAAAGCATTTAATTTTAGGTTAATAAACTGCTTAGAAAATTATTTAAATAATATCTTGTACTATTAGGTAATTTATAAATAGGTATAATTAATAATTCGTGTGAATAGGATTTAACCTCAATCGCTGCTGTATCCTGACACCTATATTATTGAACAAAGGGTTTTCTTTGATAAAAAAAACGGGCAGGAATTGTGTAGTAGCTTTAATTTTGGCTAATAAAATGTCTAAAGTAATGAATAAATAAGCAAATTAATAATTTGTGTTGCAAGGATCAGTCTAAATCCTACCACAAGCCCCTATTAGTAAAAAGAAATGGTTAGCCAGGGGTTTTTGTTGACAAAAATAAAATCAGAAGGCATTTCTTAGTCATTACAGCATTTATTTTGGAAAATAAACCCCTAAATAGTAAACTATTTCGACTTTTCTATTTTAAATTAATAAAAAATATTTAAAATATTAAATTAGAATTACAAAATCAGCCAAAACAGCTTCTGTGTCCTGCGACACGCGCCTATCATCAAAAAGGAGCTTCCCTTCTGTGGTTTTTTGTTACCACAAATTAGATCAAAATGCATTTATCTGGGATAACAGCATTCATATACTTAATTCAAATTATTTAATATATACGAAAATTATTAAATTGAGATGACAGGACTTGGACTGAACCGCTCCTGTATCCTGCCACACGCCCCTATTGTCAGCTGTCAGCTGAAGATTTGAAAAGCGCGCCTCGTACAGCTGCCGTTGCCGCTCCTCCTCGGTTATCTTCGAATTGGCGAACGCAAATCAAATCTGGCCAAAATGACTTAACAAAAACAAAAATAATAAAGAAGAAAAAAGCACACACACGTACAAATAAATATAAATAAATGCGAAAAAACCGTGAAAAAAAAGGAATAAAAAAAATAGACTGTGGCTCTGTCTCTGGCTCTCTTAGCTCTATCTCTTTCCGATTATTTACAGTTAGCTCCGTCCAGGCGATAACCTTGCCCACAATATATCTTGGGCCCAAACGCCCGGCAGCGACTGCGACTGCGACTGCGACGCCTGCCACTAATCACTCCAATTAGCTAGAAAGTGCTTTTCGTTTTAAATTCGCACGTTGTCGCAGTTTCTTGGCATTGTACTGCGAGGCACTGAGACAGCCACTTGGCCAGTTCGTTCGAGTTTCCGAGTTTCGAGTTTCGAATTTCGAGTTTCGAGTTCGATTCCGAGTTCAGGTTAAAGGATATTACGGCAAAAGCTGTGCCCTCCGGACCTGTATTTTTTGTGAGTGTAACCACAGAGTGTAATTCTTGCAGATCCTTTGAAAAGTTCATAATAAAAGAAGAAGTACATAAAAAAAGACAACAGTGAAATAAGTGTTTAACAAAAAAAATATTACAAAAAATATATATATAAAAAAATTCAAAAAGAGTAATTATAACACAAAAAGCTATGAAATATTTAGTAATAGTTATAGGTAGTTCTAAAAAAAAAAAAATACTTGGTTATACCCTATAAAATCACTAAAGTGCAATAAATTTAAAGCAAGAAGTTGTAGTTTTTCTTGTGCAGTGCATTTATTTTAATAATTTAATTTTAATAACTTAAATATTTTTGAAGTTCTAAAAAACATAAGGATAGAATATAAATTAGAAGTTCATTAAACTATATATTTAAATATACCAAATTTATAAAAAGTCAGCAAGACAGTTTATTACCTTTTTTCAAAAGTGTTTCTAGCTTATATATGTCTAAAAAATAAATTTCTATAAAAACCTTAGAAAATTATAAAAAGCCAGCCAGTTTAGCATTAAAAAATATATATTTTATAAATTTCTTATTAATTAAATTCCTCAAGAAATTCAAAATGTATAAAAAAACCTGTCAATCAATGATCTAAAAAGAATGTTTCTAGCTTATAATAATCCTCTTAATTAATTTCCTGAAAAATCTTTAGAATTTATAAAAAATCACCAAGTCTACTAACTAACTTTTTAAAGGGTGTTTCTACTTTATACTTTTCTAATTAATTAAATTCCTAAAACCCTGAAAAAATATTTAAAAATTCTTCTTAAGCCCCAAAAATATCAAAGAGCATTTAAAAGTTTAATCAAGTTCGATTATAAAAAATCCAAAACTGTATAAAACCCCCAAAGAGGCAAGCTTAAGTGAAGGGCCCTGCAAAATGAAAATAAAATAAAAAAAATGAAAATACAATAATAAATAATACATAATAGAGAGGAGAGTTGGGTTAAAAGGGGGCTGAAACCAGCGGCCAATTTGTAGGCCACTTAAGTCCCGAAAGATAATGCAGATTGTCTACAGCCGATTTCAAAACCATTTGGATAGCAAAATAAAGCGAAATAAACAAAAATAAAGCGAAATAAACTGAAATAAAGAGAAATAAAGCGATATAAAGCGAAATAAAGCGTGTGTTATAGACCCTCTCCGACTTTGATGAGTGCGTTATTTCGCTAGAATAATAATTGAAATTGAAATTGAAATTGAAAGCCTTCTTTATTTTCATTTTAATGACGTTTGGCGCGTGTCACTCTATCTATATAAAAAAATCTATATATTTATATATATATAAAGACTGATATATAAAATTAAACTCACACGCATTGGCCATAAAAAAAATCTTTGGCTTGAAAATTGTCAATTGCCGACAGACACCAAGTTGGGGTTTGACTTCCATTTTCAAAACATGATATCGTAGACAGTACCTCTATATAATAGATATAAATGATACAATACAATACAGAATATATATTCTTGTTTATATAATTGCTGGTTTCGGTTTCATTTTAGTGCAAAACAAAAACATAGAAATTGGTTAATTGAAAAGCGAAAAGCAAACACGTGCTCAACTTTTGGTGTACTACTATATATCTCTATATAGTATTTCTTTCTGGTATCAATCGGGGTCCCAGCTGTTTGGGTTTCTTTTTTCTTGTTTTTTAGAGGATAATTAGCATTAGACGGCGCCGAGTTTTGTTGTTATGACGTCAGTCCGGGCAGTAGCAGGTTCTTTATGAGTTAATATTAATTATGACCAGGTTTTTTTTGTGACTTTGTTTCTGGATTTTCGTTCGATGGCGACGGCTTCGTAATCGATCGTATTATCTGCGATAATAATTGAGAGCCAAAACCGAATATACAAGTACCATATAGTCGGCATAACAGATACTTGGAAGAGGCTCAATAATCAAAAAGTAACATTAGTGACTTATACTTTGTAGAAATACTGGAATTAAAAGAAATTTTCCAAGATAAAAAATTTAAATTTTTTTAAATATTTATATGTGCTGTAAATTTAACCAAGGCACTGTTTTACTTAAAATTTCAGGCCACAAGATTAACATTTAGTGACGTAACAGTATAGCTCACATGCTAAAAAGTCACGAGGTGTGAAGAAATGTTTTGAGTAGGTAACTCAAAGAAACTATTAGTATATATAATATATAGCTTAAGTTTCTGATAAGTAACTGATCAAAAGAAAATTTCAGAAAAATATCCTTTTCCAACATAATCCAAGAATAACCCGTAACAGAGTGCTGCTAAGTCACGAATTGTGCTGTAAAGCGAAAGCTAAAAACACTTGCATTTGCTTTTCCCTCTCCTTGACAGCAGCTGTTAGCCAAAAAAATATATATATATTTGACAGCCTAATTAAAGTCCCACTTAAAGAATAGTTAGAGTTTCTTAAATCACTTAAATAATAAATAAGTCACAGTTTTTGCACACTTTAGAATTAGTCACCGAGGAAAAAGTTTTTACTTAAGGTATTACCTATTTTCTATTTATAACTATTACAAATGAATGAATTTTATATTTTAGAAACAAACAGAAAATAAAATAAAATACTATAAGTTCACCTATGTTAGTTTCTACACAAAAAAGATAGAGTATATTCTATTTAATGTAGTGACAATTCAGTGAACAGCACGTGACGGTAAATCCCAGCCATACTTTTTTTTTTTTTTTGGTCCATCTTAACTTTTACGTATTGGTTTTTTATGGCTTTTGCTTGTTTAGCATAAACAACAGAAAAAAATTAGGTAGGATTATAAAAAAGAAACCCAAACGAGACAAACGATTATAACTCATATAAATTTTATTCTTTTTGCATGTTTTTGTTAATTTTTATGTTGTAGTTTAGCATTGTTATTATCATTAATTTGCGTTGTGTTTATTTCCTTTGAGAATTTCTATGCCAATGTCTGGCCATAAAAAGTTTAACCAATTTTTTGTTGTTTTTCTATTATCATTACTGTTTTTTGTTTTCTATTATTTTTTAAGCAGAGATTTCATTGTGTGTCCACTTTTTTGTCGCTTCAGTTGAGGGGCCTGAATAATAGTTGGATATGCCGCCTAATATGCAATTAATTGGACATGAACTTGGACAGTGTATAAATATTTATATGTGTATGAGTGTGTGGGAGCAGGGGGGAGGTGGGTGGGATGATGTCAATTATAAACAATTAGACAATGGCAAAATTGGTAACAAACCTATGGGAACAGATGATGATGATGATGATGATGGGGCTTAGGTAGATGAATGGGGGAAAGACTTTGCCGGCAAAGCTTCTGAATCTCAGAATAGATTTTCGCAATTGTTCCTGCATCTACATATATATATAGATATCTATATAGTATACAGTCGGCTCTATTAAATTTCCGACAATTATGGCCTGGGGGCTCTGGCAATTTTGAAAACGAAAAAATCTTTAGCACTATTTATATTATTCCTTTATTACTATTATTATTGTTATGGCCGAGACCGCACAGGCTGTTACGTATTTACTAATGGCTATATTTCTTTCCCTCTCTTTGCAGTTAACTCTTTTTTTCCCCTTGGGTTAATTGATTAACCAGGCCCAAAAAGAAGCCCAAGAGAGAGGGAGAGAGGAATCCCGGGAGAACACAATACAAAAAAAGCCAGCAAGATGACTGGTTTCACGAACGCCGGTTTCGAAAACGATGAGCCCGTCAAGGTGAGTTTTTTTTTTGTTATTTTACTTTATTTATTTATTTATTTACTTCTTTATATTTATCATTGCCCAAGTAGTTCAGGATGGGGGAGGGGGGGCGCTTGTAAGTGCTTTACCTGGTTTTTTTCCTTCTCATTTAACTCGAACAAGTGTCGGACACGTCAATGTACGCATAATTAAAACATCTGTAAACAAAGGCACAGTCGAAGGAGAAAATCACGAAAAACAAAAAAATAAAAGATTCAAATAAGAGACTCATTATATTCCGGGTTTTGTTATTGTCACTATTCAAATGTACATATATGTATATTATATATGGATATATGTTTATTTACACACGCTTTTGCATAATTAAAAAAAGGTTAGGTAGCTTCTTTGGTAGTTATTTTGCAAGAACTTTTATTTGGGGGTTCCCATAAGGCCAGAAAATTTACCATAAAATAGACTTAAGAGTTGCAATTAAATATATATTTAATATTCAATTGTTACAATTATTTTTACTTAAAGCAGCTGGCAATTAAAATATAGAATCGAATTGGAAATCGATCAAAAGTAAGCTTAAAATATTTGCTTTCTTTGAATGGATATTTATCCATATATCATAGCTTAAAAAACTCATAACTAAGCCAAAAATGCATTAAATTTAATTCGGAAAGCTTTCCTTAATTAGTTTTTAGTAGGTTAATAAATCTGCATACTGAATTTAACATTTAAAAGAATTTACAATTTTTTCATTTTTTTGACAATTTTAACGAAATTTTGGAAAAATTTTCCAAATTTTTTTTTCTGCCGGAGATGGCTAGATCGATTCAGCTGTTGATGCTGATCAAGAATATATATGATTAATAGGGTCGGAAATGATTCCTTCACTGAGTTTTATGCTTTTGACTGAAATTGTAGTATTTCCTTGACAAAATAATTCTGTGCTTAGATTCAAGAACCTTTATAGGTAAAGGTAGAATTAAATATTCAATTTCCGTAAGCTTGAAGACTCTATCTAATATTGGAAGCCAATTTCCATTAAAATAGCTTTATTATTTCCCATAGATTGGCTTAGAACTTATAGGAAAGAACCATTGAAATGGTCAAAATGCTGCTGCCTGCCTTGGCTGTGTTTATATTTTTTTCCATTCATTCAAGCATGGACAATAGATATGGCTAACAAATATATACATATATGGCTTATAGGCCGGATTACACTTATCTTGGGGTGTCTGGAAGAGCACCTTAACCCCTCTCTATGTGTGTGTGTGTGTGTTAATGACTGTGTTTGCCTTCGGCCAAAGAAATCATGTTTTATAATGACACGCGTCACAGCTTTTATGATGGCCCAGTTGGGGAGGAAGTGTCCAATAAACCAAATAAAAAACTACAATAACCAAAAATCAAAAAAGAAATAATCAAACCAAAAATCGAACAGCAAAAAAAAATGTGGCAGCGATGATCATTAGCATTTTGGTAAAGCCACTCCTTGGCCTTTTAATGAGGCGAAAAATAAATTTCACCTGCAGAAATTCAAAACCCAAAAAAAAAAACAGCCCACACGCAGAAGCGGAAAGGCAGAAACTTCAAAAACAAAGCAACAAAATTTAAGAGAAAAAGAAATGTGACAGCAGAAAGCGTTTGGCTCCCTCTCCACACACACAAATATATATTTATGGATATGTCTTAGCCACAAACTTGACCAGAGAGCCGGCCAGAAAGCTAGCTCTACCTAGCCAGGTGATGATGGCCAATGAATTTGGCAATAAATAAGGTAACACCGAGGCGAACGAACGCCGCTAACTAACACGAAACTGAACAAAAACTAAATACACAACAAATAATACAACAAAAACTACATGAAAAAGATATTGCACAATTAAAGCACCGACAAGGTTTCATAATAAAATATTGCCAATTTACAATACCCAAACCCAACACTCCCCCCTTCTTGAAAGAAATAAAAGGAGTGACCGCGCCCTGTAATCGGTTCGGTTCTTGAAAGACATCGAAACCAAACTTGTTTTCCTCAACCCAGAACCGCAGCAGCCCAAAAGGAAAAATAATGAAAAAATAAAACGAAAAATTAAATAAAAGAAACCTGAGAATGTCCAGCAAACACCAAAGACAGCCGAGGTGGCTTCAAAAAGAAATTAAGTTTGAAAAAAAATTTAATTTCTATGAAAATGTGTTAAGGTCACATTATAAATTTTCTGCTTAATAAGGTCACATTATAAATTTGCGGCTTAATAAGGTTAGCTATTTATTTTGCTTAATACTATTTTTACTATTTATTTTGCCCTGTTTTAGTTTTTTTGTAGTTGAAACAAAAAATAACAATAAAATGTTAGAAATATAGAAACTTTCTTAATTTAATTTAATTTCTTATTTACACAAATGCTTTTATATATTGCCCTTTTCTTTTGGGCTTCTCAATTATTTTTTATAACCTCTAGTATAATTAACATCCACTTTTCTATTTTATTATTTAATTGGAAAAATTGGTATATAGTAAAATTATTATTTCCTCATTAATTTCCTATTAAGAAATGCTGACACTAGTTTACTGCCCGCTGCTGTATGTAAAAACCACCAAAGCAAACACGAAACGTGCCGCGTTTAAAAATAAAACGCAAATCTCGTGCAGCACACAGCGCGTGCGCAACATGTTGCCGCGTGGGCATACACACACACACACACACACACAGAAACACTTATAGAGGCTGCAGGCAGTAGGTCGCTGGCAACATGTTGCCAGAAGTAAGCGACTTACACAGGGGAAAAAAATGGGTCAAGAAGGGAGCTTAAATACTTGAAATATAAGTTTTTGAAGTGAAAAAATATGTATTAATTAATTTTTAAAAGTATTTTTTAATTATTTTAATGAATAAATGTTTTTCCTTTGCTAAAATGTAAAGTAATATATTGAAAATATTAAGAATAAGGAGTAGTTTATATTTTTTAAATTGTTTTATTTTGGTTTTATATTTTTTTCTAAATTTTAATTATTATTATTATTATTACTATTATTATTTATTCCGATTTAATTTCACATATTTTCCCTAGGTGCAACTGCACAAACACTTTGAAATAAAAGAAATAAATAAATATAAGACAATATCCACACACACCTGCGGCCACACTCGAAGAGACAGTTTGCTCACCTGGCCGCTTTTAACTGGTTTGCGTCGGTTTTTGTTTGTCTCGCCTAGAGGAGACCCGTCGCTGCTTCTGCTGCTGCGCTGCCAACACTCTCGCATATCATTATGCCCCTCTCCCCCTCCTCTCTCCCCTCTCCCCCGTCCCCCTGTGCACTGTCATTATTATTATTACGCGCACTTGTCTTAAAGCTCCGCTTGCCAAGAAAAACTATACGAAAAAAAATAGAAGGGGGGATTGGTGAGGGGGAATAAATAAATATCAGCTCAGTGAGGCACTTGCAGCCATCAGCTGTTTAGTGAGAAAAGCACATGCAAGCACAACAAACAAACAAACAAAAAAATACAAAAAAAAGTTAAGAAAATAAATAAGCTGCAAGAAAAAATACAAGAGAGACTCTGAGGTTTTCCAGTTTTGTTTTTTTTTTTTTTTTTGTGTCATGTCATCATTTTTTTTTCTTAACTTTTGCAGGCAAATATAGCCTAGATTTTGTGGACTTAAAAAAAAATAAATCCCTTAAATTGTTGGGAAGAAACATAACAGTATATAATAATATAGTAAATAATATAGTATATATATTGTTAGGAAGAAACGTTAAAGTATATAATAATATAGTAATATAACAAATAATATATTAAATAATATAATATATATTTTTTTATATTATAATTTATATTATATTATTTATTTGGAATTTAATTAAATATATATTGTCTTATTTTATTCAAAACCATTTTTAAATGATGTATTCTAAGTTCACCCTTAAAGTCTTGTTTTTCAATGTTTAATTTCTAAAAATATTTAAACATATTTTTGTTATAATTACATAACTTAAATTTTCCCAGACATATAAAGAACTAAATGGTATATTAAAAGAAAATATATATCCTAGATAAACCCTTAAAGTTCCTTTTTCCTTCATATTTTTCTGTACACCCGGCGTATGAGTAATATTTGTAATTTCTTGCTTTTCGATGGTTTTTAGCTTGTAACTTGTAAAGAAATCATTTCCGGCCCTATAAATCATATATATTCTGGATCAGCATAAAAATCCGGATCGATCTAGCTATCTTTGAAAAAAAAAATTTTTGACCAATTTTTTTCAAAATTTTAAAATTCTCAAAAATTGGATAAAAATTTAAACTTTTTTGAAATGTTAAATTGAGTATGCAGATTTATTACCATAATAAAAACTAACATAGAAAAGCTTTCCGAATTAAAATTAAGGCATTTTTGGCTTAGTTATGAGTTTTTTTTACCTTTTATATGTGGAAAAAATTGCCTTTAAAAATATCTATAAATATTGATTTAAAAAATGCGCATAATTAAGAATAGTGACTGATTTCCAATTCAAACCTTTAATTCAATTGCAAATGGCAAGAGTATTTAAACTTCGGCTTCCCAAACTTAGTTTCCTTTCTCTATTAGTTTTGCTTTTTCATATTGACCTATTTTTTTGGCCTGTATGTTGGCCACATTAACTGTTTTCCTTTTTTTATTATCTTAAACATTTTTTAGCTACTAAATAAATGCCACAACAAAAAATTAAGTATTTCAGGCATTATTCCTTTTTAAAGTTATGGCTTTTAATGTTTTTTTGTTTTGTTTTATAACACATTTAAATGCAATTTTATTATGCTGATAAAAGCAAGGGGATTTTTTATTATATTTTGCTTGGAATCTGAAATCCGTCTGCAATTTGCATACAAACAAAACGGGGTTTTCTACAGCTTCACAAAGATATATATATATGCATATAGTATCTGGAACAATTTCCTTAACAAACTAAAATCGTGTGAAAACAGCAAAACGCATTATTATGTGCTGTAGTTAAGTTTGTAAATATATGTATACGAACATTATATATATATATAAAAGTCGGCCTGTGATCACACATCGATTGGTGTGGACTTGCATAACGAAGCGTGTGTGTGGCTTAAACCCCTCCCCCGCAATGTAACCTTCTTGGCCACCTCTCTCTGTGTGCGATGCATGCGAAATCGCCATTTTTTCGAGCTTTGAGGTTCAGTTCTCGCCCTGGGTTTACTTTCGGCGGCCTTTTTTCCCCCGGGGACTCTCCTGAGTGTGGAATTCGCCTCGGGCATTTTGATGGCCATTAAAACGATCAAAAAAATAAAATAAAATTAAATAAAAAACAAAAAAAACAAACTTTACGCCGCGCCACGCATGCGCAACGCGAGCAAAACGCGTGCGGGCTTTGTAAATTGATTTTTTTGGATTTTTGAATCAGTCCAAATAATTTGGTTTTGGTTTTTTTTGATAGAAACTAAATGCGTAACACATAAATAATTAATTAAGGAAAGCTGATCAAGGTTTAAACAATAGCTTAAAGTGGGAAAATCAAAACAAATAAACAGATATAAAAGAAATAAATATATATATCAAATAGATTATTTGTAGCCCATTTTATGATCTTTTAAAATCGCTTTAGTCTTTTATATGTATATTTCAACT
The DNA here is from genome assembly GCF_035046125.1 of Drosophila serrata. NCBI lineage: Eukaryota > Metazoa > Arthropoda > Insecta > Diptera > Drosophilidae > Drosophila > Drosophila serrata. The sequence goes on along the minus strand of NW_028257260.1, from coordinate 1,492,736 downwards.
TGTTTAATATCTAATCGTATAATAAGAAAGTTTAAGCTTGTTCGAAAAATGAGGAGATAAGAAAGAAAGTAGGATGCACTTCTCGGTGTCTCTCGAATAACAAAAATAAAATAAAAATAAGAAACCAACGATCATCCGAATGCTTGGTGATCTTTACCACTTTGCTTACGACTTACGTCTTTTTCTTTTGCCTTATTTTTTTTGTACGCTTTTATTTTTAGCCAAAAGCTGGTTTCGAGCCCGACACCGCCTCGCTGCGAGAGAAAGTTGTGCTGAATCCGGCCGAGAAATGGCGCATCTTAAAGAATATCTCGATCATCTCAGTAGCCTTTATGGTGCAATTTACAGCGTTTCAGGTGAGTGTGTACCTGCTTGGTGTCCATCATCATAGCGATTCTTATCACATTAACTATATAAAATGACATAAAATTAATTCAAATTATATATTAAATTTAAATTGATTCTCTTTTGGATCACCAATGAACTTTAAATATTTGGGTCACCATAATAATACATAATATGTTACTAAAGTTATATTAAATATATAATATATCGATATTTTTGTCTAGAAGAATCGACTTTAAATTAATATTTTATTAGCTCCAATTGTTAGATTTGTAAATATATTAGTTCTGTCCATATTAACTTAAAACACAAATAGTAAATACTATACAAGAATTTTATAAATGTTAGCCAACTACAAATTATTATTAAAATACCAAATTTTTATCGTCAAAGATTAATATTTTATCCGTTTTTATTGTTAAATTTGTAGTTTTATATGCTTTTTAAATTTAAATATATATTTTTCAAAGAACTAATTGTAGTTCATTAAATACTTCAGTTAAAACCTAAAAGTAAATCCTATACAAGTAATAATACTCAAAAATAATATACATTTTCGATATTTGTTGCCTAAAATAATCGATTTTTTATCGCTAAACATCGATATTTTCTTTTCTCCTTTATTAAGAATAAGAAAGAATTATGTACTAATTAATTTTTTTATATATAAACTAGGGCACGGCTAACCTGCAATCCTCGATCAACTCCAAGGATGGCCTGGGCACTGTTTCGCTGAGTGCCATCTATGCCGCCCTGGTGGTGTCCTGCATCTTCCTGCCCACATTGATTATCCGGAAGTTGACCGTTAAATGGACCCTCGTCTGCAGTATGCTCTGCTATGCTCCCTACATCGCCTTCCAGCTCTTCCCCCGCTTCTACACTTTGGTCCCAGCTGGCATACTGGTCGGTATGGGTGCCGCCCCCATGTGGGCGTCCAAGGCCACATATTTGACACAGGTGGGACAGGTGTATGCGAAGATAACTGAACAGGCAGTGGATGCCATTATTGTGCGATTCTTTGGCTTCTTCTTCCTGGCCTGGCAATCCGCTGAGCTCTGGGGCAATCTCATCTCCAGCTTGGGTGAGTTTTTATTTCTGTTTATTTTTTTAGGTTTTTTTAATGTTGGAAAAGGGTTTTCTTGGTTTAACATCGATTTTTAAATCTTTTTATATTTGAAAATCAATTAAAAATGTATTTAAAAGTTTTGTTATGAAAATGTTCTTTTAAAAATGTGTCCAAAAGTAAGCTATGATACTCCTTTGGCTTTGAAAGCAGCTTAAACATAAAATGTTGCATACTTTTTAACCGATTTTTAGGGGATTTAAAAGGCAAGAAATTTCAATAATTATATTTCGTACAAATATATCACTAAACCTTTAAAGTTCAAACAAAATAGAAATTTTTCTATTTAATGTATTAAAGTTAAATGCTTTTCTTGATTCAATTTCTATTCAATTTCATTTATTCCTTTAAGAACAAATTCTTCTGTTTATTAACAACAGTTTTTGTATATTTTTTTATACATTTTCTTTTAGTTTTAAACTTTTAAAAGTTCATTATCCCCAAGAGGCTCTTTCACTTAAATTGATGATAGTCATGTTTCCGTTGCTAGACAATCTTATCAGGTCATAATGAAAGATTGCAAAGATTGTCAAGACCCTTAAATTAATAAAGTATTAGCGTTTGATTTCATTTTTTCTGCTTCCCCCCCCCCCCCAGCTATCAAAAACCATAAAACATTTAGTGATTATTGGCTACTGAAAATCATAAAATGAACTAAACAGAAATTTTTTTGAGTAGGAATTTTTATGGCCACCATAAACGTTAGCCAGACGGAATCTTCCACTTTCGATGGAAAATTTATAATTTAACTATGATTTCCGATTTTTGCTAATCTTGGTTAAATATTTTCCTCTCCCTCCCCCCCTTTAGTCCTGTCCAGCGGCGCCCATGGCGGTGGCAGCAGCAGCTCGAACTCAACGATCAGTGAGGAGGATTTGCAATTCTGTGGTGCCAATTTCTGCACCACCGGAAGCGGTGGTCATGGCAATCTGGAGCGTCCACCAGAGGATGAGATCTTTGAGATTTCAATGATTTATCTGTCCTGCATTGTGGCCGCTGTATGCATTATTGCCTTCTTCCTGGATCCCCTGAAGCGGTATGGTGAGAAGCGTAAGGGTTCCAATTCGGCGGCTGAACTATCGGGATTGCAACTCCTGTCGGCCACATTCCGTCAGATGAAGAAACCGAATCTGCAGCTCCTTATCCCCATAACCGTGTTCATTGGCATGGAGCAGGCCTTTATTGGTGCTGATTTTACCCAGGCTTATGTGGCCTGTGCCTTGGGTGTGAACAAGATTGGCTTTGTGATGATCTGCTTTGGTGTGGTCAATGCCCTTTGTTCGATTTTGTTTGGTTCCGTGATGAAGTACATTGGACGCACACCGATTATTGTGCTTGGAGCCGTTGTTCACTTCACTTTGATCACTGTGGAGCTGTTCTGGCGTCCAAATCCCGATAATCCCATCATTTTCTATGCCATGTCCGGTCTGTGGGGTGTTGGTGATGCTGTGTGGCAGACGCAGATTAACGGTTTATACGGTCTGCTCTTCCGGCGCAACAAGGAGGCTGCCTTCTCCAATTATCGGCTGTGGGAGTCTGCAGGATTTGTGATTGCATATGCTTATGCCACCACGCTTTGCACGCAAATGAAGTTGTATATTCTGTTGGCGGTGCTGACGCTGGGCTGCATTGGTTATGTGATTGTGGAGATTCTGTACAGGAAGAAGGTGAGTTGAATTAGTAATGCAATTAAATTAAATAATAAATTCAATAGGAAAGGTGTCCGAAAGTATGCTATAATTTACTTAAATTACAAATGGCATCCGGCATCTTGCCGGAAGTCCCCAATATATTGCATACTTACCGGCACACTTTCAAAGGAGTATTGAGTTTCTTTCAACTAACTGTAAATCTCTTTTGTTCCCTTTCCAGCAACGCAAGGTGAAGAAGCAGGAGAAGATCGAGGCTGCCGAGAAGGAGAAGGAGGCCGCTGCTGCTGCGGCAGCTGCTGCCGCTCTGGCCGCCGCCGAATCTGGCCCCGATGGCGTTGAGGAGACCGATGACGAGCTGGACGATCTCGAGGAAGACATTGTGGTTACGCGCCTGTAAATGTTTTATTTCCTAAACGCACAAGCCACACACAAACTACTCCCCACACACACACTCCTACATTCCATCAAGTTATCGAGAGAGAGAGAGAGAAAAAGAAAGAGAGAGAGAGCAATGCCAGAATAATAAGAGCAACTGGAAAATACCAACTGCAAGTGCAGCTCTGGCTTAAGAGAAAGCTCGAAGAAGGAGCCAAAAACAAAAGAGAGTAGGAAAAGAGAGAGACGCCTGGACAAGCAAAAGAGAAAAGCATTCATCAAATATGGCGCTGATTGCAAGAAAAGAAAGCATACTTTTGTGGTTGTAGTTTTGTAATAGAACATTTGTAAATCCTTCCCCTCTTCACTCCCTCGCCCCCCACCACACCCGGAAGAACCAGCGAGTTTGGCTTAACTTTAGTTTGTACATACAGAGAAAGAGATCGAAAAAAAACAAAACACAACAACAAAAACAAAGTGAAGATATAACGGGAAGAAATGCGAAAGCAAAAACCTATTGTGTGTTAGTCTAGGTGTAAGGACACTCACACAACCATCCAAAAGCCACACCTACACGAGCACACACAAACATACACACACAAGCGAGACACACACACTGTAGCAGTGTGCGTGCCCACGATGCCTAATAAATTGTTATTTTATTTTAAAACGTACTTTAAACTGTAGTAATATACACTAAACGAAAATTGTAATACACTTCCGTTTTTTGTACATTTTTTTTTGTTTCTCAACAAATAGAAAAAAAGGAAAAAGAAAGCGTGATAAACCAAGAAACACAAACACAAAACACAGACACGAAACACAGTCACAAAAAAAATAATAAGAAAACTTATGGAAATAGTCAAATTTGTAAAGTTTTAAAAAAAATACACCATACTGGCCTTAATAATATATACATATATATATATATATATATGTATATGTATATATATATATGTATTTAAAATATATATATGTATATATCGAAGAAGCAGTGCAAAAAAGAAAAGCAATTACTTAATATTACATAAATATTTCAAGAGAAAAGAATAAAAAACAAAACTAACAAAAAAAAATAGAAAAGAAAAGAAAAGAAGAGAAAGCAAAAAATCTAGTAGGCAAAATGTTATATACACACATTTTTTGCTCAGTATTATGTTTTAAACTACATTTAAGCGAGTTATTGTTTCCTGTTTATATATTTTTTTCTTTTTTTTTCCTCCCCGTAAACCCTATATATGCATATTGTTACGATTTATTTCGAGTTTCGATTTGTTGTTGTTCTTCTTCAAACAAACTCTCCCCTACGATGGCAATTAAAATTAAAAAACAAAACAAAAACAAAAAGAAACCATAAAAAGCAAAACAAATGATATACTTATAAATACATTTTGTTTTTTATTTAAAAGTTTTACTTAAATTTTAGTGAAAAAAACACACACAATCACACACGCAAACAATATTATTTGTGAGAAGAAAAGGAAAAAAAATAAATACACATTTTTTTTTTGAGCTTAGTCTGTTAAGTAGTTCATTATATTATGTAAAATAAATATATAAAATAAAATAAATAAATGAATATAAATATAAAATGGAAATGCTGTCTGTCACGCATCAATTATTTCAATTTTGGAATTATTTAAAGGCAACACGTAAGCGTAGCCAATATGCAATTATTTTCTTACGCTAAAAAACGAAGGGAAAAGGTGTATGTGAAATGGATATTTAAGCGAATAAGAAATACCCTGTAAAAGGGTTTACTTATTTAGTTAATTAACTAGAGGTGGTGTGGGATGTATAACATTTAAGAGATTCTTGTAGATACTTTTTAAAACAGTTTTTCTCTTTTAGTAAATTAAATACAGTCGGTGTGGGGTTTTTAATAAAAATTTAGAGAATTTTTTAAATAGAATTGATATTTAAGCGACTTTGGAACTATAAGTAAATTTATAAAAGTCGGTGTGGTTTTCAGAACAACAATTTAGAGATTTTTGTAGACAGGGTTGATTTTTAAGGCACTAAGGGATACCCTGTAAAAGGGTTTTTGTTTTTCATTTAACTAACAAGATGCGGTATGGGTTTTTTATAAAAAATAATTAGAGATTTGAGTAGATAGAGTTTCTATTTAAGAGACTTGAAGATATCCTTTCTTTTCTTATTTTTTTAGTACATTAACTAGATTCAGTGTGTTTTTTAATTAAGCATTACAAATCAGTTTGGAGAAGTTTCCCTCCCTCTCAACTGGTTCACAATGCAACTATATATTTTAATTACATCCTAAAAGGAAGTGTATTCCCTCTCCTTCTTCCTTCTCAAAGGACAATTGCCTCTTCCTCCTGTTGATACTGCTTATTCTTGCGTCTGCGATTCGACTTGATTTTGCTAAGCACACTGTAAGCCTGCTGGATCTCAATGAAACGCTGGTGTGCCTGGGCTCTCAAGGCCTCATCCTTAACCTTATCTGGATGATACTCCTTGGAGAGCTTCCTATAGGCAGCGGTGATCTCCGCTTGCGAGGCAGTGGCACTAACGCCCAGCACCTTATACGAATTCCGTTCGCCATCCACGTCCATGCTTTCAAACACCTCCTTCCAGGTCTCATACCAACCATGATGCTGGGCATAATTGTAGGTATCCTGCAGGGCCTGCTTCAGATCCGTCCACCAGGCCGAGGCCAAGAAGTTGTGCAAAGCCTCGTGGATGGGCACCTCGCCGCCATCCTCATCCGAAATGGTGCCATTGAAGTACAAAAAGCTGCCCCAGAAGGCACAATAGATGATCACAGCGGTGGTTAGCTTAAAGGTTCGCTCGCCGGGACTTCCGCGCCTGGGTGGAGTGCGTCGCCACTGCTTAGAGATGCCATCAAAGGTCAGGGCCGAAATCAGACCAGTAAGTAGCAGGGAGTAGGTCTCATCGTATATCAGATACCTGGCCGGATAGGCTAGAAAAGCAGCCAGGAGGCAGTGCCACCAGACACCCTGCTCCCGTCCAATGTTGCCCACCAGCCAGACGCCCAGGGACACAAAGATGGGTATCGCCCAGTGCAAGATGCTCAGGTCCCAGCCACCAATCAGAGTCTCTGGTATGGCCATAGAGCACACTTGTCCAAACAGGTGACCGATCATCACCTGGCCCACGAATCTCTTCGAGGAATATGGTGGCTTTGGATATCCCTGCAGCTTGGCAACGAACTGCTTCACAAACTGTGGATCCTCGTTGGCATCCCTAACGTATTCGGGGATTAGGAACAGCTCACCCATCCAGCCGATGCCCATGTAGCCTCCTAGAGTACACCACCAGATGAAGGCATGGCGATCCCGATGCAGGTACAAATGATGCAGTCCAAAGATACCACCAAATAGCCAGCATATATAGGCCACCACCACCGATTTCTGTGGCGGCAGGGCATTCGCTTCCGTCGTCTTTGTTTTCGTCTCCCTGTGCTTGCCATTTCCCATTGCGGATGATGATGATGATGATGAAGTGGAGCCAGCTTTTAGCTTGGAAGGTGATCCATGCGTAGAGTTTTTGGTGGCCACGGGGGACAGTGTCTGCTTGGTGCCCATGGTTGGATTCCAAGGAAGTTACTAAAATAAATTATTAAAAGTAATATAGTATGTATTTCTTGATAGTTTACCAGTTGTTTTTGTAAATATAATATCAATTCAGGGTTTATTAATATTATCTCCTGGTATAATGTCTGTGTTCTATAGAATTGAACCCAATTTAAATAAATATATAATATTTAATCCAATATATAATATATATATATAATTAAACTCAATTTAATTCAATATATATCATTTCATGTATAATATAGCATGTATTTCTCTATCATCTGACCATTCTTATTGGTTTATATTAAGTAGAAGTTTGTTTTATACTCCAATTTCTAAATAAATCTTCAACAGAATATTTTCAACATATTTTATACACTATATTAATTAATCCTTTATATCATTTTATTCACTTCAACAGGTGATACTCACTTGCAAGCTGATCCGACCTCAATTGGTTGTGAAATTGTCGCTGCGCAGGCGCAGTTTTTGGGCCACGACCGTAAAGCGCTCCGTCCACGAGACGCACGAGTGAAAGAGAGGTGTCCAAGAGGTGTGGAGAGATGGCGGGTGGAGAACTTTCTCTTTTCACAAATTCTACGCACGCAGTTAAATCAAAAACAAGAACTTGAGACTTGCTGTACTCTGCAGCAACAACAAGAGGCCACTGATGCACTGATGCGTTCAATTCCAATTAGTTCTTGTTGCTCTTATTCTTCGCGCAGAATAAAAAATACACTTGAACGTTTGGAAGAGAGAGAATTGTTGTTTTGCGGGCCGGGTTAAAAAAATGATTAAACCAATTGTTGATCAGCTCGAAGTCAGTGTGGCCATGACTGGAGACACACAAAAAAATACCAGCATCATCAACACTGTATATTAAAAAAAAAAAACGTATGAAGGGTACTCCCTATGTTATGTTATGCTGTTTTGAATTACTATGTTATATCGACTAAAACAGTAAACAAAGACCATTTTCTGCGTGAAATTAAACCATTTTTCAATTTATTGAAGTTCAAAACAATTCAATTCATACAGCGTGACCAGCATGCAACGCAAAAATATACCGAGGTTAAAAATACTAAAGAAATGTTAGTACCAAAGTGCATTATGCGGTAATTTTGAGTGCCGAACATATGGCAACGCCGGCACAAATATACTAATTAAGTACGCGACTCGCGACCAGCACGTATTTGTTGTTCCTTTTTTATCCTCCTCCTCCCCTTCTCCCGTAACAAAAACAAAGACGCGTATTTTTTATTGTTGCCGTAAGTAAAAGTTGAACAAATAACTCCTTATACGAAACTGGAAACCTGAAAACATTGCTGTCTAGCTATAGGTGTGTGTGTGTGAAACGTGTGTGTGTGGCTGCGGGTGCCACTGCCAGCAAATTAAACGAAATGCGAGACTTTCATTCATAAGAAAACAACAAGAAAACAGTAAGAGGAAGGTGGTGAATGAAGAAGTGCTTGTGAAGTGTGAGGCAGGTGACGACGAAGAAGAAGAAGTGGAAGATGTGGAGTAGCATTCGTAATAATAACAACAACAAGCTCTATTTGGCCTTCGCCTATTGCCAGCTCCCTCACACAAACTTACACACGTTCAAATATCGCCCACATAACGGACCTACGCTTTGGTTTTTACTTCTCATTTATTTGCTGTTGTGTTTTTGTTTTTGTTTGGTGCAATTCTCCACTCATTTGCTGTATTATTTTCAGTGCTTGGCACGGCAAATAACCAAATAACCCAAGCTATTAATGCACACACATATATATGTATGGAGATCAAATGAGAGCAAGCGAGACGAGCAATGTCCACCCCCCATTTAAGCCCCTCTCCTACATCTTCGGCCCCCCCTCTCTCTCTCTCTCTCTCTCTCTCTCTGTCTCGGATGTGTTTAATGAGCGCAACAACTCAGTTTTGTTTTGTTTTCTGCACATTCCGCAGCTTTTTGCTTTTCCCCCGTTCATTACACTTATAGAACGGCAGTCAGCCCCCAGTTGTAAATTTAAATTTTAGTACTGCATATACCGAGTTATGGCCTATTGTTTATCTAAAAACGCCTCCTAAGACTTTCACACACTTATCGATAAGATAAAAATTGAAAGCAAATACAATGGCTCATATGCGAACATTTGTACATACATATGTATGTATGTATGTATGTCTCTGTTGCTCCCCCGTCACTTTTCTTAAACCCTACAGCAAGGGCCTAAAAAATAGCACAGGTGCAATTAATATGTTTATATTTTAAATATGGGATCTAGGCTCTCCACTTTATTATTATAAAAAAATATATATTAGTACTTTATTAATTACTTAAAATTTGAATACAATTTGTATATTATTTTATTAATATTATAGTTTGCAACCTCCGAATTTTATTTCATTATATATATATATTTTTTTTTAATTTAATTATATGTTTTCTATGTAATTTAATATTAGGGGTACTATTATTCTGACCCCCACTTTAGCTGCATACAAACAGCCGTTAATTGAGGCGCAAATATTTGTTGCTGTCTCATTGCGGGGCATCTCTCTCTCTCTTGCCATCTCTCTTTCTTTCGGCTGCCACCTGATTGAGGCTCCATGTGTTGCAGTACCACATGAGTGAAAGAGAGAGAGAGAGAGAGAGAGATAGCGCATGCCTGTATGAGTTAGTGGTAGGGCATTGTCTGCCCTTGACCAAGGCCTAAAAAACAAAAACAAGGCAAAACCGAAAACTAAAACCGAGATTACAAACAAAACACCCCATTGTTTAGTGCTTATAATGTATGTACCATATTACATACATTTGCAACGTTGGAAAGACAATATCTAACAAGGAAAGCCCGCCTTCCTGGTTAAATGCATATCTGCGTGCATGTGCATGTAAGGCTTCCACGTCAAACGTTCTCTGTCTCTCTCTCTTAGTCTTAGTTTCGCTTAGTTAATAATTAAAATATGTATATAATACTAACAAATGCAATATATTTTATAACCTAATTATTTCTCTTTTAAATTTCCAGCCAGGCAGGTTAAGCGGCTTCACCATGGAGCCCCCAGCGGCTGGTAATCTGCTGGAGATCATGGATCTTGCACGCACCCTACGCCAGGAGCAGCTCTTTATACAGCAGGAACAGGCTACCTTTGCTCAGCTGACCTCGGCCTTGGAGACGAATGCGGGGACCATTACCAAGGTAAATAGTTCATAATTTATTCGCTAATTAGTTGCTTATATTGAATATTTTATTCATTACCCAACAGTTGGCCTTTGTTTGTGCTCAGCAGCGACAGATCCTTAACGAAATGCTGCTAGCTCGCACGGATCAGGATCCTTTGCTATCCTGCAGAAGAGCAAGTGCTTACGACAGTGCCCAGTTTGTGGATGCCAAGCAGCTGCTGCCGTATGAAGTGAGTGTTCAAACAAACATATTCTAAATCAACTTTAATTAACTTTTAATGTATTTCAGCACGCCTTGGCCTATGAGGATTTGTTTAATTACCTGTACAACACACCATATTTGCTGGCCCTTTCCCTGGCCACTGCGGACCGGCTGTCCCTGTTATCCGCTAGTGCTCTTGGCCAAATTATCAACACAATTGCCACGGGCTTGTATGGCAATGCGATCAACACCAAGGATGTGGTGTTGCTTCTTAAACTGCTGCGGGAACTGATTGAAGTGCAGCTGCTGAATAGCGAGCAGCCTCGAAGATTGCTGAGAACGAATAGCAGCTCCTTTGCCCGCCTGTATCAGCGACTAGTGGAGAGTCTCTTTTCGGCCAGGATATTCCTAACAGCCGCTCTCCATGCGCCGCTAATGAGCGTTCTAAGTGAGCATGAAATCTGGCTAGATCTGGATCCCCACAAGTTGATGCAGACATTTACGCCGCGCGAACGTGAGAAACGTTTTGGCCCGGAAGGTGATGAGAACAAGGAGGAGTACCAGCGTAATGTTGCTCGATTTCATGCGGAAACTCTAGGCAAACTCCACTCACATGTCCAGGTATTTGTAAAGAGTCTACAGCAAAGTTGGGCCCTCTTTCCCAGCTCTTTGAGATGGCTCCTCCAAACGTTGAGTCAGCAATTGAGGCAATCGTTAACCCACGAGGAACAGGATATCCGCCATCTGCTCACAGATCTGGTGTTTACACACTTTATTTCTCCAGCGATTGCCAGTGCCGATCTCCTGGGCATCATCGATGTGAATGTAAGCGAAAGGATGCGGCATAATCTCAACCAGATAGTTCGCTTGCTTCAACGCCTGGCATTAAACGACGAGGACAGCGAACTGGTGCAGCTGATGGATCTTCTGATGCTGGGACAAACCGGTGAGGATGTGGTGGCCATATTACCGCAGCAAAGTGACTTTGAGCGCTCCCAGCTGGCCATTAATCAAAGGGAACTGGGACAGTTTGTGGAGTTCTTTCGGCTATTGATTTCCCGCGAGGAATACGATATATCTGCAGAGGAGAGGCAGCGACTACATAGGATTCTCAGCAGGATACCCAAGCAACCGCAGCAACAGCAACCGGAAGTTGTCCCGGAGATGTCCCGCGACAGTCCCGATAAAAGTAAGAAAGGCAGCAGCAGCAGCAACAACCTGATGAGGCTGGGCAAAGCCACCAAAAAGAAGCTGGCCAAGGGCATGAGCTTTAGCAGTAATCATAATACCGTGCAAGTGGAACCGCCTCTAACCAACGGCCAAGCCGTCACCGCCAGTGCCACAGCGACAGCGAATGGAGGAGGAGGTGGAGGAGGCAGCGGTGGCGCCGATCTCGAGCATAGCAACTCATCGCACAGTGGCAGCAATACCAGCCTGAGTTCCTGCGGTGCCACCATACCGATTCCAGCAGCTAATGAACCGCCCCTTGCCCTCGATGAGACGAGATCATCGGGCTCCGATCCTGTGCTGCTCTTCAGTCTCTATAATGCCGGTGCCAAATCCAAGCTAAAACCCCTCACCGAAGAAGAAGTCTTAAAGATGAACTGCATTGGGCAGGATGGTAGCAATCTCCTGCCAGCAGTGGTCACACACACGGCTCCCCTGGCGCCGTCATCGAACAACGATGATGTTAGCAGTCTGGAGGCAATGAGAAGGCCTCAGGATGATGCATCCATAGGAAATTCGGATAATCTAGAGGCAATCAGCGAGGCGGCCCATTCGGTGGCCAGTTCCCTGGACCTGGAGGAGCAACAGGAGCGAGATGTCCATGAGAATGAAGATAATCTATCCGATATGGTCTCGGCAAACGTTTCTGGCCGTGGAACACCAAATATCAGTGGCCGAGATACACCCTCCTCCCAGGTAACGGATGGCGGCGATGGCACTGGCGGTGATCATTTGGCCCATCATCATCATCACCATGGCGTCCACTCAAGAGCGGCAGCCAATAATCCTCAAATGCAAAAGATGCTACTCTCCAAGGCCCGATCCGATATCGATGATAAGTTCTGCAAGTTTGAACTGAAAAAGTTCGAAGGTGATGAGAATGTGAGCATCATTTCGGATACTTGGTCCACGGATGTCCTAGCCTCGGATTCGGAGAACACACTGGATGCCACTGGGAGTGAGCGTGGTGGCGCTGGTGATAGGGACAACAACAGGAACTTTTCCACACCACTGATACCATCCGCTGTTGTGCTGCCAGGTGATAATAACTTTGTGGTTGAAGCTCTGGCCAGAGCGGGAGCCGGAGTGGGAGTCGGTGGTGTAGTCGTCGTCGGTGGTGGCGCCGGTGGCCCCCAATTGGATGCCTCCGATCAGCGTTCGGAGAGCAATTGGAGCACCGATGTCTTGGCCAGTGATTCGGAGAAGTTGGCCGAAATAGATACCGATGACAATGTTTCCATAACGGCCAAATCGGATACAACAGCACCGCAGGCTGCCGTGCTCTTGGATGACGAGGATGAGGATGAGGATGAGCAGACACCCGGCAGCAGTGGCGATGGAGAGCCCCACGATCCGGATCCAGATCGGGGAAATGGCAGCGAACGGAGTCAAGAGGATTCGGCCTTCTTTGATGCCGTGAACTCATACGACGATGCCAATCTCTACATGGGCGCCTCATCCCTGGCCAGGAGTTCGGTGCGTACCAGTTACCATGTGATGGGTGGCGAGAGTAGCTTCCAGCAGCAGTACAAGTGCAGTGGAGCGGATTCCAGTGGCCGCAAGACCACACCCTTGATGGGCACATCATGCATGCGTCGCCAGACATCGGCGGAGAGTAGTATCAGCAATCAGAGCCTGAATCTGGAGGAACCACCGCCGCCGCCAATGGGCAAGCATCATCATCATCATCATCGGGATAGAGAACGAGAGCATCACCATCGAGAGCATCATCATCACTATCGGGAAAGGGAGAGAGAGCGAGAGAGGTCGGCTCTGAAGAAGAAAAAACACCAGCAGGAGAAGGAGAAAGAGAAGCATCGGGATCTTATCGATTTCAGTGATTGCAGTGAGGATAAAGAAGAGCTGGAGAGGAATAGAGAACTGGAGCAGCCGCCGGGACTGGTGCAGCAGCTCTTGGATATGTTCAATCAGGATGAACAGGCAGGAGGCGGAGGTGGAGCCTCGCCCAATGTCGAACATCGTCGCATTTCCATCGAGCAGCGTTCGGCCATTATTGATGGCAGAAGGAATGGCATCCTGGCGGGGAGTATGCGGCGTCACCAGAGCTTAAACTATGAGAACCATGAGATCATGCTTAATTCCATGTTGCCCAAAACCGATGATGACAAACAGGAGATGCTCCTCTGTGTGCAAACGCAGCAATTGCAGCTAGAGGAGAGAGCTGGAGGCTCCGTAGCAGATGTTGTCCTACGATCCGCTGAGGCGGAAGATGCAGCAGCTGGAGTTGGAGTTGGAGCCGCTGGCTTGAAGCCACCGAACAAGGCCACCGGAGCCATACCAAAGAGCATTAGCTTCGATGCCAGTGCGGATAAGGAGAAGCAGCCCTATCATCGGGACAGGGAAAGAGATCGGGAAAGGGACCGAGACAGGGAGCGGGAACGTGACCGGGAGAGGGAGAGAGAGAGGGATCGTGAGCGAGATCGGGATAGAGAGCATCATCCACACAGTGCTGGCATTTTCAACAAACTCAAGCAGGGCATCTTCAAGAATCGTCGTGGAACCAGCGCCAGTGCCAAGAATCAAAGCCACTCCAGCAACCCGGTCGCCTCCACATCCCCATCTTCGTCTGCTGCCACTGCCCAAGCGGATCATCGAAGCGTTAGCTTTGATCCCAATGCCGGATGCGTGAACCACCACTTTGGCAACCACTACTGTGATACAAGCGAGGACATCCTGGCCAAATACCGTCGCAAGGTGAGCAGCTCCAGTGAGGCCACCAACTCCGATTCCATGGGCAATAATAATGGACATGGCGTGCGTCTAGGAGGAAGCGCAGCAGCCGAATCATCTAGCGATCTGCACAAGCACATGAATGGTGGCATACATCTACCCGGCGTGGCCTTCGGCAGTGTGAAGCAGAAGCTTCGAACGGTATTATCCCGGACAGATCTGCATAGCGGTGACTTCCGGCAAACTTCCAGCTCTACCACGACCACAACAACGATGGCTACCCCATTGCAGATCTATCTGCAAATCCAGTTGGCGCAATGCATCAGCATGCAGCGGCTGCCGCAAATATCGCATGTGGCCGAGGCATTGCGCTGCTTGGCACAACTGGAGCGGCCGCAGCATGGTCAGCTGCTGTCGGAGTTGCAGCGTGATCTGGAGCGGCGACAGAGCTACCTGCAGTACCTGATGCGGCATCGACAACAACTCCTGCTCCGGACAGAGCAACTGGAACAGCTAGAGGCTCGTCTAAGCGGAGAGGCACGCAGCTGTCAACGTTGTTTGCTCCAGGCACTGGTGCGCATGTATCTGGCCTGGGCCCGGCAGCAGACGAAGCTGGAGGAGTTCCAAGCGGAATTCGCCCAACTACGAGCCAGCGATGAGCGGGTTGAGTTAACCGAGGAATTTGTGGACTCCCTGCTGCAGGAACTGCGCACTAGTGCAGATCTCCAGGACGACTGGCAGCTGGATGCGGCACGTGTGGCCATAGAACGAATGCTACTCGAGCAAATGTACGAGCAGGTCATGTTCCCCAACGAGGATGCGGATGTGTCGCGTGATGAGGTGCTTTCGGCTCACATTGGCAAGCTGCAGAGATTCGTACATCCGGCTCATCCATCGCTGTGCATTGCCCAGGAGTATTTGGGTGAGGCACCGTGGACATTTGCCCAACAGCAGCTTAGCCACATGGCTGCCTACAAGACGCCGCGTGAGAAGCTGCAATGCATCATCAAGTGAGTAGAAAAGAATTGCACCTTTGCATCAAAGACTTTACAATAAGATGAGTAACGCTATACCATCTTCTCGTGCTGTTTTGAGCCTTTTATAAAGTCTTTGCTAGCAACAAATTGGAGCTCTAGGTCTAGCTATGTACATATATCCTCTAATGGTGAATTATCTTCCTTTGCCAGCTGCATTTCGAGCATTATGAGCCTGCTGCGCATGTCCAGTGGTCGTGTGCCCGCTGCTGATGATCTTCTGCCCGTGCTTATCTATGTTGTAATAATGGTGAGTGTTCCCAGAAAACCCGTATCATCAAAAGCTAATATTTAATACTCTATTATCCAGGCCAATCCCCCCTATCTATTGTCCACGGTGGAGTACATTAGCTGTTTCCTCAGCAAGAAGCTTGTGGGTGAGGATGAGTTCTACTGGACACTCTTTGGATCTGTGGTGAAGTTTATCAAGACAATGGACTATCTTGATTAACAATGGTGATTTGTCAACGATTAATCCTCCAACGATATTTGTTTTGTAGTCATTAGGTGGATGTATTTATGTATTTTGTAGAATTGTTTACACTCCTTTTCCCTCCCCTAAAAAATCTTTGTCTGATATTTTCTTTTCTTGTACAAACAAAAAAAAACCTTGTGAAAACCCTTAAGCTAAGCTGATGAGACATAGAATCCAATTGATCAAAGCTATTAATAGCAATTAAATCGTGTTAAATCGAAAAAAGGGACAAACAACAAATGCCAAGAATGCTGAAGAGAGTTATATGTAGTTTTAGGAGAACATTTTTCCATGTTCATATGCTGTATGCTAAAAGGCCTCGCCTGATGGCTACCATAAACCCATCATGATGACATATAGTGAACGTAATTGTGTATTCTTATGTGTATATTACCAACAATAACTAGAGAGCATATTCTTCTATTTATATATATTTACATGCATGTTTATCATCGGTCTAGCCTCTGTCATAATAAGTATGTTTCGGATACACGAACTGCAACTTAATATTCCTTATTGTGTAACACAAAATAAACAAAATTAATATATCAAATACAAGTTTTTGAATTTTCAAGTTTTAATATGGTATATTTATCAGAAATGGTTGACTTTGATTGAAAATGGAGTAAAAGAAACCTTTCAAAAGTAATATATTTATCCGGATATCTGTATAATCAATGTTTGGGTTTTCCTTACTCACCAAATGAATAATGCAATACACACTTAAATAAAACCAACTTTCAAAACAAACTTTTACAGTACAGCTTTGTATATATTTTTCGTCAGGGCTTTCCCTTCTTGCCGTCCATTAATAATATTACAGTTTGACTTTTTTCGTTCGTTTTGGTTAGGTGTATAAGCAATTATAAATATTAAAAATTAAGCAAAGCGATCAATTAAAAGAAAATTAGACAACCAAGTAGTATGTACAACTAAAAAAAAACGTTTTACGTAATACTTTTCAGTGAGAGATAATATTGCACAATAGTTGCATTGCATTGCGGGTGATGACTTAAAGTGAAGCTAAACGCATTACTAGGCCTCAATAAATTACAAATTATATATTAATAAATAACAAATAAACAGTATATATAAGGTAAATGAGTAAAGCGTAACCGAAGATTAAAGTTAAGACTTCGTAAACTCGTCAATCGATTTGAATGTCTTGAGTACAAAGTGGGGGGGCCGCGTTGCTAAAAACCATTTAACTTTAGTAACTAACAAAGCGTGAATATATATAGTATATATAAATATATATCCTATAAATCGCATGTATAATTTAAATAGCTGAGTCTGAAGTCTGGGCTGAGCCTTCTTTGTCCAACTCGAAGGCCTGTGACTAAACATGTACAATGGGAACGAACATCTGCAGAAGCGTCTTAATTAAAAATTTGATCGATTTCGATTTCGGTTTTCGTTTAGGGTTTTGTGTTAGCTGCTCTAAGCCATTAACAGCTCCTCATGCAGCCCGTCGGCGTCCAGGGATTTGTTCGATTTGAACATAAAGTTGTTATCGCTGGACGAACCCTGTGACTTGGAGCTGGAGGTCATGTTGTACAGATCATCGAGATCCTGACTGCGACGATAACTGGTGGAAAATGAGATACATATTGTTAGGATATCAATAATTCAATGATAAATTCGATATATTTGATATATTCAACTGTAAGATTTTCGGTCACAGTTATATATCTCATCAAATATCTCGATATATATCTCTAATATATGAAAAACTCACGTGCTGAGTGGCCTGCTATAGGTGGACATGGCCGGGCTGGCCGGATTATTGTTACTATTGTTGCTATTGCTGTCATTGTCGGCATTGTCATTATTATATAGATCGTTGCAATTGTCCAAATACTCGGATCGTAGGTACGTGTCCAGATCGTTATCGCATTCATCCTCCTGATCGGCATAGTCCTGCTCATTATCCTGATCCTGCTGCGACTCCACCATGCACAGCCATTGCGAATTGTGATTGCGGAACTTTTCCAGCTGCAAATAATAGTCAATATTAATATCGATCTTACTCTGATAACTGACTACAAAACCCACCTTGATCCGCTTGGCCCACTCACTGTCGCTGATGGCAATTATATCCAGGCAATAGTCACACACCTTGCGAATCTCCTCGTTCTTATCATGCATAAGATCAATGAGATACGCCGGCGACTCGGTCTCCTTGATCATGTACTCCCTGGTGCTCTCATGCCGCAGTATCTGCTGGAACACAAAGATTATTTGCAGCACAATCTCGTCGTCCTCCTGCTTGGCTTTCAGCAGTTCAATCAGTGAGATGACCACCTTGGCTCGGCAGAAGAGCAGAGCGCATAGTTCATCGCAGGCACAGGTTCCCAGATAGACAATGGTATCCAGGACGAGATCATCCAGTCGAGAGCACGGCACCAAGAGCTGTCGTATCCAGGGTATTAGCTGGAAGTTCTGTAGGATTTGCGAGTAATCCAAATCGGTGAGGGCCAAATTCCCCAATATGCCAAGACATTCCACAATAAAAGCCTCATCATCGCAAATGGTCAGAATGCGAGCCAGATCGCCCACATAGTCGATGAACTGTGGCTGCAGGGACTCGTGCTGCGAGAGATTCCTTAGCAACTTCATCAACAAAGCATCCTGGTACTTGAAAGCACGATCCATTAGGCTATGCAGACGCTGTCCCTCAACCATAATCTGGGCATTCCTTCGGTTCAGCGACAGATTAATGCACAGGGCAATGAGATCTAGATCGACTTTGACATTAAGGTTTAGTATGATGGCATCGGTGGCCATTTGAACGCATTCCGTTTGCGTGAACATGCCCTTCACCTTGTCGTCCAGGCTCATGTGGTAGAGTATCTTGACGGCGATGCCATGATGCTTCTCATCGTTGATGAACATCACCAGCATGGGCAGATAGCCGGCAGCTATCATTTTGCGACGCAATCCACCGTCAAAGGAGAGATTGAAGACCAGCTTCAGGGTGACCTGCACCAGATCCGTATGCGTGCTCTGGAACAATCGTGGCAACTTGGCCACAATATTTAAGGCGCCCATCTCGTCCTTGTTATCCCCAACAATCGATAGCTTTTTGAGGAAAGTGCTCACTAGCATCAGCAGGTCAATATTCTGGCGATCCAGCGCCTTAACCAGCATCTTTACAATATGCTTTCGACGCATCTTCTCCTCCAGCTTCACATTCTCGGCCATGTTCAGCAGCAGGTAGAAGGCCACACGCAGCAGTTGCTCTTGCTTCTTGGCAAAGATCTTTAGCTGCTTGTTCAGCCGATCAATCTCCTCCTTTTTCACCTTGGGATCGTTCCTGTCCAGTGATTCGTTGCTCTGGCTCTGGGCTGCTGCCTTGAATTCAGCGGGAACAGCGGCGGGAGCTGCGACGGGCGAATCGACAGCGCCGGCACACAAAGCCTCATGGTAACTGCTATTTAGGATCTGGCTCTTGATCAGCGACGACGACATAGAGCCATGGAAACTGCTCCAGTTGCCCGATTTGGGACGCTGCTTCAGTTCTGGAATGCGACGACGTGGTGGTTCCATCTGGCAATGAAATAAACTTACTATTAAAGTTTAATTATTAGAAAGAGTTTGGTTAAGCTACCTCCTTGGGCTTCTCCTCATTCATAATGTCGAGGAAATCATCAGTGCTGCGATTCAACTTCTCCTTGCTGGCCTTTGCCGAGTGAGGAGTGGAACAGCCATTCGGTTGCTTGCGCACATCCAACTCATTCCGCATGGTCTCATAGCGACGAAGCTCATAGTCAATTACATCCATGCAAAGAGATCCAATCTGAGATAGAACAATATAAAATGATATAAAATATATATAAATCAGATGATAAGCCTCTCTCCTGACCTTGTATTGCACAATCAGTGGATGGAACTTGGTGTAGGTGGAGAAGCAGAAGAAGATGTAGATGATGTTGGTGGAGAGATCCAGAGATTTGCGCCAGTCTTCGCGCAAGACACGCGACAAGGCGCTAAGGCAGGCCTCTAAAAGTACAATACATTCGTAAGTTCTTCAATTCGATATTTAATCAATAACAAAATCGAACCATTCTTTTCCAGTTCCTCAAGATTATCCGGATTGCGTGCCATTTGTAGGATCATGGCTGATCCTCGAATGCGTTCGCCCAGCTCCTCGTACAATAGCTCCACATACTCATCGATATTGTTGATGGACACATCTGCTGTGGGCTGTGCAGCAGTGCTCAGTGCACTGGAGCCACCACCATTTGTGGCCACGGCCACTGATCCACCGCCTGTGCCGCTGCTACCACCGGTGCTGCTCGTCATGGCCGCCACGCTGCTGTGCGATCTGGCCGAGGATCGTGTATGTGAATTGTGCAACGCTGCCGATCTCCGGCTGTGCGTGTTGTTATCCGGAATATCTGTAAAAGAAAATTATATAATTAGTTAGCTTTCCAACATAGAGATTACTGGTATATATTTACCATTACTGGCATTATCCTTGCGATTCTTTAGGTAAAAGATAATCTGTTCGACGTCATTAAGCTGGGACTTGTGAATGAGATCGCATTTCTCCACCACCTCGCGTGCCAGAGCCGCTGGATCCGTTTTGGCATTCAGCGATCGAAGTCGAATAATTTTCTGACAGTGCTAATAGAAGAAAAATAGGTATTTGTAATTATATTAATTGATAAATATTTAAGGCAGGCAGTTTATTTGCTTTAATATACCTACAAAATAATATGAATACTGTCTCATCTATAAAGGTTTTAATTAATGAACATAACTATTTCCCCCATATTTGCAAAGTGCTTGACTGCATCATAATTATTTTTATTATTTTATCAAGATCATTTTTTTAAATCAGGAAATAGTTTGCTGATATCAAATTCTGCAATCTTCTATAATAATTTAACGCTTGACAAGATTTCAGGTAAATAGATAAACGTCTTGAGTTACTATTTATTTATTTTTGGTCATGAACAATTAACGAAAGGCAACCGAAATAGGCAAGAAAACGTGAATTGAGGTTATTTACCCGACCCGCCAACCTTTTTTGGGTATAGTTATTCGTTTGTCCGATTACTCATTTACCAGCTACTTGCTCCACCACTCGATACTTGAGCGCCGACCCGTCATCGACCCCGTTTACGTTATCGATTGGCCCCCGCTCAATGTCATACTTTGCCCCCACCTCAACCCTTAACCCTACACAGAGAAAATAACCTAAATATAGGTGTTTCTGTATTGAAATTTCATAGGTTTATATTACTTTTAAATTTTATTAAGTGTAATTTAATAGATAATAAGGTTCTTTCATTATTTTTGACCCTATAAACTTTAAATATACTTGATTAGCAACAATAACAACAATCGATCTAGTCAAGTATGTTAGAAAAATGGATCTCTATTTTGTATATATCATTAAAATAGTCATAAATTCAAAAGAAGTGTAATTTTTTTAAGTTTAAATGCAATACAACTTTTTAAAGGTAAATTCTATGACCAATTCTGATTCATTTCCAATTCGATTTTCTCAACTGCAAGGGTATAAAAACATCTGCTTCCCTAAGTTTGCTTCATTTCTTGTTTAAAGTATTACCCCCACCATATAGGCACCAATCTATTTTCTCTCAGTGTATAACTTAATCAAATTTACATGATTGCAACTATTTACGTACCTTCTTCTCCTCGATCATGGGATTGTTGGGCTCCCCAAAGACTGTTGCCTCCAATTGGTAGTTGACAATCAGCGCCTTGTCCGTGGGATGGGGCTCAATGGATCCACCTTTCCACCTCCTGTTTTGTTGTTGTTATTTATCCGTTTTTACATGTTTTTGTTTGGAGAGAAATTGTTGTTGGATCAATCATAAATTATGCGGGTCAATGCGTAATGAGGTAATAATGTCCTCCTCGTCTCTCTCTCTCTCTTCTCTCTTCTCTCGGTGCAAGTTGTTATTTTTGGTGTTCTTCTCGCACACACACACACACACATAAACAAAAAACACACAGACGGGGTAACAAAAGGTTGCGGCAAGTGGAAAATCAATAACAACAACACGGGAGTGCGAGCGAGAGAGGGAGACAGGGCAAGGTGAGTGGGTTTTAGTGTATCTTTCTGGTTTCTTTTTTTTTTGCTATTTCTTTTGTTCTGCCACTTGTACATACACCCACACACATAATCACTGGGCACTGTATACATACGCACTTTTTAATAAACTTGGCGTCATCATTTGTTTGCATTGTTGAAGAATCTGCCTTTGTTGTTGTTGCTGTTGCTGATGTTGGTACTTGCGAGGTGGACGACGGTGGGCTTATAACGGTAACGGCGGCACCCGCACTAACGACACTTTTCTGCAGCAGCAATTGCCTTTGTTGGGCCCTCTTTTGCTCCCACAAGTCGCCGGCAATCGCATTTATTATGTAATAGACGTAGTGGATCACAATTGGCAGCAGCACCAAGCCCGAGATTATTTGAAAAATTAACAAAACAAATTGCATGCGACACGACGAGTTGGTTGTTGAAAAAAAATTTGCGATTGTTTTTTTGGATTTTTTGGTTTTTCGTTTTTTGGTCACTCTGAAATTCAGCAGCTGTTGTTTAGCATTTTACATCATACGCGACTGTAAGACAATTTTACACGTTTACAGATAAATGGCGTCGAATTCTCACTTTTGAAGTCGAATTTTCACTTTTGGGGTCGAAATCTCATGTAGAAAGTAGAATTTCCATGAAGAATGTAAAAAATCATTAACAGACCTGTTCTCTTTAACAGAATTCTGTACTGTTGATAATTTTAATATTCCTGTCTTGTTCACTCTGAATACCGAAGCTGTTATTTAACATTTTAGAACTTACTCGTCTTTGTAAGTAGTAAAATTCATTAACAGACCTGCTCTTATTAACAGAAAATATTTTTGTTCAATGTGCAATGTCCGATCTTTTGAATTTTCTATGTCATTAATGTTTTTTTGACCATCGATGTTTCTGTGCCGTCACCATCAAAGGAGTTTTGTATAAATTGGTGCTAAGCTTCGCTGACTAAAGGCTTTTTTAAGGCTGCCAGACCGCTTGTTGCGTTTAAGTGCAGTTGCCAGACTTGGTTTGTTAAACCAACAGAATTTCAAATTTGAAAACGAAAAGGGAACTCTCATTCTAATGCATGTATGATATTATGTATAAATAATAAACCATTTATTTAGTTTTAGCTAACTAGTTCCACTTTATTATGTTTGTAGAGTAAATTAGGCATCGTTCTGACCTACTAAATCTTCTTTGCCCCTTTTTATCTACACAAAGACTTGGTACATATTTGCTTTAAGCATGGATGCTCATATCATTGCTCTCCCTGTGGCATAGCACATCAATATTTACATATGTAGACTCATTATCTCTCAACCGAAACATAATCCGGCCGAAGTGCAAATTGCTGCACGGGAATTATGTGGAGTGTTGGATATGTGTTTTTGATGCAGTCACTGCCTGCCGCAGCTGGCTTAAATCAATCCCAGACTTTCCCATTATTGTTATATATTTTTTTTTTCGTGTTGTTCGGAGGCGGCATTAATATCATTGGGCACCCGAGGGACCAGCCACATGTGCAGTTGGGACAAATGTCAGCAAAGGCAGTTTTTCACATTTTCAGCGATTTTCCACCCCCCACCCTCGGGGAACGTGGCTGTTGTGATAGATGTAACACGTAGCTGTAACTGGATAAAGGACGCAGGACGAAGGATGAATGGGGTTGCATTAATCGCCGCACGATGAGCACGCTCGCTGATGGCTGTTGCAGATGATAATGGCAATACAACTGACTGCACAATGAGCTGACCATATGCGCACATAGACAATAATATACGACGGCCTACATATTACCCTTACCAGGACACCACACCACCCATCCAGCCCCGCCCCCTTGGGAGGCAAGTGCATCTGACATTGGGTGAAAAAAGACTGTAAACGGCAGCAGTAGGCCTCGACAGTCAATGGACAAACGTAGCACATTTAATGAACATGCTGACATGAGTTATTGCTCGTTTGTTCATTTGTTCTCCTTTTTATTATTTTTGGCAGATACCCTTAGAAACGCGTACATGTTATTTTTGGTAAGCTTCGAATATCCCGTTCTAAAAAATCGGTAAAAATGATCAGGGGTTTGAAATTAATTTAAAATCATGCTCCCTTGGTTATAATCTAAGCTTTCCACCCTCGTAGTTAAAGTCCCTGATAGCTATCTAACCGATAAAGTTAAGTCCCAGATAAAATTGTCGTAAAAGCACATCAGTTTTCTACCCTTATCTAATTTAACCAAACAATAAAGACCTACAGAGATACAGAATCGAGTTGGAAAGAGCATCCAGAACAGTTATAAGGACTTCCTTTATCCTTCTCCTACAATCTAGATGTTTATTTACCGAACCGAAAAAGACGACTTGAATTATTCTTAACAGATAGTTTATCTACAGTGTATCACAAATTTCGGCTATTTACTATTATAATTTTACTTTCTTTTATTTATTTATTTTTTGACACCGAAAAAAATGGCAAATCAAATGCACAGCTGTTGGTGGCTTTTTCACTTGGCGATCCACACGGCTCCACCGAATGCAAATTATATTTCGCATTAACTTTGATGGAGATGAATACCGGATTCCGGGCCACAGACACAGAAACATGCAAAAAAAAGAAAAAAACCAACACCCCAATATCAGATCAGACATCGGGAGATCTCTGGGGGGAAATGGGTATTACTATGTAGTTATGTACATAAATACATATATGTAAATATGTACACTCACAAAAATATTGCTTTAAAATATTAGAATAATCAACAGATATAGTAATCTAGCTGTTACAATATTTATAGTTCAGATAAATTCAAGAAGGGTTCAAAACCGATTTGCTAGTTTGCTTTTTCGGTTCAAAGGAAACAGAACTCTTATATTTAATGGACATCGTTGAATCGTTGCAATTAAAGTTCAATCATTTTTACTAGTGTATTTATTTGCACCCCAAAATGCAACCCCCAACCCCTAGCCACGAGACAAAGTGCCAAGTCAGACAGATGCAGACGTATCTCATTTACCATTCCGTACTTTGTGCTCATCTTTATTTCTTGGCAAGTCGTGTGCAATTCATTAAGGCGAAATCTGCTCGAATGCGAATAATGCAAATTGCTCTATTTTCATTCACAACGACTGGTATTTTTTGGGGCGTGGAGTCGGGGGGGTGGGGGAGGGGGTCTATACACGGATGCTGCATGTGTCCGAGCTGCAAGTTGCAACAATCTGCCAGAGTCGACGACAAATTTATTTTTGTGTGGAGCATGGGGGGGGGGGTAATGGGCATCAATGAAAATGCTGTTCAAGCAGTTGTCTCCCAGGCATTTTGCACTAAAAGTTCAAAAATTCCATTAATTATACCCAGGCAAAGAGTTCGGCTTCTTTTTATTCTCTTCCTCCCCCCCCCCCCCACCATTCCGTTTGGCTTCGCTGCTAATTTTTCAAGAATTTGAAATTTCTTAATGGCCCCTCGCTTGGCCAGCGATTTCTGCTAGAGGAATAGTAGCGTGGGGAGGGGGATGGGGGGGTTTGTTACCAAAGGCATTTTCCGAGTTGAGGCCAAATGTAGCCTGTTTGTCTGAGACACCAAAGTCAAACCCCTGCTCCCTGGATTTGCCTGAGCACTTGGAAAAATTAAGGTAATAATTATAATTAATAAATATAATAAGAAAAATATAAAAGAATTATTAATTCTATGAAAATTCGAATGGAATATGTAGTTAAACTAGTCTTCTTTCCATATAAATAACAACCCAGATCGGGCCACTATATTTTATAGCTGACAGAGAAAGAATTGAAACAATTTTATACAAGATTAAAACAACTTTTTTGTAGTCATTTTTTAGGTTATTAAGTATTAGTATTTAAATTTTATAACAAATAGGATCATATAGATAAAGATATAAAGCTTATAGAGTAGTAAGTATATTATAAAAATTATTAATTTTGTTATTTATCATATTTAAAAATTGCAAACTTCAAGAGTCTCAAGCTTAACCCTCTTTCTAGTTAGTTTTAATTAAATTAAAATCAATAATTATGCTCCCATAGTTGTTTTCCGGTGTATATAGGCTTACCCTTATCGCTATTTACTCCCCCATTCCTCTCCCAGGGCCGGATGTGCTCATTGTGCTTCATTTTCATTTCTACTTACATGTCAGCCGGCTCCCTTTTACCCGCTCTCATCTTCCATCTCCCATCTCTCAGCTTCCAGCTCCCGGCTCTCTGCTCTTTACTCTCTGCTCCCCCTCCCCGCTCATTAATGCTCCCGCCGGAAGCGCCCATCTGCTGCCGGACTTTGAATTGCTGGGCAAAGAGAGTGGACAGAGGAAACCAAAGGGAGGAGGAGGAGGAGGAGGGTAAAGAGACCACTGGAAGATGGTCAAAGAAGAAGCTATGGAAAAGTTTTCCCGGTTGTGATTTTAAAAATGCGTTACGCAGTGCGTAAATCAAAACTCGAACTGGAAACTAAAGCAAGTGCAATGCGGGATTGTTTGTAGTTTGTTTTTAACACTGGAAGAAATAAGTGGTATTATTTAAGAGTAATTTATAAATAAAGCAATTTTTCTTCTCAAAGATCAGTTTCTTAACGAACCAACCCCCTTTTAACTCAATCTGCATAACGGGTTATTCTTGAAATTATGCATAATGTATCGGTAAATCCTCTCAAACTCCTGAATAGTTTCAAATTATTAGGAGAAACTTTGTTAAACCAAAAAAAAGAGAGAGAGACACATCAGTCTGGGAACCACTGCAGTGACTTGCCTAACATGATGACCCGTTGCTGAGTAGTTCTCTCTCTCTCTCGCGATCACCGTTATGTTGTTGCGGCCAACTTAACGGCCTTTTTGCGCCATCCCCTAGCTCCCTCCCTCGTCACCTCCCGACCTCCCTTGGCTCCCAGGCCGTTTTCTCGCTCTCACTCTGCCTCCCTCTTTATATTTATTGGATGGCCGCCACACGCAACAACAAAGTCAATTGCGGCAGCCGCAAAATGAAAATGGAAATTCAAAGAGCGGCGGAATGAAATGGAAATGGCATAGGGGTGGTGGGAAAAAAGCCAGAAAGGGGAGGCCAGGGGGCTGCCGGAGGCGAAGGAGGAGGAGGAGGGTTAAAGTAAACGAGAGAGAGTTGTATGTACAAAAAAGTTGAGCACTGCAAATGGCTCGCCATGGGCGCATAAATTGTGAAGCCACCTTGTCTATTTTCTATATTCCCAAAGTAGGGTATTCATGACTTTGGTGTGGAGTTTGGCATCGAACCTATTACTCTTTTTTACACTTAAAACCCTTTTGTTTTTGTAAAACCGCAGCTTTTTTACTCCTTTTTACAATTAGTCATAACTTAAAGGGCATATGGACTTCGTCTTTGCTTCATGTTTGTTGCTATTGCCGCTGTCGGTCTTTTGCTGCTTTCTTTGCGGGCATTTCTTTTCTGCCTTTTTTCGTCTCTTTTATATATATTTTTTTTTTGGCAATTTCCAACATGCAACATGTTGCAATGGAGTCATTAGCCGAGAACCCCGAAATTCAAACTTTTCCTGGACACCGCTCCCGAAAAAATGAGGAAACAAATATTTTGTTTTTCGTTTTGCATCCACATTCTGTTCCACTTCCCTCTCCACTTTACTTTTTGCCTAAACAGTTGAGACTCCTTAAATCGAAATAAATTCTTTAAATTAATAGTAGTTTAAGATTTAATTAATAGTCTTTATTATTGTAAAACAAATACATATATATAAAAATAAATAAAAGTATTTTCCAAGTCCCAAATTAATGAATTTCAATTCAAATTATATGACTCCTTGCGTTGCAAACTTCTTAAAAAATGTATAGTGCAGCTTAACAATATTGTTTTTATTATATTGGTATTAATTTTCATTAAAAATTAGCATGTTCGATCTTTGGAAGAAGCACTGTATTATGTATGCTAGTTTATTCCTTTTTTTCCGCGCTCTTTTCTCTAGCTTTATTAACGTTTTCGGTTGGTGTTCGGGGAGGAAGGGGTTCTGATATTGTTTGCTGGCAGCGCAGTCTGTAATATTTTTGCCGCATAAAAGTCAAAATATGCAAATAAACTTGGAGCTTTCATGGGTGAGAGGGGAGGCTGAAGAAAGGGAGCGAAGGGCAAAGGATGAAAGGGGCTTGAGAGAGAGAGAGAGAGACACACAGAGAAAGAGGAAGGGAAAATGGGCAACGGGTGCCTTTCGGATGGAGCGGCTAATACGGGAAAACAGACATAGGAAAAGACTAAAACAATGGACAAAGAGGAGGCAGGAGAAGGAGAAGGAGCAGGAGCAAGAGCCAGAGATGAAGAGCTGCGAGAGTGGAGAGAAGCGGGCAGCATGGCTTAAATAATAAATGTAGTACACGCTTTGAAAGAATTTACTATACTTTGGCAAATGGAGGTTATAAAAACCTCCTCACACACACACATGCATGCATGGAATATAAATAAACAATGCCCCTACATATAAGGACGCTCGGGCATCAGGAGGGGGTTAATGGCAGCGGCATTTCCATATTGTTGCTATAATCAGCGGCCGCTTTGATTCATCTGCATGTCCGCAGTGGAGGGAGAGAGAGTCTGAGAGGGAGAGGCAGAGCAAGGCAGATTACCGTTTGGTTTCAGCTTTCCGCCCTGGCCACCCCATTATCATCAAAGAGCTAGCTAGCGAACCTAACCCGGAGCTAACTCAAACCCAAACCCAAATCCAATCCTGTGAGACACCGACCAAACCCAAGGCAACCCCGGTGCAACCTTAACCCCCAACACCACAACCTCGGGCAGGGGGCACGGCAGGACAGGGCAACTCCACACAACCCCAACCCCAACCCCAAGCACAAGACATTGGCGGGCCCAGCAGACTCACAGACTCCATCGCTTGCAACTTGCAACTTGGAGCATGCAACTCCTACCTCCGACGTGTTCGCTGCTCGGGTTCGATGCTGCTCTCAGCTTCAAGGACCAAGGCTGCAAAAAAAGGCTAGAACAAAAGGAATACAGAGCAGTGCTGACATTATTGTGGGTTTCAAGCCAAGAAAAATGTTAACTTTCATATGCAATTTGTCAAGAACTGAAAAAGAACTTGATGGCTTTGCTTACAAAAATAAACACCTTATATTCAATTTTATACAAATTTTTAAATGCATATCGATTATTTTGCGTTTTCTGGATAAATTAGTGGGAATAGAAATACATAAAATGTCAAAAAATTAAATTATACATATATGTACATTTCTTAAATTTTATTTAAATATTAATCAAAGGTAAAGTAAATGTTTATAAAAGAAAAGAAAAGGGAAGAAAGAAGAAAAGAAATACAAAAAATTTCAAAAAGTGAAATTATACATACATGTAATTTTGTTAAAATTTATTTAAACATTATTTAAAGGTAAATAAAATATTTATAAAATAAAAGAAAAGAGAAGAAAGGAGAAAAGAAATACATAGAATTAAAAAAAAAATGAAATTATACAAATATGCACACTTCTTAAAATTTATTTAAATATTATTTAAAGGTAAAGTAAATTAAGATGTGTATGTAAGAAACTAGATTAATATCAGTTATAACCAGTTGTCTCGATATGCTAATTATAAGTATATAAATTATAATAATTATGATATTATATAATAATTATTAATACTGCAAATAAAATATCTGGTTAAAATATGATACCAAGGAAGGATTCTAATTATAACAAGAATTTATACATAATATATTGAATTTAAGTCACTAGGACTAGCAGAATTAATTTTTAGATAAATCTGGATAATCTGCCATTTCCACTCCTGTCTATCAGATCATATAAGTTTAGGCAGTGTATGTAACGATGAGAAGGAAGCATTCAATATATATAATAGTGAAAGCTAATATTATGCTATTAAACTCCTCGCAAATAACATTATAATTGTTACAAATATACTACATGATGTATTATAATTAGTAATTATGCACAAGTAAATACAAATGGTTGCTATATGGCAGCCTGGCAATTTGGTTCGTTCGGTTGGCTCTGTATGATCTGGAAATAAGCTAAAACTGCCAACACTGATGGCACCGAACATGTTCGTTGCAAGTGGGTTGGATACAATACCGATGCGATTTTAAAAACAGTACATTTTCAAACACTCGCTCGCGTAGTTCGTTTGTCGGAGCAGCAGGACGCTGGTTGTTGTTCATCCAAGAAATCGTCGTATATATACTTATATGCTCTGGCATATTGCTCGATTTATAACGAACATACATTATTTTCTTTACGTGGACCTCTTGTCTCGTGTTCGCGTCGTCGTCAGCCGCGGAGTGTTTGTTATTGCTGTTGTCTGTTTGTTTGTGTGCTTTCCTCCTCCTTTTTCGGTGTGCTTTTCGGTGTAGTCTTTCGTATTTATCGCTGCGCTACAGTTACACATACTTTTTTTTCACGTGTGTGCTCTTAGTTGGTGTGCCTCGAATAACTAAGTCAAACAAGGCGCGCTTGGGGGCTGGGGCCACGCCTCTTTGTCAAAACGCCTCCTTAACCCGACGACAACAACACGGCAGCAGCAAAGAAAAAAAAAAAACAAATAAAACAAATTGAAGAGAACAACACGCAGGAGAACAGAAAACACCGAAACGAACATACAGGAGAACAAACAGTTTGAGAGAGGTGACACAGGAGAGCGAGAGTCAGAGAGGAACCGCAAGCAAGAGAGAGAGAGAGAGAGAGAGTGGCAGTGTGGAGAGATTGCAGTTATATTTACAACAACAGCGGAACGCAACACCACTTGATACGAAAATAAACAAACAAAATCAATCAATTAATCAATCTGCTGAGCACGCCCACACCCACAACACTGCACACACACACACACACCCAACATACAACCCACGGGCATACCGATACACAGGCAAGAAGGCACAACATACATAGGACACAGGACAGGACACACGAGTCAACGCCCACGCCCATCGCAAAAAAAAGGAGGGAGTGGCAGGCAGTGTAGAAGGAAGCAGCGAACTAGCAACAACCAGGACGACAACAACACAGCAACAACAGCAGCAGCAGCATGTTCCACTCACTTGCTTTGATGGCCTGCGCACTTGCCGCCCTCTCCCTCGCCCAGGAGGAGGCACCGCGACCAGGATCCGTGGCAGGATCCGACCTTAGCCTCTCCTCCTCCTCCTCCGTCTCCTCAGCCGCCGCTGCCGCTGCCGCTGTCTCATCTCCTCCATCTTCCTTCGCCGGCAAGCAGTTGAACAGATGCCGTCAAAGTTGCTATCAGCAGGTAAGAGTTCCAAGTCCCAAGTCTCTCCTCCGAACCCATAACCCAAAACCAAAAACCGAAAACCCAATACCCAAGATAAGACCCGATCGGATCCGTTTCGATCCAAGACGGTCGTCTTGATGGACAGTTGTGTGCCCAACTGAGCAACCGGCAATATATAAAACACACGCCGTAGCGAAGGCGGGGATATATTGTATGTACACAGGAAGAAATATGTATCAAACAAGGGGAAATAGTGCACCTGCAATTAAGATTCTTGATGATCATTGAAGTAAATTGCCCAAAAGGAGGCGTTTTCCTTTAGCAATTTCAGAAGATCGGAAGTGCTTAGATCTGTTAGGGGATAACAGAAATTAAACTCATTCTTAAGCGATTTTTAAATAGATAAAAATATATATAGAATATAATTTTCAATATATATTTCAAGATATATTTCAATATATATTTCAAGATATATTTCAATATATATTTCAAGATATATTTCAATATATATTTCAAGATATATTTCAATATATATTTCAAGATATATTTCAATATATATTTCAGAATATAGCAGAAATTATACTCATTTTTAGACGATTTTAAAGTGAAGGAGTCATTTCCGACCCTATAAAGTATATATATTCTTGATCAGCATCAACAGGCGAATTGTTTTAGCCATCTCCGGAGGAAAAATAAATTTTACCAATTTTTCCAAATTTTATAAGGGGTTAAAAATGGTTAAAATTTTCAAAAAAATTGAAAAAAAAAATAAATTTTTTCTAAATTTTAAATTGAGTATGCAGATTTATTACCATAATAAAAACAAACATAGGAATGATTTCCTTTTAAAATTTAAGGCATTTTGGGCTTAGTTATGAGTATTTTAAACTTGAATTTGTGGAGAAAATTGTCATATAAAAATATGGATAAATAATTAAATGTATAGCTTATTTTGCCTTTACCTTTGATTTTCATTAATTATTTTTATTATTTAACCTCTTAAATTAAATCATTTTCCCAAGTCAGCTTATTTTGATGCATTTAAAAAATATTTAAATTTAATTGAAAATTTATGTACATGCATACATCAATTGCCCAAAAAAGTACTTTTCCCTCACTTCCCACGAATAGCTCTTCCTCCAGGTAAAATGTAATGGGATTAAGATCACGTTAATTGAGGTCATTCCACATTAGTCGTGGACGACGACCCACCCATTTCTCTGTGTGCAGGGGACCAGCAGTCGCACCGACCCGACCTTCAAGGTTAGGGAATCGATGACGCTGACAATGACAATGACAATGGTCCGCGCGGAGCCAAAGGTAGAGGCAGAGGTTGAGGTAGAGGTAAAGGTAGAGGTACCACAGAGCGATGTCATTTTTTACCCCGGCTTCTTGCTGAGTCTTTATCTTTTATCTACGGGTTGACATCGCAGCCATTGCCGCTGCTGCTTCTGTTGCCGGTTATTAAGGTTGTTTCAGGTAGCCGCCAGTTGCCAGTTGCCAGTTGCCAGAGTAGAAAGATGTCAACTGGGTGGCCATCAAGCGTCGCTAATAGAGATCGGGAATTCAATTTGAGACGGCCATAGACAATGGGTTTGCTCCGCTTAAGGCAAAGCTTTCTCGAATCGAATTTGTAGCCAAGTTGAAAGGATCACGGATGGTTGGATGGATGGTTTGGGATGGAATAGTCGCTCCTTTAGATCTTCAGTGGGAAAAAGCCGCTGACGAAGAAGACACAGAGCCTTTGAATAATTTCGGGCAGGTGGCAAGAACAAAAGGACTGCCCGCACAGATGACAAAGAAGCTCACAGAAATCAAGAAAACAGCTAAAAAATGAACAGATTAAAAAGCTAACATCTTAAACAATATAAATTAAAGGTCATTTATCAATGCTTTCTTTACTAAATTGAAAAAATGGGAAATATCTGGATAGATTCTAGGATTTACAGAAGAAACCCCAAGAAAAGAGTCCTACTAAGAAAGAAAAGATTGATTGAAAGCTGTGTCGTATATTTCAATGTATGTCAAAACCCCCAAAAGGATGAAAATAATAAGATAGATAATGATATTGATAGAATAATATTCTAGACTTGTAACCTACATATCTCACAAGAACAAAGGAAAGATACTTTCAACAGAACCCTTAAGTTAACACTTCTCCAACTTAACAAAAATATCAAGACAGGCAGCAAATAAATAAAGAGAACTTCAACTTCTAATCAATACGTATAACAAAACTTTTCGGGGCAAACAAATCCGAGTTGAAACTGCCACTACAATTGAAACCACCCACCCTCCATAAACATATATACAATATATATGCTAAGACGCGACACTTTCTTATGTTTCCCCTAAAAACAAACTTTGAAACCCCCGGGGATTTTTGGTTATGGGTTTTTTTTTTGGGACTTCCCCCCGTATTTCGTCGTGTAAACTATCCCCGCCGAAATAATTTTTGAATACGTCCCCCCGATGGGATTGAAATCGGAGACGGAAAAGTTTTCCCCAAAGATTTTACCAGTTGAGTTTTTAATGCGTGACTTCCTGGAACTTGGTGCTCGCTGATCTGTCAGCGATATCGGAACAGAAAACAATAAACAATAGGGAGGGTGGAGGAATATATGTACTACTTATGCTGACATCCATTGGTTTGTTCATAAATTTCAATCAAATGAAATCAAATCAAAATTTTCATATCAATTCGATTCGACCAACTCCAGAGAAACACAGATACTCATACACACATACAAATAAATCATGTGGGATAAACACAAGAGTATAAATATCATCTCCGATTTCCAAGTAAACCGAGCTGAGGTGTACGGTCTGGGGTTCCATCTAGAGAAGATAAAGTGAGCGAGCACCGGGACCGCGAAACTGGCCAACCGAGAACCGAGAACCGAGAACCGAGAACCGAGAACTCAGAGGAGCTCAAGAACCTGAGGGGGGAACCTTATGTTAAGACCGACCTGAGCAGCAGCAGGCACATTCAACCCAATTGACTCGAGGAGTGCACATGAATCATGAGTGCTGTGGCGACACTTACAAAGAAACATGGATGAAACTCGAGAGGCAAAAGGCACTTGGACAGCAGTCTACAGTCTATGTCTACGGCACTTCAAATCGTTTCAGGGAAACACTAAACTTGCTTTTAAATATAGACCAAAAGTTTATTGAATTAACTGAAGATGAAGCCAAAGAGCGACATCAATTTATCTAATTTTTCTAGGTTTTGTTAAGTTAAGAGAGTAGATAACTCTAAAGTACTTTTTGTAATCTTTAAAATGCAGTACTTAGTGAAAAAGGGAGTAATTGAGGAGGAAGCAAGGATCTTTTATTCATCCAAGTTCATCTGAGTTCCCTTTGTTCATCCAACTTCACTTTGATCACTTGGCTCGATTTAGTTTGTTCCTAGTTTTATTTGTATATTTTCTGAAATGTTTTTTAACATATATACTCAAAACATAATCAATATAAAGCCTGGGTTTGATTTTTAGTGAATTAACTATGAATATTAATCTGTACAAATTTCTTGACTCAATTTCTATTGATTTTTCACGAATCTCTTGCCAAAATGAATTCCCAAACTTAACTTAAATTGAGCCAAGCTCTTGGGCTTTATTTACACCCAAATCCTTATTGTTGATTATTTCGAAAAAATAA
Organism: Drosophila serrata; assembly: GCF_035046125.1. Lineage (NCBI taxonomy): Eukaryota > Metazoa > Arthropoda > Insecta > Diptera > Drosophilidae > Drosophila > Drosophila serrata. The sequence continues at coordinate 1,457,938 of NW_028257260.1, read as the reverse complement.
AAGAATAAGAAATTGCAGACTTTAGGCACGAAAATACTTAAGCTTTTCGCTTGCGTGCCTGCATTCTTGATCACCATCATCATCATCTCCATCCGGTATGTCCTTTGAAGTTCCCTCAGCAGAGTTTGAGAGAGAGTATGGGACTTTTGGGTGGTGGCAAGGGCTGCAAGGACCAAAAGGATGCCTGGTCGAAAGTCAAAAGTTCTTAGGGGTTGCAGGCTGGGCTAATTTCATGCTCGTCTCACAGGACTAACTGGAACTAATCCACCCATCCATCCATCCTTTTGGCACAACCCCCCAAACAAAAAAGGAAAAACTGGAGAAAAATAGAATGAGAATGCGAATGAGAATACGTTGCTCAATCAGCGCCAAATTAACACCATGAAAGACTTTTTCTTTACCATAGATGGTGTGGGTGGGTTGGTCCACCGATGGGTGCTATGTGGTGTGGATTTTACCGGGTGGTTCTATTGAAGATTCGATCTTGTTTTATATGTATGCCAGGCACGTAGTTGGGACGCTGCTGGTGGTGGAATCATCGAATATATCCACGGTATGCGTACGTGTCTCATAAAAGCCGCTCAAAAAAAAAAAAAACTGACTGACTGACCCAACTTTTTTGGTAATTTATGTGGCCCAGGGAGTCATGTGCGCACACACACAAACACTGTTAGAAATCGGAGTTGAGAAGGATATATCAATCCTTATATAACATCTATAGATCCTGAGATCTTTGATAGATATGATGTTGATTTGATTATAAATTGATTTATGGCTTTATACAAAAGAATTCTTGAAGTAAACCTTATATTTCATTAGTTTGGGTACTATAGTATGTATTTGAAAAACAAAGATTAGGGAACTAGAAAAAACAAACATATAGAACCTATATAACCAGGCTTACTGCACCTTCCGTTTTGTTTTTTTTTTTTCTGGTCTGAACTCGGGTCTAAACAATCCAATCCAAAAGGTGGGATATACCCATTTGATGTGGGAGTTTTGACACTTTTTCTTTTTGAGTTCCCAGTGTGTATAAGAGGCTAAGAGAGACCCGGTCGAGGGGTGTGAAATACCAGGGCAATTGCATGTAAAAGTTGTCGCTCTGCCTGCGTTTAATTTATATGGCCCAGACACATTTTGGGCCAGGTAGTAGGGTAAGGGTACTGCAGAGTACAGAATACACAGAGTGGGAATTATGGAGTGAGGAAAGACCAGTGAATATGACGCGAAAGGGAAGTGAGAGGGAAAAAGACAGGGAAAAGCCGGCTGGCTAGCAAAGATTTTCAGCCAGTTCAGCATTTTCATTCAGTCATTTGGTCATTCATTCGTTTACTCATTCATTTGAACGCCTTATTGTTGTTACTTATCGCCCAAGTTGTTTCAGGCCTCAGCTCCAGCTTCATTCCTCATCCCCAGGCACATCCTTCATCCTTCGTCCTTCATCCTCCCCTCATCAACATCAACTACATCCTCTACATCTTCAGAGGCCAAAAATTCAATTGAGCGGAAAATATGTTGTCTTTGCGATTTTCCTTTTCCTTTTTTTTTTTTTTTTTTTTTTTGGCATTCGTCGTTTTTATCTGCCACAACTGCTTGGTTTTGCTTGGACTTGGTCCTGCTCCTTGCTCCTTGCTCGTCCTTCTCCTACTACCTCCACCTTATTGTGTAATGATGACAAAGTGCCGCCGTCAAAGTTGGCCCAAAAGGTGATGGCAGCCCAATGTCCAGCGTTGGCATCGTGCTGAATGATCGATCTTTAAGTTAGAAAAAGATAGAGAAATGCATTTAAAGGATAATAGAGAGAGAGAGAGAGAGGTAGAAAAAGTTTGATAACATCGCAAAGGATTTTTCCTTTCAGGTTGAGCAAGAATTATTCAGCAGCTGTGAGAGGTTTAAGATTCGGAAAAGCAAAGGTTTCAAAGAAGTTGCTTTTGGTAGAAGTACAATTATAGGGATTTCAAAGTGAGATAATATCTTTGTATTTACTTTAATTAGGGTAGTTTTTCCTACTCAAAGTCAATAGCTAATAGTTTGTAGTTTTCTTTTAAGGATTTCATAGTGAGATAACGATTTTTGCTGATCAAAAACAGATCTGATAGGAAGAGCTTAGGAAGGTCTTTGAGGTAACATTAAAGTACTTTTTTCGGGTTATTCAATTGAATTGATTGAAGATTCTTTTACCTTATAATAAATAAATAAATAAACACTTAATAGAATAAAACAAAATTGTAATATTCTGCCAGAATAGAAAACTCTTAACTTATTTAAACTTCCCAGCATTCTTGATTATATTAAGGTTATATCTAGTTATTAACCAATCCCGAAAATACTGTTTTAGTAAAAGAAAACAAACAAATTTAGGATGTAGACTTAATAAATTATATATTGAAAATCCGACAGAAGGTTTTTAAGGTTTTTTAAACCCCTAAAAAGCAGTCTCAAAGAATGAAATATTATATTCTTGAGGTAAAAAATTCAACGTTAATTGGTTTTCTTACAAGAACAGAATCTATAGCCTCTAACCTATTAATTTCTGATACAGAAAACTCATTATTTATATAAAATTCCCAACTTTCTTGGTTAAATTAAATATATTTATAATTATTAACCAACTTTTAACGTAATTTTCAAACTTAATTTGATAAATTCAATTGCTGCAATGATCAATTGTAACCCACAAAATTCATGTGACCAATTGAGTGGGAATGTGGCTAAAGATTTCATAAATCTCATGCCGTCGGCAAATGCAATAACCATAAATCTATGTTATATAGCATTTGGAATGGAGTTTTAGGGGTTATTTAACCCTTGGCCTGCTCCCTGTCCCTGAAAAAGTGACAACGAATGGGCAAAGAATTGTGTGTAAAGCCCCGGCCTATTCGATTTGTTTGTTGATGTATGTATATATCTCTCTCTCATGCTTTTTTTTTAATATTGTAAATTTCGAGTCATAACAATTTGTCACGCAGGCATCTCTAATCGCTGTCGGCTCGTTCGCCCATTCATCTGTCTCTCTGTCCAATTCCCATTCATGACAGTCACCGAAAAAGGAGAGTTGGGCTTCGTCCTGGCCCCTAAGTATTACTGGATACAACCCGCTGTTCTGTTCTGTTCTATTTTGTTTCGTTCAGCTGTTTTTGAGACTAAGGCGACAGTTGACAAAGGCTAAGCATGCAGTCCGGCTCTGATCCTGATCCTCCTGCTCCTTGCTGCGTGCTTCCCTTTCGTCCTGTCATGGCAATCCTCCTCATTATCCTCATTGCCGGGAGCGTGAAATTTTCAATTCGCCATAGAGACACACACAGAGAACGTTTGTGGTCATTTACGTATATACAGGATGCGGGGCAGATCCTTGCAATGCGATTTATGGAAATTTTTTCTCTAAATGAATACACAATGTCAAACTATTGTTTCAAGCAATTTGCTATATTGTATTTACCAATTTCCTTAAACTGGGGATTTTCAACATTTTGGTTAATTGTATATTGTAAAGGACAAGTTGATTGTAGGACTCGTATTTATATATGGATTTTCAATAGCTTAAATCTGATATTTGTATTTAAATTATTTAAACGTTTGAGTGCTTGAAAATGAGTTTAAGTTTTGGGTTAAAGTTTTAAAAGAAACTATTACTAATACTGATTCTTAAGTTTTTTAATATTTTATTAAGCATAGAGAGTACAAATAAATATATAATATTTATAGTGCGTTTTGGATATATTCACATACTTTTATATCTAGAGATGATTATAATTTTTAAAACCATAAAAGAAACCTTGTAAAAAGGTGTTTCTATCTTCTTCTGTTTCTTCTTCATTGCTACTAAAAAACTTAAACCTAAAAACCTGAAAACCACTTTCAATGTTTTCAATTCCTGAGGCAGGACTTTAACCATTATCCTTTTGACCGCTGCTGTGTTTATCTACATAGACTGTTTTTTTTCTCTCTCCTCTCTTTTTTTTCTTGCCCGTTTTGCCTTTTATTACAAGTTACAAATTTGCGTCTATTGTTGAGGCTACAAGATACGAGAATGAGAAGAAGATGTACATAGATGTAAAAGTAGAAGATGGTGGAGGATGGAGGTCCTGGCGGAGGCTGCCTGATGACTCCTTGTTGTTTGTCAGGACGGCAGCCTGGGGTCTTGTGCCTGATTACTTTTTCCTAGCTTACTTAAAATTCGATTAGGCCACGCCCACTAACTAACTTTGTCCTTTTGTCGCTCTTTGCAGCTATCCAAGGACTGGCATTATTGTAAGGATTCCGCTGATTGCACAAATGTAAGTACCTCCATCTCTCGTGTGTGTGTCTGTGAAGGCCTAACGATGTCATTAACCCATTAATGATGGCTTAAAAGTCCTAAAAAATATATATACAAATAGATATAAATTCTCCTAGTGCCTGATTTTAAATTGAGCAATCATCATTGCTTTCTCTGTTCTGTGGAGAAAGTTATTCTACAAAATTGAAGTTGAAAATGAATTAGATAAAGACTAGAGTCAAGTTAAAACGCTCTTTAATTTCAAATAATAAAACTAAATTGAAGTTAAAAATGAATTAGATAAAGACTAGAGTCAGTTGAGAATTATAAAACCAAAGCAATAAAATGATACTCAACTTAATACGTTCTTTAATTAAAAATAATAATAAAAACTAAGCAAAGTCTATAAATCTTAAATCTTTTAAATGTATTACAATTTCTTAGTAAGACATTTTTTATGCGACACCCACGCTCTTTTTTTATTATAAATGTTATACAATTTGAAAATTTCTCCACAGAGGAGTATCTTTTTAAATGCTTGAAATTAAATTTACATTTATTATGCCAACCCATCCACCGGGCGGCTTGAAAAGGGTTTTGTTTCGGCACCAAATTGCCAACCGTAAACATTTTTGGGGCACTTACACGGGAAAAGGACATGAATTATTCCCCAAAAAACCAGACAGGCTTTAATGGGTTAAACGCCTGTCGCTTGGGGCAGGGGGGGGGGGAGGCAGGGTGGAAAACTGCGGGAAAGGCGGAAAAGTGGAGAGCCAACCGAGAGATGAACAAATTTCATTGCCTACCTGCGGGCGCGCCACATAATTACAAGAAATAATTGACAAATAGCTAACTTTCCTTTTCCTCTCTCTCTGTCTCTGCTCCTTTTACGTGCCTTGCCGCCGGCGATGTCCTTGTTCGTCCTGGATTTACACGACTTGCTCCATCCCCTGAACCTCCATCAGTGCTGCCAGAAGCTGGTGTCACCCTTCGAGCTGAAGATCCTGAAGGCCCAGCGCCAGGAATCATTAGTCCTCACGGACATCGGATGGGATGAGATGATAGCCAATGCCTCGCGCCAGTGCCTCATCACCTGGGAGGTGTCCGGCGGCGGCCTAATCGGTAACCTGCTCACGGACACAGCCCGTGCCGAGCTCTCCTTGTGGCCGGACACAGTGTACAACATCCAAGTCAAGTGCAAGCACAAGGTAAGTGTCCTTCGCAGAAGGAAATCCAATTGAATTGAATTGAAAAATTGAGAGATGCAATTGAAATGGTGTTTAGACGAAAGTAATCCTTTGAAAAAAAAACAAACAAACAAGTTTGGAATGTATTTCGGTATTTACAAAAACTAAATTTCGCCGTTTTACATTTTCCTCTATTTTTAACCATTGTTTGTATGGCAGCTATATGATATCGTAGTCCGATTTTCATAAAATTTTAAACAACATTTTAAATTAATAACAATACCTCCATAGTTTCCTTCAAATAGCTTAAATTTGTATCAAAACAAAACTCTCGCATACGTGGCATATGATTCCCAACTGGTTCTAACATCCCCGGAACGAAGTGACTGCTGCCAGCCAAGTATCAGATATGTGTTGTGTTATTAAAGTCGCAAGTCATTGTTTATCAGTGTTTAAAGTTAACTGGTCATAAATACATACTGCTCAGAGTTACTTACTGGTCATAGATACTTAGTGTTCAGAGTTAATTATCGGTCATAGTTAAGTACCGATCATAGTTCTATAAATTGTCTGATTGTTCCTATGGCAGCTATATATATAGTCCACCGATTCGTCATGCTCCGATTTATATACGAGTAAAAATAGATACAAGAATAACTCCTTAGTTTCCTTCAAATAGCTTAAATTTGTATCAAAACAAAACTCTCGCACATGTGGCATATGATTCCCAAATGGTTCAAGCATCCCCGGAACGAAGTGACTGCTGCCAGCCAAGTCCCAGAAATGTGTTGTGTTACAAAAGTTGCAAGTCATTGTTTATCAGTGTTTAAAGTTGGTAACTGATCATAGATACTTACTGGTCAGAGTTACTTACTGGTCATAGATACTTAGTGTTCAAAGTTACTTACTGGTCATAGATACTTACAGTTCAGAGTTACTTACTGATCATAGATACTTACAGTTCAGAGTTACTTATTGCTCATACATACTCACTGTTCAGAGTTACTTACTGGTCATAGATACTTACTGGTCAAAGTTACTTACTGGTCATAGATACTTACTGTTCAGAGTTACTTACTGGTCATAGATACTTAGTGTTCAGAGTTAATTATTGGTCATAGTTAAGCACCGATCATAGTCCTATAAATTGTCTGATTGTTCCTATGGCAGCTATATATATAGTCCACCGATTCGTCATGCTCCGATTTATATACGAGTAAAAATAGATACAAGAATAACTCCTTAGTTTCCTTCAAATAGCTTAAATTTGTATCAAAGCAAAACTCTCGCACATGTGGCATATGATTCCCAAATGGTTCAAGCATCCCCGGAACGAAGTGACTGCTGCCAGCCAAGTCCCAGAAATGTGTTGTGTTACAAAAGTTGCAAGTCATTGTTTATCAGTGTTTAAAGTTGGTAACTGATCATAGATACTTACTGGTCAGAGTTACTTACTGGTCATAGATACTTACAGTTCAGAGTTACTTACTGGTCATAGATACTTAGTGTTGAGAGTTAATTATTGGTCATAGATACTTACTGGTCAGAGGTACTTACTGCTCATAGATACTCACTGTTCAGAGGTACTTACTGCTAATAGATACTTGCAGTTCAGAGTTACTTACTGATCATAGATACTTACAGTTCAGAGTTACTTATTGCTCATAGATACTCACTGTTCAGAGTTACTTACTGGTCATAGATACTTACTGGTTAAAATTACTTACTGGTCATAGATACTTACTGTTCAGAGTTACTTACTGCTCATAGATACTCACGGTTCAGAGGTACTTACTGCTCATAGATACTTGCAGTTCAGAGTTACTTACTGATCATAGATACTTACAGTTCAGAGTTACTTATTGCTCATAGATACTCACTGTTCAGAGTTACTTACTGGTCATAGATACTTACTGGTCAAAGTTACTTACTGGTCATAGATACTTAGTGTTCAGAGTTACTTACAGGTCATAGATACTTAGTGTTCAGAGTTAATTATAGGTCATAGATACTTAGCGTTCAGAGTTAATTATTGGTCATAGTTAAGTACTGATCATAGTTCTATAAATTGTTCCTATGGCAGCTATATATATAGTCCACCGATTCGTCATATACGAGTAAAATTAGATACAAGAATAACTCCTTAGTTTCCTTCAAATAGCTTAAATTTGTATCAAAACAAAACTCTCGCATACGTGGCATATGATTCCCAACTGGTTCGAACATCCCCGGAACGAAGTGACTGCTGCCAGCCAAGTCTCAGATATGTGTTGTGCTTTAAAAGTTGCAAGTCATTGTTTATCAGTGTTTAAAGTTAATAACTGGTCATAAATACTTTCTGTTCAGAGTTACTTACTGCTCAGAGTTACTTAGTGATCATAGATACTTTCTGGTCAAAGTTACTTACTGATCATAGATACTTACTGGTCAGAGATACTTAGTGTTCAGAGTTACTTACTCAGAGTTAATTACTAACATAGTTACTTACTGATCTTAGCTACTCAATGTTCATTCATACTTCCTGATCAGAGTTACTATTGATCTCTATTGATCATAGTAAGGTTTTAGGTTTTAGAAATTCCTTTAAAAATGTTTATTAAAGAATGCTAAAAAATGTTCGAGATAACAAATTAAATTTAAATTGGTTTTGTTACTTACAATATAATACTTTTGGCATAGTTTTAGATACATTTGAAAAAGAATTTCAAAACTTTAAAGATGTGTGTGGTACTATTGATCAAATAAATAAGTTGTATAACACCATAACATTTTTATTGGAATTTGTATTATACTCTGAGAAGAAACCATCAAGCTTACCTAATATCTTTCTAATATATTCCATTTCTTAATTAATTTTCTCTACAGCTCACGGGTCTGATGCGCCGTTCGATCAAACTGAATGTGGACACCAGCCAGTTGGTGGGCACCACCACGACGACCATGCCATCGAAGAGCGATGGACATCCATCGGCAGAGGCACGGGAACACTCGGAATCGCAGTCACACACACAGCACAGTGTGCACACCAGACCCACGGATCGGGTGTACATCATTAGCGCCTTGCCCACACCCAGCGAACTGGGCGGTGTGGTCTATCCGGCCTTTGGTGCTCTGGCCTTCTTCCTGGCCCTATTGGTCATGTTCCTCTTCCTGCGTCCGCAACGCAAGCGCTTCCATCACCTGGACACGGACAGTGCGGATACGGATACGGCCACGTTAATAGGCGGTGGCGGTGGCGGTGGGCGATCCTCCTGCTCGAGGAACTCATCCTCGATGGATGCCTCCACGCTGCATGTCTAAGCCAACCGGAGAACTTGTAGTCGTATATATACATATATATAGATGTCTGACTATGTGATATTCTGCACCCCAAAAAAAAAAAACAAAAACATAAGAAAAACGGAAGCGAAGACAACTGTGTACATATTACATAACCCTTCCCTGTTCCCTCAAGGATCCCAGATCAGGATCAAAATCGGATTGGATTAGAGTGAAGTGAAGTGAAGTGAAGTGGAACAGTAGTGACAGTCAAGCATTCAAGCTCAACTTAGTTTAAGTTTTATCCTCTGCCATTTTGTAGATCCCGAAGCCAAACCAGCGCAGTCATATAGTTATACACACACACACGCATGATTAACATACTAAACATAGCTCTATATATATATATATATAAACCAACTATATATACACTTAACGCATTTACTATATACATATAGATATTATATATCATAGTTATATACACGCCGACGCAGCTAGAGAAACAAGTGCAGAGTAAAGGTAAAAGCTACAAGATACAAAAGCAAATACAGATAAAAAGATTCGTTTACGGTTACGGTTATGGATATAAAAAAAAGTATATATATATACATATTATATTATATGATTATATATATATTATATAGATCTAGGGGCCAGCGGCCAACCAACTAAATACACCAAACTAAACTGCAACAAATTGCTACAAATTTTTGTCGTCAATCGTCATCGCTCGCTTGCAAAAAAAAAAAAAACAAAAAAAACAAAACAAAACATACAAAATACAATTTGTTTTTTTTTTACCTCGCGCGTTAAAAACAAATGAATGCTAAGTAAATATAAAAACAATAAAATATCATGCATCTCTCTTTTCCATTTTGTGTCGTCTTTAATCTTAACAGAAAAAGAAAAACCAAAACTAAATGAAATTAAGCTAAACAAACAAAAAATACAACTTAAATCAAAACGAAATATTTTTTCAAAATTTTTAAATGTTTATATTAACTAGTAAAAGGAATTAACAACAAAACGTAAACTACATTAACTGACTTACACTGTACTTGAGCATGTAAAAAAACAAAACAAAAAACAAATACAAATACGAGGAGGCGTAACCACAACTAACTGATAACTAAACTAAACTATGGTTAAATGCGGTTAAATCAAAGGTCTAAAAGCTTCGCTACGGAAAAAGCCTGTAAATATTTTAGCCATTAATTTATTTATATAAAATATTAAATGATAAACGTTTTATACTATTTTTTTTTTCTTATTTTTATAAGCAATTGTTTTGTTAAATTATGATTTTAAGGGAAGAACAAGTTTAAATTTTTAACAACAACAACACCACAATGTTAGTTAGTGGAGAGAGAGAGAAAGAGAGAGGAGTTTCCCCAACAATATTTAAATATTTATATATATTTTAAATTGCATTCAAGAATGTGTCTACTCCAATGGTTGTAGTTATAAATTAGTAAACTTCCAAAAATGATATATGTATATATTATATCAGAATAAAATTGCCTCTAGTTTCCTCATAAAAAAAAGAACAACAAAAACACACCAATCTTTTCTTTTCCTACCCAAAAATAGAGAAACTCTGGAGTCTAGAGCAGTGATGGTCAGGAAAAAGTGACATTTGGAGCATATTTCCATTTCCCAAGCCTCACTGATCTCGACTCCCGATAACCATTGCCATATATAAATAATATTTTATTCAACATAAGTTAATTTTAGTTAATAGTCATAATAGGAAGATCCAATTTTCGTTACTCGCATTCTTTAACCTTATTTCGTTAAGAATCACATTATAGGAATAAGCTGAAAAGGATGTGGAAGTGGAGCACTGAACCCTTTCAACATTTATATCCTTGATTTGTTTATTATGTAAATATAATTTGATTTGTTATTGCAGCTCATTCCCTGGCTACTTTTATTTTGTTACGGTTGTGTTGGCATGGGAATATCATACTTCTACTTGGGTTTGATTATCAAAAAAAAGAGAAAAACTAAGTCATCGATTTTTTTTTTTTTTGGGGCTTCCCCTCCTGTTCTCCTCCATTATCATATAAATTAGAGTTGGGATATGCAAATGTGCATTCAAGACAAAGCGGCAAGGAGGGGTCGCTGGCTTCCTGGCCAGGGGTTGATTGGGGGATGAGATTGCGTCGTGTCGATTATGAGAAACTTCTTTGAATAGATGAAATGGAACAAAAAAAAGAATAAAGAAAATTCCTTAACGGGGCGGAGGAGAGAGGGTAAAAAGCCAGGAAAAGTATTCTCCAAAGAATTTCCGATTAAACTTTTCCTTTCTCCTTACGACTCTTGCTTTTTGGTTGAAAACTGGTAACCCCAAGAACTTCCCTTTTATTTTGGGGGGTTTTTCTTTTTTTAGCTCCTTAAAAAGTTTTACATTTTTTACTTCCTTATTATATATATATATTATATACCCTTTCGATGAGGGCATTATCGTTAGAATAGAGTCTTTTGACGCTTATATATTAATTTGTTAATTCAAAATCGAGTTTTTAGTTCTGTTAAAACCCTTCCAGGGAGTTTTATAATTTTATTTAGAAGGTTGCTCTAAGGTATAATACGATCTTTTAGTAATATACAAAATTAGGGTATAAAATTTTCGGTTTCTTGAATTTAGCTTTCTTTACTGTTGTTTCCTTTTAAAAAGATATGGATTTTTAAATGGTATAAAATGTATAAGTTTAGTCGAAATTGGAAATCAAGAGAGGCTTAGGAATGTATATATTTTTTAAGAAAGACTTGAGAAAGGACTTCTAGAAGGATTAGTTAGGAAGGTTATTTAATTAATATTTCATCATTTGGGTCTCAAAAAAAGGAATTATTTATTAAAAATAAAATGCAAAGGATAAATTTTAAGAAATTTAGAAAATATTTTTAATAATAGGATCGCAGTTATTAAGGTTACCGCAAAAGGGTATTCAAAGTTTTTGTTTTTAATGTTTAGATTTTGAATATTTTCTAAAATTTCCTTTCTTCTTTTCACAATTAATTATTTTTTCTAGGTTTTTTTGTATTTTGTACTTTGTTTTTCCTGCTTTATGGCTAAGCAAAGGGGGTTGGCTTTTTGTGGCGGCTACTTGGCTGCCATTAGACCGCTTTAACCCGGCTGCAGGCCCCCCTTTTTCCCTTTTGCCGCTGGGCCACTTCAGCCTTGGGCCCCCCTTTCCCCCACACTCTCAATGTTCTCAAGCACTTTTTATAAACCAAATTAAATTTATATGCCCCTACAGCTCACCGCCACCCCGCCTTCCCTTTTTGGTCCATCTTAACCCCTGTCGCTGTGCTGTTGTTGTGTTTTTTTGTTTTTTGTGGGGCAAGCCAATCCCAGGCTCTCGACGCTGTCAACTGCCAATTAGCTGAGCATTTTTCAACATTTTAAATTGTCTTCACAGAGTGCGTGCCCCTCTCTTCCTCCTAGAGGAAGATATTAGGTTCGGGGGATTGGGATTTGGGATTGGCATGGGGCAAGGAGGAGGTGGAGGTGGAGGTGGAGGTGGAGGAGCAGGGGACTGGCTGCATCACTTGAGTGAGACGTCCACGTCCGAGCGATTCTTTGCTTTTATAACCCCAATAATACCCATTAGGGATGACTGCGTGGGGCATTACCGAATATTCGACCCATAAAAGTCGTGGACACTTTTCCTAGCCATTTAAAAATTTTCCCTTTTGTATATTTATATTATTTAAAAATCATAATTTAACATACTTCCCAAATGACTCTAAAATGTCATTGAATCCTTCTTCCATCTACATTAAAATATAAAATTTCCCAATTTTAAAATGTGAACAAACCAAAACAAACAACATAAAAATCTTCCAAATAAATACATATAGAACGCATAGAATATATATATATTCTTGAGGGAATACAACTAAGTGTGGACTGATGTTGATGAATCTTGATTCCTTTTTAATGTACATTTGCCTATTTTTTACTTCTGAATGTTTTCCAAAGAGATAAATGTAAAAACAAATATATATATATATATATATAGTATAAATTAGGTGTATGTATTGTATAACCAAATACAAATGTTAATTGATCAGAAAAAAAAAACAAAACAAAATTTTTGAACTTAGTAAAACTTAACCATTTTCCAAGTAAAATCGGTACGCTAATAAACTTCTTCCTGATAAGCTAAGAATATTTATACAAAATACATAAACAAAAATAAACTAAATTAAATTATAATAATGAAAAGAAAAACAGAAAGGAAATATATGAATTATTATAAAATATCAGATAGAATTAACTATTTTGTTTATTTTCAAGGAAAATGAATCAAATTATTGTAAAATTAAATGCTAAGATCATCTCGTCGTTTTATTTTTTTTATTTTTGATTCTACTCTTTAAATAAAATGCATTATGTTAATATTAAATTACGATTACATGTCGCAGTGTACTTCTTACTGGACAATCCCCTCATTCAGAATCCACTTGAAATCCACTTTGCTCCCAAACTCCAGCTGGAATCCGTTATCCCATTGGGAAACACCGCTTCAATTGGATTTGAGGTAGGCAAGAGAGAGGGTAACTCTGATTCGAATCTACATCTCGCTCTCTTTGGCTCTGTCGCTCTTTGTGTTTGTTTTAGTCGTTTTTGTTGTTTGGCTGTCAGTTGTGCAGCGCGTGCTTCATTTATCAAAAAGCAATTACAATGTTATTTCGATAAAGATGCTCCAATGCTCCCAATGGACACGCCCACACCCACTCCCACACCCACACCCACTCACACACAAACACAAGTACAGTGAGCAAGCACACAAAAGAAATGAGCGCGCTCTCCCGCTCAATAAACGTGAGCAAGGTGGAGGTGGGTGGCCCAGGGGCCGTGGGAGAGAGGGGCACACCTGTCAAATCAAATCATTTGCCAAAAAAAAACATACCTCTCGTTACCCTTAACCCCTGTGGTAACCCTTTTGGGGACTAACTTCAAGATATCATTTGTTCAATTTAATTTTTTATTGATATAATATATTATATATGTATCTTGAATCGATATTTGTTTATATTTAAACTTTATAATGGTTTTTAGTGTAATATTTACGAAGTATTTAAAATATTAAAGTATTTATTTTGGGTCCTCATAATTTTAGGTTTTCATTTTAAAGATATTTCGAGTGTTCTTCTGTAACCCCTATATCCTTCCCCCACTCGCTCTCATCTTAACCCTTTTGCCCAACCTTTTTGACTTTCGTTTTGTAATATAAATTATCAAACAAAGAAAAGCAAAAAATAACGGAAAAAAACGAACAAAACAAAACTTAAAAAAAGCTAAGAAAACAAAAGCAAATATATAGAGTACCTACAAACATATGTATTGTATTACAACATGAAGAAGGAGATGGAGATGGAAAAAAAGAGTAACAACATCAAAAATTATTAATTCTAAGTAGACAAAAGAAAGTGGAAGATGTTGAAGAAGAGGAAGCAGCAGATGAAGCAGCAAAAACAACCAAATAAAATTAGACTACGACTAAAAGGCAAACGAGAAGAGAGAGAGCAAAAGAGATAACTTTGCTTTGGCGGGTTGAATGGGGGGGGGGAGAGGGGGTGGAAAGTGGGTGGAGGCGTTGGGTGGGAAAAGCGAGCATGTGTTTGTGCCATAAAAGGTTTCTCATTACAATTTTGTTCTTGTTCCCGCTGTTGCCGCTGCCCTTGTTTTGCCTTTTTTTTCTGTGTTTTCTATGTTGTTATTTTTTTTCCTCTGTGTTGTCTTTGCTTTTTTGTTTTTTTTTTTTTTTGGCCAAGGGTCGTCGCATCGTTGCACAAAATTACTTTTTTCCTGGCCTCCCACAAGTGCCGGAGTGTGGAGGAGATTGGCCAAGGGAATAATACAACAAAAGCAGATGCCAGCAACAAGACACTGAACGAAAAGCTTGGAAGTCGAAATAATCATATTTTCCTAATTAATTTCTAATTTAAAAATTGTCATAAATTTTTAAAAATATTAAAGAAAAATCATCAATCATTTAACAAGTTTCCTGTAAACCAACTAAGCTTCAGGTGTCAAATTTTAATGGGCTCTTGATTAAATACAAACATAAATATACGCGAAATGACCTCATTATATTGTTATGACCATAATTATGTACCCCTCTACGTACTTACATACATTATAGCCCAAAAGGATATTTAAAACTTTGCTTGCTGTCGTTAAATTACCTTTCAAACTAATTGGTTTCGTATTCCTTAGAGATGGGAAGTCCCCAATTATTTTGTTCAGTGCAATGGCAGCTGCCCCGAAGGGCGATTTCTGTTCAAGAAAGCAACTGTAGTTCAAAAGGGGGGGGAAGAGGCGAAAAAGTGGGGGCGGCAAAAGGCGGCCAAGGCTGGAGCCGGAAAATTGATAAATTTCTGTGGCAAATTTCCACAAAATATCAAAAGATTAGAGCAACTTTTCAATTAAGAAATGGAAACTAATCTCAATCATTGCAACGACAGGCAGCCCCCGGAGTCCCAGATTCTTCCCCCTTTGAGAGCTCACACAAGGAAAGTACAGTTGAGCGTTCCTATAAATGAATATGGATTTTATTTATTTATTTTACATAATACTTCAATATAAAATTGTTCAAATTTTACAAATATATTTCTGCTAATAGAAATAGTTGTAAGATTGCAAAAATGCCAGAAAGTTTACTGAAATAATGTTGGTTGAAAGTGTAA
Source organism: Drosophila serrata (assembly GCF_035046125.1). Taxonomy (NCBI): domain Eukaryota; kingdom Metazoa; phylum Arthropoda; class Insecta; order Diptera; family Drosophilidae; genus Drosophila; species Drosophila serrata. The sequence goes on along the minus strand of NW_028257260.1, from coordinate 1,442,533 downwards.
AGCAAGCTTTACTGTACTTGCACTACACCGAATCCTGTGCTGTAGCCACAGCAGCGACGCAGCAGAGGCAGAGGCAGAGCCTAAAGTAGAGCTGATGTGGGAGCTGATACCAGCACTAATACTAATACTAGTACTAATACTGATACTGATACCGACGGAGATGCTGAATCCGTTTGATTTTGATAGGGAAGCTGCGGCATTGATATACTCTCTCGCACACACACGCACACAGATGCCGATGCCTATGCTGTTTATAGCCGAAGCACACCCACGTGGGAGTTGGAGTTCGAGTGGTAGCACCAGCGAGGGGGAGACTGTGGAGACTTTGAGGGAGAGGGAAAACAAGCACGAGCAACACGAACAGGTTGCAGACAACATGTCGGTGTTCGAGTTGGATGCAAGGGATAAGAGGAAGAGCCGCGTATCCATGTCCACGGCTATATCCGTATATCCTACATCCTGCCAATGCGTCGGCGCCTCTGCATCCTCCACCCCCTCCATACCCCCCTCACTTCTTTGGCGTGGCACAATTCGCGGGCTTCGCAGCTCACATTTAACCTTACCAAAGGTTACAATACGTCAAGAGAGTGCGCCAGTTGAAGAGAGCAACACCCAAAGGAGCATCGCGAGCGAGAGCGTCAGACAAGGAGAAAGCGTATGAAGGAAAAGGGGGAGCTAAAACAATGAACGACAGCTGCAACAGTGATGGCAAAAAAATAAATTATCATTATTTGCGGAACAATAACCATGATTCTTTAAAGGGATTATTTAATTACCGCTTAAATAAATATTAAAAGTTTAAAATTTACACATTAAAATGTGATTTTCGTAATTATTGCATTACATTTTCTTTAAAAGTGACTTGAAAACAAAATCCTCAAAAGATTATCCACAATTGTAAAACCGCTAAACTCGCAACATTGTGTGAGCTGCAAGGAAGAACACCCAGAGAGAGGGAGGGGGAGAATGATAAGGGAGAAGGGAGACCAGAAGCTGGCAAAGCTGGCGGCACAGCTGACAGCCTTGAGACATCTTGATTCCGAGCATTATCCCATGATGATTTCCATTATTCGCCTACACTTGTTTGTAGAGATTCGCCGGGGATTAGGATGACGATTGCAGGGCAGGACGATGGGGAGTTCGGAGAAGAGAACAAACAACGTAAGCTGAATGGCCTGTCAGCTCTGTGATTTAAATCTGTCACGTGCATCGATATATTCTGCGTTTACGAGGGAGAGAGATGAAACTCGGCATTGTAATATATTCGGCATTTGGCATTCGGCGGGCGGCATTCTTTTTGTAGCCTACTTTGGCGGGCTGGAATTGCGGCACTGCATATACAGTTGAGGTAAAAAAAAATAGCACATCCGGCTGCAGTTGCCTTGCTTTGATCTCTTTGCAAGTATTAATTTGTTGTTCAAATTTATTTTGTTTGTGTTTATGTTACGTTAAAATTATTCCGTTATTAAAATAATCATTATGCTTAATGTTATTACCTCCAAAAGTCGACTTTAACGAGAAGGGCTGCAGGGTCATATAGCTGCCATAGGAACGATCAGGGAAATTAATAGAATTCGATAATATCTTTACTATTTTCTAATAAATGTATATGTTCTCTGGCTCTGTTTCTCTCCATCTCACTCTCTCTCTCCCTCTCGCTAACGCTAGCCTTCTATCTGTAAGCCTTACTCTCTAACTTTCTCGTTCTCTCTCACACTCTCTGCTCTTCTCTGCTCAATCGAGGAGTATAAATAGAGGCACTACCGCCGAGCCGCCCCTCAGTTACCACTCGGCTTCACCCGTGTTCGGACCTATAGTGCCAGTGATCGATTTTCGATCCCAGAAGGATGATACGACTATTTTAAGTTAGGGGAGCCTCTTCACTGGAAATAATCAATAAAAGTTCTGCTCCCCGAGGAACATCGATCCCAGACAAGTCAACGCTGTGGAGAAATGGAATAACTTTGGAACCTCTTCTACGGTAAGTCCCAGTGAAGATTTTTATAACTTTTATGTGTAGTATACAGCTGCTGATTAAATATTTTAGATTATATTATTTTAGTTTATTTTGAATAATTGCTTAAAATCAGAGTCATAGTTTAAAATTTGCTACTTGGTGCTAAACGTGTGCAACATTGACATGTTGCCATAATCAAGGGATGTTGCGCAACATGCTGCTAGCAACCTCTGGTAAGAAACATTTTCAAAGCATTCTCCCATCTTAAATTAGACTTTTTATGATAGCTGTTTTATAATAATAATTATTCAACCACCTTAAATATTCCTGAATACCAGACCCAACTGAAATACATCGATCGATTCACCATTCCGATTAACATTAAAAAGTCCTGTTTGGTTTTGTCCTTCGATAAAACGAAATCGTTTGTTTATTTCGGCTCAAAAGGTTTGTGGAATATAAGTATAAGATATAAAAGGAAATGATAATAATACAAAAATAATAATTATATATTGTACAATATGTTAATGTTATTACTTCTCCCTCCCTCCCTTCCTACCTCTCTTTCTTTCTTTCTCTCTCTCACTATCTATCTATCTCTCTTTCTTTTGTCCAATACAGCTGCATGTAATTCATTTATAATCATAATAATAATAATAATAATAGTTAATGGATTTTCTTTGCTTCCCGCGATCATCACCAACATTGTGATCGCAATCGTCCTTGCCGACAGCAACTAATCAGTTACATATATAGTTCTAAGCTGCTGCTTCATCCTGCTCCTTCGTTATAATTATATTTATCAATAGATATTATCTAGTTTTCCACAGTGCGCTATCTGCTGGCTTATGCCTTCTTTTTTGTTTTATTTCTTTAAGACTTTCTCTGTGGTTGCTGCTGCCTGATTCTCCTCTCCGCTTTAAGTACGTGCGCACACAGGAAATAACAATACATAATATATATCAGAATATATATATATATAATATGAATGCTTATATAGCGGGGTAAATAAAGAGAGAACAGATTCAGATTGAGGAATATCGAATTACACATATATATATAGAAATATAACAAAAATCAACTGATTGAAATGGCATTCATTCGTTTCCTTAACTTCATTTTCAAAATGCTAAGCTTTTTCATCTTCATTTCTTTTTAAATGCTTTGCCAACATAATTTCACAATCGGTTTTGCGTTACTTTTGTTTGAGGATGCGGTATTAGGATAGTTATAGGATGGGTATGACTTTTATTGTCTTAAATTAAAACTGAACGTTGTCTTTTACACACAAAAGTTTACAAAATAAACACAGAATTGAGGGAAATCGGGATATAATAAAAAACAATTTCGATTTGACAAGGTATATAGTGTGTGTGTTTATGTATATATAGAAATATAAATTAGAAACAAATAAAAAATATATATAAAGTTAACTGATTCTTTGCTGTTTCTTCTGATTTTTTTCCCGCTTAAAAAACAGTCTCGACAAGTGTTTTTTTCTAGACCTTGCTGTGGGTGTGGGTGTGGGCGTGGCTGTGGGTGTCCGTGTCGGTGTCGCTGTCTTTCTCTGTGTGTGTGTTAACTTATTTTACAATAAATGTGTGACAACCACAGTGTGTGTGTGTGTGTGTGTTAGTGTTGCTTCTGCTGCTGCTGTTGTGTTGAATTTTGCATTATATATTAGGCTAATCTGGATTTTTGCTTTAATACAGTTGAAAGTTTCCCTACTCCGCGCTCGCTGGCAGCTGATCTGGGAAGCCGCTAACTTCTGTTTGCACCACCTGCTGCTGGCCATCGAGCATATACTGGATGCGCAATCGCATGCGTAGAGTCGCCTAGGAATTGAAATATTCATTATACACTTCGTACTATATATTATATACCCCAAAAGCTCACATTCGACGAGGCCACAACGCGCATCTCCTGAGTAATAACGCCGCCTGGTGGCAGCAATGAGCCGGATGGGGTCACCATCTGCAGCTGGAAACTCTTCTGTACGGCCGCCTGTTAAGAAAATATATATTCATTAACAAAATATAGGGAAAAAGTAGAAGGGTTTGAGCACACACCTTCAGCAAGTACTGCTCCAGGGTATTATCTGAGCTATTCGTGGTTGTCACATAGATACGCATGCCATCGTTACCCCACACCGGTTCCAGCTGCACCAGCAGTCCATCCTTATCCAGCGCTGTTAGCTTAGGACCCCTCGGAGGCTGTAAAGTATAGTATTATTAATATTTGCAATTGCCAAACTAAATCCAAAGCTAGAACCTACCACTAGAGCGGCATTGTTGGGATTTAGATCGGCCAGCAGATTGCCGCCATCGATAAGGTTACCGGCAGCAGCAGCAGCTAGGGGCACAGATGCCGCTGACATTCCACCGCCGACGCTCAATCCGCCTAGCATGCTGGCCAAATCATTGCCATTTGTTGGTATACTGGACGCCGAACCATCAACCAGACCGGAACCAAATCCACCCAGATCCAGGCCACCCAAGATGTTGTTCATGTTGGACGACGCCGCTGCCGCACTACTCTGGTTGTTATCGCCAATGGACAAGGAAAGAATTCCACCGCCACCTCCACCCGTTGGTGGTCCCGCCGTCGTCGACGACATATCCAAATCAAGCAGATCCAACAAATCCTGGTTATGGGAAACGGGAGCCGCCGACGCCAAACCATCGTTGGCATTGCGCGAATTCTTTTTATGAACGGCATTCGATAGATCCGTGGCCGCAACCAAGTCACCGCCGCCACCCGCCGACAGATCCGTGCTGCCCAGCAGATCCAGCAAAATGTTCTAAAATCAATGGAAAGCGATTAGGTTTAAGCTTAACTCACAGTTAAGAGCTAATGACTGTACCCACCGTATTGTCACCCAGAGTGTTCATATTGCTTTCGATAAGTGAGTGTCCGCCACCGCCATTGCCAGCTCCCTCTACGCCATTTTCGATAACATCCGGACTGTTGTCGTCAAAGGAGCCGCCGCCGCTTTCGCCATTCTGCGAGCTAATCCTGCTTATCTGCATCGCCGGCATCTTCTCCAGTAGCGGCGGTCGCAGGTGCTTATAGTGACCAAAGAGCTGCGTAAACTCCACGCCGCGCTGCTGCAGATCCACATTCAAATGGCTGCCAAAGGATGTGATCAGTGCCTGGATTTCCCTGTGAAAAGCAATCAGGAAATTAGAGAACCTTGTAATATATTATATTTTTACTTACTCCACGCACTGCTGCAGACGCGTGCTTAGCTTGGCTAAAGAGACCAGTGCATATTGCTTGCTTGTGGTCGAGACTTGAGCAGAGGTTAAAAACTTATGATACACAGCGATCAGATCGCTCTCCGTGGGCCTTTCAAACTCTGCAAGATATATATTTCATTACAAAATGAATCAGGAAAAAACTATATAGAATAAATGCTACTCACCATCCTCATTGGCGCCGTACATAAAGAGATCACCGTACTCGCCTATGGCCCAGACGGCAACCTGCAGCAGCGGCTGTTTATCCTCACAGTGATTGCTCACCTGCAGCGACTCCCAAAATCGATTCGTGATATACGTCTGCTCCGGGACGGGACTGCTGGACACCAGCTGAATGGTGGAGGAGACGACGTCGTCGCGTACATAGTTACCGGCCGCAATCAACACACTTAGCTGCGTATCCAAATGCCAGCGTGTGTTTGGCGAGTATCGCTCGGCGGCCAGGATCATGCCCGAGCTGCATTGCGCCTTAAACTCGGCATCCGCCTTTTCGAGGAACAGCAAGAGCTCCTTGGTCATTGTACGTATATTTTGTGCATTAATCAATGCAAATGACAGCTCCATAGCTCGGCGTCGAATGGAGACATCCGGATCCTTCAGGCACTCCAATATGGTGGTGCGATGCCTCTGCACCGCCGATGTGTCCGCATGCACTGTCCGGAGCAGCGTGTTCAGTGCCACATACCGGATGTTCTTGTCCGAATTGAGCAGAAATCGCCCCAAAATATTCACGGCCAGAACGCGCAAGCCACCCTCAGAGCTGGGGAGAGAAAGAATATTCATTAATTTCATGGCTTCTTTATTGTATTTGTTATTTTGTAATTTGTGATAACTAAGGTAACACTATAATCTCACCGTATATCCATGATGGAGAGCACTGTCTCATAAAGGATCGTATTGCCCACATTCTTACTCGTCTCCGTATTGGTGGCCACTTGAGCCAGGATATCATTCATTGCCTCCGAGGCATCCGGATCATTATGGCCAAGTATACGAAGTAGTCGCAGGATTTTCACCTGCAGGAAAGGATCGCTCACCCCGCTAACATCATGCTCCGGTGAGTAGCCACCCAGAATCAGGTTCTTCAATATGCGCACGAGGTTCGGCACAATCTATAGGAAGTTATTATTGCAAACAAAACAAATATATATTAAATACATTACCATAAAAATAATATTAATTTAGGCGAGGAAATACGGAAAATTGGGTGTGGTATGTGTGTGTGTTGAGAGCGTAAAATAGGTGTGCATTATGTGTTGTGTGATTTGTGTGTGTTTTTTGTGAAAGACAAAGAGTCGAAATAACTTGAAGAACTGGATAAGTGCAAATGAAACGTATAGAGGAACTACAGGCCCGCCTCAAAGCCTCAAAGAGACAGGGCCATATACCAAGAAAACAATATGTACAGGTGGTTGTCCGTGTAATAAGAGATTCTAAACCTACCAAAAATCATTGCAATTAGCTATAGAAAAAAGTACTCTTGACCGAAACATGAATTTCCGCTGATTTTTATGTATATGTCTGTGCGAAATGTATGTTTTATGGTTCACAGAATTTGGAGATAAACATTAGGGTAATTTATATTGCGAAAGCGGTACCCAAAAGGCTCTTAAAATCCTTCAATATATAATTTATATTTTTCCCTGCATTGAGACATATACATAGGCAGCAACATAGGCAAAAGTAACTCAATGCGAAATGATAATTTTTACATATTCATATATATATATATAAAGGTATATATAGTGTGCAGGGTAGGTAGAAGGCGTTACAGGTTTGTTTTATTCTATAGTTTATGGCACAACAATCATACCTCTCGATTTCCGCTATCCTGGCAAGCAAATTACAACAAATTTCATTTTGTGTTCATTTTGCGCGGTTTTTCGAATTCGATCAAAAAAACAAACAAGCGTTAAAAAATCGTAAGTATACAGGTTTTGATTAAAACGAAAAAACAGAGGAGGGTGTGTGTGGGGTGTTTCTAAATCGGCAAAAGTAAACGCAATATAATATATATGTATATATAGAATGGGCAATGGATATATAGCCGGGATATATATGCTACGTCTACATTATGGGCGCGAGATAATTTTTACACAAAAATCTTGAACCCGCTGCTTGGGGGCGCTTGTAGCCACAAAAAAATCGGGGGAAGAGAGAAAAAACCAAATGCAGCAGGAGCAGGAGCTGGAGCGATGCCAGTGGCAGCTGAAGTAGTTGGCCACAGCGCAAGGACTCGTTCCATGGAGACCATTCGATGGCCACGTCAACACTTACCTTCTTGAAATGCATCAGTGTGTCCGAGCTGTTCTCGCACATCTCCGTAATCAGCGTAACGCCTGTTATCAAAATGCCTGTCACAAGAGAATCATTTCCATCAGTTTGGAGTTGGATGAAAGATAACTCAACTACTCACCATGATTCTTCTCGCTGAGCAGGGAACGCGTGGCCGGCAGAAAGATCTCCATTAGCTCCGGCACTCGACGAATGACACGGAAGGCACACAGTGTCGCCTTCTTGCGTATATACGTGTTCGGTGACTTCATCAGACGCTCCACCTCGCTGGCCAAATCCCGGGCCATCTCTGGCGAGGCAATTGCACCCAAAGTGCACAGAGCCAGGCCAACAACGAACTGCGTCGAGCTGTTCAAATCACTGCAAGATGAGGATTTCAGGTAATTAGTTACTTTAAACCTTTCATTTCAAATCTAATATTGTTCATTTACTTCTTCAAACAGTTGGTGATGAGTAGGTGGACATCCTGCCGCTCGTCCAATAGCAGCATGGCGCCCAAATAGCCAATCCGTTTATCTGTGAAACGCGTGCTGGCCGTCAGCTTAAGGCACTCCAGTTGGCCAAAGTGAGCCGGATAACCGAGCATGTGTATGTACAGCAGCTTGGCAATGTTGCGACAGCTGTGCAGGAGGAGTATATAAACAATTAGATGGTAATTAAATATATGGTGTAAGTGTTGGGGGATATGACTCACCGCCAGACAGAGTCCTCCTCGCGGAACGTGCTACGTATGTAGGCGCACTCTTTGTTGACCACCGCCCGCTCCTCGGCAGCGGTTCTCGCGGCGCGAATCTGTCGGATGAGATCGCGCAGGCGTGTGGGCGTTGGCATTCTGACTGTGGAGACGTGGGATTAACAATGTTAAAGTGGGTTTCAGGTAAATGAGGATCAAGTTCTTGTACTAGTATCTCTTTACTATTTAAACTTTTTATATGATCTTAAGTGGTGATATTCGAAAAATGAGAGCAATGAGAGTTGCATCCTGCCTAAGGATATCCTCCTAGCCTGTATTCTTTGCCTCTCTACTTACCTCTCTCCACCGCCTCTGTGAAAGCTTGCCGTATGGTGGCCATATTGAAGGCAGGATTGAATCTGTCGGAAAAAGGAAAATTAATGAATAGATGGAAACTTCTCAGGGGGGGGGATCAAGGGATCTGTAAAGGGAGAGGAGGATGAGGTGTCGGCCTACCCATGCTCGGAGTTCATTGTGGAGGCGAGAAACGTTGAATCAGCTTTCCTGCTGCTCCGCTCTTCCGCTGCAACTTTACTTTTGCTCCTTTTGCTTTTGTTGTTTTTTTTTTTTTTTTTTTTTTTTCTTCTTTTTGCCGGCCTACGCGCTTTTCGTGTTTTCTTTTTGTTGCTGGTCGGCGCAGACCGCCAAACGTACTAACGGTTGTTTTTTCTTTGCAGATCTTTCACACACACACACACGCACACACGAGCATTCGCACACACTCCCTCACTCCCACGCACACGGTCACACCAGCCGGCCGCTATTTTGTTGCACTCTCGCTCTCGCTCACTACTCAGCTACTAAAAAAAATGCAATGTGAAAATGTATTAAAAGTTTTAATAGATAAATAAGAGCAAACAGCTCGGCAGTCAAGTAACAATTGCCGCTGATCGCTCTGTTGTTATGAAACTGAACTACAAAAACTTGACATCTCAATGCGTACGCTTGTGTGTGTGTGAGTGCATGCGTGTGCCTCTATACAAATATACACATGATCTCTGGTTAAATAAAATAAAAAAAAACAAAGCGCTGACAAATCTGCGAGCTCAATGCGAATTGATTAAATAATTAAAGCCAAATTCGCACACACCCACGCACAGTTAATACAAATGCAGAAACAAATGAAAATCCAATTGGCTTCCTACAGTTATTTCAATTACAACTTGTTTACCAAAGTTTCGTGGTTCTTTAAAGTTCCCGTTTTTCCTTTTTTTTTTGTTAAAAGCCCGAAACAGCTGCCGTCATCGATAGATAATATATCGATTGTTCACTAATAAAAAGAAATCACAAAAAAACGTCACCAACCACACATATAATATAGTATAGTTAACACGTAGGGTTTATGTGTTCTTCAATGCTCTTTCCTCGTTTGTTTTCAATGTGATTTTTCGCCTGCTAATTTATGCGATTCACTGGAAGGCAAACACACAAACGCACACACACACACACAGCTGCAGCACACATACGCCTAGCGTATGCTCCTTTTTGGCCAAGTGGAAAAGCCACGGAAAATGCTGGCACAAACCCTTTTGTGGCTCAATGCTTTTCAGTTATTCATTAGCACTAAATTATAACCACCTGCCCTTTGCGACCGCTTCTGCGTCCGCTACCAGTGCAAAATTTTTTACAACGCGACAAAAAATTTCAACACACACCGCACACGCACACACGTTTGCTTTTTTCGGCTGGAATGTTGGTTTATTTGTTATTCTACCACTGTAATTACGCTTAGCACATGTTCGCACGGCCTAGGGTTATCGTTATTTTTCCGATTTAATGCCACAAAATCAACGTAACAAGTAAAAAAAAATGTTCGTGGAGAATATGTTGATGATGAGCGCAACAGTAGTAGTGGGTGCGAGCGAGAGGGCGATATTTACAAGCAGCGGCAGAAATTCACTAACGCATTGCAGGAAAACGCACTAGTGCTTTTGGACCACAGTGGGAAGAACACTATAAAATGTGCCAATTGGCAGTGCTTTCTTATTGGAAAACTACGCAAATTTAAGTTTTTAATTTATTTTCCTTTGATAATTATCCTTTTTAACTCCCACTACTATGAAATTGGATGTTGTTTTGTACATTTATATGACTTCTTTAGTTTTTTGGTGATTTGGTATTTTTAACGACTGTCGAATCTTTTATAACTTAAATTATATTTGTTAATCAACATAAAAATATGGCAATAGGAAAACTTTTGGAATAGTTCTTCGATTGCTCATTGATTTATTGTGTTTGAAAAATTGAACTATCCAAAAAAGCAGATTTTTGGTATTTTTAAATTATGTCAAGAAAAAATATCGATTATTTATTTTTATATATTAAATGAATTAATTTGATAATGAAATTAATAAATAAATGATAATGAAAAAATAAATAAATAATTATTGGAAGTCATAATAAATAGTGCTGCTAAAGTAATGGTTAACCTAAATTGATATCTTCACTGGGGAATTCAGCTTATCGCTGATTTATTGTTATAAACAAACACCGTAGTTTCTCAGCCACAATGGACTTAAGTTAGGAAATACTTTAAATAAGATTTCCATACAGCAGTGATTTAGCAATTTTCCTTTTTGCCACAACACGGAAATTCTTAAAAATACGAACAGGAAAACCCACCGAAGCACGGTCACACTACGCCGCGATAACGTCATTTTTTGAACACATTTTTAAAAAGATGCAATGTATGTGTCATTAAAGGGATCTGGGAAAGCCCAATCCTTTCCGGATGGGCATCACATCTCACCTGCGATTGTTCTCCGGCGGCAGAACGCTCCAGTCCTGCTCGTAGTATGGATACATGATTTCTGAGGGGGGGATTTGTCACAGCAAACAGACGACGGCACTTGGAACAAAAACTAAACCGACTGAAATGGCTGCGATAAGCACGAAACGCGTTGCTGCTCCATATATGTATATAGTATGCGTTATCTAATGTACACTAACAGGTAACAGGTAATAATGGGCAGCGACGAGCGCTCTGCTTTTCCGACTCTCCTAGCCGATCACTTATGGCCTCTGAGCGGTGGAAACTCCTGCGGAAGACTGACGATTCTGTGGCGGTGCAACTCACCCACCAGGGTGTTGCTGTTCTTGTTGTTTTTGGTGGCACAGCAAAACTACACACAACACAGTTATCTATTCCCTGATAATGGTACCGCTGCCGTGAGAACCAACACACGCACACTTACAGAAAGCCAGCAGCAATCCAGGCTGGTTTTCTTTTTTTTTTTATATATATTACGGATAAGCAGAAGCGTCATTGACAACCGCCATCGAGGTAGCGCTGTTAGATAAAGCTGGAACGTAACGGAGGTACCGCGCTTTCACAACTATAGTCACAGTTCGAAACAAGCTTTGGGCATTCGTCGCTGGAAACTGAAGGTATTTCCTTGATCTTCTCTGATTTTAAAGGGTACTTAATGTAAAGCCAAAACGACAAGTTACACAAAGTTTCAAGATTCCAAAAGTCAGTTAATGTGCCTTCTATATCTGAAAAATAAGAAAATCTTAAACTCCCATGTGTGTTTTAGCTTAAGCATAAAAACCTAGTTAAGATCCCCAGTTACAAGGCCTCTCGGCTAGATAATGTGGGCAAGGTAGTCTGCCGCATTTATAACAGCATATAATTATTAGTATCTCACAAATCTCGCCCTGCCTAATTACACAATTATAAGCGTAGTCCTAAAGCCTTAAAAGGTACAAAAATACAAGTCTAGTTAAAGCCCAATCCCCGCCGAATTTTCTGCCGGGATTAATCATTTTCTCGCGGCGGCCTTACCACAGCATGCCGCTTAATAGCCTCTACTAGCCACTTGATGCCCTCGTCGACGCCCTCGCAGTGGAGAGCGGACACTGGAATGGTGAGGCAATCGCGACGGCCGATCAGGGCGCCCGCCTGCTGGAACACTGGTTTGATCTCGCGCACTCCCATCACATCCGGCAAGTCCTGTTTGTTGGCCAAAATGAGTAAAGGCACACCGGAGAGTAGTTCGTTTTTGATCATTTTGTCTGGAAATATATAGTTGCAACATGCGATTAATATGCGTCTTAACGTCTTATTGAAATACAATTAAGATATAGCCTTTACAAGCTGAAATAATGATCTCCCATCTTACCAAAGATAATCTTGGACTCCTCCATACGTTCGCGGTCATTGGAGTCTATCACATAGATGACGCCATGCGATTCTTGATAATACTTGTCCCACAGCGACTGCAGTTCTTGTTGGCCGCCCAAATCCCAGAAATTTAGACGCACGCCCTGGACATCGATGGTGCCGATGTTGAGGCCGACTGTTGTGGTGATCTTGCTGGGATTCAGGCCCTTGTAGTTCCGCGTAAACTTGGTCTTGGCAGCCTCCAGGTAGGTCTACGTAGGCACCACAGAGTCAGGTGGGTTGGGATGAGATCGAAGAATTGGAACGGTTTTGAGGACGTGTTTACAATTGTTAAGTTCGTGGTGGACAACTACCGTTTTCCCCGCATTGTCCAGGCCCAGGATCACAACGCAGTAGTCATCCTTCTGTGTCATGTACTTGTAAAAGCCGTGCAGCAATGTGTACATTGTTAAATTCGCCAAATAACAAACTTTAATTTTGTTGATTTTCGCTACCAGGGATGGGGACTGCTGGCGGCTGGCTGACAGTATTACCAGCTGGTATTTTCTAGCGTGAAAAATACACAGTTTGGTATCGGTTTATCGATATATACTGAATGAATTTCTAGATTTTTCAAATAAATAAAAGAACTACAAGAAAACAGCAAGCCAAACTTAAATTATTTCGTAATTCTATAAATTTGCATACCTAATTTAATATAAAAAGGTATAATATTTAAGGTATTTTATTTTAATATGTTGGCATTAGAAAACCGAGTTGGCAGCCCTATTCTGGCATTGCGTTGTGGGAAAATATTAATCGATATAGTCAATCGAAAAAACATCGGTGTTGTCTCAGCTCTAGTGTGCGTGTTTTTTTTCTGCAAGTTTCCATTGTAATTTTTTTTTGTGCTCTTAAATCATCCCAAAACCCGTGTTTGGCAAGGAAATTGAGGCAATAAATCCACAAAACAGAGATGTCGCTATCGAGCCTGCTGCCCACACCGACAAATGCGGTATGGGACCGCGAGGACGAGCGTCGCTTGGCCGCCCGTGGAGCACCCAAAATCGGAGCCCTGGTCTCCGCCAAAATTGCAGCGCCGCCGTACGGACAGCGCAAGGATTGGATACCCCGTACGGAGGCTGATTTCGGTGACGGTGGTGCCTTTCCCGAGATCCATGTGGCGCAGTATCCGTTGGGTAAGCAACTACCTTGCGCATTTCATCTGCTTTTCAGAGCACTTTCTCCCAAGACAAGCGTATATTTTCGTGCTTCTGGCAAGCCAAGCTGGCAAAGGTCTTATGAGCTTCCCTAATCCCTTCTATTGCAGGCTTGGGAGCTCCGGGAAATGTGGGCAAGAAATCGGATGCGCTGGCCGTTCGCCTGGACGACAAGGGCAAGATCAAGTACGATGCTATTGCGCGTCAGGGACATGGCAAGGATAAGATTGTGTACTCGTCCATTTCGCAATTGCTGCCAGCTGAAGTTCTGGCCGAAGATGCTGAAGAACTAATGCGCCCGGATGAGGAAACGGTGGCGGAAACCACCGAAGAGACACGTCTGGCCCTGGAAAAGCTGACTAACCAGAAAATTACCTCTGCACTGCCGGTGCGCCATGCCCAGAAGGCCGCACCAGCCCAGTATATCCGGTATACGCCTTCGCAGCAGGGCGATGCCTTCAATTCGGGGGCCAAGCAGCGTGTTATACGGATGGTGGAGGCGCAGCAGGATCCCATGGAGCCGCCCAAGTTCCGTATAAACAAGAAGATACCTCGCGGTCCGCCGTCACCGCCAGCGCCTGTCCTCCACTCACCGTCACGCAAGGTGACGGTTAAGGAGCAAAAGGAGTGGAAGATCCCGCCTTGCATATCAAACTGGAAGAACGCCAAAGGTAAATGCCATTGAATACTCTTTAATAATTGTCCCCGCCTTGAATGCTCTTTAAACTTTACCCACAGGTTACACCATTCCGCTGGACAAGCGCTTGGCGGCCGACGGACGTGGCCTTCAGCAGGTCCACATCAATGAGAAGTTCGCCAAAATGGCGGAGGCCTTGTACATAGCCGATCGCAAGGCACGCGAAGCCGTGGAGGCCCGTGCTCAGCTCGAGAAGAAGCTGGCCCAGAAGGAGAAGGAAAAGAAAGAGGAAATGCTGCGCATGATGGCACAGCGGGCTCGTGAAGAGCGAGCTGGTCTACGCAATCCCGAAGCAGCGGAACCCTCGGGCTCCGGAGCAGCTGGCGGTGGAGCCGAGGCACGTGAACGCAACGATTTGAGAGCAGAGCGGCAGAGGGAACGCCATCGTGATCGTAATCTGCAGCGGGCAGCGCCGGAGAAACGTACCAAACTGCAGCGGGAGCGTGAGCGTGATATCTCTGAACAAATTGCGCTGGGCCTGCCGGCCAAGAGTCAAGGTAATGGGGAAACCCTCTTCGATCAGCGTCTCTTCAACACCACCAAGGGCATGGACTCGGGCTACGGGGACGACGAGGCGTACAATGTGTATGACAAGCCCTGGCGCGATTCCAACACCCTCGGTGCTCACATCTACAGGCCCAGCAAGCAGGCGGATAGCGATAATTATGGCGGCGACTTGGATGCCATTGTAAATACAAAGCGCTTTGTTCCGGACAAGCAATTCTCGGGTGCTTCGCGTGAGGCAGCCACCAGCCAGAGGAGCGGCCCCGTCGAGTTCGAGAAGGAGGAGGATCCCTTCGGTCTGGATCAGTTCTTGAACATGGCCAAGAAGGCGCCGAAGCGAGCCGAGGAGAAGAACAACGAGCGGAGCAACCATTCGGATCGAAGCAAGCGCAGCAGGCGCGACTAGAGATAAAAGCTTTAAGAGCAGGAAACCATTGCCAGATCATCATCATCATCGTCATTCACACGCATCATCTTCATCAACAAAATTTTTTAACTACTCCAAAAACCAAACACAAAACTTGGCCACAATTTGAATAATAATCACAGGATCTTGACGTAACGTAAACTTAACTTATTATTGTCGGGGGTACATTACATATTACATTTCTTTTTATTTTGCATTCGATTTTATAGTCTTCTCTAGCCAAGTAACATAATGATCCACCCTGGTGAACACCATAGGCCCAGTAAGGGATCCGCATCGGTACTTTCCCAGCGAAATAATGCCCACCAGCTGGTTGTCATCGATGACCGGACCCCCAGAGTCGCCCTGACAACTGGCCGCCTGCCCGGAGAGACGACTACCGCCGGCGCACATCTGTCCAGGACCCACGTCTGCATAGTGCTTCTTGCAATCCATCATGGACCAGCCACTCACAAGGGCCTTGACCTTCACGGGACTAACTTCCAGGGATCTTTCGCTTGTGCGCCCCCAGCCGGAAATGGTAAGGTAATTGTTCGCATAGGCATCAGTTCGCGAGGCAATGCCAGCCGGCAGATGTGGCAGGCACACGGGCTGGACATACTCTGTGTAGTTGACACTCTCGCGCAGCTCCAGCAGGGCAATGTCGTTGGAGTACTGGAACAGATCGCTGCCCGTGGTATGTTCGCTGGGCAAGTACTGCTCATGGACTATGGTTCGTGCAATGGAATACTCGTGGGTATGATCGGACTTTACCCGGGAGTCCCATTCACCCAAACGAACTCGCAGCAGCGGCGGCGCCGACTGTCCATTGCCTGGCGTGGACACACAATGAGCTGCAGTTACAATCCACTTTTTGTCAACCAGAGAACCACCGCACTTGGGCTCAAAATTTTTGCCGTCGTTGCTGTACAGCAGCATGGCCATCCAGGGGAACTCCCGAATGTTGGTAACCACACCATTGGCAATACGGGGCACCGGCTCAATGCGGCAGTAATCCTCAGTCAGTTGGGAATAGGCCTTTGGCTTCATTAGGCAGCAAACCAACTGGAAGCACTCGTCCACCGCGTGGTGATATCTACGCTCCTCCAAGCACTCGTCGCTGGGCAGGCACAGGCCTCTGGTTGACTCCCCATGACAGCGACCATAGTGAAGCCGAGGCTCTGGATAAAGAGAGGTAAAGGATAAAGCTTAATTACTAAACTTTTTCCAGATTTTTTAAATGTAAAAAAGCCTACTCTTAATTCATGTTAAAGCTCTCGTTTTTTGATGTTAGGATATCGCTTAAGGACATAAAAAACACTTACTTGATGCCACTAACAATAAACAGCAGAGATAGTAGCAGGAAATAAAGGCGCCAGCTCGCAGGCCCATAGCTTCGAGACAGAATCTAAACAAATAAATAAAATAAGCTTATCGGAAGTAGAAAATCCCTGGGAACATTTTCCAAGTGCAAATTGTAAGCTCTCTCAGCTTTCGTTGTTCTAGTAAAACCTGAAATTCCAGTGCACTTTGATCTGACGAGTGATAGTTAATCTAAGCCGATGTTGCATTTACAGCATTAATTATTAATGAATAACTGCATAATAAAACAATGTGTCGGCTAATAAAGCTTTCAATGATTGATAACTTCTTGTATTGCAATAATATAAAATATTGAGAATGTATTTTAAACAATTATTTATATCTTTTACCCTAGACAAGATCCGTTTAAGCTTAAAACGCCAAAATTACGTCGAATAATTGTTAATAAATCAAGAAAGAGATTTCGGAATAAAAGAAAATATGGACGAAAACGTGCGAGAGTTATATACCATACATAAATTCTGTCACATATTAAAAAATATCACAGATCAGTAAATTATATCGAAATAATTGTTAATAAATCCAGAGATTAAAAAAAAATTCGAAATGAATAAAAAAATGAGGGAACACTCGCGTCAGTTAACTTATGCCTCAAATTCATGCCGTTAAGTCCCAGAGTACAAAATAATGTCAAGATGCTTGTTTAAATAAAAAAAAGAATTAAAAATAATATGAAATAAAATAAAAACAAGGAGAGACGTTGAACCTGTGAAGGCTAACTGAACTCTGAAACATTTGAAGTTCTTAACTTCACAAGGTAAACTTTGACACAGCCTTAGAGATGAGAACTTTTAAACTTTGCGTTATCATATAAAAATATCGATAGATATCGAAAAGGGCGTATAAGCCAAAGCCAAAATTAAAAGTTTAAAATAAAATCACTATTTGATTAATAAATTAAAAAATAAATTTCAGCCATATTTATAAGAGTTGGCTTATATTTATAGAGATATTAAACTATTTATTCGTTTTCCCCGATATTTTCTGAAGTGTTGCCGCCAGCCAGGGAAATTCATCGTTTTGGTCCCGCACATCCGTTGGTCACACTGTGTGTGACATTGAGTTGACATTTTGCTTTAGTTTTAATTATAATTACAATTTATCCGCCAAGTAAGTGACCCCGAAAAAGCCACAGAGTTCCGCACGGTGCAGCTGTGCGCGCCACTCCAACGACAAGGCCCTTGGAGAATGAGCGGCTGCAGCGGATTCTAGGGACACTTCTAGAGTGTGGTGAATAGGTGATCCGACGAGCAGTGCGATTGGGGATATTGGGGGGCAACGCCAAAGCTGAAGCCACCACCTCCTCCTCCATCTACCCCTGCACCACCGAAGAGCCACCACAACAAACGATCCGATCCGACATTATGTAAGTGAGCGTGCCGCCGCGCTGCGCCGTTTGGAGTAAACAAGAGGCACAACAAGCTCTAGAAGCTTTTGAATACCCTTGGCGACCTATTGTTTCTAATGGCAGCCTTGTACATTTTGCAGACAAACTGACGGGGAAAGGAGCTACTTCCACAGCCGTCATGCGTTCACGGAGCAATTCGGGCGTCCGCCTGGACTACTACCAGCGTATCGTTCACCGGTTGATTTTGGCCCACCAGGAGCCCGTCACCGGCCTCTTTCCCGCCTCCAATGTAAACTCGCACGCCTGGATTCGTGACAATGTCTACTGCATCCTGGCCGTCTGGGGTCTCTCGATGGCCTACAAGAAGATTGCCGATCAGGACGAGGATCGTGCAAAGTGTTACGAGCTTGAACAGAGCTGTGTGAAGCTGATGCGTGGCCTTCTGATGGCCATGATGAACCAAAAGGACAAGGTGGAGAAGTTCAAGATGACGCAAAGTCCCTATGATTCCCTCCATGCCAAGTATTCGAGCAAGAACGGCCTGCCCGTTGTGGGGGACAATGAGTGGGGTCATCTGCAAATCGATGCTGTGTCGCTGTATCTACTTATCCTGGCCCAGATGACGGCCTCTGGGTTACAGATTGTCTTCTCCTTGGATGAGGTATCCTTCATCCAGAATCTAGTGTTTTACATTGAGTCGGCGTACTCCATTCCGGATTATGGTATCTGGGAGCGTGGCGACAAGACCAACCATGGTGCGTATTCCTTGAAAACAACTAAAAAAATAGAAAAATAATTTAATTTGTGTATTCCAGGTGAACCGGAGCTGAATGCCAGCTCCATCGGTATGGCCAAGGCTGCTCTGGAGGCCATGAACGAGCTGGATCTGTTCGGAGCTCGCGGCGGCCCGGCCAGTGTCATTCATGTCCTGGCCGACGAGGCGCACAAATGCCAGGCGGTGCTTCAGTCAATGCTACCGCGTGAATCCAACAGCAAGGAATTGGATTCTGGCTTGCTCTGCGTCATTGGCTTCCCAGCGTTTGCCGTGGACGATGCCCAGCTTATACACAACACGAAGGATGCCATCCTGTCCCGATTGCAGGGCAAATATGGCTGCAAGAGGTTCCTACGCGACGGATACCGCACCCCAAAGGAGGATCCATCGCGGCTCTACTACGAACGCTGGGAGCTGCGCATGTTCGAGAACATTGAATGCGAATGGCCGCTGTTCTACTGCTACCTGATTCTGTTCCATGCCTTCCAGAGTGACAAGCGCTCGGTGCAGGAGTATGCCGATCGTCTGGAGAAGATAATGGTGCGCTCGGAGGATGGCATACTGCTCGTACCCGAAAGCTATGCTGTGCCGCAAGATCTGGTTGGATTCGAGTACCAGAAGCCGGGCTCACAGGCCCGTGAAGTGGTTGGCCGCTGTCCATTCCTTTGGGGACAGTCACTCTTCATTCTCGGCCGGCTGCTGCAAGAGGTGAGTATTAATTTCTATTGTAATTTCTTTAATTATTTATAATTTCAAAAATATACAGGGTTTCCTGGCCGTTGGCGAGTTGGATCCGCTCAATCGGCGTCTGGGTGCGCAAAAGAAACCCGACGTTGTCGTCCAGGTGGTGATCATAGCCGAGGATAATGAGATTCGGGACAAGCTGGCCGAGCACGATCTGCATGTCCAGACAATAGCCGAGGTGGCACCCATTGAGGTGCAGCCAGCCCGCGTTCTAAGCCATTTGTACACATACCTCGGACGCAACCGGAAGCTGGGATTAAGTGGCAGGAAATCGCGCGACGTGGGCATTCTTAGTACCAGTAAGCTGTACTCTCTAAAGGATCGCATATTTGCGTTTACGCCTCAGGTGAGTGGTTGCATTCCGTCTTCCGAATCCTGGCCACCTCTAATCCCTTAAAAATCCCCCTAAAAATAATCCCTGGACTTTTCCTAGTTCTGTTTATTACACTTCTATCGAATTTTATTGACTGGAATGCAAACTGACGAAATGGAAAGCTAAACTTGAAATTAAATTAAAGGAAAAGCTTTGGAATTAATCAATATACTAACAATAATTGAAATAAATTCATTTTGAACAATATCGGCTTAACAAATGTAGTATATATGACAAAAAACATCAATCGGTATAGGTTTTTGATGATTTTTTCGATATTTAAAAGATCAATTTCTTGAAATCAGTGTTTGTAAATTGAAAACTTTAACAACTTCATCGGTTTGCATCCCCAGAAACTTTTATCGAATTGACTTATGATTTATATTACGTTTATATCACGCCGTTTATCAGTTTGCCGACCTGTCGCGCTTCTATATTGCCTCCGATAACGAACTCATGATCGACATCCTCAAGGGCGAGATCAATTTCCTCAAGTCCGCTTGGGATCTACTGGGTCGTCCACTGGTCACCCTCGTGCTGAAGCGCATCCATCTAGGTCGGTCCACCGAGAGGGAGAGTTAGAGAGAAAGAGACCCCCCTAAAGTCCCCTACTCTTCACTCCATAAGCCTCTGTTTTTTTTTTTCTTTGTGTATTTAAATTGTTCATTTACCGCCCCTTATTTTATTGTCTGTGTGGGTTCTTCTTTCTGTGTTGATTTTGATTTGATTAATTTGCAAGGGTTTGCTTTTTTTTTTGGTATTGGTCATGTTTTTTTATTATCAATTAATTGACACTCGCACACAAGACACAAACAAAAACGCACACATTTGCACCAATCACTTTAATTTTTAGAACTCTCGTTTGGCAATTTATTGAATTGGTTGCTCAATGTTCAATGAAATGGTTTCGGGTTTTCTAATAATATTCGAATTTAACTTTTATAACTAGGTATAGGTTTCCCTTGACCTCTTTGGTTTGGTGTTCTCAATGTAAAGTTAATATTAACTAAAGGTTAAAAGATAAAAGAGGTTGTGGAGAGCAATAAACTCGGTTAAACAGTTTGGCTCCGATAAATATTAACTAGACTATGAGAAACCATATTAGACTGTCAGTTAATAGTTAGTAATGTTAATCGAAGGTAAAAAGTCAAAAGAAATGTAATTTATTCTGTCTCCCTACTTCCTATTGAGAAAAAACCTTTTAACAAATAGTTTTAATACTTTCTTCTTAATGCTAATCGGACGTTTAACTTTGATCTCATGAACATTGAGCAATAAACTTTCTAAATTTCCCGAGAACTCCTTAGTTCCCTTAGATTTTAGTTACCTTTTGGTTGTGGACCCACTTACACACTTTCTACACTATAAACTAGAAAGATATTCTAACGCACACTGTACTCTGCTTTATATTACATTATTTTTATTATATACATATAAAAATCCCTTCATAATTTTATTTTAATGTAGTTTTAGTTACTATATATTCTGCATTTCTCAACGCTCTGCTCTGGACCTTTAATAGCCTTAGAAATCCCCATTTCAAAGTCCTCAAACTCCCAACAAATTGGCCAGTGAAATAAATGTTTAGACAATTGAAATCAAAACAAAGAAAAATCAAAAATCTATCTCTTCTTTATTTTATTCAAAAATCCAAATCATATATATATATATATATATATATATATATATATATATATTGCAACCAACACGAAACGAAAACAAACAACAAATTCAACAACAAATTCAACAACAAAAATCAACAACAACAACAAAACTACAACAACACATACTACACACAGCATATCGACTATGAAGAATATTATACAACACGCGATCCCGATTTGCTTGCCAGCAATTTTACCACAAATTTAGCATTCTTGACCAACAATTGGCGTCACATGTTGGGCAGGCCGACAATCACACTAATGGCAACCCACTATATGCTAGGTAACTACCCCAAAAAACCCCCCAAATCAAAGCGAACAATTGAGTTCAATTTCTGCATCCTCAAAATCCCTTTTTCCCCGCACACTCCGCACACCCAAGCCAACTCCTGATTTTTATTTTGTGAGACCACGGCACACTCTATATAATTACTATATATATTTATATATGCGAATTACTCAACACACACACACACATCGAAGCCAAGAAATCAGTATGATATGCAATTGCAATCTATAATCCTGTGGCCTGTGATCCCTTTTCCTGCGCTTGTGTTTGCTTAATTAATGGCCATCGCCTGCTCTCCTTCGCTCTCTTCTATTTTCCCCTGTTTCTTCAGTTTAGATATATATAAACCTATATTATGACCTAAGGTATATATCCTGTTTTTCTAAAGGAAACTAAAGTGTTAATTAAGAAACTTTCTCAAGTATTACATGTATCCTCTTGGATCCCCACCACACAAATGGAGCAAATAACGATAGCCAATACATTTTGGAATAATAATATTAAAAATTCCTCATTAAGGATATAACAAAGTTCAAAATGTTGCCTCAAACTGTTTGGTTTTGGATCTGCAAAGATAACTGTCACTTAAAGCTGAATTTTTAAAGCTTTACATTTTTAAAAAATTAAAATTTTTAAAGTGAAAACTCACCACAATAATTATACATTCCAAATTCAAAATTTTTATATTCTACTTCTACTTTAATTTTATGTATAAATTTCCCAAAAAGGGTATAAAATTAAAAGGTATTGAAAGAGCTAATTATATGTATTTGAAAACCAGTAACTAAACACTGGGTTGATCTTAATTATAAACCTTCTATGTTGCTAATTGCTGTGATTAAAACCAATGAAATACTTGCTAATCCTTGTCACTGTGGCTAATTAATTTCCTAAGCTTTGCTTGCAACTAAAAAATTAAGAGCAAAACTAGATAATTGCCGAGTTGGTGATGGTTACTCTGTGTGCTGTGTAATTAAATGCATAAATCGCATATATTTCTATTACTTGATTATTATTTGTGACTAACTAAACCGTAGATATTAAGAGACGCTGTTCCTAATCCCATCAATACTCCAGCATCATCTCCAAATCATTTGTACCTATCATTAATCGAAGCTTGAGTTGAGAAGAGTTTGTATAAGCTAACAAGATTTATTCGGATGCTGCCACAGATCAGGACAAGATACCGCTGGCCATGATCCAGACAATGAGGAAACTCAAGTCGGGCTACATCAATGGCACACGTGTGATGCTGGGCAGCCTGAAAGACTTCCTCAATACCTCCGCCATCACGGACCTGAGCTTCTTGGGCAGCACAGAGGATGGCTATCCGGATCGCCTGCATCCCGATGTGCAGACCTATCTGGATGAGCATCTGCTCAGGTCGTTTAGCAATCGCAGCACCATGAATCTGCGGGGCGGACAACTGCGTCCCAGGACCCTAAGGCGACGCATGTCCTGCAAGGGAGCAATCAAGAAGACGCGCTCCATCAATGTGGATTGTGAGTATCAAGTGCATTATCTTTATTGAATTGTAATTAATTTCGTAATCTTATTTGGCAGCTGATAACCTGGGCATGGAGGGACCCTCTCCACTCACCGAACGCCGCCTGTCCTCGATTGTTCCACCTCCCTGGCTGCAGCCAAATAAGCAGAGTCATGTCAGTGTTTTTGCCACAACACCGGAGGAGGGACCCAGTTCGCCAAGGCAGCTGGGCCATGAGCTATCCGTCCGGGAGAACATATATCCCGTAGATCCGCATAACAGTACAAGATCGGCGATCGACAGGCGCAGCGAGTTTGTTCGCCAGCAAGAGAGTTAGTTTTATCTACATATAGAACAATATTTATACTTCAGTTTTAATAGCAATGTACAAGTTTTTGATAAGCTTTTTACTTTGATTTCAACAAGTAATTTTTAAAATTTAATTTTGTATTTATAATTATGTATATATTATTACCTGGAACATCTTGTAGAAGTCTGTAAAGTTGTATACAATTTATCATAACCTTGTAAGCAAATCAGAAACTTGTATGATTTTGTTTTGAAATTCCTCTTTTGTTTGTTGTTAACTTTTGTTAATTTTAATTTTATGCTCTTATTTTCTTTTCCATTTCATTTCCATTATTATTATTGTCATGTACTCGTATTTGGCAATGCGATCCTTGATTAGTAACAGTGCCAAAAATTCTCATCCAACGCCATCGTGCCGACACAAACTTTGCGGACACAGAGGTCGAGGAGCTGATTGCAATGCTACGCGAAACGGAGAATCTCGAGGAGCAGGGCGACATCCTGCAGTACCTGGTGGATACCCAGGGTCTGGACTTTAATACGGGTGAGAAATATGTTTTAAGATTAACCCAAAGAATCGAAACTATTTCCCTAGGTTTATGTGTAGGTATAAGGAAGGCTTGCAGCGTTTAAAATGCTTTCCTAGTTAGGCGTTTTGTTTTGCAAAGTTTGGTTTTGATAGCACTTTTGGGAGGAACTAAATATACGGGTGGAAAAAAAGCATACACCTGAACACGCACACACACAGCTACACTTTATAAACAAAAACATACGCACATGCATACACGCAGAAACACGCTCCACACAACGATTATACATTGGGGTTAACTATTAACCGGGGATTATTTATACCATTTGGGTTTATATACATTCTGTCACATTGGGTTAACACTAGACAAGAGTTGAAATATTAATTGGTTAACTTGAATGGTTAAGAGAATGATTAAAATAATAGTATAACAGTTAAGTGCTGTATTTTCCATAGGTTTATTTTAATGGTATTATGCTTGGGGTTAAATTATGTATGGTTTTTATTTATTATCCTTGATTTTCTAATTTTTAAAATGAGACATGGGTTTAACACTTAACCAGGTATTGCATTTCAATAAGTTTTTAAATGTATCAATCTATGTATAACAGTTAAATGTAGAGTTCTTTTTTAGCCTTGAATTCGTATATTTTTTAAGTAAATTTAGGAACCAGGTGCTATAGTTAATTGTTATATCAAGGGTTTTTTTTAGTTTAATACCAAGTTAACCAAAATTAAATGGAAATCTAGAATTGAAATCTGTGTATAACAGTTTAGGAAAGTTTCAAATAATAAGCAAATGAAAGAATGTCTTAATGACCAGTCAATGTCCTTAACAAAACCAGAATCCACCATTATTCAACCATCTATTTTACATCATCTCTCGTTCTTACATTCCGTTGTTGTTGCCCCCCACCATGTCTTCTTGTCGTCCGTCCTGGTTCCGTACATCGTGTGTGTTCCGTGCTCCAAATTGTCAGCTGGACTGGGATTCAAGAATAAGTCCGATGATAGCGCCAATGCTAACAATGCAGCTGCCGGTAAGTGTGTCGTCGATCCTGTGTCCCTATGTCGATAACTGTTGTTGTTTGGAGCTCCTGCGGAACGTTCCTGAATCCTTTTTTCCCCGTTATCCAACCTCTCCCCCATTTTCCTTAACCCTCCTCTTCTCGTGTGAACTCTCCAACTTTTTCCTATATTGATTGGCCAACCATTGGAGTACTCCTTATTGTCGCCCATAACAATTTCCTGCCATCTATGGTTATCATTTCCTATTGTTATTGATGTATACATTACTGATTCATTTGTGATTGACCTGTGACCCTTTCTGACATTCTGCATCCTTGCTTTTGCTTTAAGCTTTATTATGATTTCACATTACTTGTTTATTTAAATTTGAAAATATATAGAAGCCAGATATTATTGCTTTAAATTAGCATTATTAACTGCATATCTATTAATAAAAATATATTTTTTGGCACTAGCTTGATTTAATCCTTAAACATTTTATTTTACTTCTTCCGCTCCTAATCTTACATGCAAAACACACACACACAACCACAAAACACACATAAACACATCCTGTATGGCATGTCCTGTGCGCTTGCTCTTCATTAAAACATTAATCCAAAACAAAATTTAAAAAAATACAACGCAAACTCCGATTCTTCCAAAAATTAAAAACAAAAAACCAAATCCTAACCCAACTAACCCGCAATAAAAACCA
This sequence comes from Drosophila serrata, assembly GCF_035046125.1. Taxonomy (NCBI): domain Eukaryota; kingdom Metazoa; phylum Arthropoda; class Insecta; order Diptera; family Drosophilidae; genus Drosophila; species Drosophila serrata. Next base: position 1,416,733 of record NW_028257260.1, on the reverse strand, counting down.
AACAAAAATAAGAGCTCGACCAAGCGTTTATGGATGAAGTGGTGCTGGAACTGGCGGCTGGTGGTGGTGGTGGTGCTGCTAGTGGTTCAGGTGCAGGTGCTTCTTGTGCTCCTGGTGCTGATGATCAGCAGGCCAAGCACAAGCCGGCGATTACTCTGCCCACGGTGATCATCGATGCTGCTACAATTCCAGCTGCGCTTAGCTCCGAACCGGATAATGCCAACACTAGCCACACCAGCGGCAGCAGCAGCAGCAACAGCGGCAGCAACCACCACAACAGCAGCAACATCAACAGCCACAATCCACCAATTGAAAATAACAACGATTCTTCCCAATCCGAAGGCATGCTGGAGGAGGGACGTGTGGTCACTGTGCGGGATCTGCTCAAGGGACTGTACGAGAAGGCCTGCCAGCAGAAGCTCTGGGGATTGGTCCGGCATACGGCCGGTATGCTGGGCAAGCGTGTAGAGGATCTGGCCAAGGCGGTAACGGATCTATTGGTGCGTCAGAAGCAGGTGACCGTCGGCATGCCGCCCAATAATGAGCACACCATTACGGCACCGCTACCGGAAGTTGAACTGCGACAGCTAATCCATGATGTAAGTAATGATATTAAAAGGTAATATTAAATATTAATTGGTAATCCCTTTCTGTCCAGGCCTATGGCGACGATGAGAGTACAGCTATGCTGACGCAGGAGCTAATGGTCTATCTGGCCATGTTTATTCGCACGGAGCCGCAGCTGTTCCACGAAATGCTGCGCCTGCGCGTGGGCCTTATCATTCAGGTAATGGCCAAGGAGCTGTCGCGCACACTCAATTGCGATGGCGAGGCGGCGTCGGAGCATTTACTTAACCTCTCGCCATTCGAGATGAAGAATCTCCTGTACCACATACTCAGCGGGAAGGAGTTTGCTGTCAGCAGCGGTATGTGAATACCCTTTAGTTAAAGAGTAATCTCTCATTTCTATATATTCCAGTGGCTCGTGGCAATCTATCCATTGTTAGCTGCAAGAGCAGCCGCGTCAGCAAGAAGAGTCAAATCGGTTTGGGTGACCCGGAGGGTGAGGATGCCCTTATAGCCACCATTGACGACAGGCAGGGACAGTGGCTGCGTCGCCGTCGCCTGGATGGTGCCCTGAATCGTGTGCCCCGTGATTTCTACTCCCGCGTCTGGACGGTTTTGGAGAAATGCCAAGGACTGGCCATCGAGGGACGTGTCCTGCAGCAGAGTCTCACCCAGGAGATGACACCGGGTGAACTGAAGTTTGCCCTGGAAGTGGAGACAGCACTCAACCAAATACCCCAGCCCGAGTACAGGCAATTGGTGGTCGAGGCCCTTATGGTGTTGACCCTCGTTACCGAGCATAATATGGTGCCCACACTCGGTGGTATTATCTATGTGGAGCATCTAGTGCACAAGGCCAATCAATTGTTCCTCGAGGATCAGCGAAAGGTGCAGGGCGATGCCACCCTATGTTGTGCCAAGATTAAGGACGGCAAGGAGCAGCAGCAGGCGGCCTCTGGAATGCTACTTTGCGGCGGAGCCGCTTACATCTGTCAGCACTTGTACGATAGGTGAGAAAGCTCTGAAATATAGTTATTACATTTAATTTATGTAACATTTCTTGCAGTGCTCCCAGCGGCAGCTATGGAACCATGACATACATGTCCCGAGCAGTGGCCCTCGTCCTGGACTGTGTGCCCAAGCACGGTGAAATGGAGTGTGCCATTTCCTAAAGCGGATGAGCTGTATCCACTTAAAAAAAAGAAACAATGCCAATCTCTTTTGCAACTTTGGAAACACGTCCGTTCTCGATCGCTCACCGTTACTCTCTCTCTTTCGTTACCGTGCGCTTTATTGTTATTCTCTCTCTCCCTCTCATTCTCTCTGACCCCCCTCCGCCGCCTGTATATACATATATATATATATATATATATATATTATGTTCCAAATCACATTTGGTTAGTGTGTGTTTTGTTTTTTTTTTTTTTTTACGTATTATCCATTCGAACCTCGAACCCTAACCGAATTAGTAAGTCAACGCGCGCAGCGACGACAACACTTTTGATTGTTTTAACTTTTATATATTAATTATAAAAGCTACTATTTTATATTATAACGTTTGGACTGTGAAGTTGAACGAACGCGCAGCAATATTTACAATAAAAATGTGTTTGCAATGTTTGTCGAGTGATTTTACTGGGTTGCAAGAGTATAAAATAGAGCATTTTTGCTAAAGTTAACCAAATATCAAGAAAAACTATTAATATATAGTACTATATTTCAGTTTTCATTCATTATTTGATTAATTTAAACTAAAATTTTTGCTATTTTATGGTATTCTTAGTTGAACATTTTAGACAAACTTAAAAGATCAACTTGAGATTCACCGCCCCAAAATAAGAACAAATTTGTTGTAGTTTTGTTAAGCATAAATATATTACGATTTATTTTTATTTTCTTTTTTTTTTGTTGTAGTTTGTTTTTGTTTGCCCCTTTTTTTAATGGTCTTTGATTCACTTGGATGTTCGCATATCAAAATGTTTACAAAGATTGTATTCATTTACAAGTTGCTTGCTTTTGTTGAGGTGTGTGTTTTAGACATTTTTGAAATGTTTTCTTTGATCGCTCTTTCCCCCCATCGAATCTGTGTCCCTGCGGGTACAAAAAAAAGCTTAGCTTGCGCAACATCATCAGTTTTGTTTAACAATCATAGAGATACAGGGAATTTTACACGAAAGAGACAAGTTTTGCGAGAAAGCCTATGCGATGCTGGTTGTTGTTGTGTAATATAAATGCTAATGTGTGTTGTGGTTGAGGGTGTGTGTGTTAATAGTGTGTAAAACAGAACGTCGTGTAAGATTAGGCGATGATGTTAAACGAGAGTTTGTAATTAAAAAAAAAAGGAAATAGGATCCTAGAACAAGAATACTTAAGCCGCTTAGCAATAGCCCCTGTCGGGCACACGTCGGCGTGGAGCGCACTTAATAATATTGTCCACGCGCAGGATCATTTCGGCAGCCTCAGAGGCGGACATCAGCACCTGACGCTTGACGGCAAACGACTCGGTGATGCCCAGTTCACGGACATCGGCCACCTTTCCCAGCTCCATGTCCAGACCCAGTTGATGCTTGCCCTGGGCGTGGCCGGCGCGCAGCTCAGAGATCAGCTGGGCGGAATCGTAGCCGGCATTGTCGGCAATGGCCGTGGGCAGAGATAGCAATGCACCTGGTTATGGAAAACAACATTATAAACTCTTGTTAACGTGTAAACTTTCAATTTAAACTCACGTGCAAAGGCCTCGATGGCAATAGCCTCCTTGCCGGGCGTCTCGGCCGCCTTCTTCAGCACTGCGGTGGCCATCAGAGCCTCCGAGCAGCCGCCGCCGTAAATAATGCGAGACTCCTTAACGGTGGCCGCCAGCACGCAGAGCGCGTCATGCAGCGAGCGATCAGCCTCATCCAGAATCTGTTGGGTGGCGCCGCGAATCACAATGGTGCAGGCCTCGCCCAGCTTGACGCCGCTGAAGCGCAGCAGCGTATCCTCGCCAATCATCACCTGCTCGATGACATCACACTCGCCCAGCTTGACCATCGAGGGGTTCTCGAAGGTGGAGACAATCTCACCGCCGGTGCAGTAGGCCAGACGCTCGATGCCATCGAAATCGGCATGCTCGATGGACATGACCTTGGCATCGGCAAACAGCTGCTCCGGATAGTTGTAAATCAACTGGCGGTTGATGAACACATTGCAATCATGCTTCAGGATCTTGGCCACCTTTTCCTTCATCTTCTCCTTCTCGGCCATCTCCAAATCGGCAATCTTGGCCAGCGAGTCAACCTTGATGCTGCTACCAAAGACCTTGATCTTATCTGTGTCCATGGGAGTATTGGCAATCAGGATTTTGGCCTTTTCAATCTGCACGAAGATAGAGCAATACACAATTAAGGCAATTATACTAAATATTTAACTAATAAACTCAGAACTTTAACATCTTTATCCTTGATCCTCCAATGATGATGAGTCTGTGCATCAAACTCGTCAAAATGGCTGTGATATGAAGTCAAATTCAACATAGCTCACAGTCATTTTGACGCGTTGATGGACAGCCAAGCGTAGGTGACGGAGAGAAGTTTGGGCACAAATTAGAGTAGTATCAGAGTAGAACTTACGCGCTGTGGCTGGTGCACGCCGGGCTTCTTGTCCAGCAGGAAGCCCTCGTCGAGGAAGGAGTCTCCCAGAGTGCCGCCCGACTTCTTAATGATCTGTATGGACTTCAGTTCACCCGATCCCTTCAGACGCAGCACAGCATCCACTGCCAGGTTGGCAAAGAAGTCCTTGTGCTGATGCAGGATCTTTGAGGAGAGCGTGGTGCGGGCAATGTTCAGTAGATCGTTCTTGAACTTCTCGTTGCTGGCCGAGTTGTCCTGAGCGGCAGCAGTGAGCGCCTCCAGGGCCACTTGAGTGGCCTGACGCCAACCAGCCACGATGATCTGTGGATGCAGCTTCTGCTCAACCAATTTCTCGGCTTCGCGCAGCAGCTCCGAGGCCAAAACGGTGACTGAAGTGGTGCCATCGCCCACCTCTTCGTCCTGGACACGCGACATATCCACCAGAATCTTGGCAGCCGGATTGTCAACGCCCACGGCACGCAGGATGGTGGCGCCATCATTGGTCACCTCCACCTGGCCAGCATTGCGTCCGTTGGCAACCAGGATCTTGTCCATGCCCTTGGGACCCAGAGTGCTCTTCACCAGATCGCCGATGGCAATGGCGCCAATGAACGAGGACAAGCGGGCCATTTCAGCCTTCTCCTCCTGCGCCTCATTCTTGAGAACGCGGACGGGATTCAAGGACATCTCCTGCAAGCAAATTGATTTGGGAATTTGTATTATTAATCGGACTAATGTTGGAATATTTAAAAAAATCTTTTTTTTAGATGTACAAAAAAACACTAACAATTCATGTTAAAAAAAAGCTAATCACTTTTTGTTAATTAAAAGATTTAAGTGACACTTTTCTTTGTCTAGAAGATATAGAAGCCATCTGCCTGCATCTAGATAGATATAGTAGTAGTAGTATTTCTTTTTTTTTTGCGTGCACTCATATCGCCTCTACCTAACCCCCAAATATCGTAGCAAGAGAGCGGCGGCGGCGGCAGCGACGAGTGATTCATCCAATGGCCACTAAAACAGCGTGGATTGCACATCTGGAATGTTCTTTTTGATATATTGTCTCGATCTCTTCCCTAAGGGTGCTTACAACAAAGGAGCAACCGGAGATCCCGTGGCCAGAAAGAGAACCTTCTGGAATCACGTGCAAGGCGTGCTGCTTTTTGAGACTCCGGGAAGCGAAGCGAGATCTGGGCGGCAGCAAATGGCCGCAGCACACACCCGGCAAATGAAAACGGCGAAATGCCTGTAATTATCAATGAAAAGCCGCCGAATTCACTCTACGCTGCTCACCCACACCGTAAACCACCGGAAAAGTGCACTTTTTTAATTTAAATTTACCATTTTCAGTTCGTAATTAGTCGGTCTTTGATCACAGAGTTCAAACAAAATCAAAATTTAATCGACAAAGAAAAAATGGTGGAGTAGTGCTGGCACAACTACGGGTCACTATCGATACTGTCGACCATCGATTCTTTCACCATCGATGTTTACTTCATTAGAGCAGTATATTGCTATCGGTATCTAGTATATTTTATGTAGATCTATCGATTTTTGCGGCTAATGCATTGCAATGCAATCTCTTATTAATGCGGCAGTATCATACTAGTATAAGTGTAAAAATTCATAAATTTAAAAAATACTGAAACCTTTTTGGATGAAAAACATCGATGTCTCCATATATCGATGTTTTTGCGCGTCAAATTCGGGGCTGTCTATCGATATATTTCATTTCTTGCTAGTGTAGTATCGATATTTGTAACAGCGCTAAAGTCTGTTTGGCAACGCCATTTATTTTGGTATTTTCTGAAACAGTACTCACGACTACTCGTGAATTTAGATTTTCTCTCGCTCTCTCTCACTGCTGACTCTAAAAACAGTAATCGATAGTCGCAACCACTTTCGATGTTTGCTAGAGATGGAAGAACAATAATGAATCGATGTTGTAATCGATCTTTGTCCATCTCTAGTTTCCAGCACGAATAGCAACAATTGCAAGCAAAAATATAAAGTTTTCGGCGCATTTAAAAATATTGTGGAATAGAGCCGCTGCTAGAGTTTGGGACAGTTATCCAGCGAGCCGCAGTTAACGGGAAAAGCGAGAGCAATTGAGACGCGACAAGTGCATTGGCCAATATAATCGCTTGCGGAGTCACCTGCGTGCCGTGTGCCAGTGTGTGTGTGTGCCTGTGCGTGAGTGCGTGCGTCGAGTGCTGCGCGTGTATTAGTGCTTTGTTCTGCGAGCGTTTCGGAAATGGCAAAGAAAACCTACGATTTGCTCTTTAAACTGTTGCTGATCGGTGACTCGGGCGTAGGCAAGACCTGCATATTGTTCCGCTTCTCCGATGACGCCTTCACATCCACGTTTATCTCGACCATAGGTAAGTGGGACCTCTTCACGCATATTGCTTCACACCCATACATGTGCCGTTCGTCGGAGTTGTGTCAGCTGCTGCTGCAGCGATGCCGACGCCGACGCGAATGGCGGCAGCGGCAGCGGCAATGACGACCCGGAGCAAGGATATGTGCGTGTGTGTGTGTGTGCAATAGGGCGTGGCACTGCCTTATCGATGGATCGCCCACGCATACTCGAGCACTGTGCCCATGTCCCTGTTGGGTGTATGCGTGTGTCGATCGCCTTTGGACTGTCATTGTTTTTGTTGCTGCTACGGCAGAGCTACAAACATACATACTTACATGCATAGATAACGCACGAACACCGTTACGTGCAAACAGTTGTCATTTTCATCCGGATTCCAAGTTCCGAATTCCGGATGATTCACACTGCTCCAATTCCGGCAGTGTAATCGGTAACACACACACACACACACCCTTGAACTTGTGACGTCATTGCTAGGTGCCTCTGTTATTATTTGTTATTATAAAACTCTTGGAAATCTCGTATATCTCACATCTCGCAGGCATAGATTTCAAAATCAAAACAGTGGAGCTGCGGGGCAAGAAGATCAAGCTTCAAATATGGGACACCGCCGGCCAGGAGCGTTTCCACACGATAACCACATCCTATTACCGCGGTGCGATGGGCATAATGCTCGTCTATGACATAACGAACGAAAAGAGCTTCGAGAATATAGTCAAATGGCTGCGAAATATAGACGAGGTGCGTATGCAATATCTGTTTGACCAGATCTTTTCCTTTAATTAACCTATTTTTGTGTAACTCACTTGCAGCATGCCAACGAGGATGTGGAAAAGATGATATTGGGCAACAAGTGCGACATGACGGACAAGCGGGTGGTGAACAAGGAGCGCGGCGAAGCGGTGAGCATCTGATTAGGCGGCGTCACTTTTGATTAGCATCTAGGAACACCACAGATCAGGGATCAGCCTGTCTATTATTGGTGTCTGTTGGTGAAACATGACTTGGTTACCTTATCAAAATGTTTGCTTTTCGCTCACCAAAAGTTACCTTGGGTGAATCATGCTGTATTAGGTAGAATTCATGTGATTAAGCAAGTAAATTAAGACATTGTTTAAGGAAAACATGTTTTATAGTTAGAGAACAAGTTGAAGTATTAGGAATTTGGCATATAGAAGTACTACAAAACGAGTGAAGGCTGCCTTTAGCTACATAACTTAAACTATTTTATGCTCATTTTACAATCTAAATAATTTTGTACTCCATTTTACGTTAAACAGTCAAGTATTTACTGAGTTCTCCCTTAAAAAGAAATGTTAAAACCAAAATCAATATAATAATCACATAATTAGGGTCACAAAAGCAGAACATAGTCTTCAACCTATTCTTAACTTTGCTTTTCTTGCAGTAAAGCACAAAGTTTAGATCAGTTTAACTATGTTTAAGCATTTTCTTTAAGAACAACCATAGAGATTTTAATTCATATTTCAAACACATGACAATAACAAACACTTTTGAGGTGTTTGCTGGCTTAACGTCGAATTGTTTAGAACGAGTTGTCGAGGCCGTTGACCGTTAATAAACTCAATGCGACACATTGCAGTAATAATAATATTTCAGAGAGAAGAATTAAAAATGTAAAGTCAATTAGTGCATTTATTCAAGTGTCTAGATAGTTACCAGGAAGATTGACAGTAAGAGTAGAACCCAATATTTACCCTATAATATGTAGCTTTCAATCTGTTAATTACTTGTTGGAGAGTACAAGCAGTCTATTTATAGAAAATATTCGAATTGAGATACATTTTACATGCCAAGTGCAAAGTTTAACCAAGAACCAAGTGGTTTTTTAATTACTAGAACCTTTGTACGCTCTATGATTGCCTTCCAATGGCAGTTAGTTGTGCTTTTGATCAATTTGTTTACACAATTTATAGCACTTTCCGTTTTGCTCTTTCTCTATTTATTTCTCGGCATAAATTGTAGATCGCCCGTGAACATGGCATTCGGTTTATGGAAACATCCGCCAAATCGAACATAAACATCGAGCGGGCATTCTGCGAACTCGCCGAGGCAATTCTGGACAAGACGTCGGGTCGCGAGTCGGCCGAAAATCCGGAACGTGTGATCATCGACCGCCGGAACAATGAGAAGGCGCCGGGATACAGCAAGTGCTGTGCGTAAAACGTCGTTAATGGCGCAAACGGAGCGTGGCTTGGCCCGGGCGTGCGCTTAGCTGTGCGGAGGAGGAAAGGCGATGGCGGGGCAGAGCGAAGCGGATTTGGATTTGGATTTGGAATTGAAAAATGGAAATGGAAATGTGTGGGATTAGATCAAAGGGAATCGGTTTCTGAAACTGCCCCAAAAAAGGGAAACGAAGCAATACACCACAGCCAGGCACACATCAGCACTCGCACGGAGGGAACTACTTACTTACTACGAGGATAGCAGAAGCAGCAGCAGCAGCAGCAGCAATTATGCAGATGGAACAAGCAACAGAAACAACCTACCTAAAGTTTAACGACAGTTATTGTAATAACGAACATTTGGACGCCACTTTACAAACAGCCGCCGCCCCCAGCATGGGGTGGGTCATTCGGATAGGATACGTTAGTTAGCGCACACGGATCGGGATCGGGAGGAGCAACAGAATCGCATTTTGAGTTAGCTAACGTGAACCGAAGATCGATTCCAGAGGCTACCTAGGATTCGGGAACCAAAACGAAAACGAAGATCGAAGAAAAACGCAGACACAGACACAAGCAACTTTTGTAACGTAACTTTTGATATATATACATATATAGTAGATAGTCCTACGATTCCTGTACTCAAGCCGTACTCTTTGTTCGTTCGCGCACGCACTCCCCAACCGCCATCCACATAGGTCTTTGTTTTTGTTTGTTTGTTTTGTTTTGTTTTGCATTGTGTTGCGGCCTAGATATACATACCATATTATTCATCGGATAGTATATATAGTACATAATCCCAGCTAGCTAGCCACCGCTTGTTTTTTCCGATCCTCTCTCAGCCAGCGGAGAATGGGGGGGAGCCAGGGAATTAGTAGTATTTAGTAGTAGGCGCTGGACACTCTGCAGCCACTCATCCAGCCCAGTCAAAGTTGGAGCTGTTCCGAAATTGTTTTTTTTTGATTATTGCCTATATATATATATATTTAAATATATATAATTATACATATATATCGATTTATTGTACGATATATATATATATATATACTGCATTGTTTTTATGTGCATCCATGTCCGTACTCACATGATATCAAGCCGATGTGTCGCCGCCTCCTCCTCCTCCACCTGTCTCCTTGTAATTTTATTCTACATTTTTTTGTCGTGTAATACCTTATTATTTGTAATTGTATATGGATTTAGTGTAGTTGTCCACACCAAATGATTTACCGATTAAAATATATAAAGAACAACCTAAACCATGTCATATGTAAACGAATGCCTATTTCTTTTTTGGGTACATTGGGTGTTACTTGAACACTGTTAAGCATTTAAACAATTAAATTGTGAAGTATTTAAAGCAATCTAACTTTGTTTAATGAGCCAAGATCCTTATAAAAGGATCCTCGGACCCAAAATCCTAATTCTAGTCAAAGATAAACAAAACCCTTTTGGAATGTATAAATTTAACAATTTAATTGGAGAATCTTGGGTATACAAAAATACAAAAAATACATACATACATACATCCTGCGTCAGATAAACAATATACAAAAATCATTGCCGTATGTACATTTAATGTACTACTTGGCGGCAGTCCGGTGAACACATTTTCCTGCTATCCAGGTGGAGATAACCCGCAGTTCGTCGTCCAATATAATAAAGTCCGCATCTGAACCAAAGTCCAAAGTACCCTTTTGCTTCTCAATCTTCAGGCATTTGGCAGGATGCAAGGTGGCCGCCTCAATGGCATAAACAATAGAACAATCTTTGGGAAGAAAAGAACAAAATCGATAATGAAACCATGCTAGGAGCATTAGAAATGATTTAACTTACCAGTGGCCTTTTTAAAGATCCGCACGCACTCATCCATGGGTGCAATGCTGCCGCACAGTGTTTCTGTGCCTGCTATAAATGCCTTTCCCTGCTTCACCTCCAGCGGCAGCTGTCCTATGTGATGAACACCCTCCTCCAGGCCCAAAGCCGAGATGGCATCCGTCACTAGGATCAAACCCTGCGGATGTGTGCGATAGGCAATCCTCAGAGCAGCCGGATGCGTGTGCACGCCATCCGAGATAATGCCAAAGTACACGGTCCTGCCCTGGGGCACAGCATCCGAGGCGAGTAGCCCCACCAAGCCAGGATCTCGATGATGGAATGGTAACATGGCGTTGAACAAATGCGTGATTAGAGTGGCGCCCTGCTGCACAGCCTGCTCTCCATCGCTGAGCGAGGCCATCGAGTGGCCAAGGGACACAGTGATGCCTCGATCCACCAGCTGACCTATAACCTGCTGATCCGTGACCTTCTCGGGGGCTAGGGTTAAAATCTTGATGCGATCCAGGGAGCCATAGGTGCTCTCTAGAGTGCTCAGTCCCTGTGACTGTTGGGGAGATAGAAATAGATTAATATTACATATAAGGGAGTATATAGAACTCCAAACTAGAGTGTCACCTTATCTATTGTCCGTATGCAGCTCTCCGGATGAGCACCCTTCTTCTGTGGATTGATAAACGGTCCCTCGGCATGGATGCCCAATATACCAGCGCCATTTGGCACTGCTTTCGGTATCCGAGGCAATATGGTGTGATAACTCTGGCTGGGCGAGGTCACCAGCGTGGGACAGAATGAGGTGACGCCACTCTTGACCAGACCGCAGGCCACCTTCTCAACGCCCTCCTCGATGGTCTCAGTGTCATAGGAGAAGTCCACGCCATAGCCGCCTGTAAAAGGGATAAGAATGGTAAGGATTTATAATGTAAATGATCTTTTAAGTTAAGGTTTTTTGCAAGTTTCCTCAATTTCTATTTATTTATTGTCTTGTCTACACTCTATTTTGGCCAGTGACCTCAAGGTAATTGGTTTAATTAAGTTTTTTCTATTTTTAAACAACGATGGCCTCAAATTCTGAGTGGTTAATAAACAAAATAAAGTGGCTACTAGTTTATTAAGTTTGTGTTAAATTCAATAACTGTACAGTCAAAGAAAATTAATAAGAAATTTATAAATAAACAAGAGTTAAATAGATATTTTATATTAATAAACTTAATGCCTCAATTTTAGTCAAAAGCTTGTTACGCATTGAAGGAATCATTTCCGACCCTATAAATCATATATATTATTGATCAGCATCAACAGCCGAGTCGATCTAGTCATCTCAGGCAGAAAAAAATTGGTTACCAATTTTTTCAAAATTTTACAAGGGGTTAGATCGTTAAATTAAAAAAAAAATTTGATAAAAATTGAAATTTTTATAAATTTTAAACTGAGTATGCAGAATTGTTAACCTTATGAAAACTAACATAGGAAAGCTTTCCGAATTAAAATTAGTGCGTTTTTGGCTTAGTATTGCGATTTATAAACTATAATTTGTGGAAGAAATTGCCATATAAAAATATTGATAAATATCGATTCAAAGAATGTGAACATTTTAGGCTTACTTATAATAAATGTCCGAATCGATTCTATAATACAATTGGAAACTGCAAGGGTATATAATCTTCCTAAGATTTTTTCTTCCTTGTTTAAAACAAGGTAAATAAATTAAATACAAATTAAATAAGAAAGAAACTGCGGAAATCTCTTTCAAAGTCCCTAAACTAATCAGGTTATGCGAATTTTTCCCCCGTTGAATCTCTATCTGCAATGGTGTCTCCTTTGTTCACTTATCTGTCTGGTGGTGGTCACCCGTGGCTAGGCCTCACTGTGCTTTACTGCTCCCATTCTGGTTGAGCTGCCGCTTGGGCAGTTAAAGCCGCGATAAGATTAACCCTCACCGCGATTACGAGTGCTCCATATGTGCGTTCCCTTGTCAAGGGGTAAACATGAACCCGAAACCGAGTCAGCAGCAGCAGCAGCAGCAGCAACGACCTTGGCGATTGATTGAACGCACCGAGGCGAAAGTGGAATTTAATGGGTCCAGATGTGGGTCGAAATAGGGATTGCAAAGTGAAATTGAGCACACTCACCATTAATCTGGAGGTCAATGTAGCCGGGGGCAATGATGGCATTTTTGCAGTCCACACGACGATGGGCCGTGGCCTGCTCATCGAAGAATATGGGCTCTGGATTTACGATCCGTCCATCACGCACCCAAAGATCGTCGCGGATGAGCCGGTGGCCGCGCACCAGGCGGCAATTGGTCAATTGCAGCAGGCGATGGCACTCCTTGGACTCCTCCCCATCCAAGCACATCCTCCGGTCGGCCATTCGGTGGGATGTGGTACGGTCTGGTCGCTGGCTCGCAAATAAATAAACGTAAATAAATAAAATGTAAACGAAACGAAACGAAACCAAAACGAACAAAGTGCAATCAGCTGGCAGTGTTGGAAAATCGATTACCGATTATCGTTAGTAAGTGACAAAGCAGGCTGCTTAGTAGTGCATGTATTCGATTACCTTCTATCAATATCGAGCGGTATGAATAATTTGAATTTAAATTCAAATTTTTAATAACCTTAAGTCCTTTTATTATCAACTCAATTCCCTGTGCACTCGCGATGGCCTTTATGGTCCAACAGTGGAGGTCCGCGTCTCGCTTCGTCTCCTTGAATGGCATCTCGTGGACGGACGCTGCATAAAATGGCCATATTTACTCAACAAGCCGAGGGAGAGCCGGCCGAAAATGCAAATGCAAATGATAATGACGGCACGGCACCCAAACAACAGCTACAATCAGCTTCAGGTGAGTCTGTGCACTCGCAAAAAAGGGGGGTACATTTGATGCTTATGCATATATTTGGGGTTTTACAACTAATTTTAGTTACAGGGTGAAATGGAGGTTTACTTGAAGGTTGTTTATAATTTGTTTCTAAGTTTATATATATATACTTATACAAATATTCTTTTTTCTTATTGAGTAATTTATTTATTTCGATTTATTTAAAAACTTTTAGTTGAAAAATCGATACAGTTTCGATATATCAATATTTTCTGGTATTTCTTGTTCTGAATTCACGTTTATCAAACTATAGGAAGTGTCTTTTTATCATATATTTATTTATTATTTTAAGTATTTTAAATAATTTGGGTAACAAATGGACAGCGACTCGCCTGTTAAAGCTGATAAAGAAGAAATGGGAGATGCCTTAAAGAAAATATGATTCGTGATAAGCATTTTGCTTTACATATAACAGTGTACGTCGATTTTTTTTACGAGTGTCCTGCTCCTGATCCTGTCGTGCTTTCGCCGTAGGCCTGCTCCTCTGCTTCCCCAGCTAATCCACAATGGCCAACATTTTAAATACAAATTGCAGCGATGTTGCTGCTGTTGCTGTTGCTGTTGCTGCTGCTGCTGCTGTTGCTGTTGCACCTCTCGCCCCGTCCAAATGACTTGCAATTTTTGCACACACCCGTGACAACACACTCGCCACACACACACACAGAAACCACACGGAGCTGGAACTGCACTCGAGGTGGGTTTGGGGTTCGTTCTTTTTAGTCTATTGGCAACTGATTAGCATTTAAATTAAAATGTCGCAAAGTGGCCTTAACAAAATGTTCCACTCTTTGTGTGCCATGCCACCAGTGTGTCCCATCTAGTGTTTCCCCGTGCCCCTATGTGCCCCATGCATGGGATGCCATTGCAGCTTATTGTCTCTCCTGGTGTTACCTGTTTATGCCGAGATTGGCTCGGCTCCTTTGTGACATGCACATTAAATGGCACAGGACACGGTCAGAGGCCCAGGACCAAAAACAGGCAAAGGCACAGGCACAGTGAATGAAAGTAGCGATTTGTCATTATCATTGAGCTCATCTGGATTATCACCGGGGCAATGGGTTTGTCCATAATTATTATTTTTGTTTGGTATAATATTTATAAAGACGGTTTTATAATTTTAGCTTAGTATCCTTCTTTGTATACTTTGCTAAGTATGCGAACTAGTCTATAAGTTGGTGAGATTTCTTAAAGAAACTTTATAGAAAGTTAGTATATAATAGTATATAATAATAGTTTAGGTATATAATAGAGCCTATATATATCCAGAACCGGGAAATATATATAGAAAAATGTTATATCTCTTATTATAAGCTTTAATTTATTCAACATATTTTCATCTGCTTTGAGATATAGTCTTTAAAATAATAACACTACATAATTAATATATTTTTATCTACCTTGATTTATGACAATTTTTAATGCTTCAAGAATTTATAGTTTTTCCTTCAGTGTATACATATATATTTCAATTTACATATTTTGCGATTAAGATTTAAGATCTTAAGACTGGCTTTACAATGTCTTGATTAACAGATTCCGAATGCGTTCATCTTAATTATTTTTGTGGCACCTGAAAGAGCAAAACATTATTTCCAGGCTTAATTATGGCAATTAATTGTTTTTGACTGAATAATGTTAATTGATTTGTTTCCCTGCTCAAATGAATGACTGCACAAATATATAATATAACAATAATATACACATATCTATGTATATATAATGTAGGTAATAAAGTAATCAATATTTCTTGGCATCTACTCGCTGCAAATTCACGTATTAATTAGTGGCAAATATAATAATTTCCGCAACAATAAAGGTGAGATATGTTTGATTGGGAATTGTCTCATTTTGAGGCACTATTTTTGGTCTAAGGATATACAAAAATATGCCTGACGGAGAGTACTATAATCCTTTTAATGAATGCCGTAATTGCTTGAATTTGGGTTAAATATAAATTCTATAGATATTGCCACCGCAGGTGCAGGAGAGTAAACTCTCTGTCTCTGCATTTATTTTCCCCGAAAGCCGGATAAATGCATCAATGTTTTATTCTGGTTTGTTGTTGTTTCTGCTTCTCTTTTGTTTATTGTATTTTGGAATAATTCCGCAATATGGCACGTATTTCATGGGGAAACGCGAGAATATGGATACTGTCCTAGTTATTGGTTATTGGTATCTGCCTTGCATGTTCATATATAAATTCTTAATTTAGTTGCCAGTAGTAAATGTTTTTTTTATTCTTAAAAAAATAGGAACTTGGCCTCATGATTTTTGACCTTGTCATCCTGTTGCTCTCGGCTTAACATATAGGTGACCTTAATTGGATCGATTTCCTGTGATTCTGGCATCCCGAAAATTGATTCATCTCATTGGCATTGATCGAGTCCTTATGTCTCCCGGCTCCTGGCCATTTTTCATGGTCAGTAATTGTCCCTGGAGACGTTCTCTCCTGCTTTGTCCGATTGAGGCCGATGTCCTCGATGTCCTTATCTACCCTCTCTACCCAACGAAACCCAAAGGACCTTATGCATATATATGCGCTACTTATGTCACGGCCTGTGTGCCAGTGGCATCTATGCTCACGTATCAATAAGTGCTCGAGACGTGAACTGAATTTTTTATTAGAGTTTGTGTATGCACAATAGTGAATGTAGCCGTCGCAGGACTTCAGGACAGGACGCCAGGACATCGGGACAGGAGCAGGAGCGGAGCGGTACGTTCTCGGCGGGTGCGGCGTGTGTGCCAGGCTGCGAAATTGCCTGTGAAATATTTTCTCTATATACACACACATCAGGACGATAAGGATATGCACGGCAGCGGTCAAAGGAATAGCTTAAATGGTATGAATTTTTAAATATATTTAAAAAGATATATCCTATATATATTTATATATATATATAGAAAATAGCCTTGATTTGGTAACTATTTTTTTTTAGCTTTCATATTTGATTTATTTCATGATTCTGAGGCAATTTAATAATATTTATAAAGCTAACAATTGTAGATGGAGCTATAAACATCTTGCAGATTTAATTCCTATTTTCATGACCTCGACTGTGCCGCTTAGTGACGAGCGTTTCAGCCGTTTTCTTTGTTATCGAGCTCTTAGCTGTAGGCGTGGCAGGACGACCAACCGCCCCCTCAGCAGCAGCCTGGCAGCCTGGCAAGGACAATTGGCCGGGATGAAATCAAATCAGTTGCAAACCTAACCAGCCATGGCCAAGGATATGAGCCGCAAGGATGCGAAAAAGGATCTCTAGCCCAGGACCACGGACAATTGGCTGTAATGCGAGAAGCGTTTCAGAAGCAATTCAAAACTAATCCAGCTCCGGCGACAGTCGGGGCGAAAAGGATTAGCTTTGAACTTCGAACACGGCTCGCTGAAAGTGTCCTGGCAACGGGAGAGATCTCAATGGGGAAAGTTTTCGAATGCGAATGTCCTTTTTAGGTAATTTGTCTTGATGTCCTGTCCGTTAATTACGGTTTTTGGGCTCAGTCTCAGTGACTCTCTCTCTCTCCCTGGGGGCGGCAATTGATTTATAAATCAATGAAAAGATGTGCATAAATATTTGCCAAGACAATCTAAATAAATTGCAGTGCACTAAGGGACAAGTCCTGGAGTCAGTCGCCTGAAAAATCTCATGCAAAATGCATGCATGCCAGACGGAGAGAGACAATGGCTGGACATTCAGCCGGACAGGATGATGATGATGGCTACGGCTTACTTATTAACTGGCCTTAGCTCTGCTCCTCCATCCCCTCCACTCTCCCACGCTCTCCCTCTCCTCTGTCTCTGTCAGATTTACTTTACTTTGGGCCATAATTTGATGTATTGTGCAATATGGAACGCAATTTAAATATGTGCGCAATTACGTAAAATGTTTGCCAGGCCTGGCGTCGTCCCACTCTCTATCTGTGCCGGAATATCCGGCATGGCCACACCCAAGCCAACCAACCGCATTCCCTCATCCTTAGCACCCTTCCCCCCCAGTTCCTGATGTGGATGTCCAGTCCAGGCAGCCAACATCCAACATCCAACATCCGTTGCTTTGTACGGTTGACCAAAACGATTCCGACCATTCGGACGTTGCAGATGATTGAGGCAGGTGCCAACTAATCAAAAATGCTAGCAATTATAATTGATTAAAACGGTACGGATGATGACCATGATGATGGGTATGGGAATGGGAGTGGAACTGGCCACTGGGCATCGGATGATGGTGTCGGCATCCGCCTCTGGGCTCTGCATGTGTGGGTAGTCGGCGAAAAGGCACATTGGAGTCCGGGAATCCGGGTATCCAGGGAGCTGGGTTTGGTGGTAATGCAATTGCATCAACACTGTTTATGGCAGTTTCTGGTTTAGGATGGAACGGGAATCCGATCCGCATGGCCATGTGGGTTGAATGTGGTGTGCGATATTTATGTGTGTTTATCCCAGCAAAACGTTTTTAGTCCGGTTATTAACAGCAGCATTTTTAACGTATTAATTAAAGATTAACATTTTCGCATAGGTATGGAATGAAATTCAATTACCATTGATACCATCGATACACGAATAATTTACTCAATTACGAGGGCGAAGAGCAAACTATTTAAATAACTTTAATTTGAATGTTTTCTCACTGAGGAGTATATAAACATATACTTAAAATATTTATTTATGTGAGAGATATTAAAATAGATATTTAAACAGAGTATCCCAGACAACAAATATTGAGACTAACAAGAATTGAAATTTTGCGGATTTATAAACAAGAATTTATAGAAATATAATAAAAATAAAATTAGACAAGAAATGAAACTAACATCGAAAAGGCAAAATGTATATACCATAGAAATTTGGAATTAAATTATATGATAGAATTGGAAATCGATCATCACATCTTCTAAAATATTCACATTCTTTGAATCGATATTTATCAATATTTTTATAGGACATATATATGTATTTTTCCACAAATTGAAGTTTAAAAAACTCATAACTAAGCCAAAAATACATTAATTTTAAATCGGAAAGCGTTTCTATGTTATTTTTATGAGGTTAACAAATCTGCATAATTATTTTCTTATCCTAAAATATTTAATTTTTTATCAATTTTTTTTTAATTGTGACGATGTAACCCCTTATAAAATTTTGAAAAAAATTAAAACCAAAATTTTTTTTAACCAAATATGGCTAGATAAAATTGGCTGTTGAGAAGAATATATATGGTTTATAGGGTCGGAAATGGCTCCTTCACTGATTAAAATTATGTTGTCTTGTTTTTTATTTTATATATATTATTATTAATAACATTAATTTTAATACAATGTTATTAAAAAATATATTTTTTTATTTATAATATTAATATTAATATTAGCAGTGATTAGCTCGCCCTCTCGCTCTGTATGCCTCTGTAAGTCTCTGCCTCTCGCTCTCTTTCTTTCTCATAATAACATTTGGTATGGCTGCCTCCCTCTGTTGCAGCGCTAGAGGTGGCGCTTACGCTCTATCTCCCTCTGTTGTAGCTACAGAGGTAGCTCTTTCCCTCTCGCTCTCTTTCTCTGTTAGCTTGCCTCGGGAAGTATAAATAGGGGCACTTCGATCGCCGCGAGCTCAGTCTGTCCTAGGGGTACCTAGTGTTTACATCGGTAGTGATAGTGATTGTGATAACTCTTCAACAGCAAAAAGATGACGTGGCCAAGGGAATAAAACTGGATAAACAGGAAGTGATCTTCAATACCAGGATTACATTAATTGAGGAAACAAAGATTCAAAGTCCATACTGGAAGGAAGTAAACAATGACGTGTCCTACACTGGGGTAAGTCTTAATCATGACAATTATATCTTATACCATATACATATATCATATCATATCATATACATAATATATTATTAAAGCATTTACATATTATATTATTATATCATATATATATATAAACATAGATCTTATGAGAGGTATCAAGCTTTACTCTAGATTCAGCTCTTTTAGCTATGCATTTATTTTTCAATTAATTCCCATATTGCCATAAATCTCATTTATTAATTATAATTTAAAGTGGTACAGCCGACATCCACACACGTATACTCAAAATAAACAGCCTAATTTACTTATAAATTATTCTCAAATATTGATTTCTAACTTTACTTACTTATTGTGATAGTTTTAAAACTGACCCTGACTTTGGTGTCAACTTTTGATACATTATTATACCCTTGCAGGGTATTATAATTTCAGACAGAACCATAGCAGTATATATATTCTTGATCAGCATCAACTGGCGAATCTTTTTAGCAATCTCCAGCTGAAAAATACATTTTTCAAAAATTTTCCGAATAAAAATAAAAATAATTACGTATACGTAATATCGCATCAACATAGAATATCACGTATACGTACCATTGTCCTCCAGACCCCGGATAATCTTTCCTTTAAATATCTAAAAATAGTCTTAATTTAAGTGGTTTATTTTGTAATTGGAAGATACTTTCAGTAATTATACTTTCAGTAATTCATTTATTATTTTTACACCCTTGAAGACGATTGTAGTTTCAGTCAGAGGCTTACAATTTAGTGATGGGATTATTTCCGACCCTATAACCCATATATATTCTTGATCAGCACCAAAAACCAAGTCGATCTATCCATCCCCGTCTGTCTGTCCGTCTTTGTAGTAAGTCTTCTATATACTCTCTCTCCCAACGGATCCAACAACTATATCCTATAGCCGCCATAGGAACGATCAATAAATGTAAAGAAAAATGCAAAAATGTGATTGCAAAGCTCTTAATTAAATATGTATCAATAAATGAAACAAAAGTAGGCATTACTTTGTTGTTTCTTTAACATAAATGTAAATAAATTAATAATTAATAATAAAATTTAAAAAAATAGTAATTAATTAATTAATAATAAATTTATATTAATTTTAATCTTCGAATTGCAATTTGCAATGGTATATACATTTTGGCTGGCGGAAGTTAGTTTCGGTTCATTTAATATTATAACATTGTAATAGCCCTCTCTTTCTATATGCCTCTGTAAGCCTCTGCCTCTCGCTCTCTTTCTTACTCACAATAACATTTGGAATGCCTGCCTCCCACTGTTACCGCGCTGTAGAGATGGCGCTTACGCTCTATCTCCCTCTGTTGCAGCTACAGAGGTAGCTCTATCCCTCTCGCTCTCTTTCTCTGTTAGCTTGCCTGGGGAAGTATAAATAGAGGCACTTCGATCGCCGCGAGCTCAGTCTGTCCTAGGGGTACCTAGTGTTTACATCGGTGGTGAAAGTGATTGTGATAACTCTTGAACAGGCAAAAAGATGACGTGGCCAATGGAATACAACTGGATAAACAGGAAGTGATCTTCAATACCACGGTTACATTAATTGAAGAAACCAAGATTCTAAGTCCATACTGGAAGGAAGTAAACAATGACGTGTCCTACACTGGGGTAAGTCTTTATCATGACAATTATATCTTATACCATATACATATATCATATCATATCATATCATATACATAATATATTATAATAGCATTTACATATTATATTATTATATTATATATATATATATAAACATAGATCTTATGAGAGGTATCAAGCTTTACTCTAGATTCAGCTCTGTTAGCTATGCATTTATTTTTCAATTAATTCCCATATTGCCATAAATCTCATTTATTAATTATAATTTAAAGTGGTACAGCCGACAGCCACACACGTATAGTCAAAATAAACAGCCTAATTTACTTATAAATTATTCTCAAATATTGATTTCTAACTTTACTTACTTATTGTGATAGTTTTAAAACTGACCCTGACTTTGGTGTCAACTTTTGATACATTATTATACCCTTGCAGGGTATTATAATTTCAGACAGAACCATAGCAGTATATATATTCTTGATCAGCATCAACTGGCGAATCTTTTTAGCAATCTCCAGCTGAAAAATACATTTTTCAAAAATTTTCCGAATAAAAATAAAAATAATTACGTATACGTAATATCGCATCAACATAGAATATCACGTATACGTACCATTGTCCTCCAGACCCCGGATAATCTTTCCTTTAAATATCTAAAAATAGTCTTAATTTAAGTGGTTTATTTTGTAATTGGAAGATACTTTCAGTAATTATACTTTCAGTAATTCATTTATTATTTTTACACCCTTGAAGACGATTGTAGTTTCAGTCAGAGGCTTACAATTTAGTGATGGGATTATTTCCGACCCTATAACCCATATATATTCTTGATCAGCACCAAAAACCAAGTCGATCTATCCATCCCCGTCTGTCTGTCCGTCTTTGTAGTAAGTCTTCTATATACTCTCTCTCCCAACGGATCCAACAACTATATCCTATAGCTGCCATAGGAACGATCAATAAATGTAAAGAAAAATGCAAAAATGTGATTGCAAAGCTCTTAATTAAATATGTATCAATAAATGAAACAAAAGTAGGCATTACTTTGTTGTTTCTTTAACATAAATGTAAATAAATTAATAATTAATAATAAAATTTTAAAAAATTAGTAATTAATTAATTAATAATAAATTTATATTAATTTTAATCTTCGAATTGCAATTTGCAATGGTATATACATTTTGGCTGGCGGAAGTTAGTTTCGGTTCATTTAATATTATAACATTGTAATAGCCCTCTCTTTCTATATGCCTCTGTAAGCCTCTGCCTCTCGCTCTCTTTCTTACTCACAATAACATTTGGAATGCCTGCCTCCCACTGTTACCGCGCTGTAGAGATGGCGCTTACGCTCTATCTCCCTCTGTTGCAGCTACAGAGGTAGCTCTATCCCTCTCGCTCTCTTTCTCTGTTAGCTTGCCTGGGGAAGTATAAATAGAGGCACTTCGATCGCCGCGAGCTCAGTCTGTCCTAGGGGTACCTAGTGTTTACATCGGTGGTGAAAGTGATTGTGATAACTCTTGAACAGGCAAAAAGATGACGTGGCCAATGGAATGCATTCGGATCGGCAAGAAGAAGCACATTTCGATGGATACCTAATTAACTCTACACCGAAGGGAATTAAACAAGGAAGAAAGATGACGTGTCCTATACTGGGGTAAGTCTTTACTATGACAATTTTATAATTATATTATATACATTAAGAAATGCTATATGAGTGATCAGGCCTAGGTCTTGAATAAGCTGTTCTATCTATGCATTTATTTTCCAGTTAATCAGATAATCAGTTAATCAGAGGTATCCGAAAATTATATAAACGCGTACAAGTACCAATTTTAATCGGATTTTATAGAGCTTAAGCTTAGCGGTTGCCTGCAAATAGTTTTGTCCCTTTTAGGAAATTAAACAAACCGGAAATGGTAGTGGATCTATACTTTTCGAACATGGGCGATTGAGCCCTCTTCACTTTTATTAATATTATTTAATTTAAAGTTTATATAAAAAAATAATAATTAATATTAATTACGCATTGAATTTCCCCTTTTTGTTGTTTTAGCAACTTACACATAAATCCCACCCAGGCATTTGAATTTTGAAGCTTTTATTGTGTTAGGATTAGATGTAAAAGGATATGGGGAAATGTTTTAAGCTCATAACAAGGGTCGAAATAGGATTAAATTTATAAAAACTATACTATATGACATGCTATTTAAACCATAAAACACTGATAAAAAATAGATAAACACAGGAGATATATAAACAAGATAAGGTAACAATAAATAAGTTGTTTGTTTTAATGATTTATTTTATATTTGCTTTGCAAAGTTAGCTGCCTTTCTTGTTATTTACAAGTTCCCTTTTTGAAATAAATGTATGTTTGTGGTATTAAGCCCGGCAACTTCCTGCTTGTCCCACTTCCTGCTGCTCCTGTGATCAATGGTCATTCAAAATGCTTGCCATCCGCATCCGCAAAAATGCCGTGGAATCAATTTTGCAGCAAATTTTCAATATATAGCGAACGACGGGCGGGCGGCGGCACTCAGGCAGCACATGGTACTATGCACTCGCCACTTTCGGCATTCGGCACTTGTCCTTCCGCCAGGACAGCCCATCCTTGATCCCCCCTCTCCCCCCTTTCATTCCCCACAGTGGTCCCGGCATAGGCCTGCTATGTGGTCGTGGTCGCTTTTTAAAGGACCAAACTCGGACCGCATACGAAAACCCGAAAATGTAATTGAAAAATGATTTTGTTGCACACATGTCCCACATATAGGCCCAGGACAGGATGCCCTCCTCGCATCGGGATTCCAATTGCCGCTGGTGCAGACGGGGGCTTGGCTTTTGTCCTGCGGCGACGGTGTTCGGTAATTTCGTGGGCACAACGCAAAAATTTTAATTAATTCGTCGAGCGGACGGTCTCAACTTGGAAGTGCTGCAGTGAAGCAACTCGGTCCGGTCCGGTCCAGAGCCGGAGACGGTGCCAGAACAGGCCTGGTCCTCCTTGAGCCGCCCCGTAATTAGCATATAAATGACATTGCCCCATCACCTGGAGACGGGGGGCTGGCTGGCAGGCACAGGCATCCTTTCAAATATGTCGTGTTTGCTTATTGATTTAGCATTAATTGTTAATTGTTAATAACCGAGGAGCGACCGCAGCGGGGACCGCACAGTTTAACGCACCTGACAAACCGCAACGCACTCGACACCATCAACATAGGGGGGTTTTTGGGGGGAACCCCCACAACTCCCAGGAGCTTCGGCTCAGTTGGGAGCCGGCGTACACCTGCCGTCAAGCGAAGAGCTTCGAAATGTGGTTATATAAATTACTAAAATCTTTCAATTAACTCGGTCTCTAGGTCCCAAGCACTGGGGAAAAACTTCTAAATTGACTATGACAAGTTAATATTCAATGTTTACATAACACAGCTTCAGCAATTGCATGTAAATATTATATTATGTAGATATTATACATATATATCATATAATATATATTTGTTCTATTATAAAAAACATAATATTTATGTTACAATTTAGCAGTACAGCATTAATTCTTTGACCGCAACTGTGAACGGGGTGATGCGATTATTGGCCATAGGGTTTTGGTCAAGGGGTTTCTGTCCGCGTCCGTGTCCTTCTTTGGGATCGTCTTCGTCTTCGCTGCCTAAACAAGAAACTCAATTAACTTGTTAATTTATTTCTAATTTTCTTTGTTCGTCCTTCGCCGGGGAAAACAACTCTGTGGAAACCAAGGTGACGGTTCAGATAAAGGGAAAATTGTCCGGTGCGGAAACTTCTCAGATGTCGATGATTAGCCATACAGGGTCTTTTCGCAGAGAGCTAAAAACTAGATAAATATAATATCGATTTATGAATATTATTTAACTATCAACAAGTGCCATACAAAAATCCAAAAAGCGTATTAAATTTTCTTCATAAACCAGATTTTAGATTTCAAAAGCTTTTGGTTTTCTCCTCTGCCTGTGTTCTGTTTGAATCGAACTCTATATTTGCCTGCAATACAAATATCATTGCTAAGTGCTATACATATATTTATTTTATGTATATTTCTGTGTGATTTTTCTATTTTATTTGCCCATTTTTGTATAAAAATTGGTTTGTTTATTTTTTGGCATTTCCCCGCATGCAGAATGTTTAGCCCAGGAAAGTATGCTACTCTTATTGCAATGGTTTCCATTACTTGTTCAAGTATGGCGGTGAGTGCCCTTTTTCACCATCTGGCAACTCTGAGAGCATTTCTTTTGCGTAGGCTATTGTTGCTAATTGTGTTGTTTCGTGTTCTACACGTAACATGTGGGTTTCGAAATCTGTACTAGGTCTTGCACCGGAACCGGAAACTCTTTGAGAAATCGCTTCGAGATTCCGCAATTGCCTTGTGGATTGGGAATTGCGGTTGGTTAAAAATCGCTTTACCGTTGCTCACTTGCAAGTTTCTAGCAAAAGTTGCGTGGATCGGGAAGGAGGAGCGGGGTCGTTGAAGTGCGGGCAAAGTTTTCGCTTTGTATAATTAAAACTAGGCAGGCACGGCGGCAGCCGAAGACAAACGGAATTGTTTACATGTGTCTTTGTTACAGTTACAGTTATCCATTGGTGGCCTGCGGATTGCTGGGGGAGGTGTGAGGGTGAGGAGGCAAGGAATATGTTGGCGTTTCAGCCTACAATCTCCAGCTGCTCGCTTTCAGCTGGAGGCGTGTTTTCTCTGTCTTGTCTAACTGTTTGTCTGTGTGTCTCTCCTTCTATTTCTCGCACTTGCATATGCAAGCCTTCCTTGTGGCATCATCGTTATCGTCATCGTCATCGGCATCGCTCTGAGTCGTTCGCCTCGTTCACGCCCATTTTATTTAGCATTTTGTTGTTTTTTCGGTTTCCTGCGGTTTTTAATTAAAATTAACTTTGTTTATTTTGCGCCGCCGCCTTTCCCCACTCTCTCTCTCTCTCTCTCTCTCTCTCCCCTTTCTTCTTTCCATGTCTCTTGCTCTCTTTGGTCGTCTCAGACAAAGTGATGTTTACTTTGCCCGCGTCTTTCTTTTGCTTACTTTCTTTCTCTTTCGACGGCCCGCTCTCTCTCTCTCTCTCTCTCTCTCTCGGTGCTGTTGTTGTGTTATTGTTGATGTTGTAGCTGCATGTAATTGCCGCCATTTGCGTTGTCGTCGCTTCCCCTTCCCACTCCCACTCCCACTCCCTCTCTCTCTTTCTCTCACCCTCACATTCCGCCACTTGTTGTTGTTAGTTTTACCTGTTGGCAGACAGACAAAAGCTTAACCAGCGGAAGAAGAGTTTTGGAATCATCGTCGTCATCAACTCGCAGCTCTCCGCTGTTGCCCCCTTACCCCCTTGCCACCTACCACGTGCCCACTGTATGTTTCTCTGGCTTGGCTTGTTTAACTTTTATAAGTTTGTTAAAGTTTTGTTATGCCTGCTGGTATTTACCCCCATCCCATTTCCCTTCTTCTGCACCCGCCCGCGCTGTCATTTTGATTAGTGCATTTTATTTGCATTCTGATGCAATTCACTTATTTGCAAAACTGATAGAACCCCCCCTTCCCAGCGAGCGAGATTGACCAAGAAATGGATCCAAATGGAATGGAACATACTATAACTGTAAGCTTCCTGGGCTTAAAGGGCCCAGGCTAGAAAATAAGCTGGAAATGAAATTGGACATAAAAAAAAGAAAGAAATGTAATGAAATGAAGGACAGCAAGAGACTGAAAACATACAAAGTGAATGTAAAAGGGACTCATTAACTAAATAATTAGTTAGCAGAACTGAGGGGGAATTCGTAGAAACTATGTATAAAAGCCTGCGACTCAAAGTGGAAGTGGAAAAGGTTGGTGAAACACAATTGGAATGTCTGAATGGAAATCAGGATTAGTTGTGGAAAAAAAAACTTGGTTATCCTTAAAGCATTTTACATCGTTTTACCATTATATTTTTATTAAATATTTGTTGGACAAATATAGTTCTATTATTTATTATTTATAAGTTGGTTTGCAAACAAAATTCGTTATTATTTTCTATTAATACAGCTTCCTAGGCATTGCTCTCGTGATAGAAGCGATCCATGCTAATGATCTCGTCATTGGGCGCCATCAGGTGAATATTTGGTGCTGTGGGCAGTCGATTTCCCAGGGCTTCCACCGTCGGGCGATCGGACATCGGATCGAGTCCCACGTGACGTTGCTGACTGGAACTTCCATCGGTTTTCGACTGCAACAGAAACGAGGAACGCTGCTGATTCTGCTGCTCCGACATGACCATCATCATAGACTCGGGATCCTGAGAGTCGGACTTCTTTTGCTGGGCATACAGTTCATTCATCAGGTCGAGAAAGAGCGAGGGATTCACATTGATGCTAACGCCCATGAGCACGAACCAGTCACCATAGCCCACGGTGGACAGCACCTGGCGCACCTGTGACTTTGGCATGGCGCGCAGGTGAGTGCGCAGCAGCTGCAGGCGCAGCTCGAAGCAGCAGATGAGGAGCAGGCGGTAGCAGAGATTCATTCCGGACAACATGCCAATGAACAGGAACCAAACGTAAAGCAAGGCAAAGATTTTCTCATTCAGGATATTGAGCGGTAGAACGCATAGAATGTCCAGGATATTCGGTGTGCCGCTTGGCCCATAAATGAACATCTCACACTTGGCCACCTTGGGGAACACGCGCGATGTCATCATATTCCACAGATTCCAGTCGTACACGGGTATGGCGGCCAAGGCATGGATATACTTGTGCCAGAATCCATTAAATACCACATCCATTAGCCAAAAGTTGAGCAACTGTGGGGGCGAGTACAAATATTTAAATACTTACATAATTCTTTTTTTTTTTTGCTGGAAAGTAGAAACCAAACTCACGCTAATGATAAAGTTGAGCATCTCGCAGAAGGCATACTTCAAGGAATAGCAACAATGGATGGCTGTAAACTGGGCCTGGAAGTACTTCGTGAGCATCTTGAGGCGTGTGAGATAGGTGCTCTCCAGGATGAGGGCGTCACCCACCTCGGAGCATAGTTGCTTCATACGCTGCCCCTCCCACACCTTCCAGAGGTACGACGGGGAGTAGAAGAGGACCGACTGGAAGAGGAGGATCATAAAGACCCATTGGTAGTAGCGAAGATACAAGCGCTTGGTAACGCCGCGCGTTTCTGGTCCCACACCCTCGGCAATGGATATCAATCGGGCATATTGCTGATTCCTGGCCACCAGAGCACGCAGGCTGCTCATATTGTACTCCCCGTTGGTGTAGGAGGACAGGTCCCAGCTACTGGTGCTACCCTCGTTCTCGGTCTCCGCTGGCAAGATGTAGGTACCCATGGTCCAGCAATAGGATTGCACATATTCCGTTTGCTTCTCGGAACTGATGCATAGAATCGGTTCGCCGAAATATTGCTTCGCCGACAGGAGAATGGTGCAGGTCAGCAGGAGGACGACGGTGCACTTGGAGTGTAGCGTGAAGATCGGATCGTAGATGCGCACCGATTTAAGGCGCAAGTACTTGGACAGGGGCTTCACTGCAGCGTACATGTCCCTTAATCCCGGACGGGGCTCTCGATTTGGTACAGGGTGTGTGGTCTCAGCAGGGTGGTCTGGATGGGCACTAAACGGCATCCAGTTTGTAGGGCCCACGGCAAGGCGATACTTGGACACTAGACACCTAGTCTTGGCTTATCTTTTGCAGTTCTCCGGGGGATCTGAGCAAGTTTGCTCCAACTTGACTTAAATTCGACTGTCTGGAATTATGTGTGACAGTTCCCGAGAAGTCAGTTCCCTGCATGTCAATATTCGCAATGATTTTTGATTGAGACTCAAGGAATTCCAGAGTTACCGGTCAGGAATTGGGGTTGTCAGTTAGTTTTGAGAGTTTTTGGTTCATGAAAATGCCATTTTAAGTTGTATCAGAAGATAAGAAACCTAGATATAAAACGAAGAGCAACAATGAGGTGAAGCTTATACTTAGGTCATAGTATTATTATATTATTTTATTTTAAACAAACATATCTATTTCCCTTCACTGGAAAATATAATCATAAATATTCATACTTGCGTAAAAATAAGTTCTCTTTTTTTAAATGTAAACATTTAACATAAGTTTTAGAGCAAAATTGATCAGATTATTAAGTGAAAACTATTATGAGGGATATGGTCTTGTGGCAGGCCTAATATCGTGCTTATTCTTCATTGTCTGAAAATGATTGAGACCCATCATCATCGTTCAAAAAAAAAAAAAAATACAATACTGTCTGGCGGTTTGCCTGATTTGTGAACCCATCAATCGAAAACACTATAAACATGCCCCGAAGCGATTATGGACAGCGTTTTCAATTCCATTGCATATTTGTTACCTTGATGGAGGCCGACACCATTTTCATTTTGCCGCTTTTCCCAACAGCTTTCCCATTTTCTACCCGTTATTTTCAAAAACTCGTATGTATGAGGATCACGAGCTGTGGGAATGCCAGCGAATGGCAATAATAATAAAATGATTAATCGATGCTACATGACTGCATATACAAATAATTCCCAGCGGTGTGTCGTCATCAGCGTCATTACCCACATCGTCGTCATCATCATCATCATCATCATCCTCATGGGCGTAGAGGTGATGTGGCATGGGGCATGGGGCAACTATAGTACATCGTCATCAACATTATCATCCTCGCCGGCTGCCCCGTGCAAATGTTTATTGTGGGAATTCGCTGGCTGCGCGACGTGTCGAGTGGTGCGGCGACTCTAGCATCAGTTGCTCCTCCTGTCCAGGTCCCAGTTTCCCTGGTTCCCAGGTTCCCAGTTCCCCATCTCGGAACCCGATCCCCGTCCTGCTTTGCGCTGCAGAAAAATTAAATTTATGAATTGTTTCGTTTGTGCGTGACCGGAGATTTACAATAATCAGAAATTGGGAATCAGAGAACACGCTCAGGAGACTAATTAGTCCTGGCCGTGGCGGCGGGTATACGGATGCCAAATTGTAATTATAATTTCTCGTGTCTGCCGACTGCCCCTCCCCCCTTTGCTGATTGTTTGGCAATAAAACCGGGAACGAGAATGAAATATGAATCGAAGCAACCGGAAACGGAAACGAATTGAAATTAAATAAAGAAGTCACCGTTTTCTCCTAGAACAATCATGGAAAATCTATGAAAGGTACAGATCTTGACATAGCTAAAACTTTTAATATAAGCAAATAAGGCAAACAAACATTAAAAGTATATATAATATTTAAGATATTTGTAGAATTTGTTTGCTTTGTTTCCAAATTATGAGAAAATATCTGACAAAAATTAAAAGCAAAAGCTTAGTTAGAAAAATGGTTCTCATACTTGTAGACTTCTAAACAAACGACATATAAACTAAGTAAAATAAACAATTCAACTGTGTTTAGTATCCTTTTGAAACAAACTGATAGCTTATAAATATATAAAATAATAACTAAGCATAAGAGATTTCCTTTGTCAATGGTGTTTGCTACTTCATCGACACCAATCAATCCCGGCCAGGTGCTGATCCCATTGCCACATAGTCACCTCATTCATCTTGGACGACTCACCGCCCCATGAGAGCCCATAAAAGTTCGCTGACAGCTTTTTAAATATTTATTTAAATGAAATTCATTATTTAAAGCGATTTTTCATTGACCACAAAAACCGAAAAGCGTTTGCTGTATTGCCGGGAGTAGGAGGAGAAGCGGGAGCAGGAGCCTGACCAGGAAAGCAGCATCAGTGGGTGATGGGAATTGGTCTGGTGTCAGGTTGGGCTGGACAGGATGAATGGCCAAAAAGGATGGATGGCAGGATCCGGGATCCCCTACTGTGTGTGTGTACGGGCATTGTGTTGGGCTACGGGCTACGGGCTACGCATTTCGTGCTTAAATAAATAAATTGAACAATTATGCGTGGTTGCGGTTGTTTTGGCTTTGATGGAGCCCGGGCATAATCCTATTACCGGGGCCATTCGCCAGTTACCACTCATTCCCATTCGACAGTTGCGCCCGATGACGACTACCATTCCGCAGGACCACCTCATCCAAGCTGCTCCTGCTTCGGCTCCTGTGTATCCCTGTCCAGTGGCAATGTAACTCCTGAATGCGGTGAGTGCTATATGGTCACTGGTGGATGCTGGATGGTGGTTTTTACTTTTCCGCATAAATATGGCAAAGCAGCTGGATAGGCTCAGACTTGACAATTAAAGTTGCCTCGAATTATGCTGGAATTCGCCGTTTTCCCGTATTAATTGAAATAGTTCTAGTTCTGGGTTCGATATTGCCAGATTGTTTTAGCTAACTGCGTAGCTAGAAAGAGGCGTTATTTTGGCGTTACCAGACTGTCTTGCTTTCACTTCCCTTAAATATTATTTTATATTTTATAAAAGTCAAGAATTATAAATAAATGCAGATCCTTGCAACGATTAGAGGGAAAAAGAAATTGAAGTGAAACGACTTCCGTCTACTTGCATCTCAAAAGTCCCAAATAGTTGCATAAAATCCTGCTAAATTCCAAGGACTCTCCTGGCCAATGGCCATGATGATGACTGGTGAGAGGAGGAGGATAAGCAGTCCTAAAGAGTTCTGCGGTTGGCTGTCCTGTCCGCCCACATAGCCAGTCACAATTACACGGAAACAAAACTATTGACAAATTCTGCAATGTAAATATGATAAAATAAAAAAAAAGAGTTTACGAGGACATTAATTTAGATAGAAAATAAATATATTAATTTAAAAGCTTAACATACAAGTAAGTTGGAATATTTTTCCACTGTGCAACCCGTGCCCGTAGTTTGCGTCTTGTCAAATGCACTTTTGAAATGCGCGCTGCCTGCCCTCCTCCGCCACAGGGCGGTGACAATCCGCGACCACTCGCCGACCGTCGTCACTCCGGAGTAGGGTTCCCCATGCTCCGGCTCGTGCTGCGTCCGCTTTCGTGTCCATGTCCGCCTCCTGTCCGCCCCCCAAAACGGATCTCTGTCCCGGACACCAAGGACATTTCGGGGGTTCCCGCCACTTGAGTCGAAATTTATGCGTTTAATAATGCATTGGATAGACGTCGGTGGTCGGTGGTCGGAGGTCCGTCCAAGGAGCGGCTCTATGATGTGATGGGTCCCGCGTTGGCGCCGCTTACCTCAAAGGCCACATCATCATCATCATCGTCATCGTCGTCGTCGGGGGCCCGTTATTATGTGCCAACGGGGTCCTCAACGTGATGTCGTCGACTAGGAGCTAAAAGCTAGTAACGGGAAACGGGAAGCGGAAGCCGGGAACGGGATCAGCAGCAAGACAAAGGCCAAAGCCAAAGTCGAAGCCAAGGCAAAGTTAAAGGCGACGATATCAGCATATGTTACGAGTCTGTGCGTGTGTGTGTGTGTGTCCTATGTCCTGTGTCCTGGCATGTTTCTGCCGCTCCTGCCGTGCATTGTTCGATTAATGACTTAACGACGTGAGTTGAATAACTTTGATTTAGTGTCATCTCATTTTGCGTGCCACACAGAGCACATGCGGCGGCAGGACCACCAAGAGGACTCTGCTCCTCCTCCTCACAGCTAATTATATTTATTTACTGGGCGTGCACACAGACAGAGCGGGATGGAGATGAAGAGATGGTGATGCCGCCAAGAGCAGCATGTGTGTGCTGCCTTGAGCCTTTAATTAATATTAGAATCCCAGTAGCAATCAAACGGTGGCACATGATGAACATATTTGATATCATATTGCCAACAGAAAAGATGAACTGGAATTGGACAGAGAATCATAGTGGCAGAGAGTGTGCCTTATAATCATAGCTCCTTTATTGAACGCTACCAGAAGAACTTAGGGTTTCGCTAGGACAACGATTTGGTGTCAAATCCTTCAAGCTCCGTACCCTTCATATATTCCAATTGTGGGGGTAAAGTCTAAGCCCAGTTGGGAGCTCTGATTACGTTTAATTAGTCCTAATGAATGTCCGGCTGAGACGTCTCCGTCTGCTATTTTCCGTAGTTTCCTTTTTCGGGTGGAGTTAGCTGGCCGTGCAATTTGGACACACGGTTTTCTATTAGCACACACACCACACTCATCCCACTCTAGGTTTTTGCCTCGTTATTTGTAATTTGTTGTAAGTTTTTGTTTCAGTTTTTATTGTTGTTGTCGGTGGGGTAGAGGGGGTGCTGTCCACACTCGAATCCAGTTCCACTTCCGGTACCACTTCCCCCAATGCCACCCCCTTTTTGGGGCAGCATCGACAAGCGGACCATCGTTGTTTTTATCGACATTGAAATGTGGCCCCAAAACAGTTTCAGCTCATAAAAATACAATTTGCTGCTGCTTATTTTTTACGATGCACCAGAGGGCGATGCTCGGTCGGTCCCGGGGTCCTGGTCTTGGTCCTGGTCGTGGCCCAGGTTCAGTTCCAACTGCTTCTACTGTCTCATATCCTGTCCGATTTGCTTGGACTCCTTCGCTTGCCCAATCGTTGGCCAAAAACTATTTTCGAGCATGAAATGGTGCGCACACATGCTCCAAGTGCGTCCAATGTCCACTTTTCCCTATACCCATACACTATCCCGAAGCAGGGGTATTCCCAAGCCTAAGAAAATGACAACAACGATTATGAATCCTCCAAAAGATTAGAATTCATTTTCAAAAGATTTTACTTTTAAAGTTTTGAAAAACTCCTCGAATAGCACGTGTTTAAAGTGGTTTTTTGGGGGTTGCCAGATGTTGCAAGTTAAGAATTATTTTAATAAGCTTTTTATCGAATTCCTAAAATTAAGGGCATTTTAAGCATAGATTTGCTACTTAAAGTTAGGGTATAATTACTTCGCTAGGATTTGTCTAGCACTCTTATGCTTCCTTCATCGTTTTGTCTATTTTCGATTGGGTTTTTTTTTGTTTGTTCCAGTCCAGCTTTCGTTGCGTTTGCCACCAACTTATGTGCGGGCGAACGTGGGGGGTTTTTTTTTTGGGGGGCGTGGCACCTGCAGCTGGGCTCTGGCATTTAAAACGTTTAAGGGATTTGTTTATGTGCCCGGGAACTGAACTGGCCGGAGTTGGACTTCGTTCGGACTTTGGACTAGTTCAGGTGGCTGGACATACATACATACATTCATACATATTTCGCTTCCGTTCGACCGTTTTGGAATTGCCAAAAGTTGCCCCAAAACATAAAAACAATGAGCGGCCAGCCGGACCGAGAACGGCCTGACTGAATGAGCCCATCTATTCATAATCCTGCTTAATAATCCCAGCTCCTGCTCCTGCTTGGTCACTTCTTGTTTTGGCATATCCGGGAGGTCATGGGATATTAAATAAATAAGCCTCATTTTGGGAAAAAATAAAAATAAATACAAGTTTGGAGTTACTGCGGTTTAAATCAACGATTTTCTAGTTTGCCTTGGTTTTTGTCACACAAAAAAATATAATATAATAATACAATTTAAAAATAATCTACCTTATTTTCATCGATTAGCATTTAAGTTTCGGTTCGAATTGAAACCTGGCCACACTAAAGCCTTCAAGGTGGCCATGCTTTACGTGCTGAACGTTTTTTGATTTCCCGCTGTCAGTAGGAACTCACCTTTTGCCGTGGAAAGCTTCAGATTTTCTGAAATTTCAATCGAAATAAAAGTGGTAAGAATTTTTGAAATCTTTTTTGCCTGCATGTTTTTCATAAAATCTTATACCAGAGAATCATGGAGTTAAAAAACAAGCACGTCGTACGTTTGGTGGAACGACCAATACCTATTTATCCACTGACGGTCACTAGACTCAGCCGGGAGCTGAGCAAGATTGTGCGCAATCCACCGGAGGGCTGCAAAATAAGAATCACAAACAATATGTTCCAATGGCTGGCCTTGATCGATGGGCCCGCTAAAACTCCGTATTATGGTGGACTCTTCAAGATACTTTTGGACTTTCCCCCAAATTACCCATTCTCGCCACCGACTGTACGCTTTCTAAACAAAATCTTTCATTCGAATGTCGGCACAGATGGTTCCATTTGTCATTTGGATAACATCTGGGTGCCGGTGCAGACCGTGGAGAGTATATTGAAGGCGCTCGTAATGCTACTGATAATGCCAATTCCCGAGGATCCAATGAATCCACTTGCCGCAGTTATGTACATCTGTAATCGCTTCCAGCATGACTACATTGCATGCATGTGGACATGCCGCTTCGCCAATGCAGATTAAGCTCTGCTTTCAATTTAATGCTGCTGCTGCTGCTGTTGCACAACTGATCATATGCAACTAACATAATCTGAACACTTGCAACATTTGCAACATCGACAATAATTAACATATGTTAAAACACAAAATATGGATGATTCATTAAAACCCAGAAGAAATGTTTGCTGATAAACTTGAGCTGCTAACTGTTTAATGCTAAACTTTGGCCTTCATTTAAATCATTAATCCTGACTTGTATAAATCCTGCTGTAAGTACTTAATTTTCAAGGTAAGTATTGGTGTCTTCTGTCTCTTCCTGTTATTAGCATTATCCCCCATGTAATTTTATTTATTTATTTGTTTCAGTGTAAACATTTCAGCGCATTATTCCTTTGCATTCGATTAGATCCTTCACACACACATACACACAGACCACCGTGTGGTGTTTGCACACAGGACTACATCAAAGATGCACATACATACATATGCATATCCGGTGGCAAGGGGCTAGTGTGCGTGTGGTTGCTATTGCTGGAAATGGGGGGAAATGGAGGAAAATGGGGAAAATGGGCTGAAAGGACGCAGAAAAGTCGGAGCCATTGCACTTATTGTATAATTATGCAGTTTAATGAATACTAAAAAGCTCCCAGACAGCGGCTGCAGTGCGCGGGGTGTTGCTTGCAATAAATACAAAACTGCGTGGCGGCAAAAGGGGGAATGCGGGGGGGAAAAACGGCAACTGTGCGGGAAAAGCAAACAGAAAGCGGAATGAAAATAAGCGTGTGTATAAAATTAAGAAAACGAAATGAAGAACATGCAACAACGGTCATGGTGTGAGTGTATTTGTGTGTGTGTGTGTGGCCGCCATGTTGATGATTATAGTTATTACGGCTTCCGGTTTAGAGAGGGACTTTAGCGGAAGTCGTCCTGACACAGAGAACCAAAACAAGAATTTACTAATAATAAAAAATATATACATACGTATTTGTTGTAGATTAAAACATGTATTTAAGGTACTTTGCATGTCTCTTAAAATATTGTTTTTTATGGAACAGAACTTTATTCACATTCCAGGTCTTTAGTTGTATTCAGAGCATTTCTTTTTCGGTAAGAACACCTTATAATATAATATATGTATACTTAAATTTAAACTTAACTTCTTAAACAGCTTTTAAGGCCAAAACTATTTGAGATCTTCAAACTAAAGGATATTTCTATTTCGGAACATTTATATCCAGGTTTTAAAAAGCTATAGTTATTATACTTTAATTTATATTTAAATTCATTAAAAAAAACTTCCCCTTTTAGATATTAATTTTTTCGGTGCTATTGCAACTACTGACTCTGCAGCTTTACCAAAGCCTTGGGTCAAATTTGGACAGCAGGACATCCAACTCCCACTCCAACTTGGAGCTCCTTTTCCCTCCTGCTGGAGGACTGCAGGACTCGCAGACTTTTATCTCATCGCGGACTGGACCAAGGTCCCAACCATGGAGATAACGATGCGGTATTTAACATAAAACGTTTTGCTTATTGCCCCAGTCAAGTCCTGGAAGCTGGAAGCTTATTAGGGACTCCCCGCTGAACGAATTTAAACTGGAAATATTTTTAGTTTGTCCTGATCAGCATTACTTTGAGCTTTGTAGATGTTTTATAGAGTCATTTGACCTTTTTATTCATTTATTTTATTGCAAAAAGGCGATCAAGGTGGTGGTGGTCAGAGAATCATAATTTCAGTTTTTAAGCCGGATATGTGCATTATGATAATGCATTTTGTGTCCATTTCATTTGCATTGCCCCCGGGGGACTGCCTTGACAGTCATTATCCTTGCAGTGCGGATATCCGCAGACATTTCGCAGCACACTCAAGCTTCAACTTTACACTTTCCACTTTCTATTTTCTATTTTTCCGGCTGCTTCTTTCCACTGCGTTTTTAATTTTGTTCCTCCTGTGAGTGTGTGTGTGTGTGGGAGGGAGGAGGGGTGTGTGTGTGTGGGAGGGAGGAGGGGTGTGTAGTGTGTGTCATTTTATGCATGAATTTTTTAATAGCTTAAATATGCGGCAATAAAACTTTAGCACGCTCATCTTATCGCCGGCGCCTAGCAAGTTCTGCCGCTCCTGGCCCCCGCGCGTTGACCTCCTCTTCAAGCTCCTGCTCCTGCTCCTGCTCCTGCTCCTGCTCCGCTTGCTCCTCCTCCTTCTACTGCCACCCTTTGTGACCGTCGCACGTAGCTAATAAAAGTCAATGGTATGGGGTTCCGGTGGGGGTTTTCCATTTCCCGACACCACCATTGCCAGGAACCAAGAATCGTTGGCAGCTGCCGACATGGCGCCATGCACGTGCTCATCCACCTGCAGCAGGTGGAGCGAGCCACCCAGCAAGCCCACCCAACACCACCCACCACCCACCACTTGGTGGC
The DNA here is from genome assembly GCF_035046125.1 of Drosophila serrata. Taxonomy (NCBI): domain Eukaryota; kingdom Metazoa; phylum Arthropoda; class Insecta; order Diptera; family Drosophilidae; genus Drosophila; species Drosophila serrata. The sequence goes on along the minus strand of NW_028257260.1, from coordinate 1,379,299 downwards.
ATCTTGACTTTTAACTAGCTAACTTGATAAAACTACAAAACTATACAATAAATATGCAAAAAAGCAAGAAGAAGGCAAGCAAAAAATAAAAAGAAGGAGAACGTGTGAGAAAAAGCGCAGAATAAGCTGGAGGAGACAAGAAGGATACCAGAATCCTGGTTAGTCTTTGGAGTGTCACATAAGTGAGGCGGCTGGCCATCGAGTGAAGATGCCAGCAAGCACACTTCCCGGCCAGTTCCCTCCATCCTTCCTTCCGTCTGCCATTGCATTTTTCGCCTGCATCGTTCCTTCCTGCCTTTCTTCGGGTCCTTCGTCCTCCTTCGTCGTGCTTCAGGGGGGCTTCTTTAATGTCCAAAAGGTGTTGCTGCAGCGCTGCAAGTAATTTGGTTCATTGGACCATTCTGTTTTGTCCCACTAGATTCTCTACTAAAAAGGATATGCCTTTTTTTAAGGATGTATTTCGATTAGCTACTTGACGTTTATGTCATTTCCTTTAAGGATAACAACTTATCGTGCAAAAGGAGGTCACAGGATACAGCCCAATATAGATACTCATTCGGAGTAGGAATAAACTGTAATAACCAGACTTTATTTTTAAAGGAATATCAAAAGCAGTCCATATGGTTATTTGAGAGTTAATCAGTTTTTTAATTATTTATTATTATAATTGGAAATACGATTAGAGGACTTTATTTATCATTTACTTCATAATATTCTGGAATTATATTTATTCTAGAATATCATAGACAAACACTGTCTGTAATATGAAAATATATCCTGGAATATCCAAGAAAACAACTATCGAAACAAGTAAGAAGGCAGAGCTGGCATTAAGGATATACATACCTTATAAATATAACATATAATTTAGTATTATTTAAAAAAGAAACATACTTAATCAGTCAATGAAATGTAAGTAATCTGTTTCCATTATATGGAATTATAATAATAAATCTTATTCTGAGCTAAGTAAGAGCTGTGATTGTATTTAAAGTTCACTTTGTGGGAATACCCTAACCCTCTCCTGATATATGTATAAATGTATTGTTCGTTAATTGATTTACTTGCTTGTGGGTGTACCATGGACTCAAATGGGACTTGTAAGAGCATCCAATCATTCCCATAGGCTGTTCGTCCGCCTCTTTTAATGCCCCCATTTTACCCGCCGCCCCATTTCCATTTCCATTTTCACAACCATCCCCTTTCGACGGCCCAAATATGCGGAACCTTTCCACTTTACACCTCCAGCCATTCAGTATCCTTGAGGATGCCATAGCCCCCAGACCAGACCCAACATTCCTGGGATGTGCGTGCGTGTGAATGGGAATTGGCATTGACATTGGCATAGTTTTATTCTTATTCGCCAATGTTCCCGATGTTCCACTTCTTTTCAGTTTTATAGGCTTGTTATTTCATTAGCATAATCAAATCACCGGAGGCGGAAATGGAGTTGGGGTTGGTTGAAAGTATAGAGGGTTTGGGATTGGTCTGATCGTATATCTTAATTCTCTAGTTAGGTCCTTGAGCGCTTCTTCACTTTTCAATCAATTCCCATCGCTTTTACCGTTGTTTCTCGTGTCGCCTTTGTGCCTTTTACTGTCACTTCCCCGCTCATATCCTTGCGCATCCTTCGCATCCTTGATGCCAGCACGCCCTTCGCTCGTCGTTCCGGTGGCAAATCTCTGCTGAAAGCCATCATCTTCGAGGCATTGTCGGCGACATAACAAGGACGAACCCAACACACAACTCTGGAACGGGAGCTGCTGAATCACGGAGCTGTTTGCGCTTTTCTCGCCTGCCAAGGCGCGTCATAGAAATGCACTTGGCGAAATTACTAATCCCAAAAGTCCAGAGGGTTTTACCAATTTTACTTGGATTTTTCAAGGATATTTTTGAAGATTTTTGAGGTATATCTGTTGGCAGTTCAGATATATACACCTTCTATAACACATTTTCTATATTATTTTCCTTTCTTTATATGACAAGATTTTAAGGATTATTTAATGATTTTCCTGCAGTGCTTTAGAGAGTGAGAGAAAACGCGACCGGGACGATGCGATAGTGAAAAGTAAAAAAGTTGTGCGTTTTGCATAAAGTGCGCTTATCCCCGCAGGATATGACTGGCAATGACGCGAGGCATTCCCCATCCGCCCACGCCCATGTCCTAGCCACGCCTAGCACATGGGCTTCCCTCTTTTGGTGTCGCTCCTGGTTATGCTCCACGTCTAATTTCGCTCAAAGCCGGCGAATAGCACTGTGACAACTCTGGAGTTCTTGGCTGGTTCTCCTCTCGTCTTTGGCTTGGTTGGGGCTTTTCAAGTGCACGTGCCGAAATGCAGCTGGAAGTGTGTCAGTCTCTCACCACATCACAAAGGTATTCTTACCCCTTTTTTTTGTAACAGCAAGCTTTAACCCAAGGATCTAAAAATAATATATATTAGTAATATACTCTGATAATTAAAAGATTCAAGTGTTAGATGTATTGGATTCTAACTGAAATCATAAAAGAAAAGCTGTCTCTTGGTAAAGGACACCACTGCCCCTGAGGTCCTGTTCAGTTCGCGTTCTCCCCATTCCTTGACCAATTTCTGCGCCTGTCGCTCGCTTTTGAGCTTCAAGCTTTGATTTATGTTAACGCTACCTGGTTGCTGCACCCCCTCTCACACCTTAACCCCCTAGCCAAACCCTAAACCCACCTCACCCACAAGGTAAACCTACCCCGCTTTGTTTTACCCGCTGGCCGAAATTGTCTGCATCTGCTGAGAACAACGGATAATGGTCAAGTGAAATACGACCAACAATACATACCGACACACACACAGAAGTGTTGCGTTCATGGGCGTAGAGCGTACATATATCCATATCCCTTTACATATAGGATAAGTAAAATATATTGGAAAAATACGTATATGGCTTGTTACATTTGGTTTATTCATTTAATTCACCGAAGCATCTCAAGTTTGGCCTTAGTCACACTTTTGTTTCCGGTTCTGTTTCAAGTCCATCAGCACCTCGCGTGGCTTCATCATTTGTGGCTTCATTGTAATAATCTCCTTACTGGTGGAGGTCTGCATATTGTCACAGTGCTCCTCCAATGGCTTGGCCATGGACAGCAAACTGCCTGCCATCGAGGGCACCGAATCGTTGCAACGCGGCCAGCGTTCAAAGTAAAAAGTCGGATCCTCATCCATTTTCTCCCTGTCCACCGACTGGACGCGAGTCCAAGATCGCTGAAGATTGGAGGTCCTTTGCGGCTTCCGGTTAACGGAGCGACTGCGAGGATGGACAGTACTGGTGGGAACTGCAAAAGCGATCAGTGTAAGTAATCCTGCTTTAAAAGAGGGTAAGAGCTCACCTGGCGATGGGCAGCTATCAATCTTGAGGGCCAGAAAGTCCAGCCACTTTAGCTGCAGCAGCTCCTTCTCGGTGTCCTCTGGGTTGAGATTCACTTGGTTTTCCACATCCTCCTTGTAGTGTAGGTTGCTGTCATTGATCTTCAGCAGAGCGACATCCATTTGGGCCAAGCGCAATGTCTCCTCCCAATTGGCTTCTTGACGCTGCGCCTGCCTGGCATTATCCCTGAAGCGATGCATATTTTCTTCGAAATTTTTGTTGAAGATTTTCCAACTACGTTCGAATAGCTTTGACAGATAACTTGATGCTTACTGGTGGGGGAAACAAATATAATAATTATTTTCAATATTTAATACTCTAAGAATTTAAATCTAGCTTGATTGTTACAATTATAGTACCCTCTTATGCGCCGCCTCTGTTTGCAGAAGATGTCACTGACAGCACACACACATATGTATATGCGCCTGGGTTCGGGCATTTCCATTGAACTCTCGTTCAGGCACTCGCAGGTGTACCCATTGTTCTCCGCCTGCCAGTGTCCTTTGCCTTCCCTCCCCTCGATCCGCGGTAACCATCTCCGCCTCCGTCTCCATCTCCCTATCTCCAATTGATGGGACATCATCCGCTAATGCCATTGCCACCGCCACTCACTCACCTGTGTTTGTGTCTTGCCATAACCTGTCAGATGGCGCAAGATAACGCAGCTAAGGGCAATTTTCAATGAAGAACAGTGTTAATTGCTCACTAATGGTCATTAAAATAAGACAATAAATACCCCACAATCAATTTTTAAATATATTAATTATTTGATAATATAATAATAGATAATGTCCAAGAATGAGGTATACTAAATTTCCCCAAATTAGAGGAAAGATTTGCTGATGCCACGAGGCAACACTGTTGTGGCCTCACAATCCTTTCACTTTCGCTGATGGGCATCGCTGTGGAACATGGTCCGCAAATGTATTTGCATCCCAGTGCAACCTCAATTTGCAATACAATGCAAGGCAATCACTGTACAAAATAAATGTCTCTCTAATCGGTACAAGGATTAATCAAATTCCAACATGAAATAAGAAAGCAGAAAATAATTTATTTTAATTGAAGTTTTCATACACATGTTTTTATTGTCGTGTCCAAAACATAATTTATATTTAAAGATATGAAATTTTCAATATAAGAGTTCGAAATGGAATCATATCTATTCGGGGCTTGAGTATTCCGGATCAGGTATAGCAAACTGGCTGGTCCAGAGGCGAGCATTCTCTTCATATTCATCGCGTCTATGTTTGAACAAATCAGCAAGTATTGGATCTAATGGATCATCGGGATTCGGTTCCGAAAGGAATGACGATATAGATATTAGCACTTTGGAAATTGTTAAGGCGGGGGACCACTGTGAACCCAATATATCAATGCAAATATACCCTGTTGACGCGATATTACAGTGATAAATTGGAGAATTGAATATCACTGTAGGCGGTGAGAAGGGATAGTCCTGCGGGAACGATACAGATAGGTCAAAAACCCCGCCCTCGTATGGTGAGCCTTGTGGGCCGGTTATGGTTGCTTTCCAGCTAAAAATGTTCTCTTCATCGGGTTCCACATGGCACCCTTCTACTGGTTCTTTCATGAAATTGCAGAATTCACGCCGAATCCGATTAGCGGCACCGCGTTGCAAAGGAGTCTGGGATCCTGCAGATCCTGCCGCTTGTGAGGTACTGGCAACCGATGACGGTGCTGGGGGTGCTAAGACGCTATTTGTTCCGGATATGTTTTGTAAAGCCAAGTTTTCTTCTTGATTAGGTTGAAGAATGGATCGGATTGGGTTAGGTGATGGTGTGGGTGGTGCTAAGACGCTATTTGTTCCGGATATGTTTTGTAAAGCCAAGTTTTCTTCTTGATTAGGTTGAAGAATGGATCGGATTGGGTTAGGTGATGGTGTGGGTGGTGCTAAGACGCTATTCGTTCCGGATATGTTTCGCAAAGCCAAGTTTTCTTCTTGATTAGGTTGAAGAATGGATCGGATTGGGTTAGGTGATGGTGTGGGTGGTGCTAAGACGCTATTTGTTCCGGATATGTTTTGTAAAGCCAAGTTTTCTTCTTGATTAGGTTGAAGAATGGATCGGATTGGGTTAGGTGATGGTGTGGGTGGTGCTAAGACGCTATTTGTTCCGGACATGTTTCGTAAAGCCAAGTTTTGTTCCTGGCGAAGGGGTTCAAGGATGGATATGACTGATCGCCGGTGTACGGGGAAGAGTGGACGGCCTCCACTTGGTCCATTAATAGTTGGCGAATTCAGGGGAATTCGCAAGATCCCGAATTCTTCCCGGGCAGGCTCAGCAGCTTGGGAAGCAGCCTGGGCAGCAGCTTGGACAGCCTCATTGCGGACCCTAATCCGATCGCTACGACGGCGAGGAGCAACTCCCGCTGCAGGCTTTACATTACGAATGGGCGGCATTTCTTCAAAAGAAACCATGTAAAATGGTAGACAAAAAAAAAAAAACAGGTGAAAAACTCTTACCTGGAAAGTTTTATTCGATAAAATGGGTTGTAAATGTTTTAGTTGTATGAGGTTGTATCGGCTGTGATTCCAGTTGTTATAATCGTGTAACGCAATTTGCTTGACAGATTGACAAGAGCAGATGACTTGTGGAGAAAAAGTTCCGGAGCAATTTTCACACGAACCAAATGGCGAGAAAACTTTTTTCCAAAAGACAGTGTTACCAAAACCGTTAGTTTAGCATTCCCTTCGTTTTTAGATCAAGAACGGTCATATTTTTAGCACTGTTTCAAAGTCTTTGCAAGCAAAAAAAAATCTGGTACAGCTAACTATAATGTGCAGTTCACATCTATAATGTTTATGATAATGCAACAATTACCATCTGAAAATGGGGAAATGGGGAACTGGATACTCGGATCGAGGATTCAATATATCCAGAATAAACGGTAACCTTAAGAGCTTTTCGCTTTATTTTTCCCTTTTTTAAAAACGCATTGATGGTGGAATATTTATAGCCTTTTTTAAATACCAGGTTAATTTAATGGAATGAACTTTAGGATTTGAATGGCGAATTGAAAAATACATGATTTTTTTTACATCTTATGCCCTTAAATATTTCTATGTTATATATCAAAACAAATTTATATTTTAATATACAAATCTGAGGGCTAGATCGACTTGCGTGCTGCGGTTGACTAATTTAAGAAACAATTTCGCTGGGATATAAAGAGGCCATAAAGCGAAAAATTGGCAGTACTGTTTTGCTCTGCGTGTCCTTATTTCTTTTTGTTTTCTTTTTTTTTCGCTGGTCCTTGTGCATCTGTTGTTGCTGTTGTTATTGACTTCGCTGGACGAGCGCTTTCAACTTTCAAATTGAATCAAATCAATTTCGCTTCATTGAATGTTTACCATTTTCAGTTACTCTTCCACGCGTAGGTTTTTCACGCGCATTTTCCGGACACCGGATCCGGTCCGATTCCGGTGCCCACTTCAACTCAAAGGACCCCGACCCCCTGCCCAATTCAAGGACAAGGACGTGGCGTTGTCACGGTTCACGATTCCCGATTCCCGTCCGCGAGTTGGGGCATGGTCGGTGGATGCTAACTAAGAGAAAGCAACGGAAATCAGATCTGTGATCCACATGTGGAGGATCCCCGGCAGACTAGCTGCCACCCAAGGTCCCATCCGCTGAGCTTTCTTTGTTCCGTGCGCAGCTCACTGTGAAATTAAATTGTGAATTAAGGGCCATGCGAACAACTGCTCCACTTCCGTTTCCGGGAGAGGCTTGTAGGGAGCGACAGCGATTACAGCGACAAGGACGACGACGACACTGGGACTTGGGGAAATGCTGGTGCTACTGTTAATGCGCTGGCATCGCCTCCCTCTGGGAACCTGGTCTAACATTTCTATAGAGGCTCTCCTTTCGCTACCCCTTCTGATTTAAGGCTGCTGCATCTCGGGCTCCACTAACATAACCAATAGCCAAGAAGGTAAATAGTGATTAAAGAGCTTTATTTAATAATTGCGTTTTTCCACTGCATTGGTACTTGATCAAGTGTGAATCCCACATTTTGATCTTTTGTATATCGTTTTACCGATTACTGTTTCATAAGCACATGTTGCTATCGACTTATATAACTTGAACTTCCTGTTTTCATAAACTTACATAAGTTAACATACGAATAATTTCTTTATAGAAATAACTAGTGTGCCAGCTTGTATATTAATTGGCAAAGAGACAGAGTAAGATATATTCCCTATTTCCCATCCTTCCGTCCATCCGTCGTCTAATGGCAATTGGCGAACAAAGTCTGCTTTGGCCATCGATGATTCTTCGTATTCCTTGTGGGAACAGCTGCCATCTGCCGGATGGCGGGGGATCCATTGCTTCGGAATTAGTTGCCAGAAAGGTAGTTATGGCTCCCACACACACACACACACACACAGTTTGCACATATGCAACGGAAACTCTTTGGCTATTTGCAGTAAATTGAAAAAGTATTAAATCAATAAATAAAAGTTGCACACACACATCCATACGTATATGTAGCCATCGTTGGGGACGTGTAACTTTTTGGCCATGTGCGTGGGTCCCCGCGTTCCAAAGCTTCGAGCTTCCTATTCCCTTTCCCCGGATGCTGCGCTTACGTTGCACATTTTCACAGTCACAGTCACAGTCGTAGTCGCAGGTCCCTCACATTCCCACATCCCCATCCGGATGCAGCGCCTCTTACCATTCCGTTCGGTATGACCATTTGGGGTTACACACGCCGCGTGTTAATTACTCAGAACATTTTAAACGGCACACGGCAAGGAGCAGAAGATGGAGTCCAATGGGGGCGACACCAATACCAATACCAACAGCAACACCAACTCCATGGCGACCCGCGAAATTTGTTGTATTGATTTAAAACGAAAGCTAGCCAACGGCAACCAGGACATCAGGACATCAGGACACCAGGACTTTGGGACGCTAGGACAGAAGCCAGAAGCATCGTTGCAGGTGGCTGCTGCCAGGTGGCAATCAATGCATCCGAAAGGGGCACGTAAGTAGCCAAGGGTATATGAGCTATTTTCCGATTGGGTTAAGAGCAAAAGGATACCCTTGAAAAATATTATAAGGATTCTTAATTAATATGAAATATTGTTTTAGGACCTTTTGAAGATTTAAGGCCAGCATCGTGTTCAGTTTAATCTTTATTGCAGTATATATTCATCCAGTTTTTAGAGCAGACTATCCTCTAAAGAAATTTCAATGCTGGACTTCCTCCACAGTAAGCTGGTCCAGTCCCAGTACACCCAATCCTACCCAGGAAGTGCCAGGCGCGCGGGAGCGAGTGAGTTTTAAAAATGCAACCAGTGCAGAACGAAGGGACGAGGTGGACGAGGACGTGGTAAAAAGAGACTGTAGTCATGGTTGGAAAGAAGCAATACTGACAAATAAAAAACAATTGAATGGCAAATATAAAACGAATTGCGGGATACCATCGGTGGCGAGTCGGAATCCGGAATAGCTGGAATCGTTGGGAATCTTTGGAATCATTGGAATCGTCGAGAGTCATCTACATGGATTCCACACACATTGTTGCTTCTGGCGGCAAAAGCAAAAGGCAAGGGGCAAAAGGAATTTCCAAACTAAAATGTCTTTGTCAGTGCCTTGTCAGGGATATTTGCGCCCCTAATAAGGAGGCAACTCTCTCTCTTCTTCTGTATAGACAGGACCCTACTTCTCCTCCTGCTCCTCCTGCTCGATTCACTCTCGGCGAAGTTTATTAAAAGCGAATGCAAATTTCAAGCAGCGCCGGCAATTTAATTAGTAGCAAATTCAACAATTTCCATGCACACACACACAAAGGGAGGGGGATACAGAGAGCAGTCGGAGGACGGTGGAAACGTCTCGTTATTATAAGGACCCCCGGCAGGACTTCAACTTTGGTTACTCCTTCAAAAGGGATGACACGCGGTGGGCGGTGGGGCGTGGGGCGTGTGCCCGGGCAAAGGGGCACACTTTTTATTAGAATCGTAAATAGTCTTTACGAGTTGTACGTGCCCAAAATTTGCAATAAGCCAAAAATGTTCGGCTAACAGCAACAACAAATTATCGGCCATGCCTATGTCCTTCGACCTTCTTCCTACCATGTTCTGGATGCCATTCCCCTATCCTCCCCCTTTCAATATGATAATCATAATAATTATTATGTAAGCAATGTTTATGCTCCCCACCAACTGAAACAATCTGACGAATTAGAAACTTGTTGACCAGCAACTTCCAGTGGGGGAAATCTCTGAAAGTTTTTGTGCTTGCTTTTCATTCATTAAATAGTTATAGATTCCATTCAGTTTAATGGAATTATATCTACTAATCACTCTAATAAATATGCGAGAGGGGGGTAGGTTCGTAGTTCAACAGTTCAAGGCCCAGCATACAATCCTTAAATTGTTTATACAAACTGACCGAAAGGGATTTCTCCACCTTGGCAGGGATTCATCGATAGTTAATTCGTTGAAATGCAGAGATAAATTCTTGGTGATGCCCAGGATTTTCACTGTTCCAGGAAAGCGAGACTCTGTTATCTGTTATCCTGAAGAAATTCAAAGATAAAGGTTAACTCATATTTATAAGTAGATGAGATCTAAGTAAAAGAAAGACCAGGAGGCTGTGAGGCTATATGGTCTCTGATCACTGAATAGATAGAAATATATAACGATATAATAAATACGATAAAGGAGAGAAATAGAACATTAGACAGAAGTTGATGGAGATCGATAATAAGAGATATCAATAGAAGAGAAATCAACAGAAAAAGAGATCTATGGAATTATATAGATTTAATTTATTTACTTTTATTGAAATGCTTAATGCCTTCTTTATATATATTTCAAGTTCACTTTTGCTCTAAATAAATTCGCACTCCTTCACACATTTCCCTTGCCGCTTGACCCTTATGATTCCCAATCAGTTAAAGCTAACGAGCATACAAATATTTAAACTGATAACTTTCGCTTTCGACCCATTCATAGACTCTCTTGATGCACTCAACTCGGCAAATTGGTGAATTGTTCAGTTTTTTTCTGATGAGAATCAGCAGTGGGAGTGGCAATGGCAGTTGCATAGATAAAAGTGTAAATATTTATAGCATTAAATAACGAAAACAAACACCGTTTTTGACATTTTAATTGAATAAAATCGTTTTGTGGTCTTTTAAGGATTATTTCATGGCCAGCAGATGCCTCTGCTATGTCCCAATCCCCCGTGTCGCCTTGCAATATGCCCCACAATATATATATATTTATATATATATATAGATATGCCCCCTCTTGCAGCCACTTCGTTGAGTGTTTGTCTGGGGCATCCAAAATGCAAAATGCATTGCATGCAATTGCAGTTGAATTGGTGTTTGTTGTGTTTGTGCAGCAAGTGAAAACAGAGACGGGACGAAGTAGGATGGATGTGTGGGGTGTTGGAGGACTTTCTGGCCCATTCATACAGACAGTAGCCAAACGCTTTGTACATATATATGTATATATATATAAATGTGAACACATGACTATATATGCCGATCGCAGGCATGCTATACACAAAGAGAAATAGGTCGCTCTTAAACTAATTTCCAGTGACCCCGATTCAATTAATTGGTCTCACATCAAATTATACTTGAAATACTTAGGTCAAATACCTAGTCCCCCAATTATCCTTATTGGATGTAATTACTCATAAGCGGCAAGAAGAGCGCACAATGATGGCAAAATGTATAGATATTTGGCTTTAAGAAACGATGTCTTGGCAGGGGAAAGGAGAAGGGTATTGAATATAAATATATTAATATATAATCCCTGTTGTAAAGTGGATCAAGTAAGTCATTGTTTAGTTGTAAAAACATCAAGTAAACCTTGACTTACCTGCCCCAGCTAGTCGTCAAAGTCTATCGAAGGCTTAACACAAATTGGATGAGAAAATGCCTCGCCACAGGAATAATTCTGCCAGACAGGCACAGCAACCAGAAGACGATCGTAACAAGGCCCAAATGAAAAAGGCTTCTATTCAACTGAAGACAGACGATATGGCCACACCAGACAATGAGGAGATGTCCACCTCCAATCCAGACAATCTCATCCAAAACAACGCCGACCTGCAGCAGCCGCAGACGCGGCAGCAGCAGCAGCAGCAGATGAAGCTGCCCAACTTTATGGCCCTCAAGATGGATAACTTCGCTAATTACCTAGGATCAGGTGAGATATATTATATATAGATTCAATTGATTACACAGTTTGTTCCCCCAGTTCCCACTCGAATTATTTCACCTCGCAGCAACTCTGTAGACCGAAAGCTGCAGAAGAGTGACATTCAGCAAGGATCCTGGAATCGAGTGCAGTCGCTGGACAGAGACAAAAGGGATGAGAGTCCTACTCTTACCTTTTTGTCACCCCAGTCGCGTCGTGCCGAGAATGTTGGTATTCTGTATCAACGTACCGATCCCTATCATCAAGGATATCCAGATGAAGCCAAACACAATGATGAGCCAGGTGAAGCGCGTAGTACTGATGAAATTGGAGTTGAATATCCTACCCTAGGTAAAGATGCTGAATGCCAAATTGGATAAAATTTTAAATAATGATCAAGCAAGATTCAAAATACCTAACTCTTTACAATTTACACCTTACACCTTACACTTTACACTGATTAATGAGGCAAAATAAAGCAATGCAAAGGAGGCAAAGATGCCCCATTAATTGTAGAGTTTTTTTTATCATATATAATTAACATATACATTTAATTTCTCAGGTGTATACCTGTACATAAGGTGAGCCAACGCTTTGGCTGGGATGTGTGTGTTTACATATATGTATGTGCATTTGCGGATGATGATAACGATGATAATGATGATGAGGATTCTACTGATGCTGCCGATGACGATGAAGATGATGCATGACCGGACAAACTAAACAACCGGCTGGCCATAGAAATAACAGCCAGCTCAAGTGACACCAGGCCATCCAGCCTTCCGTAACGCCCTCTGGTTCTGGCATTGGCCACCACTTCCTCCTCCCTTCATCACCACCTGACTGGCCATATGTGTTTATCCTTTTTGTCAGCTGATTTGCATTTAATTGCAACGATTTTTTGAGGAGACCAAACCAGACGCCCCCTTAACACCCAACACACCCGCCTCCAAAGTAGCTTTTTGTGTGTGTGTGTGTGTGTGATCGGGAGTGGTGTTTTTGTTGTGTGTCCCCGTGTTTTGTTTCGTTTTCGTTTCGTGTTCGTCGCTTAAGCTGCTTTAAATTTATTGGTTTGCACAGTTTAAGCGATTTTCATTTTGTATTTCCCATTTTGGCAGTATGCCGTTCCTTTTGTACCCCTTTTTGGTTACCATTACCAATGGATACAACTTGCCAATTATGCTCGTTCTCTGGCCAATGGACTGGACACTGCTCCTCCCTCATATCCCCCCTCTCCCTATTCTATATAACTGGCCAGTGCTCATATTCTGTGCGGCATATGCCAATGTCGATTGTTGGCTGTTGTTGCATTTTTGTATGGTCATCCTACCTCCTTCCCCGCCTATGTTTTATACAAAACAAAAAGCCCGGAAAAAACCGCGCTGAATGCTTTCTGGGGGGGGGGGGAAGGACACTTTAAGTCCCCCCACCAAGGATACCAACGTCAGCATTGTCGCCAACGCTAAATGTGGCATTAAAATTTTCGACCAACAAAACTAGAAGAGCCAGACGACAGAGGAAAATGTGCAAGGGGGGGGGGGGGGGGGGAGGAGAGGGAAATATATATGGGAAATGCCGCCCATGCCGCTACACACACACACACTCACACAACTGCTAACTGGACACTAAAAATATGGTACTCCAGCTTCGCTGGGCGCATTGTTGTAGTTAATATACTCCTAAAACCCACACCCACTACCAAGGAGACCAAGGGGGAGGGGACACAGAGGGTAGCGAGAAGGGGAGCACGGTGTTCCAGGTTTAGAATACGTTTAAATATTTAAATATATATATAACCAGAAGGGAAACTAAATTGGAAAGGCAGAGATTTGAAAAACCATAGCAATTTGCGATTGGATCGAAAAAATGAATAAAAAATCAAAATATATATGGCCATTTCATTGTAATTAAATTAAAACCTTAATTCTCATCCTTCATCATCATAATTCCTTAAAAATGTATTTATTTTAGTCTAACATCCCATTGAAATATATTGAAAATTAACTTTTACTAAACCAAAATAGCATTCATTTTAAATGTATGTTTATTAAAAATATATAATCTCTTTTGTTTCTAATAATATATAAACCACAATTCTAACATCCTTAGACTAAGTTTAAAGTAAAAATTAAACACAGATTTCGTATATTTTAAAAAGATTTATTGTCATATGTAAATGGTGATTCTAAAAAAAATATTTAAAAAACATTTGTATATATATAAATATATTTTATAAAATATTTTCAATTCTAAGAAAGTTTACAAAAATCATATATGTATGACAGTTAATCAATAATATATTTTCATTTATAAACTAATACCACTTTAAACATCAGCAATTTTTGCATTATAACATTGAAAACAAACAATTATTCTTGTATTTCTCTTAATCCTAGAAGAGGAAAGCAAAAGCATGATTAATAATTTTTAATAATTATCTCAGAAAGGAAAAATTAAGAATTCATTTGATTAATATTATTAGGTAATATTTGCGAAATCCTAGAAAAGGAAAATAAAGAATAAATATGATTCGTAATATTTAATAAAATCATTAAGTATTCTCTCAATTTTCCAGATCTTCTCTCTTAATCCTAGAAAGAAAAAGATAAAGAAATAATATAACAATTCGATTTAAATGTGTATCCCCTAGAACTTAACTTTACCATTATGCAATCCTTTATCTTTTATAAATCCAATTCCTTTACCTCTACCATCCTTTATCCTTTCCTCTCGCATAATCCTGGATCCCAGAAGCCACCAATATTCTCTATCTTTCTTTGAGCTAGGGTATAAACAGGATGACCCTTTTGCTGAAATTTGTCCCCGAGTTGTCCTGGTTGTGTTCGTTGATAGTTTGCCGCGGCTGCTTCCGCACTTAGCAGTACTTTGGACTAATTTTTAATGCCGCTCATATTTCGCGCTCAGCATCAGCAAATGGTAGCAACAGCCGACGCCGCAGTAACAAGGACGAAGGACGAAGTACTCACTATGCATGTGTGTATGTGTGTGCTCCGCAATATAGGGATACAGGTGCTGGCGAAAGTAATTGGCCAAGGGAGGGCCATCAAGCAGGACGTCGCGATGGCTCCTCTATCAGCGCATTCATCAGACTGCGATAGTTCCTGTTAGTCCTTTCACATTCCTCACATCGCCCACTTAATTATAATTTATTCACGAATATTAATTGATTGTAGGGTACAATAATTTTAGTTCAGAAGCTTGCAACGCATTGAATGAGTCATTTCCGGACATATAAAGAATATATATTCTTGATCCTTCCGTCTGTCCGTTTCTCCGCAAACTATCCTCTTAGTTTTGAAGCTATTTGAAGTCTTCTATATACACGTTCTCTTAAATGGTCGGATCCAACAACTATATCCTATAGCTGCCAAAAACACGATCGTTAAATATAAAGGAAATGCAAAACTGCAAGTGTAAACTATAAAATATGTAGCGGTAAATGTAATAAAATAAAGGCATTACTTTGTTGTTTTTTTAACATAAATATATATAATTTATATTCCATTAATTATTAATGATTGGAATAAAATTCGTAATGATATATAAACAACTGCTGGCGGAAGTTACTTTCGGTTAATTTAATATTATAACATTGTAATAGCAGTGATTAGTTTACTCCCGCCTATGCCTCTGTAAGCCTCTGCCCCTCGCTCTCTTTCTTACTCACAATAACATTTGGAATGCCTGCCTCCCACTGTTACAGCGCTGTAGAGATAGCGCTTACGCTCTACTTCTCTGTTCTCTCTTTCGCTGTTAGCTTGCCTCGGGAAGTATAAATAGAGGCACTTCGATCGCCGCGAGCTCAGTCAGTCCTAGGGGTACCTAGTGTTTACATCGGTAGTGAAAGTGATTGTGATAACTCTTCAACAGGCAAAAAGATGACGTGGCCAATGGAATACAATTGGATAAACAGGAAGTGATCTTCAATACCACGGTTACATTAATTGAAGAAACCAAGATTCTAAGTCATTACTGGAAGGAAGTAAACAATGACGTGTCCTACACTGGGGTAAGTCTTAATTATGAAAATTATATCTTATATATATTACATTATTATATCAAATACATATTATTATATCATATACATATTATTTTATTATATCATATATATATATAAACATAGATCTTATGGGAGGTATCAAACCTTAGTCTAGATTCAGCTCTGCTAGCTATGCATTTATTTTTTAATTCAATTCCCTTATTGCCATAAATCTCATTACTGAATTATAATTATAATATCATATAATAAAGTGGTACAGCAATTTGTATTGACGACATCCACAAACGTATACTCAAAATAAACAGCCTAATTTACTTATAAATAGTTCTCAAATATTGATTTCTAACATTATTTACTTATTGTGATATTTTAAAAACTGACCCTGACTTTGGTGCCAACTTTTGATACATTATTATACCCTTGCAGGGTATTATAATTTCAGTCAGAAGTTTGCAACGAAGTGAAGGAGTCATCTCCGACCATATAAGTATATATATTCTTGATCAGCATCAACTGGCGTATCTTTTTAGCAATCTCCAGCAGAAAAATAAATTTTTCAAAAATTTTCCGAATAAAAATAATTACGTATACGTAATATCGCATCAACATAGAATATCACGTATACGTACCATTGTCCTCCAGACGCCGGATAATCTTTCCTTTAAATATGTAAAAAAAAGTCTTAATTTTAGTTGAATGATGGGATTATTTCCGACCCTATAACCCATATATATTCTTGATCAGCACCAACAGCTGAGTCGCGCCAGCCATGTTATACGATTTTCTTAACATCGTTAAAATGTCAAAATTTGACCCAAATTTTAATTTTTTTTTTAATTTTATAATTAAGTAAACTCTAATAAAAACTCACATAGAAAACTTATCCAAACTGAAGTAAATTAATTATTCGCTTAGCTATGATATTTGAAATAATTTTAATTTTAATTTTTAATTTTAAACACTCCAAAAATTACCATATAAAAATATCGATTTAATAAATGAATGAATGAATGCGCTAACTATGCATTTATTTTTCAATTAATAATCGTATTGCCTTAAAATTGACACAGCAATTTGTATTCAGAATATCTAAAAACGTATACACAAAGTTAACTTAATAATAAATTAGGTAAATTTATTTTTTTTTTTACCCAAATTTTGCTTCATTATTAAGCCTTCGCAAGGTATTATAATTTCAGTTTTTAAGCTTGCAAAACAGTTAAGTTGTTTCCGGTCATATAAAGTATATATATATTCTTGATCAGCATCAAAATCCAAGTCGATCTATCCATCCCCGTCTGTCTGTCCGTCTTTGTAGTAAGTCTTCTATACACTTTCTCTCTCAACGGATCCAACAACTATATCCTATAGCCGCCATAGGAACGATCAATAAATGTAAAGAAAAATGCAAAACTGTGATTGCAAAACTATTAATTTAATATGTATCGATGAATGTAATAAAAGTAGGCATTACTTTCTTGTTTTTTTAACATAAATGTATATAAAATAATAAAAAGTAATAAAATTTTAAAAAATTAATAATTAATTAATTAATAATAAATTTCTATTAATTTTAATATTTGAATTGCAATTTTTAATGGTATATAAATTTTGCCTGGCGGAAGTTAGTTTCGGTTCATTTAATATTATAACATTGTAATAGCAGTGATTAGCTTACTCCCGCCGATGCCTCTGTAAGCCTCTGCCCCTCGCTCTCTTTCTTACTCACAATAACATTTGGAATGCCTGCCTCCCACTGTTACAGCGCTGTAGAGATGGCGCTTACGCTCTACTTCTCTGTTCTCTCTTTCTCTGTTAGCTTGCCGCGGGAAGTATAAATAGAGGCACTTCGATCGCCGCGAGCTCAGTCAGTCCTAGGGGTACCTAGTGTTTACATCGGTAGTGAAAGTGATTGTGATAACTCTTCAACAGCAAAAAGATGACGTGGCCAATGGAATGCATTCGGATCGACAAGAAGAAGCACATTTCGATGGATACCTAATTAACTCTACACGGCAAGGAATTTAATAATGAAGAAAGATGACGTGTCCTATACAGGGGTAAGTCTTTACTATCAAAATTATTCATTATTATATTATATAGATTAAGATGATAAGTGATCAGAAGTGCTAGCTATGCATTTATTTTCTAATTAATGCTCGTATTACTATTAAACCCATTTCTTAATTTTAACTCAAAGTGACACCGCAAGTTTTATTAGACATATATAAAAACGTATACCTAAAGTTAAATTATTTATAGATTAGGTATATTGATTTTTTATCCAACTTTTGCTACAATATTACACCCTGGCAGGGTATTATAATTTTAGTCAGAAGCTTGCAAAGCTGTTAAGGAGTCATTTCCGACCCTATAAATCATATATATTCTTGATCAGCGTCAATAACTGATTCATTCAAGCCATGTCCGGCATAAAAATACATGTTTTTAAATTTTTTAAAATTTTTAGAATTTTACAATTTTTTTACTGTCTAAATTTGACAAAAAAAAATTGACTCCTTAAATTGTAAAACTTAGTATGCAGATTTGTTACCCATATAAAAACTAGCACAAAACAGCATCAAAAACCAAGTCGATCTATCCATCCCCGTCTGTCTGTCCGTTTGTGAGTCTTTATGCAAACTAGCCTGTCAGTTTTTAATGAATCTTTGTAGTAGTAGTCTTCTATATACTCTCTCTTCCAACGGATCCAAGAACTATATCCTATAGCTGCCATAGGAACGATCAATAAATGTAAAGAAAAATGCAAAACTGTTTGCAAAACTATTAATTTAATGTGTATCGATGAATGTAATAAAAGTAGGCATTACTTTGTTGTTTTTTAACATAAATGTATATAAATTAATAATTAAATTTTTAAAAATTAATAAATTATTAATTAATAATAAATTTCTATTAATCTTAATGTTCGAATTGCATTTTGCAATGGTATATAAATTTTGCCTGGCAGAAGTTAGTTTCGGTTCATTTAATATTATAACATTGTAATAGCAGTGATTAGTTTACTCCCGCCTATGCCTCTGTAAGCCTCTGCCTCTCGCTCTCTTTCTTACTCACAATAACAGTTGGAATGCCTGCCTCCCACTGTTACAGCGCTGTAGAGATGGCTCTTACGCTCTTTCCCTCTCGCTCTCTTGCCTCGAGAAGTATAAATAGAGGCACTTCGATCGCCGCGAGCTCAGTCAGTCCTAGGGGTACCTAGTGTTTACATCGGTAGTGAAAGTGATTGTGATAACTCTTCAACAGCAAAAAGATGACGTGGCCAATGGAATGCATTCGGATCGGCAAGAAGAAGCGCATTTCGATGGATACCTAATTAACTCTGCACCGAAAGGAATTTAATAATGAAAAAAGATGACGTGTCCTATACAGGGGTAAGTCTTTACTATCAAAATTATTCATTATTATATTATATAGATTAAGATGATAAGTGATCAGAAGTGCTAGCTATGCATTTATTTTCTAATTAATGCTCGTATTACTATTAAACCCATTTCTTAATTTTAACTTAAAGTGACACAGCAAGTTTTATTAGACATATATAAAAACGTATACCTAAAGTTAAATTATTTATAGATTAGGTATATTGATTTTTTATCCAACTTTTGCTACAATATTACACCCTGGCAGGGTATTATAATTTTAGTCAGAAGCTTGCAAAGCTGTTAAGGAGTCATTTCCGACCCTATAAATCATATATATTCTTGATCAGCGTCAATAACTGATTCATTCAAGCCATGTCCGGCATAAAAATACATGTTTTTAAATTTTTTAAAATTTTCAGAATTTTATAATTTTTTTACTGTCTAAATTTGACAAAAAAAATTGACTTCTTAAATTTTAAAACTTAGTATGCAGATTTGTTACCCATATAAAAACTAGCACAAAACAGCATCAAAAACCAAGTCGATCTATCCATCCCCGTCTGTCTGTCCGTTTGTGAGTCTTTATGCAAACTAGCCTGTCAGTTTTTAATGAATCTTTGTAGTAGTAGTCTTCTATATACTCTCTCTTCCAACGGATCCAAGAACTATATCCTATAGCTGCCATAGGAACGATCAATAAATGAAAAGAAAAATGCAAAACTGATTGCAAAACTATTAATTCAATATGTATCGATGAATGTAATAAAAGTAGGCCTTAGTTTGCTGTTTCTTTAACTTAAATGAATATAAATAAATAATTAATAATTAAATTTTTAAAAATGAATAATTAATTAATTAATAACAAATTTCTATTAATTTTAATGTTCAAATTGCAATTTGCAATGGTATATCAATTTTAGTGGAAGGTGGTTTCGGTTAATTTAATATTATAACATTGTAATAGCAGTGATTAGTTTACTCCCGCCTATGCCTCTGTAAGCCTCTGCCCCTCGCTCTCCTCTTACTCACAATAACATTTGGAATGCCTGCCTCCCACTGTTACAGCGCTGTAGAGATGGCGCTTACGCTCTACTTCTCTGTTCTCTCTTTCTCTGTTAGCTTGCCGCGGGAAGTATAAATAGAGGCACTTCGATCGCCGCGAGCTCAGTCAGTCCTAGGGGTACCTAGTGTTTACATCGGTAGTGAAAGTGATTGTGATAACTCTTCAACAGCAAAAAGATGACGTGGCCAATGGAATACAACTGGATAAACAGGAAGTGATCTTCAATACCACGATTACATTAATTGAAGAAACCAAGATTCTAAGTCCATACTGGAAGGAAGTAAACAATGACGTGTCCTACACTGGGGTAAGTCTTAATCATGACAATTATATCTTATATATATATTACATTATTATATCAAATACATATTATTATATCATATACATATTATTTTATTATATAATATATATATATATATATATATAAACATAGATCTTATGGGAGGTATCAAGCCTTAGTCTAGATTCAGCTCTGCTAGCTATGCATTTATTTTTTAATTCAATTTCCTTATTGCCATAAATCGCATTACTTAATTATAATTATAATATCATATAATAAAGTAGTACATCAATTTGTATTGACGACATCCACAAACGTATACTCAAAATAAACAGCGTCAAACACTGATTCATTGTAGCAATGTCCGGTAAAAAATACATTTTTAAAAATTTTTTTACAATTTTCAGAATTTTATAATTTTTTTATTGTCTAAACTTGACAAAAAAAAATCTAATTTTTAAATTTTAAAACTTGGTATGCACATTTGTTAACCCTCTAAATGCTAGCATAAAAAAGCAATCCGCATTGTAATTAATGCTTTTTTGGCTTAGTTTTGATTTTTGAAAATCTTTGATTTAGCCCAAAAAGGATCATATAAAAAGATCGATTTAATATACGTAAAATTCTTAGATTTTAGAATTTCTTGTAGGTATAATAATAATAGTCAAATATATTTTGATTTACAATGAAAATCTAAATCTTAAGATTTAACAACAAATTTAACAAATTTTTTCAAAATATAGTAAGGGGAAAAATCATCAAAATTGTCAAAAATTCATAAAATGTTAAAGTTTGAAAATATAAAAGTAAAATATAAAATATATCCTAAAAAAACCTGTGATAAAAAAGCTGTGAAGACAACCTCGGTTTGTGACTAATTCTGTTACAATTATCGGAAAACATAAGGCTTGATCGCATACAAGTAAATAATTTATAATTAATAAAACTGAATAGGATAGGATTCTTTATTGATTAAGAATTTGAAGGCAAATTTCTCTGCGTGCACAGACTTTCGGCTGGCACTGTATTCCAAGGTTTGGACTGTGGTAAACGCTGGGCGAAATCATTTCTGCAGATACTGCGCTGGCGACTTATGCATACATACATTTGTCTTCGCAGGGGTGTCCTTTTTGGGGAAGGATACACCAGCCCCTCCTCCGTCCCAAACGACAGCGTATGTGTTTTGTGCGCTGCTCCTGCTTTTTGCAGTTTTTGTTTTCGCTTTCAGTAACTTTTTTTTTGCTTATTTTTTATATTATTATTTTTTCTTTTTGCATTTTGCTGTGGCTGCGGTTGACTCGCGATATTTATTATTGTTGCTGAAATTGCTGTGTA
Source organism: Drosophila serrata (assembly GCF_035046125.1). Lineage (NCBI taxonomy): Eukaryota > Metazoa > Arthropoda > Insecta > Diptera > Drosophilidae > Drosophila > Drosophila serrata. The sequence goes on along the minus strand of NW_028257260.1, from coordinate 1,357,636 downwards.
TCCTCGCGCCGGGAGTCCTTTCCCTTCGCGCCACTGCCGCTGCTGCTGTTGTTGCTGCTGGTGACGCATTTAAGGCTTTTGCGGCATATAAATAAAAAACTAGCAAAGCGGAACAAGAAACATAAAATGGGGAAGGAGCCGAGGCGATGTTCCAAATAAAAAAAAATGAAAAAAATAAAAAAAAGACAAAGAGGAAGTAGGATGTAGGATGTAGGAAGTGGAAAGGAGGCGGGCGTCGGGAGTTGGGTGGCAGGAAGGATGGACCTTAAGCTTTGGCCAGCGTGGCAAAGAAGAGCATCTGGGATGCGCCAATGCTTGATTTATTGAAAGCAGTCCCGCCAGTATGGCCTCCTTCGACCACGCCTACTTACTGCGAACTTGCGAGTCCCCGCCCAAAATAAATAATCCTTTGGCTTGGCTTTTGAATTTATTATGTTTTGTTTTTTTTTTGTATTTTGCTCATTCGTTTTTATTTGGCTTCTTCATCGATAGTAGGTTTGATTATTAGTATTATTTTTATAATATTTTCAATTTTTCATGGGTCTTAGTTCGTCTTTTTTGTTTGTTTGTTCTTGTTTCAGTTTCGCTGTCGCTTTCACTCTTTCCTTTCGCTCTCGTTTTTCGTTTTCATTTAGTTCTCTTTTGTAGCTTGGTATCGTTTATCGTTATCGTTATGCACCTGTATATCTCATATTTAGCCTACAGTTAACATTACTATATATAGTGAAATAATGCAATACGCTTATGATCGCTCTTCCTTTTACTATTTTAGACAAAAAATAATGATATTGTGGCTCACACAATTATGCTATTTTACAATTAATCGAAGTCGGTATCGCAGTATTAACAATCGATATTGCTCTATAAGTATTATTATTTCTTTTCGATTAGAGAGGGGGAATTCTTATAGCATTTATCATTTAATGGGTTACAAAAAAAAAAAATGAATCACCGATATCTATAAGTATGTTAATATGTATATAGTTTGTTTGCGTTTGTAGAAATTAGGAATGCCACAGAATTCGCCAGAGGAAGTTTATCTTTCCTTTACATTTTAGAGACCTTCTGAAAAAAAAAGATTTCATTTCACCATAGGATTCCGGTGGCAATCCTGATATAGTTTTGTGCCGAATGGTCAGCATGTGGATTGCGTGTTTGTTCTCGCCTGGTTTTCGCTCGTTAACACATCTAATTGGACTAACAATTCGCCTGGGCTTCAGTGGGGATACTGAGTTACAAGGATACAAAGATACGAACATACACACACACACATGCGCGCAGACAAACACAGATATGTACTTTCGCGTGCACCGAGAGAGAACGGTTTTTTTTTTAAAGTTATTTCAGTTTTAAATCGAATATCATACTTAAAGTTATACAGGAGCTGCCACAGAAATCGCTCTAGATTTAGAATTAATTAAAAAGATGGAATGATATATTGCAAAACGAGAATACCAGAAAAGTTACTTGGCATAACATTTTGTAGCATACTTTTTTGGACCACATTTCAAGCGATTTGAAATCTTTGGCGATTTCTGTGGCAAACCTGACAGACTTGGCTACAAAATGTACAATTTGGTTAATTATAGTTTTGTCTTTTTCAATAGTTTTTCTTCTTCTTATTTTCCCTTTTCTTTATAATTTAGCTAAGCAAGTTAGTAATTGATAAGAGTTCACCACCTGTAACCCCTGATATGTACAGTGCGGAAATCGTCGAGGATCGGTATTCTCTGCACCGCCGACGAGACCCCCTTCTTTTTTTTATTTGGATCTGTGAGTTCATCGCAAACGTTATATCACATATTTATCCATATAATAATAATAGTTGTGTGTACTCGTCGTATAGTTCTTTTTTTCTTTCACTTGATTTTATAAAATAAGTACAAATGCCGTTTCCGTTTGCTCGTTTTCTGTTTTTAGATTAACTATCGTAGATACAAAGATACAAGATACTGTACTGTGGCATTAATTGACTAGACTGCTATGCATATATCCATGTATACACTATATCCATCTGGCTAGGTAATGCAGATGTTTCTGTTTTTTTTTTTCGCTCTTTGTTTGCTTGCTTATTTTCACATATATATTTATTGATAAATATATATAGATGAATGTATAAATTGCATCTTTATTAATTGGCCAATAAATTTTCCCAGTTATTTATGAACTATCAACTATGATAAAAAAAAAAATTGTTGTGTTCCATACACACACACACATGTACATATGGTATATATATATAGCTAGGTTTATATAGATTCCACAGTCACATATACAAATACAAATACAAATACATATGCTTAAATGCGCTTAAATCGGATTTTGTCTATGTCGCCATCCATATGTGCGCACTTTATGATTTACACACATTTGACTCGAAATTCGATATAATAATTTAGTACTCAATCCGCAGTCCGCATTTTGCATTTTCGCTTAACGAAAGTCACAATTTCTGCAATTCGCAATTCGTATTTCGCATTTTCGTATTTCACATTTTACATTCCGCATTTAACGCAAACAGAAACCGAAATGGCAACAGAGAAACGTAAACAACTAACAAACAAAACGTAACGGAACGCCCTTAGGGCCCCAGGATATGCAGGATGCAGTATCCAGTGTATCCTGGTTGCAGGATTAGCCCAGGGTTCAGCATTTTTTCGGTGCAGAATGGCGGTATGCCCAGGTTGGGGGCTGGGGTACTTGGGTTTTTTAGGTGGCAGCGGCTGGCGGAATGGCATCAGACTCTCTCTCAGATTTCAGATTTTGCATGCGGATAGCAAAACTGCAGCGTTTTACATTTGACAATTTGTTGCTTTTTACTATATATGCCACACATATCCATATACACGAAACTATTCGTATATATAAGTGTATTTATTTATATGTATATAGTTGAAGACAGATACCCTGGCAGTCGAGAATCGAAGGGAATTCAATGGAAATGGAAATGTTGATGGAGACAGACTTTGGCTAAGGATTAAATTCAATTAGCTTTTGCTTCCATGATGATCTTGACTTGCAGACTGCAGTTATCTGAAAAGAAACATAAAAAATATATATTTTAGACTGATCGGTATACGTTATGATATAGAAAAAATATTGTAAATCTAATTTCCGATTGGTTTGCTCGGTGCTTCCTTTTGAAACCATGAGAAATGAAACGGAAACGGATGTACAGCACGTATCGATAAATATTTGCAAGCCATTCTTTTTAACAAACAACTTCTCATACATTCATTTCTATTCTAATTTCTTATATTTAAAATAATATGTACGTTTTTATTTCCAATCACTGCTTAATAAAACTTTAGCATCTGCGTTAACCCCACGTGAAACCGAAAGTTAAAAGGTCCTTTGGTAAGATTAGGAAAAGTTCACTAACAGAGTTACCCTTACCATTTTCCTTCTGCTTTAAGTTTGAGGCCAAGAACTTTGGTTTGAAGTTCGAGGGCAGTAGCCCTGACTTTCGGCTGGAGATGCCTTAAAACAGATTCGAAACGCAACTTGTCAAGTAATAAACAAACTGCTCAGTCGAAAAACTTGAGAAGCGAACCCCGTTTAGCTCGTTGAATTGCCAGCTCACAGGGTCCCCAACTAGTTGAGCTCTCTTGAAGGACATTCGCAATTTTTATACATTCATCCCACCCAACTCCTCTTTCCCTGTTTGTGTGTGTTTACAACAATAAAACGCTTCGTTGTCATAGCTCAAGCAGATTGATGTTCAACACAGCATTTTCCGACTCCTAGCCAGGTCGGGACTAGGACGAGGACGAGGTTGATGATGACGATGTCATCATCGCAACAAGCAACATTCGAGTGCACTTACATGCCTATCTATCGTATATATCGTATATCTATATGTGCGGATATATCTGTGTGCGGCCTTCATCTCCCCTGACATCTGTATGTAGTGCTGTGTCCTGGCTGTGTCCTGGATCTGTCCTGCTCCTGGCCCCCGGCCCTGTTCCTGGTCGTCGGGCAAGTGCAGTGCAAAGTTGGCGGCGCCTTGATTTATGTCCCAGTTGAATGTCTGTCGGTCGGTCTGTCGTTCGTCCCTGGACCGAATCGTTCCCTGCTCCCTACTCCCAGCTCCTTGCTCCTTGGCCTCTTCCTTGAATTTTCGGCCATGGCAATCTCTCTGCGGAGTTTACTTGAATTGTGTACACACTCGCGGCTTGTTTGTGCTTTTGATTTGATTTATATTGCCGACTCAAGAGCATGAAGAGCATGTTGTTGATGCGAATGTGAATGGGCCAGGACACACTGGGTTGGCTTCTGCTTCTGCTGCTCCTGCTCCTGATGCTACGACGATGATGATCTCTGTCTCCTGTCGACTTGCGAGTGAACCGTGCTATGATCGGACCCGCCTGACAGCCAAAGCACTTAGCCGTACCTCCTGGCCGTTCGGAGAGCCTGGCTCATGTGATTTGCATGTGTCACATCAGTTTCCGGTGACAGCTCGCTGGCATCTCGGATCTCACATCACATCTCCACATCCGCATCCGCATTCGCATCAGCATCACGCATCACGCACTCGCATCTCCTTGCCGCTGTTAGCCTCCGGTTTTTAGCCCACTGAAAAGTTTGGCAACTGAGACAAAGTCAAGCCTCGGGCATAGGCGATTTTTCAATTAGTTGGCAGTCAGCCTCCCAGCACTCCCAGCCACTCCACCCCGAAACTGACATCTACAAATTTTGCTGGGCTTTAGGCCATGAGCCTCAACAGGGTAGCTTCGTAGCTGGGAACAGGAACTGAAATCCTACATAATTAAAATACTTAAAGGCTTTAAAGGCAGCAGCAAAGTTTTTAACTTTTAAATTGTTGAGCCAGGCCCAATGTTCTACCTTCTACTCTGCACAGCAGCAGGTTCATTGTGGCATACAGAAAGGGCGCACATGTGTAGAAATGCTTTATGGGGGGGTTGGAGTTTTCGGTTTTTGGGTGTGGGTGCTACTCCTCTGCCTGTGTGTGCTCAACTCACTAAGCTTACTTAAGCATTTTTGCCTCGGCCTTCGCCTCCGACTTCGATGTCAGTCGCAATCTCAGCCTCAGTCTCAGTCTCAGTCTTGGCGGCCAAAATCGCGTCGATAAAGTTGTTCCTTTGCTCCTTGACTGGGTTGGATCTACCTTTACAGTGCCTCCCCAAGTCTCAACTCCTGCTTCAATTTCGCGTCTGACAGGGGGAGAATGGTGAATGGATATAAAGTCGAGCAAGTCTTTCTTGTCTTGGCTGGCCAGAAATTAGCCGAATTGATTAAGAGAGTAAAGTCTAGCAAATAACATTTAAATGAGGGTTTTAATGTTTTTTTTTTTTTTGGTGGGGGAATTCCCTATTCTCCATGTTCAAACCTCAAACTATTCCCTTGGCCCGCATTGCTCATACGCCCCGTGTGTGTGCCGGGTGCCATTGGACTCATTACGGGCGACATTAATTGACAGGACACCCACATAGATTTTCATAATTTTTGTTATTAGATAAACACACACACATACGCACACAAAATTAGCAGGCAGGAGGCTGGGATCATCTGCTGCCTGCTGCATATTTTATTAGATTTTAGCTACCTCTCTCTCTCTCTGTCTCCCTCATACTCGTATCCTTGCTGTAAGGACCAACACGAACACGAAACCCCAACCTGATTTCGCTTCGCTTTGACCTCGGCTTAACGATTTTGCTTTGTCATTTGGTCGTTTAATTATGTGCATGGAAATTTATGTGCGACTCCTTGACTTTAAATGAAGTGTAAGGACCATTGGCAATCCTTTTTCGCCGCCAGCTGTTGGGACACCGACCCCGACCTTGGACCTACACTTGGATCTGCAACCCCCTAGTTATTTATGGTCCAGTCGAGTCTGATAATGCAGAGGAAAGGAAAAAGTACAAAGTGAGAGAGAGAGAGAGAGAGTGAGCCAAGGAGTCGGAATGGAGGCTGATTAAATTTTGTATTAGCTCAATAAATTTGCAACCAGGCAAAGAAGTATAAAAATGCCCTGTGACACGCAAATGGACGTCGCTTAACCCGCCACTGGCCGTTGTCATATTTCAGGACAACCCACCAGCCACCACAGTCACTCCCCAGCCTCATCCTCATTCTCATTCTCATCCTCATCCTCCACACACCCAGCAGAGATACTCGCAAATACAGTGGGAGCCAACGGAGGCAGTCTTGTATCCATTGTGGTTGGACTCTAATTTATGTCGCTGGTAATTTGCCAGAGATTTCTGCGTTGGCTGAAGGATAGAGGACGGAGGAAGGGTTGGCTTTGGTCTAATGGTTGATGGGCTATGGCCCAGAGACCGGGGGGACCTTTGCATATGATGAGTAAGCAATGATCCAGATGGAGTCGCCGATTAGCCACTGACTGCTTGGAAGCATCCAGCGATACCTTAATGGGGGGTAGATAAGGATGATGGAGTAATGACTTTTCGAAAAGGATTATTCCGGAAGGGTTCTTGGGCATAATGTTCACATGAATGAAGTGTGGTTAATGTGGGGAAACTCAAGATGTGATGGGAGACATATGCATAGGCCTTGATAAGGCTTCTCTAGAGTTCTTAGGAAGTTAAGTACTTATGAGTTACAGAAACTGAAACTTAATTGAATTTAAGAAGCAGTAACAACCTATTTCCCCTAAACAAATTGTGGAAAATCCAAAAGCTAGCTCCACCTTTGGTCAAGCTTAATCACCACCATCGGTGCTCCTTTCTAATCCCTTCGTTAATGACGCAAGTTAACCAAAGCGTTTTGCAACCCCTGGCAATGCAATGCGGATGTAATCGATAGCCAGGAACACTTACTCAGGACAATCTGCTCGGGGTTCCATTCCTACCCAGCACCATCACCAGAATGGGAATCAGGACCAGGAATCGTCGCCCTCTAATCTAGTCTTTTCAATTTGCAACTCTCTCTCAATTGCATTTCACTTTCCGCCCCACGTTTTTACAGCATCGTCGTCGCTGATTTTATTTATCGCCCTTCACTTTCCCATGTTTGCTTTTGGTCCGGGTTGTCCGGGAACATTTATCACAGCCTTGCAGCAGGACGAAGGATGGCTGGACGGACGCAGGGACCCTGGTTGATTCGGCGGGGACCCCAATTTAAGCTTTCTGAATGGGGAAATGCTAAATCGGGCAACTGGGATATACATATGTATATGCACTATACATATGTACTTCATATATAGTGAAGGGGGGGAAGGAGCATTCCCTCCTAATGCCAAACTCTAGTGGTCATGTTGGCCCCGCGTTAATTACGCGACTTTTGCTGCGGTCGCCTATTTGCTGATTGCATGACAGCATCAACGCTGTCCAAGGCACGCACGACTTGCGCCCTTCTGTGTGTCAGCCGCATCCTGGCTCATCCGCATCCCTCCCACGTTCCATCTGCCCCAATCCGAGTGCTCAGCCTCGGGCTTAGCTCAGCTCATCTGCAATGCTCGCATCGCTCGCAAAGCCGAGTTAGTCACGCCAATTTTATTGCATTCCTGTTCCTGTTTCTGTTGCTGTTTCTCCTGCTCCTGCTCCTGCTCCTGCTCCGGCTCCGGCTCCTTCTCCAGTGTGCCACTGGACATGGGCATTGAGTTGGACCAAAGGGGCGTGGTCACAGCCATTCACGACTATCAGTCGCAACAATGGCGTTGGCAGTTTTCGGATTTCAAGCGGAACAATTAAGTTAACGATCTGCGGACGAGGGCTGAGCGGCAAAGAGCAAAGTGCGCCTACACCAGGACCTCCCCAAAGGGGGCAAGAGTCAGTCCTGGGGGCGTGGCAGTGAAATGGGAACGTGTTAAGCCGGCCACATCGCCAGAGCCACTGGCCACTGGGACACGAATGTTGGCGACAATTGCACGTCCCTGTTGCTGGCTACATACTTTTTTGCCCGGACTTTAAGTCTTTAAGAGGACTCAGCCTCCGGGCCGAAAGCGGAAGCGGAAGTGATAGAGGAAGCGGAAATGGATGTGGAAGACTGCCCTTCAATTAGCCACACCAAAAAAAGAAGAAGAAACCAACCTGATTAAGTGAATAGGCCATCTAATGTGGCCAGCAAGGAGCAGCAGCAGCTCCAATGCAAATGCCAATGCAAACACAAGGAGAGCTGAAAAATGTCCTAAGCCGGACAATTCCTTTTTTTTGTTTTTTTAATGTTTAACTTTGGCCACCCCTCGGACTCTGGTCTTGGATTCAGATTCGGATACTGATTCACATTCCCACTCGGACTTCAAGCTCGTAGTCGGCACTCGAAGTTCATTCTCCTTCTTATGCCGTCGAGGAGGGACTTGAAAGTAAACAAAGTTTTAATTTCCTTCAATGATTTCTCTGGGCATTTGTTTTAGACCCCGAACCAGGAGTGGCGCTGCTTTGCTCTGAACTACCAGGCGGACCGGGCCTCATAATCAAGTTAGATAAATCTAAATCCTTTGCGATAAGCGGCTAAAGAATAGCCTAGCCCCCTGCTTGCACCCAAGGACTCGGGACCCGGGACCCGGGACCCAGACCCGAGCTCGAACCCGAACCCATACCCAGACCCAGAGACGTCTCCATCAAAGTTGCTCCGTCTGGTCGACTGCAAGGCTAAATGGGTTAGGCGAAGCCTGGGGGTTGCTTGCCCCGGAAAATTCGGTGTGGACTGGGGGCTGAATGGCTCCGGCTACGAATTAGAGTGCCACAGTCGGGCGAGTGAATAGAATTTGTAATTTCCGTTTTCGTTTTGTATGCTAACCCGCCAGGCAGGCGGCCACCATCCCCAGTCATCCTTCGTCTCCTTCGTCCCTCTTTGGAACACACACTTAAAGCGCTCCACAATGAAACTGTATCCGGGATTCGATGTTGGCTGCACTGCAGCCTTCGAGCAGTTCAATTGGTTTCAGTTTCGGTTTTGGGGGTTCAGGGGGGATTTCGGACTGCGTGGAATACTTATGACGATGACTAAACACTCTGCTGACCATGTTTGCGATTGCATTTAAAGATGAGAGGCCATTGAAAGCGTTTTCCATTTGGCAGGGAGGAGCTGGGACCAGAAGGATCCCAGGATTCAGGTGTCGCCTGATTTACGCTCTAGACTAGACTTGCCTCTGACTGGCAAAATAAATAAATAATCAGAGAAATACAAGTAATAAAAACTCACCTGGAGTTGGTCCTCCGGCAGTTGCCGCCTAGTTGCCTTTGCGCCGTTTCCGACGACGCCGCCATGCCACATGTCCCAGGAGCTGGGCCAGCCGATTGGCCAGGAGTCTCACATGACGCCACTCCGCACAACTGGCCACCGCTATCAAAAGCATCGAGTTGAGGCCCAGTGCCAGCGATGCCGCCGAACTGCCCAGGTTACCCTTGGTCAACTGATCGGAACAGCGTCCAATGGAGTCAATATCCAGCTCGGACATCACACGACCATTAACCTCCAGCGGTGAGATGCAGTAGTTCTTCTGCAGGAAATCACTCAAATTGTGTGCTCCCTCGGCCAGGGGTCCATCGAGCAGTGTGTGAATGTGACAGCCGCAGGGAAAGTGATTGCTCACCAGCTGCAAATGCTCCACGCCGTCCACAATGATGGCATTCGGATCGGGCGTCTCCAGGACATGGTTGCCAAAGAATTTCAAATGCTTGATGGCCGCTGTGCTGGTAAAGTTAAGCTCCTCGATTGAATCGATTTTGTTATTGAGCACCTGCAGTGTTTCCACCTGGGTCAAGCCAGTAAAGGCATCTGCACAGATCACCCCAAGATCGGATTCCTGCAGCGTTAGCAACAGGACATTGGACAGACCTCGGAAGGTGAAGGGTGCCACCTCCTTGAGATCCATATAGGCGAGTTTCAGCAAACCCACAGTGTCCATGCCGAAGAAGGCGTCCTGCTCAATGCTTCGAATGCCCGATGGCAGGATCAAATGTCCCACGTTCGTGAGGCTGGAAAATGCCGAGCTATCGATGCGAATCAACGGATTGTTGGTCAGCAGGATCAGCTTGATGTTGGAAGTGCCCGCAAAGGCATTACCCTCGATCCGTTGGATCTGATTGTGGCTCAGCAGGATGGTGGAGAGATTCTGCAAACCGGCAAAAGCGAACTGAGCCACCGTCTGCAGTGGTGTATACTGAATGGAGAGCTCCTTCAGCCGGGGCAGCCCTCGGAATGCAAACTGCTTGATACGCGTTATGTTGTTACCGTCCAGTGAGAGCTTCTTGAGAGCCCGCAAACCGGCAAATGAATCCGGCTTAATGATGGGAAAGTTGTTCTTGGTCAGCGCCAGATTCTCCACCGTTGCCGGAAGCTGGCGCAGTGGGATCTGCTCGAGGCCGCCCGTGTTACAGAGCACCTGTAAAAGATACAAAAAGGGGGTTTTCATTAATGGGATTACCAAGGATTCAAAGATATAGGGTCGGAAATGATTATTTCATATGTTTTTAAACTTATAATAAGGGATTTTCTTCCCAACACTATATAATCTCTATTACTTTAGAGATATGACTTGTTTAGACACAAGTTTATATAATTTCTACCCATATTAATACCTCACTAACTTTAGTCTATTTAGACTTTCAACCCATCAACTCCACTTGAATTTTGCATATACCTTTACCCAGCATCAACCCCATTGTATTCTATAATTTAGAACTTTTCCTCCCTGCCTCATCCCTGATACCCCTCTTGTCCTCTTGGGCCACCTTTTGATGTGACATCCATTCAACCGTCACCGTCGCATCATCGCATCGTCATAGGTTGTCTTTGTCTGTGGACTCATCAAAGGTTTTCGCTCTTAATCAGTTTGTGTTTTCTTGCTTTATGACATCGCCACGAATCCTCCTGGTGTCCTGGTGGCCTCCTCCTCCTCCTCCCCGTGGGCGCCATTGATACCTCCGTCATGGCAACTGACAGCCGTTGGGGCAATCAGATCGGACGCCATTCGTAGGCGGGCGGCCCTCGAGATCCCAAGATGAGTCGGCGGTGGAGGAGGAGGAGGAGGGCGCGACTTCGTTTGATGCGTGGCGCGAAAATTGAATTTGTGGCTTTATTGCTGAAAATAAAATTAAATCGAATTCTTCTCGCCGGAGTGGAGTACCCACAGGCGGCGGCCCCCTCTTGTCTAGCATTGTTTTGTTGGCCATCTTTCCGTCTTGGTTCGCGTCTTTGGCCATTTTGCTATGTGCCTTCATTTTTTATAACTATTATGTGCTGATGTGTGCGTTTTCCGGCCAAGGATTTCCCGGTCCTGCAACTTGCCTAGACGTGCACTTGGAGAAATTATTTGTGATGGTAGGGTACTGGGAAAGGAGATAAGTTAAGGATTTCCTTACTCATTAGGAAGTATAATTGAATTTAAGATATATTTATGTTTTTTTATTTTAAATTTCAGATTATTTATATACTTTAAGGAACTCTTTTTTTATGAATTCTTAAAGAAAATCAATAAGACTAAATGCCAAATCGATTTTGTCAGAAGACAAGTCCAGGAAGTTGTAGTCTGATTTTCTTTCAGCAACTTTCACAGTTTTTCAACTGTTTATTGTTTGATTATTTAATATATATACTAAATATATTTGCTTCAAATTCTATTTTTATTTATTTCCCTTTTCTTTCCTTGTAACTTGTTTTCTTCAGCATGTCCTTCTATGTACTTTCTTATCCAAAAAAAGGTGGCATAACTGTCCATCGCTTGTCACGTTTCTCTTGACCCCGCCCAGTGTCCTTTCTTCCTGGTCACACCCTACCCTCTCCCCACAAGCAAATCCTCCTTCCCCCTCCTCTCCCCTTCCCCAGCTTGGCTGCACTTCTTGCGTTACATTTGCACAATTTTCATACGCTTCACCTTTTTAAATGAACGAATTAAAAGTTTCCTTTCTTTCGGCATTCACTCTCTCTTCCGCCCAGGATTCTTGGCTACCTCGCCGGAATTGTTATTGTTGCCTCAGTTCCGTTACGTTCTGTTTCTGTTTCTGCCTTTTGCTTCAAGTCCTGCTCCTGCTCCTGCTCCTGGTCGAGGTCCTGCTCCTACTCCAGCTTCTGTTTTTGATTCTGTTTCGGGTCTGTTCTGTTCCGTTTCGGTGGCGTTGTTCGATTTAAGGAAATTTTTCGTTGCCGTGCTTTTACAGTCGCGAAGTTGGCGGGCGACACGGTTAAAAAGTCCTTGTTCGCTGAACTTTAACTGGCATTCCGGGGGGAAGGGGAAGAAAAGGAATGGAGGGCGCCCAGGCTGACCCCAAAAAAGTATGCTACACTTTTGTTACCTTTCGCGAGGCCTGAACTGAACTAATTTCGCATCTTAAATACAGTCAACTGTGGCAAAAGGGATGCAGCAGAGAATAAAAAAATACTGAAGAATTGAGAATGGAGAATGTAGAACGAGAGAACGCTGAGTAAATCATTGCATTGTCCATAATCTGGAATAATGAAATCACTTAAGTTCTCAATTTGCTGGAAATGACGATGCCAAGTTCCCACTGGTAATAAGGATGCCCATTAAGCGTGCTCCAAAACTCTCGCGGGACACAATTGAATTGCGGGCTACGGGCTACACACAAAAATGTGCAGAGGCTGGCGGCAGAGTGGGGGCGTGCCACAAAAAGGACGTAGATGGAGGTTGGGGGAAGGGAAACTCAAACGGACAGACGAGACGAGAGGCAGGGGGGGAAAAAACAAAAGGAAAATAACCATTTGCCTGCATTTTCGATTTAATTTTTGTGCTCATCACTGTGCCGACGAGGCCGGGAGCAGCTGTGGCCAGTGCCTGGCCTGACCACCACATCCCCAAGAGATCCTCATCTGCTGTTCCCGATTCTACCAGCTTCTGTTTCATTTTCTCCGGCTCCAGCTACCCAGCTTGTCCTTTGGCTGCGTTTGCCTTTGACTGCTGCCACTTCTGGAGCTGCTGATGATGATGATGGCGCTGGGTTCTGCATACCATTGCATCTCCTTCAAGGACCTCCATTGCACTGTGGAGTCACCACTAGGAAAAACTGGGGAAGTGCAACTGGAAATCATGGTAATCCATGCTGAGTCCCTCTTGTATTTAAGCCCGCTTAAAATATGTATATAAGCTTTTGCATTTAGGTTCTTTTGGAAAGAAGAACCTATTAAACTTGTTCGGTTTGATATTGTTCAATTGGACCTTGGTTTAACTTGGTTAATTTCTTATTTGTATATATAATAATTAGGTTATAATTCTAGTCAAGAGCCTTGAAAAGGAGTCATTTCTGAGCCTATAATTTACATATATTCTTGATCAGCATCAAAGGAAGAATCGATCTAGACATGTCCGTCAAAAATGTATTTTTTTTTTTCGAAATTTTGAAAAGTTTTATGAGGAGTTACATCATAAAAATTGTTTAAATTTGAAAATTGAATTTGAAAACAAGGTATGCAGTTTTGTTAACCTACCAAAAACTAATATAGAAACGCTTTCCGATTCGAAATTAAAGCTTTTTTGACTTAGTTATGATGTTTGTAATTTTTCGTATTTTTTGTTATCATTTTCATATAATATTTTTCATATATTTGGCATATAAAAATATTGATAAATCTTTAGACAAAGATTGTCAGGATTTTAAAAGGGAATATATTGAATTATTTTCTAAGAATAGCTCATAAAAGTATTGTAATATCAACATAATTATTTGAAAAATCACTTCCACTGTGCAACTGTGGCTAGGATTTTGCCACTCCCCAGGATTATTCCAGGAATATTCGCCCGCCTACTCCCTCGACCCAAACCCGGCCCCGGCCTTTAGGAGTACAAGTAGATTGTTAAGCTTACTTGAGTCTGGGACAAGCAGATGCACTCGGCTGGGCATGATTTGGATGTTTCGGTTTGTTGCGAGTTCCACAGGCAGACGACAACGGAGAGCGCAATTATGAGCAGCAGCCAGGAATTGCACATTTCACGTTGTTGCTGACACGACAGTTTGGCGGCGTAATTGAGCTCGATTCTCTCTAGTCCGGCTGCTGCTCCAGCTTCAGCTCCAAGTCCTGCTCCTGCTCCTGCTCCTGCTCCAAGTCCTGCTCCTGCTGCAGGTCCTGCTCCTGCTCCGTATTGTCTCCGTAGTCTCTTCTAGTCGGTGTCCTTTTCGAATCTTCTCTGCGACTCTATCCGCCAAGTGTATATGCTTCACCTTCTTGGCCTGGGTCCTTCGTTCTTCGTCCTTCGTCCCTGTTGCGTGCTTCCTTGCACTTCTTCTTCTCGCTCCTCTTCTTCGGGGTACTTTTCTCAGTTATTTATGTTTTATATTGCGTTATTTCATTTGAACTTTCCCCTTGCCTTCTCCTCTCGCTTCTTTTATTATATATCCTTAAGCTTAATCATATTTATTTACGCTTCTTCTTGTAGCTCCTGTTGCTACGCCTCATGGGGGCGTGGCATGCCGATAACTGCTAAAAAGAAATAGAAAAAGCACAAAGATAAAGTGTTAGTGGGAGGTACTAGGCAAAAAAATAAATTAAATAAATTAAAATGATTAGTTTTTAGTTTTTAGTTTTTCAGGAATTCGAAACAAAGACAATCGTAATGAAGTCGAGCTGCTGTTTCTTTGCTAAGTTAATTATTCAACGATATTAATAGAGTTTTGTTTTATTATATAAGTGATAGAAGAAAGTCCTTTAAAGAACCTGGATCCTTGATCTCAAGATCACATTGGAAATTAAAAATTTCAAGTGATATAAGAAAGTCCTTTAAAGAACCTGGATCCTTGATCCCAAGATCACATTGGAAATTAAAAATTTCAAGTGATATAAGAAAATCCTTTTAAAAAACAGGATCCTAGATCTCAAGATCTCCTTAGAAATTAAAAAACTTAGAGGTATCATAGTCCGCTTTTTTTAAACTCTGTTAAATTTATTAGTATTTAATCTTCGAAGTGCCATGTTGGCTATGGCTTTTTGTATTTCATTATACAAGAAAATCCCTTAAAGAGGACCTGGATCCTGAATCTCAAGATCTCACCACAAATTAAAAACGAAAAGGTATCATAGCACGCTTTCTTTAAGCTGTGTTAAATGCCTGCTCTTTATATTTTATTATTTGGGTTGTCATGATGGAGGTTTCACTGTGAGACCACCAGGCCGCATGTGGCATTTAATTTCACTTCTCTATTGGCCATCCTGTGGCAGGCAGCTCAGCTCAGCTCCTTTCCGGCCTTGTGTTCGCTCAAAGCCTTCGACACATCCAACATTTATGCCTGGATTAGAAGCCGGAGATGTCCGAACCGGATGGTGGAGCTGCGGCGGAGGTGACAGGACAAGTGGCAGGACAAATGCCAGATGTGACAGCAGTCTCTGGCTTTAGGAGCTTCTGATGCAGATGCAGACAAGGCAAGGCGAAAAGCTCCGCCGCTCTCTTCAAATACATAGCTGCTCTGCTTCTGCTGCTGCTTGTTAATCATTTATAATAAATAATGCCCAGGTAGGAGTTAAGTTGCTGCTGCATCAGCTACGGCCTCGACATCGGCTAGGATGAACAAAGCCAAAGCAATATAATAACTGAAATTACTCTAAAGAGAATTTCCAATGAGGCAATGTCGCTTGCACTTGCCACTGCCACTTGGAGATGATGCACGGCGACAGGCGTGGGGGTAATGGGTTAGGTCCTGCCCAGCCTCTCCTGTGGGAGGAAGGAGGAAGGCGGAACGGGCGGCTGACACAGCTTGTTTGAAATGTTTAAATGCACAAATCAAATATGCAAGCAGTCCAAACTCTGGGACTGGCACGGGGCAACAACAGCACCTGATGTTAGAGGAGTTAACCCTGCTTAACCCCCTGCCCGTTCATGGCCAAATCCTTGCAACAGCTTCGGCTTTTAATTGGACACTGAGGATGGCAAAAAGGAGCTGCCAGCAGCCGGCAGCAGGACATCTGAAGAGTTGAGCCCGGGCAGCATCAGCACAATAATAAATAAGCGCAGGCATAAATGCGTGACATTATAATTGGAAACCAACAAAGCAGGGCGGTCAAAGCGGAGTGTGGGCGTGGTCCTGGTGACCTGGGAAACGTGGAAATTCTGGGAAATCCGGGTGGCCTGCGAGAAACTAGCAGCTAATGCAATTCACAGATGCATTTGTTTGAAAGTTGAAGCGAAGCTGAGAAAAAGGGGCTGGAATTTTTGGGCAAAAATATCCTTTAAATTAAGGGCGTTACACTTGAAAAACATATGCAGGATAGGAGTTTTATTTCATTTCAACTAATTGCAAAAAGTTGATGTGCCACAATAATTGCTTAAAATATAAAGTTTTATATTTTGTAAATGTTGTAAATTAAACAGGAAATGTTATACCTTTGGGATGGGTAACCAGGCAAGTTCTGGTTATAATTTGACAGGAAAATAGGACATTCTCCCAAGAAGCATGGGAAATAATATAGAAAACATGGCCATATCACTAAGAACAAGATATTATAATTTATGCTAAACAATATTTAGCGGAAGCAATCACATTTGATCTTTGCCTCTGCAATGGAAGGTTTCTTAATTATTTCTTGTACATATTACTTTCCAAATTAGTTTCGTTAATCTTTGGACTAGTTAGTTAGTTAGTTAGTTATTGCTATTATTTTTGCATTATTATTTTCTTTAAGTGCTGAAAAGGTGGCAGTTGTGTCAGTTGTATAGGAATTCGCGACTCGCTGTCTCTCTGGCGCTTTGTCCTGGATCTGTTCACGCTGCTCCCCTCACCCTCCACACCAGTCCCTTGCAATCGCATTACTTTACGTTGCCTTCATCTAAAAGGATAAAAGCAAAATAACAAATGCCAGCACAAACTCAAATAATGCACAGACAATTGTGTAAGCAACAGCAACAAGGACGAATGCCAACTCCAGCCGGAATGGGAGGCGACAGGATGGGACAGGACGGGACAGCACAGGCTGCACATGTGTGTGGAATCAGGACAATGGCAAAAGGAATCCCAAATGTGGCAGAAGGAGCTCAGCATGGAGACCAAGTCGGAGCCGGAGTCGGAGTCGGAGTCAGCGATGTGGCTTAGCATCCACTTGGCACAGGAACCAAGCCGGGCATCAATGCCTTTAAATAAACATGTGGAATATGCGGCCGCCCAGGACGAGCCAGACACCTTCCTCCTCTCCCTCCTTCTCTCTGGCCAGGATGACGACATCCACTGCCATTCGCAGCTAATCAATCAATTTTATTAAGCATTTTATTGAATTTACACGGCGGATGAGCCATGGGGAGGAGACCAGACAGGCAACAGAAACTGGACCAGGAAACAAGGGTCGAGCCATGCTGGCGGTAAAAATGCACTTAAAGAAAAGGAAAAGACTGGAAAAAATTTAAATTTCTAAATAATAACAGTGTTCCGAAGGTGTACTTCAAATTTCATGCACTTTATGCTAATATTTTGTGAAAATTTCACCTTTAAAAATTCTGGTAATACTGGAACAAAGGATGGAAACCATTCTTCTTCCATAATTTGTAAAAAAACAAAGTTTCAGGTTTAAAAAGAAGAGTTTCAATAGATTCTTTAATATAATATACCTTATCATCTGTATAAAAAACAAGGATAAGGTTAGGGATTATATTAAGTCTGCCTCAGGTTTCATATAACTAGCACATATTGAGGTGCCAGGATCCTATATAAAATAATCACTAATTAGTATAAATTTAATATCTTTTGGTGTATTCAGGGATTGGCATTAGTATTTCTAAAGAGATGGGCCTAGGAATGGTCTGGTCCTGGTCCTGGTCTTGGACACGTCTGTCTGCTTTGACTCATGTGCAATCCTTTAAGCTCTTATTAGAGCCAATTAAGAGGATATGTTTGTTTCTCAGCCTCACCCAGAGAGCAAAGAGAGCTCAGGGGAACTAAGGGGAATTCTAAAAAAAAAGAAAAATTGAAAGAGAGAGAGGATATAAAAAAAGAAAAAACAGAACAGAACTGGACAAGCGAAAAGGACAAATTGAGAAAAAATAGGTTCAGCAGGCAGCAAAGGACTTTGCCAGAAAACAGATATAAAAAAAGCAACTGCAAAAAAAGGTGCGACCTATAGCTGCCAAAGGATCTATGGGGCTTCGAAATCAACCAGGAGAGGGAAAAGAGTGACAACAAAGTAGAAACGAAATTTAATAGTAAAGTAACTATAGACGAAATTTCTGCCTAAAAATAATCAAAGCTCTTTACTCTTTTTCAATTCATATTTAATTTGTAAACTAAGTCCTTGAAATGGGGATTATATATATATATTTGTTATATAAGAGAATTCCTACAGCTTGGGCATATTTCATATTTATCAGAAAATCAGCGTAAAGTAAATCGATGCGAATGGATGCTGATGGTGGGATTAGTGGACAGGACTGGGGCATTCGCAGGATGCAAAGCTCGCAAAATGAAAAATCAAAAGCGAAAGCGGCAAACTGAAATCAAAACGAAAGCAATCAGTGCAGCTGACCAATGAATGGACATGGACACATGGGCAAAAAATAAATAAACCAAAGATGAAAATCAAAATCAAAATATCGAAAATAAATAAATAAAATTTCAATTTACACTCTTCTTTAAATGTGACGAGGTCGAAGGCCTAGTTGCAATCTTTAAGCCCATTCCTGCCACCCGCAACTTGCAGCTTGTAATCTGCAACCTGTAACAAAATATATTTTAAACAAAACAATAACAATAACAATATTCAGGGCGTAACCTAATAAACCAGCCCTTTTTGTGCAACTTTTGGCTTTTGCTTATCGTCTCTATCATCGATTGTAATATTCAAAAGCCACAATTTTAATTACGCATGTTGCCTTTCCAGCTTTCTGTTTTTGGTTTTTTTTTTTGTTTTTCCATTGTTTTGTTTAATTTTAGGTTGTTAAATAATCAAGGCAAAGACTCCGATGCCTGAGAAATTCACTTTAAAGCCAATTTATTTATTAGTTTGCGGCAATCAAAGTCTATCTAAGTAGCGTTTTGTACATATAATATTGTTGAGATAGTTGCAAATACTCTCTCGTTGCCTCATCAATTAAAGCTGCTTGACACAGTGGCATATCTCGGCAAATATGCAGCTTATCATATGTATTTGAAGGAGGTCCTTTTTGGGTGTCATAGGGACATAAGCCCCTATTTCCTTAGGCATGGTCTGCATTTAGCTTGCAATCGCCTTCGGAAATTGGGGCCAACTGGGCAAAGTTTATTCAAGTTTCTCCCAGAAGCAAGTTGTGTCTGCTAATTCCTTAATCTTCGAATGTTAACTACAGCGAAGGAGCGGCGGTTGCCAGGGTCATAACTCACTGGCTCCTTGTGGCAGCTGCATTGCAAGATGGAGAAGGAAATAAATAGGAAATAAATAAAAAAAAAACAAGCGAGCAAATAAAACAAACATCCTTAACTGGATAAGTGATAAAAAGAAGCCAGTAAATGGAACTGCTTGGGGGAGGCAGCTGTGTGGCATGTGCACTGTGCACAGGACTCCAGCCAGAAAAGGACACTGGGGACGCATTCAATTGCTGGCATCTGGGGGCCATTAGATGGAGTCTCATGGGGTCCCTGGAGACCAGGGGGAACAGGGAACAGGGGGACACACGCACTCGGATGCTGTGGAGTTCATGGACTGCCCTGCCCTGCGGTTGCAGCCCTTCAAGTCGCTGCATTGCTCCTGGCCAGAGGACACTTCATTAATGATCGACGGCACTGGCACTGCACTGGCGCCTGGGACCCCACCCAAGACCGACGCATCCTTTAATTTAATTGCAACTTTGGCCATTTGCCAAGCAGCAGGCTTGCCGGTGGCCAGTGGCCGGTGGCCGGACAGCAGGACCTGTCCAAGGACCAGTGCCCGCCGTGTGTGCTGGTCTGTGCATTCCTTATCTTTTCACCCAAATGCCTGTGCAGAATGTCACTAATCAAATTATGAAATGTTTGTTAACCGGCACACACACAATGAGCGAGCAATGATGATGGGCAGATGGATAAGATGGGCAAGGCCCACCTGGACATAGGACATTGGACACCGGACACAAGACACAGGAGACAGGACACAGGACACCGCAACCAAAAACCGCAATTGCATCCAGAAGTGCACACATAAATAGGCACAAAGATGCCTCTCTTGGCCGAAATGTTGCCACGCAACGTGGAACAGATGCAACCAAGACACAGGCCACCCACCCAACCCCCAAAAACAGCCGGAAGATATGGCTCAGACGTGTCTAGGCTTGATGGTTGGAGTTTGGAGCCAAACCACCGGCGGCTTTGGCATGGCCAAAATTTGTGGCTGTCAACGACACTGCCAAAGCCCACTTCAGAGGCTCCTTTTTGGCAATACCCAGCTCCCAGCTCCCAGTCCCTCCAGCTTGCGAATTGCGTGCAACAAGACCAAGACCAAGACGAAGACCAAGTCCTTTGTCTAAGCATCTTAACTTGGCCCAGGCGATGGCCGTATTCTCCCGAAAGCCAAGTGCGTGACCTCCACCCACCACCACCGCCATGGCAGCCGAAATCTGTCTGAAGAGGGTTCAGTTGCCGGGTTGCCCTTCTGGCCCTTCTGGCTGTTAGTGGCACACCAATTGATATGATGGCTTTCATCGGCTTTTGTGGAGGAAACTATTATGGCAAGGGCAATGGCGAAAAATTGATTCCGATTTATTAGTATTAGGTATAGGGGTTTTTTAAGAAATAGGTAAAAAGGTAAATAGATTTTGATAAGAAATTTAAGGGGGAAATAACTTGGTATTGTGACAGGATTAAACTATATACTACATCTTACTTTGGGTTAGTTTCTGTTGTTAATATCATACTAATTATTTTTACTACACTTTTACATTCTTAAAATCAACCTAAGCACTTTTCTAGTATTTCCCATACAACCAACATATAATCCCCTTCTGAAACATAAAAGATTCCCCTGAAGCTGGCTAATTGCAGGGTTGCCTGAAGCTTTTGCTGGTTTCGATTCCAGACCCTTGTGCATTCCAAGGACTTTGAACAATTTGTCTTTATGGTCAGGAACATACACAAAAAAATAACAGAGAAAGTTAAGTGAAAGAGTGGAAAACTCCCCACTGTTTTGGCATATTTCTGGTACATGTCTGTGGGCGAGTCCAGAAGCCAATATCCCATATACAGGACATGATGTGTGGGCGTGTTTATTGGTTTTCCACGCTTGAGTTATTGGCCAAAAAGGTCAAAGATGGCAACAGATTTTTGCCACTACTTTCGCTGGGTGGAGCGCATAATTCAATCATTTAGTCAAATAATCAATCATTCAAGTGAATCATTAATTAATTCAGCATCAACCATTTGCCTTTGACCCCAAAAACTCGCCATGGCGAAAGGCAGACATTGGGGTTGGATGGGTTTTCTAAGAGAGAGAGAGAGAGTGTGAGTGAAGCTGAAGGCGATGGTGGTCGATAGTGGAGTAGGGTCTCGTCCTGGTCCTCCTTTGGGTCGTGTGTATTTGTAATTAACTGTTATTTAATACGATTTGCTTGATTTCGTGGCTTGATGGAAAACAAAACTGTTTGGGGGGGCCCGGATTCACAGACGTCCCAAACTGCGGTTATCCACACCGCACCCACATCCTGTCCCGGTTAGGGCCTCTAGGTCCTTGCCCGGGGAACTCGGCAGCGATTTAATTTGCCAAAGTTCCTGACGCCTTCCTTTTCGGCCTCATCATTTGTTTGTTTTTGCCTGTCCGTCTCCGCCCTTCGACCCGGTCAGGTCTTCATCTCGAGCTCCATCTCCATCTCCGGCTCTGTCTCTGTTTGCCATTGATAAATGTTTGCCGGGGCCGATGTTCGTTAATGATGACACTTCTTGTTGTCAGCTCAGTGGAGTCACTTGGTGATTTGTCAGTGATAAGCGGGTCGAGTCCTGCTCGTCCTGACAGGTAAAGTCATGGCTGGGAGAAAGGACGAGTCGTAGCCTTAACCGGCCAAGTCCGGCTGATTAAGTGATCCAAAGCGGCTGAAGTTTGCCTTTCCAGGGATGACAATACAATAAGTTGATCGGGACACCAAGGACACAGCAAAGGGATGACAAGAACTTTCCTTGCAGCTATTCGAGCCAAAATCGACGGTTAAATATCCAGTAATTACAAGAGCTATTTACGAGGGCAAAGGCTTAAATTGAAGTGCAATCCAAATGGCGTTTTACATTTCACATTTTCGCATTTTATCCTGCGTTAGAGATAGAGCTCCATATAATTGTGTTTACATTAATTAATCTGTTTATTATGGGAAGATGGCGTATGCTGTTTGTGCAAAAATGAAACTAAAATAATATGTTACATTTTTATTTGTGAAAACTATGACCTAAAATACTGCAAAGTATTGTTTCAACTTTACACTGGAACGCTCCATCATTGGTGATTGAAAACGCACAAAAAAATCACTTTTAGGTAGAATATAAACAATAAAAATGCATATATTTTTTAGCTCAGTGTGACAAAAGTGGTAATTACTTTATAACAAATTCATAGAAACCTGGGAAATGCATAATTTAAAAGCATTTAATGGTGTTTTTCCAGGGCTCTCTCTTTTTTCATAATATTTTACATGTATATATATATTTTTTTGAGTAATATTCAACAAGTAACATTTTTGCTTGCTTTGAGCAACTAAAATGTATTCCTGTTCACTTCCGGCGGAGCCTTTTTTCTGGAAGCCCTTTCCTTGGGCCCTCGGCCTTGTTTACTTTCGGGTAACCCCTTCTGGGAGTCCCCCATTTTAATCAGTTTGCTTGCTCAGCTCTGCTCAGCTCCCAACTAATCCACCCGGTGAGAGAGAATGAGAGCTGGCGGCCAGGACGTACAGGGTACTATGGCAAAACAGGTTATAAAAACATGTGTAACTAGACGACTTACAAGGATCACGCACTCCAGTGACACTTAATGCCGCCACGTCTACACTGGGGAGAGAGAGAGGAGAAGGACGTAGGACGCCAGGACGAAGTGGAGGGCAAATGTCACCAACTAACACAGACAAACGCAATTAGCTTTTAGCCATCATAACATTATGAACGGCAGGCGACAGGCAAGCGACGACGAAGGAGACGACAACGATGGCGATGACGATGCCGTCTGAATGCTAACTGCTAATGACAAGGATGTGGATGACGGGGACGAGGACGAGCCAGGAGACGAGACTCATAGAACGTCGAGGGGATTCCGGCAGCTGAAACTGAAACTGAAACTAAGGCCGCACCAGGCCAAGTCAATGATGAAGTAGGAAAGGAGCCAGGAAAGGAGCTGCGGTTGCGATGAATGCCGAGCTCTGGGCGCATTATGCTGATGGTGAAAGAGAGGTCTAAAGAGGGACTCCAGGAGAGGAGACGGAGCAGGAGCCAAGCTCACGGATGGCACGCGGCTGCCAACAATGCTGTTAACTTGTGTCGAGATTAAAATAAGGACACTCGGTGAGCAGAAAAAGCACCACCAACTTGGCTCGCCCACATCCGGTTGGTTGGTTGGTTGGATGGATGGACGTGTCCCCGACGCACAGGATACCATACCCCAATCCCAGTCAGAGTCAGAGTCAGAGTCAGAGTCACAGTCGTCGTCCTTGCTGGTGGGAAGTTGACTCGCATGAGTTGCGAGCTGAAGCTTTGTTTATTATGGGAATGAGAATGGCAATGGCAATGGGAAATGGTTGATGGGTGATGGAGTTGCCTTTGACTAAGGGCCAAAGTGTCCGTGTCCGTGTCCTGTGGATGTAAGGTGGCTTGGCCCTTGGCCTCATCATCCAGCTGGCTTCTAAAAATTACTGCGTAAATGATGATATGAGATTTAGAGCATTTCTGCGGCATCATTCGACGGAAGCGGATACACGAGTACGGCTGCCTGGCTGGTTTATGTTGTCGCCACCGGAAGGAAGTTATTTAACACATCCCCACGCACACACACACACACACACAGAGGGAGTGAGAGCGACAGAGACGAAGGGCCAAGGACAGGGATTGTGTGGCACGATAATCATATTACGATTACGTCGCGTAAAATTTGCCCCACTGTCGGGTGAGTGAATGAGTGAGGTTTAAGTGGAAGTTACCAGCTGTAGAGAGAGGAAGGATGGTGATGGTGATGGGGATGTGAATGTGGCTGGGGAAGAGCACTGCATCAAATAATTATACATGTACCCACTAAACAGGACGAGGGACAGGCGTGCTTGGAATATAAATATACACTTGCCATGGAGCCAGATTATGGCAGAGTCCTCGTCCTAGGATAACACTCCACATCATCCCCCTCACATCCTGCTCCAAGCTCCGAGCCGTTTTTTTTTTGTTTCATAATTGTTTAATTTTATTTCATTGACTGTCGAGGACTCTCAGCGGGAAAACTGCTGTGAGCCGTGCCTGTCACGGTCGCCAATCGTTGTCAACGTCGAGCTTCCCTTTATCATTCCCCTCTCACAAACGAGATGCGGATCGCTTAGCATTAATGTCTTTCATTTATTGTCATTGTTGTTAATGTTTTCTTTCTCGTTTTTTGCGTTGTGCTGTGCGTGAGAAAAAAGCATTTGCATTTAAACGCTGGCAGGGCGGCGCAGAGATTTTGCTTGGATGATTTTTATTGCTCGTTTGTAGTAAATTTGGTGTGTAATTAGTGAGAAAAGGGTTATTATGTTCGTTAACGCGGCAAGCGGCTGGGATTTGGATACAGGACTTGAGCTATGTGGAACTGAAAGTGCTGATGAATCTGGGTCTTGGCCATGGCGACACAATGCCAACCAGGAGAGAGAGAGCAGCAGCAGCAGCAGGAGCAGGCACCACAAAAGCGACTCTGCCTCTGACGACCGGAAGGCTCTGGACAGGACACAACAGCAGCGAGGAGGAGCACCAGCCGAAAAAAAATGAAAGCAAAAAAAAAAACAAGGATGGCAACTGCACCGAAACCAAAACAGGCTAAACGGCATGGCAAAGCGAAATGAAATTGTGGTTCGCCAAAGTGGTCCTGGGTCCTGTACGGGGTCCAACGCGAGCAAAGGCCAGGATGAGAGAAAGCGAAGTGCAAATGGCTGGATGCAAATGGGAAATGTCTAAAAGTTGGCCAGAGCTTGCTAAGGTATATTAGACAAGTGGCAGCAGGAAGACTTCTAGATAACTCATCAAAAAAGGATCTTCTTCAAGAGAGACTCAACTGGGCTTAAAAGGAATGTAATTTCAGGTGAAACTTCTTTCTACACAACTATTTGTTTTTCAACTCCCTCGATGCGTTTACGAGGTATGGCCTAGGCGAAGCCTATCCTATCCCTCGTAGTGGATATAGGGTTGGAGGAGGAGAGAGAGCTCAGGGAAGGACGTGTCGCCTGGCCCAGATGAGAGTGATACAATGATAACCATGGCTCCATGGACTCCCAACTCCAGAGTGGCAATGGGGGTTAGCGCGTCGGCTCGTGGCTTGCTTTTATTTGTTGCATTTTTGCTGGCCCCGGCCAAGGAAATAAAATTTCAAATGTTATTTTCCTACGGTAGCCGCCAGCTCATGTCCTTCTCTCGTATATGTATGTGTGTGTTCGGAGTTCATCATTGACTTCGCCTCGAAGAACTCTCTCCCTTTAAGGGCAATGCAGTTGGCATAAAATTTAATTCACTATCCTTGGTGTCCCGGGATATTACGTGCCGTCAGCTTGGCTTCCTGTTTCAACATCTTAAACTCCAGACTATTCCAGGCCCAATCGCAGTGGCCTGGGCTAGGGATTTCAAAAAAACACGCATCGACAACAAATTCAAAATCCCAATGGTTGGCAGTCTGAGACGAAGCCCTGAACAAGTTGCACTGAACAAAAAACGAGACCCAGGACAAAGACAAACTCTTGTTGTGGTAGTTGGTAGCTAGCCGCAGGCTTAATCGAAAATGACCAGCCACGGAACTGGTAGCTCCAAGCGGGATGTAGCCTCCAGGGTTCAGCTGCAGTTGAATCCGGAGTTGCAAGTGTTGGTCAATCTCGGCGAGGAACCCAAGCCGGTCAATAGCAATAGTAGCTGCAGCAGCAACAGCAGCAGCAGCAGCAGCAGCAGCAGCAATTTGGAGGACAGTGAGGGCGATGCTAAAGGTAGAATGATTCCTATTCCATATCCATGTCATATATGCCCTTCTTCGTATAGTCGATAACCAACCCGAAGCGGAGGCTGGTTTGAATCTGGGCATCGACTGTGCCAGATTTATGTATAGTCCACTTGTCGGGAGCTCTGAGTCGGACTCGGAACTCGATCTGGACGATGTGGAGCTATTTTGCGAGGAGGCTCTGGCCCTATTGGCCCATGAGATTGTCTGCTGCGACTGTGACAGTGATATTGAGTCCGAGAAGGACGAAGAGGTGGAGTCCGAGTCCGAGATGGAGGAGTCGGGTTCAGATCAGGTCGAAGATTATGGCCAGGACAATATGTCGCATAATACCTATCAGCTGATGTTCAGCGAGGAGGATGAGGATGAACTACTAGACAAGGAGAACTTGGATGAGTGTCCCTATATCGTTGAGTCAGTCCTTTTGCTGGAAGAGGATCAGGAGAGTGAGGAGAAGTCTGATCCAAAGTCGGGAGACAGTCTGGGAAATCCAAAATCTGCATAAGAAAGCTCTCAACAAAGGTTCCTCAGGACCTAATCAGCAATCGATCAATTGATTGCTTGCTCATATTTTGTTAACTTTGTTAAAATTAATGTTATCAAAGAATTTCAAAGCTGATTAAATTGCCAAAAATGTACGAATTAATCAATGTATATTGCTAGTGCATTTTTGCTTTGATGTTTTTATAGCATTGTTAAAAAATTATCAGCGGAACAAAGACTTGATATATAATAATAATAAGATAATATAATAATCAATTTGGGATTAATATAATACACATCTCTTTAATAGAAAAGTGAAGTTAAAAACAAGCTTTATTAATTTCTACAATCCTTAGCAACTGCCTTCAAACGTCTTTTCTTTTAAATGAAACCTAAAACTTCTTTTCTCTTATAATATCCATAAAAACCAACTATTAAGCTGCATCAGGATATTCAATATCAACCTGTCATGTAAAACATTTCCAAGTAATTTCTATTTAATCCTTGGACTTTTATTTATATATGGTTAAAGCCAACAAAAAGAGTGTCAAAACCTAAAACTTCTTTTCTCTTATAATATCCTTAAAAACCAACTATTAAGTTGCATCAGGATATTCAACATCAACCTGTCATGTAAAACATTTCCAAGTAATTTCTATATAATCCTTGAACTTTTATTTATTTATGGTTAAAGCCAACAAAAAGAGTATCAAAATGTAACCCGATCAAGCCCCCAATTCACCAGAGATCTCTATTTGCATTGTCACTTACCTGTTCGCACTCGAAAAGTGGACGGATGACTGGGGACACCCGTGGGAACTGCTCCTGGTGATGGCTGCCTTCAACGGTGGCAACAGGCGAGGAGCTCTGCAGATGCTGGCATTTAGTATTTAATATTTCCCCTCTGCTGCTGCTGTTGCTGCCAGTCTTTAATTGCACTTGGCCATTGTTGAGGGCTTACTGTTGAGGGTAACTGGCAGAAACTAAAACATGGACAAAAACGGAAGGGAAATTGGCAAGGTGAGGTGGCGATAAATGAAATACAGGCATTTGGGGAGCAAAAGCAAAAGCGAAATGTTTGTGTTTCCCGATGATGATGATGAGCATTCCACTTGCAACACCAATGCCACTTTTGCCACTCCTGCTCCTGCTCCAGCTCCAGCTCCAGCTCCAGTTCCTCTTCTCCAGCTACTCCTCCACTGCACTTGTCGTAATCGTTATCGGCGTTTCGGTGTTGGCTTTCAAATTGCCCGCGACCGCGTCAAAGTGACCGCAAAACTAGCTGAACGGACAACCGGCGAGCAGGCAGGACTAGTGACCAGGGACCAGAGACTATCGACCATCGACCATTGACCATCCCACCGGCAATCGACGACCGCAGGTCAGTTGTGTAGCCTGAGCCTGGTTTGGGTTCCTGGTCCTTTGTGTGCCTTTTTTGGGGCTTAGTTCGGATCAGCAACTGTTGCGGCGGGGAGGCGCCCTCTCTCTGAACACACAACAACCAAAAAAAAAAAAAGAAAAAATCACTCACCTCACCTCACTCACACACGCAGCGACTGTTCAAAAAAAAAAAATAAACATAAACGAGAAAAAAACAAGAAAACAAGAGACAAACAAAAGGATCTCCTCACTAAATTAGAAACTAGCAAAAGGAGTCGAGAACTTGTCGAGATTGGCGAGCCACGCACGTGTCCGCATCCGCATTCGCAAATTCGCATCCGGTACCCGGTACTGATGTCAACAAGCTACCACACGCAACTAATTCAAAAAATCCAGCGAACGGATTACGGAACGGATCCGCTGAGCGGCCGCAGTGGCCATGCCGAATGCCGAGGACATGTCCCGACTCCGATGGCATCGCCAATCGTGGAGCTCGATGGGGCACGAACTTGTGGCCGAGCATCGCACGATGCCATGCCGAATGTCCTTTCGTTGAAGACCGATGATTCAGTCGCTCGTAATATCCTTGCCAGCCAAACAGTCGTTGGTCGCCAGCGGAGCTGTTCGCACGTGGCCCCGGCATATCCTTTTTATCCCTTTATCCTCTCTCTCTCTCTCTCTGTCTCTCTGTCTTCCTTTAGAGCGAAAAAGGATTGCCTTTGCCTGCCGCTGGTCCTGGTCCCCGTGTGTATTAACGTGTTGTGCGTATTATTTAAAAAGCAGCTTAACCTGCTTTTGTGACCTTTTCCCTTTTGGCCAGCGGCAGGAGCTCGAGCAGGAGCTGGAGCTGAAGCCAGGGGCAAAAGCCCCACATTTGTCCAGTTTTATCGATGGAGATGGATAGACTGTGCGCCTGTGTCCTGTCTGGCATGCGTGTTGATAAATGAGTTTTTATTTTGATTTTATTCACTGTTTACCTTGTTTTTGCATATTCATTGAAGGGGCGGCTTGGGACTTGGACTCTCTGCCACCGATTTCGATTTCGATTCCGACAGCGCACTGTAAATCCCTGCCTTTGGTCCTTTGGTCTGTCGTCGCTGAAATGGTTTTCAATTTATTAGCAATCAGTGGCATTAACAGCGGAAAGCAATGTTGCTGCTTTCCCCCGGCGAACGCGGATTCCCCCACTCGGATTATGACCTGAGTCGGTCAGATGGTCAGATAGAGGAAGCCCCAGTTGTCACTGATCATTGGTCATGGTTTTTGGGTGACCCGTGACCCCACGATGACGATCCCACGATGGAAGCCAAGTGGTGGCAGCTACTTGTGCTGGTCATAGAATGAAAATCATGGAAATATAGCTTAAAGCAAGTCAAAGAAACTAATTAAGAACTAAAGGGAATGAGCTAAGTTTTATATTTGAAACAGGAAATGAAACTAACTTCAGGATGCCAAAGTTTAAATACCCTGGCAGTTTGCATTGTAATTAAAGGATCAAATGGGAAATCGATCATTGCTTAAATATTCGCTTTTTAAAAAACGATATTCTTTCAAACAAATCCAAGTTGAAAATGTTCATAGCTCAGCCAAAATAGCCCTAATTTAAATTCGGAAAGCGTTACAATGTTAGTTTTTATCAGGTTAATAAATCTGCATACTCAATTTAAAGTTTACCATTTTTTATCAAATTTTTTTTTTTAAATAATTAAAAGTTTTAGAAAAATTGTTTTTTTCTGTCAGAGATAGCTAGAAAGTTTTGCCTATTGATGCTGATTAAGAATATATATGATTCATAGGGTCGAAAATGGCTGTTTCACATTTTTAGAAGCTTCTGACTGAAATTACAAATCTCGAATATACATATTAATTTATATTGTTTTAATTATTAATGATGGAATTTCATGGCCTGCAAAAGTTAGCTTCCCTTCTTAATGAATTTTAATTTAAATGTTGGCGGTTATATTTATGTGTTACCTTTTTCTTTTTACAATTGTGGTATTTTACATTTTTATAAAAAAAACATTGATTACTTACAATTTAAATTATGTTGTACAAAAGGTTGTTGTTGTTGCTGATGTATAATTGTTTTTTTTAACGATTTGAAATTGCTTGAAATTTTATCAAAATTGAATTATATTATGTACAAAGCTGTAATACAAACGAAAAGGAAAACAGGTTAATTTAGAAAAATCAGCAAAGAAGAATTGTTTTTATAGAAATATTTTTCATTCTTCTATTTAAAAATAAATTTTAACTTTATGTTCGTTGACTAAAGCTGTTTGCCAGAGTTAGTAGAAGCCTGTATAGCTAATATTTACTGTGTCACTTCCCAATTCTTTTACATACATTAAATTTTGTTCCTCTTTTGCCCATACCTTCTTCTCCGATTTCAAAATTATTCGATGCAATATCGGAATATATGAACATACAAGATTGTGGTGTAATTAATGCATTTGGAAATCCAGAAAACTTCTGAATTTCTTCAAAATTTACAACTTGTCTAAAGAAAAAAACCTTCCCTTTGATTCGCGAACCCATGATCGAATTTTCACCGTGGAATTGTGCCCAATATGCGGCCTAATGCGCTCAACCCGGAACCGCAGAGGCGGCAAATTGGTCAAGTCGGTAGAGTAGGTTACCGGCTCCTGGCTCCCGCATCCTGACCACGTACGTAGCCCGCGTCTAGTGGCTGCAATTCCCGTTACCAATCCAATGCCAATGGCAATGGTGGAGATATGGAGATGACGATGACGATGCAAATGGCAGGAAATGCGTGATAACGACCGGCGACACACACAGAAAATATTGAAAATTTGAATGGAGGACAGAGAGGACAGAGGACAGAGACACAGACACTGGCACAGACGGAGACCGAAGTGGGTCTCGAGATGGAAATGAATGCAGGACGAGGGAAAGCCATATCTGGAGCTGAAGCTGACTGTGTGATGTCTTTGTCGCTCTGAATGTGGATGTGGATGAGGATGAGGATGCAGACTATGCAGGCTGGTTGTTGTGAAAGTGTCGACACCAGTCCCGTCCAGGCCAAACACATGGCAAATGGGGCACATGGCACATGGCACATGGCACATGGCAGACGCTGCTGCTCGTCCAGTGTGTCCCGCCCTTGTCGCCGCCCATGTATGCTAGTGTGAAGGAACGGGCATAAAGAACCGCAAAATCATGAAATGCAATAATGAAGGCTTCATGGTCGATCGCTCAAACACTCGCTCAACACACACACACACACACACAGACCGCACGGCACACCCCGGGAGATAGCTATACAAAGGCAGGGGTCAGGCTGAGGATATGGCATAGGCAGGACCAAGAACTGGGGGAAATGGGAAAGCGGGAGGGAAAGCTGGGCAAGACGTGCAATCGACACGACTGCCAAAATGGGGTGGTGCCTTGCCACCACCGCCACAAGTGAGTGTGTCTTTCGACACCACAAAGTTGCCATATTTAAAGCATAAAAGCAACATTTCCGTTTGTCGCATGCCGATGAAGCGACAGGAAAACAGAGCAGCAGCACCAACAGCAGCAGCAACAGCAACAGCAGTAGCAACAGCAACAGCAGCAGCAACAGCAACAACAACAGCAACAGCAACAGCAACAGCAACAGCAACAGCAACAGCAGCAGCAGCAGCAACAGCAACAGCAGCAGCAGCAGCAACAGCAACAGCAGGAGCAGGCGAGGCTGCGGGCAGGATAATGGGGAGCTGGAGGATAACTGGAGGATGGAGGACTGGAAGCGAGACTAAGCAGAGGTCGAGGCCTACCCTCCTCATGCGCTCGCTCGTATGTGCATCAATTTGTGTGCGTGCGCGTTGCAGTCATGTACAACATGCAACAAACGTGAGAAACTAAAATGAGTGCAATTTGTATGCCACGTTTACGTAGAAAAGCAGTCTGCGAGCAGAGACAGCAGGGGGTAGAGGGACAGGATTGGTTATAGGATATCTGGGATATGTGGAGAGGACCCTGTCTCATCAAACCCCTAAGATCCTTCGAGTTCCGACAGCCCCCAAACCACAGGCGCTTCTTTTCAGATGGGGGACAAATTTCATTTTTGCATCAATTGTCGCATAAATTATACAGATTAACACACACACACAGAGAGAGGATAGTGGAGCTGCTGTCGTCCTTGTTCATCATTAAATTATTATGGGGCTTTCTCAAAAGAACACAACTCGACCTGTTTGGGTCACCACCAGCAGCCATTGTCCCAGGCCTCCTCCTCCGGGCCAGCTCCTTTGCAGCTGTTCGTGTGCCTTGGTAATTGTTTAAAGTAACTGCAACAAATTGAAACGGAATGCCAGCCAGTAGGAAATGGCAGAGAGGACAGACAATGTCGAAAAGCATGGACTGGACTGCATACTGTGACCGAACCGCGACCTAGTGGCTTTAATTGGTCAAGCAGCTTGGTCCAGGAACAGGCGGGCATTCATCACCAGTCGAGATGGGTATTTCGTGGGGCCAAAAGTGGATTCATTAAGTTCTTTCAAATTGTTATAATATAAATAATCATATTTTACCTTGGATATGTTTATTTTTTATATTAATCGAATATTATTTCGACTTCCAATTCCTCACTTGGCTTGTCCATGAAACTCCACCGCGCAGATCCTACTCGCCTTTGTCTTTGGACAATGGGAAGGGTCTTCGAAAAAGACAACATTTATTTTAGGGAATCTTTACTTAGGACATTAATTAGCTTACCATATCGACTTGTTCCGAGCCCTTCAACTTAATAGGGAAAACCTGTTTGTTACAGAGGCTTTGGGCCTCTTATCTTCTTTGCCTCCAAGCCTCGATCAAAACCAGTAACTCCAGCCAGCTCCTGATCCTAGTTCTTTTCAGTGTAGTTGGTATTTTTTGTTTATACTTTTTAAGAACTCAATTGAAAAAACTTTTGAGTTGATAATTGTGCGCAGGCGCAACGCGCACACAAGAAATTCATGCGAAAAGAAGCTCTTCGTTGTTGTTACTCAATAAGAGTTTGCATGCACTTTCCGCAAATTATGTAAGACGTACGATTTTCCTTAGAAACTAGTCTTCAGCGACTCAAGCAAAAGCTTCTTATTTAAGCAGAAATTATATGCAATTTTAAAGTGAAGCCATTTAGCCAGTGTGGTAAAAGGTGCAACATGGTGTTGCAGCTTCTCTCGCATGTTAACATTAAGATGGTTACACTTACCATATAACGAAAGCACATTTTCCACTTTGACACATTTCCATAAAATATACAAGAAAAATTACCCGTCTTCTTGAAAACAATTCTTGTAAAATTTATAGAAGTTACAATATTTAAATGACGCGTTTTTGGGAAATAATTAAATTGGGAAATTAACTTTTAAATCAAGGGGATTTTACATATCAGGATGTAAACTATGTAACTATGTAAATATTATAAAATTTTTAATGTAAGCAAAGATAACTGCAATTTTAGTGATATTTTAGAAAAAACATGTCGTCGAAAGCAAACAGTTTGTAGAAAATCCAGGAGCGAAGCAGAAGAACATGCTGGATTAGTTATATAATATCCTTTTGGAAGAATATCTGAAAGAAATTCCGCCTCAACTTCATAATAGACATTACAAATGTGAACTCTACTTTATAGGTAGCTATGTATATATGTATATATATATATATATATATATATATATATATATATATATAAATAATTATAAAAACAGGGGTGAACGGGGTTATATTATTTCAACAATCAAAAACTTGCTGATATTTTAAAATTTGCATTTTGAATTCAGTATGTTGTTTCAATAACCCTATAAAAATGAAACTTTTAGAATAAAATTAAATACTGTTTAATAAATCCAGGAGTGAAGGCAGAAAAACTTCCACAATTTCTTAAAGGATATCTGGATATCCTTCTGAAAGAATATCTGAAAAGGAAACTGCCTACTCAAGTAAGCAAAAAACATTTCCCCATTTTTCGGATGGTAGTTCTTGCTTCATTATAGACATTACAAATGTGAACTTCACTTTATAGGTAGCTTCCAAGCTCGCGATAGATTTTCATTGTTTGAAAGATGTGAACGTTCTGGATGTAAAAATCTGAACAATGCTAAAACCAACAGTGTGGCAACTCTGTGCTTTTGCAAAAAAGTTTTGTCGCCGTTTGGTTCGTTGGAAAATTGTTCGGAACTTTTGATATCACAAATCTTTTCTGTTTGTGTCAATCCCCCAAGTAAAAGCGTTACTGAACAATAACAACTTGAAATACAATCAAGACAACTCGTACAACGTGAATATTTCATTACATTTCGTTAAAGAAAGCAGACAAGGTGAGAGTTTTGGAAAAAGTCGTGTTTTTTTTTGTCCGCCATTTGAAAAGACTTTTTTTGTTGTTTAAAGATCATGCCGTCCCGTCGTAATGTACAGCCAGCTGAGAATACTCCTCCTCTGCGTCGTAGCGAGCGGATTAGGATGCGCAATCAGGCAGCTCAAGCTGCTGACACCGCCAGGGCCGCGGCTGCGCGCTTTCGGGGAATTCCCTTGAATTCGTCAACTATTAATGTGGCAAGGGGACGCCGCCAACATAACACCGCAAACCGTCGCCACTACTTGGCACTACTGAACATTTTCGGCACGAATGGCGCCCCACCTGCCATAACGCCTCTGGCCGCCGGCTCGGAAATTGCCATGGCTTCAGAAGCTCCAGGAGCCGCAGTATTTGAAGGAGTTCCAGTGTCTGCAGGAGGTCCAGTGTCTGGGGGAGCCCCAGTATCTGCAGGAGCCTTAGTATTTGCAGGAGGCCCAGTGTCTGGAGGAGTTCCAGTCTCTGAAGGAGCACCAGTATTTGCAGGAGCCGCAGTATCTGCAGAAGGCCCAGTCCCTGCAGGAGCCCCAATATCTGAAGGAGCCGCAGTACCTGTATTAGCTCCAATATCTGCAGGATCCCCAGTATCTGCAGGAGCCCCAACATCTGAAGGAGCCGCAGTGCCTGCATTAGCTCCAATATCCGCAGGATCCCCAGTATCTGCAGGAGTTCCAGTATCTGCAGGAGCCGCAGTATCTGAAGGAGCTGCTGTCGCTCTGAGACCTATGCCGCCATTAGTGCCATTCTCCCAGATGATCTCGGCAGGTGGATCAGCCGATAGACCCATGCCGCCGCTACGGCCATTGCCCGGTGCATCCCGCGGAACTGCGTCAGGCGGAAGTGCGCCAAGCGAAAGTGCGCCAAGCGGAAGTGCGTCGGGAAGAAGTGCACCAGGCGGAAGTGCTCCAAGCGGAAGTGCGCCCACGACTTCAAGACAACGTAATGAGCGCAGTGCCGCACAGAGGATTCGACGAGAATTGGATGCATTTATGCGGGATACACCAGAAGGCTGCCAAGTGGATGTTGAGCGGGATATATTTAAGTGGAAGGCAACCATCAAGGGCCCCGAAGGAACTCCCTATGAGGGGGGCGTATTTCATTTAGATTTAGTTTTTGGCGAAGAATATCCCTACATGCCACCGAAAGTGTCCTTCCGTACCAAGATCTATCATTGTAATATTGCGTCCTCCGGAAACATTTGCTTAGACATCCTCTCGTCGGAATGGTCCCCAGCCTTAACTGTTTCAAAGGTGTTGATATCAGTTATTTCGCTGCTGGGGGACCCAAATCCGGACGATCCGTTGGTACTCTCATTTGCTTCCTTGCTAAAGCATGACCCCGAGGCATATGAGGCCAATGCACGCCTCTGGACCAGCACATATGCTGTACCGGATCCGGATGATCCGAACTCGGAATAGACACATTTGCCAGTTGGCAATATTTATTATGTATAAATTTTGATGTACCTTATGCTTTTTACGCAACAACATAAAAAAACAACTGATCTAGTCAATTGAAATGAATGCTAAATTTAATTAACATAACATGGGAAGTTAATTCACTTTGTGGAATAGCGATGGACTTATTTTGGTATTTTAGATTTAAACTTAACGATGAACAGGGAGTAGCGGCAGGGACTCAGATAATCGTGTGCCTTAAACCACCTTGGCCAAGTCCCACCAGGACCTCCACTCTCCTAAAGCATCCAGATCCAGGAAGTGGACCGAAGGGGCAGAGGGGCATTATGCGTGCGTTGAACATGTGCAGATCGTGCTTCGAGTTCAGAGAGTAGGCGACATTAATAGCAAACACCACAGCCATCTGCTACAGTTAAAGAAATCCGATTGACTTTTTAAATAATAATAAGATAGGATTTTAATAGAACTTTTAAATGACAAAAGTACTCGATTCATAGGTTATAAATTATACAAAATTATACATTTTAAGTTATATAATATTATTCTGCGTGTAAGCCAAGAGCCATGTGGCGGCTGCAATGCTGGTCGTGGCCCTGGCATTTGCCAAAACCGAAATCTAATTTAGTTCGTCGGGAGACAATGCCTTGTTCTCTTGTCTGTCACGCATCCTTTCTGCGTCTCCTTGCCGGATGGCTGACTGGCTGGAAGCAAGGATGCAAGGATGCAGTGGAGTCAGGCGTGCCTCCCCCCTTTTTTATACCCTTGCAGGGTATTATAATTTCAGTTAGAAGTTTGCAACGCAGTAAAAGAGACACCTCCGACCATATAAAGTATATTTATTCTTGATCAGGATCAACAGGCGAGTCGATCTAGCCATGTCCGTCTGTCCTTCTGTCCGTCTGTCCGTTTCTACGCAAACTAGTCTCTCAGTTTTAAAGCTATCTGAATGAAACTTTGTAATTAGCCTTCTATATACTCTCCCTCGTATATATGTCGGAACGGGCCAGATCGGATGACTATATCATATAGCTGCCATAGAAATGGTCGGAAAATTTTTACAAAAAAAATTATAACATTTTCAGTTTACAACAGAATTTGATCAAATTTGAGGTATAGCCATTTCATATTATTCTACAATTTTGTGTAAAATTTTTTGAAAATTGGACGACTATATCATATAGCTCCCATAGAAACGATCGAGAAAATAATACAATTAAAAATTATAACATTTTCAGTTTTCAACAGATTTTCATAAAATTGAAGGTAGAGCCATTTTATATCAGTTTTAAATTTTGTGTCAAATTTTATGAAAATCGCACCACTATATCATAAAGGTGCCATACAAACAATCTTTAGATGTAGAGCAAAAATGCAATCCTGTGAATATAAAACTGCAAATATAATATATATAGGTGAATGAAATGAAAGCAGGTATTACTTCATTGTTTTTTAACACAAAAATATATATAATTTATATTGTATGGATTCCTAGTCATAGAATTTCTATCTGCAAGGGTATATAATCCTCGGCGTGCCGAAGTTAGCTTCCTTTCTTGTTTTCTGATATTTTCTTATTCGTTCTGCCATGCTGTCTGGCAAATGCCATAATTAAGGTGTCGCCGCAGTTAGATAAACCGAAGCGAAGCGATCCATTTCCCAATTGTCTTGCCCAGACTCCGAATGCGACTCCGATTGTGGATGGAGATGGAGATGGCGTAGTTTTTTGGGGGTGGCCAGTTTCAATTCCACTTATGCACTGCTCGGAGATTAAGTTGTCGACCCGTTGCGACTATGAAAACGCCTGATGGAATCCCTTAGCTAACCGCAGAGCCTTCAGCTTCGCCTCCGTCTCCGTGTCCGTCTCCAGCTTCAAGCTTCCTCCACCTGTCCCATACATGTGTAGTAGGTTGGGATGTAAAAATATACTAAATATAAATGCACATAAAAATTCAATTTCTCTAAAGTGTAGCTAAGCATGTAATTGAATTTGTAATGGGGAATATCGTTGAGAATATCGCTGCCACCACCACCCCTTTATTTCTCCCCCGTTCGTACGCGAAATTCACGTTAGCAAAATGTCTCTCCCATTGACAGACGACGGACTAACTGACTGACTGAATGACTAACTGACTGACTGAGTGAGTACCTCCCGGTATGCATGGGGGTCCTGAATCCTGGATCCTGGTTAGCCTGTGTGCGAATGAGTCATACAATCAAGTAGTAGGTCTGTGTGACATTTGGCATAGGATTCCCATTCCCATTCCCATTCCCATTCCCGGAACCGATTCCAACTTTAGCTTCCGTTTCCGATGCCCGCCATTATGTCTGCGTGTGCAATTTTTTGCTCCTCTTTCGGGGTATCCTTGCCAAAAGAAATGTAAGCCGAATGGGGACGTGTGTGTGATGCCTGCGGATGACAAAATTAATTTGTATTTTGTATGCACATCAATTGCTAATAAGAAAAGGAAAGCGCAAATAGAAAATGTGGGAAATGAGAAAAAGGGGTAAATCGGTAACTTGGTAACTTGGTAACTTCTTCGCGCCATTTTTAAAGTCAAACTCATTAAACGGCTTTCTGTTTGTTGTTGCGGCGGCTTCATTTCGGCCATCTGGTGTTGGTTTTTATTGGCCAATTAAATGCGACTTCTGTGGCTGCCAGGCGAGAGTCAGTTGTCGGTTTAAGAGCTGCACAACCAATCTCGAGGCCATCGCCGTCGCCAACGAGTCGCACTAAAAGTTACAGCCTCACTATATACTATACTGCGGGTTGGTGGGATCAAGGAGGTGGAGTCATGGTCGCCTTGTGCATCTGTCAATCAGACGGGATGGCAGTCAGGGCAGCCGGCCAGTCGGCCAGTCAGCCAGTCAGCCAGTCGGCCAGTCAATCAGCGACATTGACAGGCCATAAAATTGGGCAGGTCAATCAATTAGTGAGTGACCCCCGACTCGGACTCAGACTCAGACTCAGACTCAGAATCTGAATGCAGAACCAGTTGAGGCCTCAATGGTCTTCGGGCATGGCATCATTATCGCCTGTCGACGCCAGTCAGGACATGTCAGGCAGCGTAACGAACCGGCTCCTGGTGCCAGGATTCCAGTTTCCAGATTCCGGATTCCGGATTCCTTTGCTCCAGCATCTGACATTCTCCATTGTCCCACTGTCCCATTCGGCTCGCCGCCCGAGCTGGCATGTAAATGCCAGTGGGCGTGTGGCCATGGGGCAGCCGTCCGAGAGCTGAACAGGAAACAATTATGCTGAGCCAATGAAGCAAACTTCATCCGCCCTGTTGCCGTGACACGAGTCCTGTCAGGGCCGCGTGACACGCCGGTCCTTCAACCAGCTTCCGAACCCTTTTTTCAGCCCCTTGTCGGAGGCACTTTGCAAAATAAATAAAATGAAAATTTGCTGCTTCCGGCTGAGGGCAGGAGTGGTCCAACTCCTCCTCCATCGCAACGTATCCGAATCAGCCGCATCCGTGACCATGTCCGTGTGTTATTTCTCTGCCTCCGTCTGCTTTTCTTTCCAGCATAATTTTTAATGGGACGCAGCGAAACGTAAAGTGAGAGGGCTGCACTGGCATCTCCATTGCCACACACACATACTACATCCTTTCATCCTTCGTCCTGCTAACTGTTAAGGTGCGTGGGCGGATGGGGATGTGGATGGGGGATGGAAAATGCAAATGATGCTATCTGTGCCTTGTGCCTTCCCTGCCATCGTCCTGGCTCCAGGCCTGCTTGACATTCCGCAATCGTGCGCTCAGCTTACTTCGCAGAAAACTTTTCATTGCCGTTAAGAAATTGATCAAGTGAAAAGGTGAAAATTGATTTTGCTACATGTGTTGTGTCCTCCTTCTCTCCTGGTCCTTCTGCGACTTCCTGCCCTGCGTAGTATATGTGTCAATTGTTTATCAAACAGAGACATGACTGGAGCATGTGCGCCTTGGTGACTTTTTACCGACTTACTTCGTTTAAATCTCCCGCAGGGCCTGCGGATGAGTCGGCTGTCCTGGGTGACTGGATACCTGGGTGGAGGGAGGATGCCTGGGTGACTGGGAAGCCTGAATGACTAGCTGACTGGCTGACTGACTGGCATATGGCGTGTCATTCGATTACGTTAATCAAATGATGCACAAACACAGGGCCACTCCCACACCCTCAATCGACCTCCCCTTGTGTTATCACAATCGCACTTGGATAAGGGATAACATGCGGCAAGCTCGCACTTGACTTTATAATACTCCGCCACCGATTCCGGGGGGCGAAATCCAAGACATTGGCTGAGACGATGGCATTATCCCTTACACGCAGTAGGCCTCCCCAGACATCAGCTTGGATCGTGGCTGGAAAAAAAAAACACAGAGGGAATTATGAGTCACCTTGCGGTGGGGCAACAGAGAATAAGAAAGCATTTACCAAATAAGCTTAATGCCAGTTCACTGCTGCTGAGCTCCTCAAGCGATTGTCGCAAATAAATCAAATATTTTATGTCACCTTGTCCTTTATGTGTGTTCCTTAAGTCACTTTAACGAACTTTAAAAGGCCAAGGATGTCATCTGAAAATTTGATTAAAAAGGAAATTCATAAATTATTATTATTATTGTAAGGGGTTACATCATTCAAATTGTGAAAAATCTAAAAAATTGTTTGGCGCTTAACAAATCTGCATACTAAATTTACCTTTTTAGGAAATCCAATTTTTTTTAGATTTTTCACAATTTTAATGACAATTTACAATTTTTTGAAAAAATTGGAAAAGTCTGTTTTGCTTCCTGCGATGGCCAGAAAGATTCGCCTATTAATGCTGATCAAGAATATATATGATTTATAGGGTCGGAAATGGCTCCTTCACTGATTAAAATTATATTTTCCTCTGCAAGATTCCTAAAATAGAAATTTTTACTTAATAATTTTGTAGTATTTTTTGGGACAGTCAAAGTTTAAAAATCGCATAACTTTGTCAAAAATGCATTAATTTCAATTTGGAAACCGCTCCTGCGTTACTTGTTTGGCGCTTAACAAATCTGCATACTATATTTACCTTTTTGGGAAATACAATTTTTTTTAGATTTTTCACAATTTTAATGATGTAACTCTTACAGGTCACGTGTCGCCGGCTGCAGGATCGGCAAATATGGCCATTTAATCGGCGGCTACAACAACGGAGTAGAAACTACAAACTCGTTTAGGCATTCATTTGCCGCCTAAGTGGCCAGCAATCGGAGGAGTCCCTTCACACGCACTCACGGCACTCATCCCCTATGTATAATAAAACCCGAAAGGAGTGGGTTTTGCAACCATTATGCAAAGATTATTTTAAGAAATAAATTGGGCAACTCAAATGCTTAGAATTTCATAACTTGGTCAAAAAAGAATTCATTTTAATTCGAAAACCATCTACATGTTAGTTTTTATGCGGGTAATAAATCAGCATACTCAATTTTTACAGAAAATTAAATTTTTGTCAATTATTAAACATTTTAACGATGTTACCCCTTATAAAATTGTGAAATTTCTAAAATAATTTTATTTATTGACCGGACATGGATAGATCGATTTGGCTGTTTTTGCTGATCAAGAAAATATATAGTTTATAGGGTCGGAAATGATTTTTAACCATTTTATAACAAAAATAAAGATTTTGTATGTATTCAAATTTGGCGGTTTTCTATATGGCGGTTTTCTACATGGCAGTTTTCTACATTGCGGGTTTCTACATGGCGGCAACTGATCGTTTTTTTAAATTCGAAATGGCCGGTCAGTTGCCGCCATACAGAGCAACAGCAAAAATTGTTGTTGTTGTAAAAAAAAAATTGTTGTTGTTGTTGTAAAAAAAATTGTTGTTGTTGTTGTAATTTGTTGTACAATAATTGTTGTTGTTGTTGTAGGCTATAGCGACGCTTCAATTTGGTGCAAAACCATCGATTTCAGGTTTGAGGTACCAGGCGAACAGAAATCAGCAGCAAGCAACTGCATTTTTGGCGGTCAAGAGTTGCCAGATCGATCGCATGCGCCATCGATCCGGCAATGATTGACTGCCAAATGGTGCCAGATCGACCGCATATGCCATCGATCCGGCAACGTTTGACTGCCGAATGGTACCAGATCGATGGCATGTGCGATCGATCTGGCAACTCTTGACCGCCAAAAATGCAGTTGCTTGCTGCTGATTTCTGTTCGCCTGGTACCTCAAACCTGAAATCGATGGTTTTGCACCAAATTGAAGCGTCGCTATAGCCTACAACAACAACAACAATTATTGTACAACAAATTACAACAACAACAACAATTTTTTTTACAACAACAACAACAATTTTTTTTTTTACAACAACAACAATTTTTGCTGTTGCTCTGTATGGCGGCAACTGACCGGCCATTTCGAATTTAAAAAAACG
Organism: Drosophila serrata; assembly: GCF_035046125.1. Lineage (NCBI taxonomy): Eukaryota > Metazoa > Arthropoda > Insecta > Diptera > Drosophilidae > Drosophila > Drosophila serrata. The sequence continues at coordinate 1,315,637 of NW_028257260.1, read as the reverse complement.
ATCAGTTGCCGCCATGTAGAAACCCGCAATGTAGAAAACTGCCATGTAGAAAACCGCCATATAGAAAACCGCCAAATTTGAATACATACAAAATCTTTATTTTTGTTATAAAATGGTTAAAAATCATTTCCGACCCTATAAACTATATATTTTCTTGATCAGCAAAAACAGCCAAATCGATCTATCCATGTCCGGTCAATAAATAAAATTATTTTAGAAATTTCACAATTTAAAAAGGGGTAACATCGTTAAAATGTTTAATAATTGACAAAAATTTAATTTTCTGTAAAAATTGAGTATGCTGATTTATTACCCGCATAAAAACTAACATGTAGATGGTTTTCGAATTAAAATGAATTCTTTTTTGACCAAGTTATGAAATTCTAAGCATTTGAGTTGCCCAATTTATTTCTTAAAATAATCTTTGCATAATGGTTGCAAAACCCACTCCTTTCGGGTTTTATTATATATAGGGGATGAGTGCCGTGAGTGCGTGTGAAGGGACTCCTCCGATTGCTGGCCACTTAGGCGGCAAATGAATGCCTAAACGAGTTTGTAGTTTCTACTCCGTTGTTGTAGCCGCCGATTAAATGGCCATATTTGCCGATCCTGCAGCCGGCGACACGTGACCTGTAAGAGTTACATCATTAAAATTGTGAAGAATCTAAAAAAAATTGGATGTCCTAAAAAGGTAAATATAGTACGCAGATTTGTTAAGCGCCAAACAACTAACGCAGGAGCGGTTTCCAAATTGAAATTAATACATTTTTGACAAAGTCATGCGATTTTTAAACTTTGACTGTCCCAAAAAATACTACAAAATTATTAAGTAAAAATTTCGATTGTAGGAATCTTGCACAAGAAAATATAATTTTAATCAGTGAAGAAGCCATTTCCGACCCTATAAATCATATATATTCTTGATCAGCATTAATAGGCGAATCTTTCTGGCCATCGCAGGAAGCAAAACAGACTTTTCCAATTTTTTCAAAAAATTGTAAGGGGTTACATCATTAAAATTGAGAAAAATCTAAAAAAAATTGGATTTCCTAAGAAGGTAAATATAGTATGCAGATTTGTTAAGCGCCAAACAAGTAACGCTGGAGCGGTTTCCGAATTGAAATTAATGCATTTTTGACAAAGTTATGCGATTTTTAAACTTTGACTGTCCCAAAAAATACTACAAAATTATTAAGTAAAAATAACTATTTTAGGAATCTTGCAGAGGAAAATATAATTTTAATCAGTGAAGGAGCCATTTTCGACCCTATAAATCATATATATTCTTGATCGGCATTAATGGGCGAATCTTTCTGGCCATCGCAGGAAGCAAAACAGACTTTTCCAATTTTTTCAAAATATTGTAAGGGGTTACATCATTAAAATTGTGAAAAATCTAAAAAAAAATTGGATGTCCTAAAAAGGTAAATATAGTAATATATATAGATTTGTTAAGCGCCAAACAAGTAACGCAGGAGCGGTTTCCGAATTGAAATTAATGCATTTTTGACAAAGTTATGCGATTTTTAAACTTTGACTGTCCCAAAAAATACTACAAAATTATTAAGTAAAAATTTCTATTTTAGGAATCTTGCAGAGGAAAATATAATTTTAATCAGTGAAGGAGCCATTTTCGACCCTATAAATCATATATATTCTTGATCGGCATTAATAGGCGAATCTTTCTGGCCATCGCAGGAAGCAAAACAGACTTTTCCAATTTTTTCAAAATATTGTAAGGGGTTACATCATTAAAATTGTGAAAAATCTAAAAAAAAATTGGATGTCCTAAAAAGGTAAATATAGTATGCAGATTTGTTAAGCGCCAAACAAGTAACGCAGGAGCGGTTTCCGAATTGAAATTAATGCATTTTTGACAAAGTTATGCGATTTTTAAACTTTGACTGTCCCAAAAAATACTACAAAATTATTAAGTAAAAATTTCTATTTTAGGAATCTTGCAGAGGAAAATATAATTTTAATCAGTGAAGGAGCCATTTTCGACCCTATAAATCATATATATTCTTGATCGGCATTAATAGGCGAATCTTTCTGGCCATCGCAGGAAGCAAAACAGACTTTTCCAATTTTTTCAAAATATTGTAAGGGGTTACATCATTAAAATTGTGAAAAATCTAAAAAAAAATTGGATGTCCTAAAAAGGTAAATATAGTATGCAGATTTGTTAAGCGCCAAACAAGTAACGCAGGAGCGGTTTCCGAATTGAAATTAATGCATTTTTGACAAAGTAATGCGATTTTTAAACTTTGACTGTCCCAAAAAATACTACAAAATTATTAAGTACAAATTTCTATTCTAGGAATCTTGCAGAGGAAAATATAATTTTAATCAGTGAAGGAGCCATTTTCGACCCAATAAATCATATACATATATTCTTGATCAGCATTAACAGGCGAAACTTTTCGGTTTGTCAAAACAATTTCAATTAAAAAATTTATATTTATGGATACAATGATTGTCAACATATTTTGAGCTTAGGTATTTAAGATAGATTCAATCTTATAATTCGATTTCAAATGGAACAAAGCGCCGAGAAGAAGAATACAAACTTTTTTTATAAAAAGATACAGATTCATTTCATTTATTTATAATGAGATACACTCTGATACTGTAAGTCTAGATACAATTAATAATAATACATCACACAAATGTATACATATATCTTTATCTAATATCTGTGAATATAATTCAATTAAACACTTTGGCATTTAAATTTGATACAAACCTAAAATTTAAATTTAAATACAAAGCAAAAAATCACGAAAAATGTTCATGAATATGCGTTTTCCTGAAATTAATTTTCATATTTAATTAAAATCCCTGCTCTTTAAGAACTCGCATATCTGAATCGATATAATATGAATTATTATATAAAATATTTTGAAAACCGAGACCGGAAAACATCACTCCGCACAAAAGAGGGAAGGGGGCGTGGAGGGAAACCAATGAAATAGCCTTTAAATAGTCGGCATTTACCATAAACTTTGACCAGGCATAGATGACCCCATATATATGGCGGTGGGTCATATATTTATGAGGGCTGACGAAGGACAACGGACAACGGACAACGGACAAGCGGACGACTGACGGAACTGAAAACTGAAACATCAAGGGTCATATCCTCGCATCCTCTCGCAGCCATTATGATGATGATTATGGCCCGGCAGCTGCTGTGGGCAATATGTGAAATGAAAATCTCGGCAGGCAGCAGCACCCGCACTTGACTCACTTTGCCCAGAGAATTCATTGCTGTCCCCATACCAGTGACCCTTAATGCCTGATGCCTGACCTCTGACCCTACCCCGGCATCTCGCACATTGTTAAACGTTTTTTTATGGCCTGCCAAAATCATATTGAATACAAATGAAGGCCTGTCGACGGCGTGGCAGCAGCATGGCGACCATGAACGGAGTATGCTTTGTGCACTCGTTGCCAGGACGAGAGTCCTGGGGATGAGCAATCAATTGCCATCCACAGGCAGCCTTAAATACAAAAAGTTCAGCTCGAACTACAGATTGCCAATGTAAATCCACCGCTTCCGCCGCCGCCTTCTCCTTTGCTCGTTCCACCTCGATGGCAAATTGCAGGCTAAAACTTTATCGTGTAATCATTTTAAGTTCACTTCCTTATTATTTTTGCCCAACAAGTTGCAACAATTGCAGTTGCCTATGTCATTTTCCAAGTGCTTAGTGGCTTCGGCCTCATCTTCAGCTCGGCATTGCCTCAGCTTTAGCATCAGCTTCAGCTGCAGCTACAGCTCCTGATTCCAGCTCAGCTTGATTCTGACTACCCCTCAGTGGATAACACTGGGCTACATGAGTTTTCTGAATCGAATATTACATGATCAGGAAAGGATTTCAAGAGAATATATATTTAAACCTTTAGGAATTGTAAAACCTGGGAGAGAAAGGCTACATTAGGATGAGAATAGTAATTTACTCCTTTTGAGAACCATAAAAACTGACTTAGGAAAGTTCCATCACTGCAGGTTTTCAAGAAAAAGGGTCCTTTAAACCTTTAAAAACTGTAGTAACTGATCATCACAACATGTTTTTAAAAAGGACATTCCTCAAAAGAGTCATCTTTCTTTCATTTGAAAACTAACTAAAAGTAATGTTTCTCTTGCCTTTTTTGCTAAGGGTTAGATATGGTTTACAATTTTTATGATAATAATAATACCATATATTCTTGAATGTATCCATAATAAAAGATTTCATTTCTTAGATTCCCAATTCAAGACAAAAATAGTTTCAAAAATGTTGCAGTAGAGTGTAATTGTTGCTGTTGCCATTGCAGCTACTTTTTAAGTTTTGTGTACAACTTTTATGACACTTTGTCGTATTGTTTTTTGTTTGGCTTCTGCCGTACTTTGCGGCGAACGTGTCATATTCAGTTATGTATTTATTCCTTGCCCAGTTTCTGTGCTCCTTCTTCGGCTTCAGCTTTGAGTTTCCACTTTCAGATTTGCCCGTCTCGGAACTATTCCCCACAGATCGGCCACGCCACATGGCAGGATTGGAGGATGCTGGCAGGGATGCAAGGATGCTGGGATGCAGGAGGATGCAGGGAGTTGTTGCAATCGGAGGTGGAGGGAAAGGCAGCTGTCAGAAAAACGCTTTGAGCACGAATCAAATTTTTGCTGTTGTTGTTCCAGTTTTTCCAACCAGCATTTGTTTGCCAGCAAGGAACGGGTTGAGCAATTTGGATCACAGCAAGGCAAGGAACTTGGTCCTCGAATGCGCTTGTCATTGATAGGAGCATGGCAGCGAGCAGAGAGAGAGAGAAAGTCGGGTCCTTAAAGGTATTCATAATCGATTTTGGGGTTGAAAATAATACTGTCCTGCGAAGGGATCCCTAGGCAAAGTGCTTCGCCGAGTGAGACACAATTATATATTAAATATTTATATGCAGTATTGATCATTAGGTAATGACAATATAATGATATTCCAAGCCAGGACATCGATGTTCCTAATGAGCTCATTCGCTCTTGATAATTCTCGTGACTAAGACGACTTATTATGTAAACACAATAACGTATATATATATATTTAAATATCGAATTTAATGCAAATGCCAGCCGTAACTTTCACCTGACTGGTCTGTTTGTTATTATTGATTTCCCATTTACACACCCAAAGTGCTGACGCAATAAAAATACATTAATTAATTGCGGAAATGCATGCATATTTTGAAGTGTGGCGCATAAGAAAGGAGTTGATGCTTGACCTATAATCCACTTACAGGTAAATAACGAGCTTAAATACCCTCTCACCCACTGTATGTTGATCTTTGTTTAACGAATTTAAAAGTGAGTTAAAAAACTTGTACTCACACACATACCGGAAATCAACGAGTTGAAAGTTAGAGGGGGAACCCCCAAACACCTTAACGACGTGGCGACATCCTTTCACAGTTTCAATTAAGTCTTTCGGGAAAGGGGAGAGTGAGTCCCCATCCTCGTCCTTATCCCCGTCCCTGTCCCTGTCCCCTTGCTCGTCTCCGAATTCACTTAGTGCGATTACACAGAAACAATTCAATCGAGCCGGCTGCTCAGTGCCTATCCTAGGATCTCTCACTGGGTCATAGTTGGCGACCCGTGCTACGTTCATTCCCCGGCAAATCAGTGCCACCCCGGGGATTTCGGCATTCCGATAAGGAGGTCGTCGAGTCAGCGCTCCTTGGCTCCTCCTTGGGCTCTCAAGCCTGTGACTGTGCGCCTGTAAGTGCTTGAAAGTCAATTTTGAATTTAAAATACACCACGTAACGCAATATGTTGATCTTTTGAATACGAATGGGGCAGCCACGTTGCGGGGGTGCAGGATTCGGGACTCGGCATTGGGAGGAGTACCCAAAATGGCAGCACACAGCACAAATACCCAGACAGAGGACACACACACATCTATAACGAATTTAAATAAACTTTACTAATAAAATGTCGTTGACAAGTGGCAAGTGTCGAAGCTGGCTGACTCCTCGACTGAACTGAACTGAACTGAACTGAAGTGAAGGACTCACTCCTTGCTCCTGTCCTCCGCCTCCTCTCTGGCTGGGTGACTGCATGAGTTGATGCCAACAACGTATTAATTTTGTGTATCAAAATAAACTTATTCTTCTGGCATTCAGCCCGCCCCGCCTCTCTCAAAACAGGAAAAAAAAGGGGGAAGAGAACGAGCCGGGACACCGGGGGACAAACAATGCAAAGAAGCTGTGGGGGAATCCAGAGCTGGATGGAATCGGATGAGGATGGCTGGTTGGGGTTACACAGCCACAGATACAGATACAGACTGACGATGGAACAACGGCCAAAGGCAACGGTACGGCTACGGCATGTATAAATATCTACATCACGTTCCGAGCTCGGAATGCCAATGTAAATATTTTCAAACTTTGATGAAATAATCAAGGTAAACAGTAAATGTCGTCGTCGTCGTTGCCATTGCCGTTGTCGTTCAGTTTTCTCCTCCTGCTCCTTTTTAGCTTTTTGGATACATCTCCGCTCGAGGGGGCTCAGAGGTAGTAGCAGGTAGCAGGTAGCGTCAGCGGCTCGTGTGGATGTTGCAGCAGCAGCAAAACCTGGCTGAATGAATGCTCGTTTTTGGGCTCTCACCTCTCACATCCTACTCGCCGCACAATTGTTTGTCCTGGCCAACGGGGCCAAAGGCATTGTGCCCACTGAGATTCTGGGAATCCTCTCTACTGGCCACTCTGTTTGCTTGGCAGACATAAATGTTTAACTACCGGCCGGAGAGTCGGGCTGGAGAGATGGTCCACATAAACCGCAACCGGGACAACTGCTGTTGCAGGGAAAGTCACCGGTGAAGGTGTGGTTCGAATTCTTCGATCCATCTGGAGATCCATCGTCCAGTGACCCAGTCTGTAGACCAATCCCAATGATTCTCCTGGCCACATCGTCAATCACCCGGCAGACGCGACGACTTAGGATGACGATGACGATAATGATGGCCCCGACGCGAGGAGGCCAACCGAACCGAATCGAACTCTGAACTGCGCTGCTTAGTCGGGCATGAGATCGTCAAGGCTGCTGGCGATAACCTTTAAATTGCTTAACAGGGTGACCTCTTGCTGCCACTCTCCTGGCACACGTAAAGGGGGAATCCCAAGCAAATAACTTGGCGAAAGGCAACCAATAAGGTGGACTCAAACTGCAGATATGTGTTGTATAACGTTAACTCAAGATTAAGAGTATTGTATAACTTTAAAATGTTTAGAAACAAAAATGATACATCAAGGGGTTAAAGGGTTATAAATCTTTGCAATTTAATTATAGTTCATATTTAAATTATTATTATTATTATTCCTTAGGGAAATATCACTCATACGTCGTGTTGTCTGCCGCAAGGTTTCTAAAGCTTTATAATTGCTGATTATTGCACAAATAAATTATAAAATATCCTATTTAATCTATATCTGTTGTTGTTTTGTATTCCCATGTTAATTATATTTTTTTAGCTATCATATGATTTCTATTTTTTGAAAATATCACTCATACGTAATGTTGTCTATGTCAAAAGATTTCCTTAAATTTCCACAAATTGAATAAAAAACAATTAGAATGTATTAAAAAACATTAAAAATATGTAAAATTACCCTTTAATTTATATCTCCTAATTGAACTAGCCAAAGTCCACCCTATTGGACAGTCCCCCGGTATCCCGATGATTGTCACCTTGGCACCTTCCAACGATTGGGCCGCCAGTGGGACTGTTGGGAGGACAGGGTCTAAACGCTTTCGCTAACCATTCCTAGCACCTATGCACTATCCCCCTAGACACCGTCTCTGCCATACACACACACACACACACCCCCGTGCACAGCCGACTGCACCCAGATAAACCACCATAAATCTGTTGCCATCATTTTAAAGCGATTACTACAAATGGATGTGCACACGGCGACTGAGGCTGCTGCCGCTGCTCCTACTGCGACAGCGGCGGGGGAAATAGAAAAGGAAAGCGTGGATAGCGGGGGAGGGGTATAGGGGAAAAGCCAACGTGAGAGTGAGTGTATGAAAAGCGTGTGAAAATATGGGCAGACAGATGCCGGGCAGCAGGCAAAGCGTATGAATAGCGAGCCGGTAGCAGAGCAGAACCAAAGGCACTGAACAAAAATATATAGCAACTATCGGCGCGGTAAAGACAGCATTTCCATATGTGATAAATTTCCTTTAAAAATTTGATTTAGATCGTGGAAAATATAATAAAATGCCAAAGTACTTCACTTCCTGAGTTAGTAAAAAAATATAGCATACTTTTTTGGGACAATAGGTTAACTAATTTCAAATAGATAGGATATCAAAATAAATTAAATAATTCAATGAAATAGCACTAATAAATGTAATTAATCAATAAACTAATAAATAACATAAATAAATCCATGATTCTATGATTAATATGTAGAATAAAATATATTTTTAAATCTACATATGCTTTATGAGAGTGAATCATTTTGGGAATTTATTAATAGCATAAATTTTACTTTCTAAAAGTTTCTTTTAATGCTTTCTAGTGATTTCTTATGATAATTATTTTTATTTATGGTTGTAAACATTTTTTTCCAGTGCAGAGCAGACAGAGAAAGAGAAGCGATGTGCTGGAGGCGCTTGAGGAAGGACCTGTGTGTGGGCTTGGTTCCAGCGGCTGAATGTTTTGGGGAATATTGGATCTAACGAGAGCACAAAACCAGGCCACAACAACAACAAGAGCAACTGCAGTACACTGAACAAAAATCAGATATTTATAAGTACATTTTATTGTATTTAAAATAAATCAAAAGAACATAATTTTGGATAAGAGTTTTACTTTTTACTTTGTAACTTCTAACTTTGTTAAATACAAACTTCCCATAATTATTTCTCTCTGTGCAGTAGCAGCAGCCGAGCTGCAGGAGACACAAAAAAAATAAGGAGCATGGCAGGAGCAACAGCAACCAGGCCAACAATAACAACAACAACAGCGGTATCATCGGCGGCAGGACGCAACAAAAAAAAAAAAACAGGATCAGCCGCACAGAATAGGAGAAAAAGGACTCGGCAACAAAACAACTGCAACAAAAAAAAAATGTAGAGGAAAAACAGAAAACAGAAAAGCTCGCGAGTAAATTGCTCTGGCGAGCACCACGCGCCAAATGTGGAGCGTTCCGATTGCGGTAGGTTGCCCAAACAGGGTGCTTCGAACCCAATAAACCAAGGTCCTTGAAAGAACCTAATAGCAGTTATACTCAAGGAACCATTCACCATCAAAAAAAAAGGTAAAATTATGCCTAATTAGGTTATAACTTATTATTCGACTTTCAAACCCTAACAGGAGATTTATTTTAGTCAGGAGCTTGTGAAGGAGTCATTTGCGACCCTATAATAAATACATATATTTATTCTATGATCAGCATCAACAGCCGAATCAAACTAGTAGAATACACAAATTTTTGATAGTTTTTAATTTGTTCAAAAAAAGGAAAGGGGTTTTTAAATATCGAAATGAAATGTTGATTTTTTTTCTATTAAGGCTTAGTTCAGAGGATTTTAAACTTTATATTCTCGCACAAATTCTTATGTATCATTGATAATTTTCTATCTAAAAAATGCAAACATTTTAAGCCTAGTTATAATCAATATCCGATACGATCTTATAATTTAAAAGCAAACTACAAGGGTATATAAAACTTCTGCTCCCCAAAGTTAGTTTCCCTTCTTGTTACTTTGTATATTTGATTTTTCAGACTCTTGATAATTTCCCTTGACATAAAGCCCTTTACTTTAGGCTTAATAAAGTCACCCTGTAGACCGGTGACATGCGAAACTATCGCGGAAACAAAGTTTCCGCCAGCCACATCACTCACCTGTCAGCGCCACTCTCTCACTCAGGCCCAAAAAGTGAACAGTACTGAGTACCTGGAGTGCTGAGTACCCATCATCAGGAGGTAGGCGGTATGTAGGCACTCGATACCGCCCAAAAAAACAGGACACCCTGTTCGCAGAGGTTCCCACTCCGCTTTCCGTCTGCGGTGTCAATTGATGTGTGGCGCCTGTGCACAAATGAAATTTAATGAGCCAATTTAAAGCTGCGCCATATTTATAAACTGTATCTGAAACGCAATTAATTGCCAACTCTGACTGCAGTTGAATGTGGAGAAATGGGTGAGGAGTTGGCCATGGGAGTTGGTAGCTGGAAGCTGATTGAACTGGTTGCTGGAAGGAAGGAAGGAAGGAAGCGGAGGGGAATATCCTATCAGTATCCTGGCGGGGCTTGAGAGTTGCCATTGCGATTGCCCAATTATCGCTTAAATCTGTAGCTAATTGTTGGGGATTACCAATTCGAGTGCGAGAAGGATTTGCGCTGGCCCAAAACTAAATGCAGCGAAATCAAGTGCATTCGCACAGAAATGATGTAGATGGAGATTGAGTTGGAGTTGGAGATGGTGGCATCCAGGCAGCTGATGGAAGCTCTCCTTGGTCCTTCCCCTCTATACGAAAACTGAAACTGGAATTGATTCAATGCAACAAAGTGGCAAAGTGTGCGGTCAGGAGAAGGTTGCGCCAGGTGGCCCAGTTCCCAACAGGAGATGATGCCCTTCTGTATGCCGCCCACTTCTGTCTTTGAGGATGTCCGTGTACAAGTCCGTGTCCGTGTCCGTGTCCGTGTCCTGGCAGTGCTTATGTTTGCATTCCTTTTTGGCATTTTTGCACTTGAATAACTTTGAAATATGGGATTAAATCGTCTCTTATGGGATTTTCTCGATTACAGCTATCATGGCGGGCAAGGGAATAGGCAGGGGGCGGTCTCTGGACTTGGGTTTGGGCTAGCCGAGGGTCGCCACTGAACCTGAACCCGAACCCCAGTCTGATGCTCCCACGACACTCTCTTGGAGTTCCCTTCTTTAGGCGAACAAAGTGTTGGGAATCTCGCCAAGCGTGTGGCCACTGGCCAGTCACGTCTCCGGACTCACAATGAAGCGCAGCACAAAGCGCCAGCACTGAGAGAAAATCTTAAGCTTAAGTAACTTATCAAAAAAAAAATAAATAAAAGAAAATGGATAACAACTTTGAAAAGGAACAAAATTTTAACTAAATTAAACTGGAGGCATATTTATTTACGTTGTATCTTTAAAAAAAACCCTATTTAATCTCCTTTTGTTTATTAAATAATCTTGAACGTTTCAGTGGAGATTAAATTAATATTTTCGAGATATACTTAAAACTTTAGCTACACAAAAAACTTTTTCTAAAAGAAGAACTACAAGGGAAGAAACTCTAGAAGCCACAAAGGACCTTTGCCACTCAAAGTGCAAGCTTTGCTTTGGTTTTGTAACATCTGTATATTTTTTATATATTCAGAATCATTGTTATCTTGTTTATTTTCAAAAATACAAACAAAATATATAAAAAATATATAAAAACCCCTTCAAATATCTTTTCCATCATTTCTTTCCGTGTACAACCAGCTGAGCCAGTGGCATCACCAGAATCCTTCTTCCCAGGAGCTGGAGCAGCATCCCCAGACTGGACTTGACCAAAGCTAAGCAGTAAAACAAAGCGTCGAGCGAAAGCTTAACACCCGCACACTCGCACACCCCTTTAACACCCTACACCCTACACACAGCGGAATACTCGGACATGAAGTGCGGGCAGCAGCTGCGGAATTTTCACTTGAACGCATCGCGTCGCGTCGCCGCTGCTGCTGCTGCCTTCAACACAGCAAGAAAATAAGGTTAAATATAGAAAATAAGAAATAAAAATAATCTTAAAAATTATCTTGATATGTGCTTATTCTCTGCTCCAGTTTTTAAACAAAATTAAATAACATTTTCTTTACTAAGCAAGTAATAACAAACATTGCAGTGTATTGCTGCTGCTGCTGCTGCTACACAAGAATAAAATAGGGTGTAATATATATAAATATATATATTAAACAAAATCTTTAAATTTCTCTTAGTATGTGCCTCTTCTCTACCCCAGTTCCTTAACCAAATTAGCACAAAATTTAAATTTAGCCAAGCGTTTGTTATTACAGTGTATTGCTGCTGCTGTCCGCTAAGCTGCAACTTTCATTGCTGCCCAAAATGATGGAGGGCATTGGCCCAGCTTGCTGGACCGCCAAGCAAAAAAAAAAAAAACTCAAGAAAAACCCCCGCCGCACACACACATACACACACACAGACGCAGAACAAAAAAAATGTGCTCACAAACAAATCGTGCAACATATTCAAAGAGACAGCAAAGGACGAAACAACTTTAAGGGATTCTAGACAGCGACAAAGGCGGATTCCAGACTTTTTTTTTGCAAACTCCAAGTCATGGTTAATTAATGTTAAAGGAATGTAAATGCCACAGATTTCTTTAAGTGATATAATATTTTGTACAAGATTTGTTTAAAAGAATATTATGAAGTACTAATTAAAACGTTAACTAAGTTATTTCATATCTAAAAGTTTATGAAAAGGGGTATAGCAACTTTGATTAGGATTAAGACTTAGCTTTTAAACAGACTAAAATTGACTGACCTTTAAAAAAGTTCTTGTACTAATTAATTTTAAGCTATGTTATTTCATATCTAAGAGATCATAAAAAGGGAATAACTATTTTGATTCAGATTAAGACAGCTTCTAACCAGACTTAAACCGACCGACCTTTAAAAAAGTTCTTGTTCTAATTAACTGTTAACTATGTTATTTCATATCTAAAAGTTTATGAAAAAGGGAATAACTATTTCGATTCGGATTCAGACTTTGCACCTAACCAGACTAAAAATTGACTAACCTTTAAATTGAGCTTAGAAAGTGTCCTTAAAAATGCGATTGTCCAAATTGAATATACCTTTTCTTTTTGGATTCCAGTCGCTGCCCTTTGCCATAAAGGAACTTTGGCACATAAAAGTTATAGTTTGAGAAGTTAGCCAGCAAATCTTCGAGAGTTCATCCTATAGTGCCCATAGTTCCTAGTTCGATTTCCCAAAGGGGGCAGGCCAGGCAGGATGCGTTGCAAAGGTCAGCAGGCGACTTTGCAAATGCGGATGCAGAACTATGCAGTGCCACCACGAGGGACCCAGGAACCAGGGCTACCATCACTACCATCTCCATCGGTCTGTTGATATTGCCATTGCCTTGTGGCAGCAATGAAAATAAATTTCCACCAACATGACGACTATGAGGCGAGACATTGCACAAAGTGCTATGCCAGAAGACCAAGCTTCTCCCGCTAACGTACTCGTTCTCGTTCTCGTGCCCGTTTTCCCTTCTCATATCTCCGTCCTCTTGCATGTCCCTTGGCATGTCCTTTAGCATGTCCATCTGGTCGTGTGAGTGCATTTGCCATTTTGGTTGCCGCTTTATGCGCAAACGTTAAGTCAACACAATTTCAAATTTAGTTTTTATAGAAAATTGTCTCTGCCGTCTGCTCTCTGGCTCTACTCCTCGTCCACCCCCCTTTGGCCGGGCGCCTCTGTGCTTTCTTTCAATTTGCAAAATCGTTGCCCGCACCAATTACCGTTTGATTATGCCCCCAATGTGCCGGAAAAGCGAGAGAGAAAGCGTTGGGAAATCGGAGTCGCAGTCGCAGTTGCAGGAGGAGTCCCATGTTCCAAAGTCCCGCGTCCACTTCATAAACTGTTGACACTCCGTTTCCCATTTCCCATTTCCCCCAGTGCACCCGGTAGCTCCCTCTGCGGGTAGCCTCACCCCCTGCTCTCTCTTCTTGAACTGGAATGCCAGGCAATAATTAAGGCAAGTGCGCCTCCAGGAATCGCAAGATGCACACACACACACCACACACACACATATATATATGCACCACACTCCCACACCACCGCTCGACTTAATGAATCCGAGAAGGCAGCATCGTTTCACTTAGGAAAATGGAAAGTAATTGGTAATGTTACCAAGGAATTAATTCATGAAGTTAATTCATTATAACTTTATAAAATATTGGCGGATTTCCTTCTTAAAACAATTTAATTTTAAATTGTCTTTTAATTATATTAATCTAAATAATTATAATTATGGTAAGCAATAGGATATTGATAAAGGTTATACTATTTACTTTTTTATAACAAATAAACAACATAAAAACAAACATGGTATTAAAAATATTTATACTTGTGAGCCAGAGAATATATCCTATATTTTATACTTTGGCCATTATATATCCTTAGATCTAGAAAAAGGACATGGCTTAGCCGATAAAAAGATGTCCTTAAATTGAACAAAAAAGGATTAGAATAAACTATGGATCAAGGGAATAAGTTTGCTGTAAAAGCGAATTAAAATGGGTTAATGAAGACAATCTATATGTAGGTATAATAATCCTATAAAAAATAAATAAATATTATAAATAATTAGTATACATTTGTAGCCAAAGCTGTCAAAAAAAGGAGCAGTCCTTCCAGGATATATCGATAGGCAAACAAAGCAATGTTGTAAAGACGTTTTTAAATATAACAAATAAAAGAAAAGAATATTCCAAAAATCAAGGGGTCAAGGATCAAGGGCTTGCTGCATAAGAGAAATAAACTGGCTTGAAGAAGACAATCTGAATATGACTATATTAACATCAAAATAAATAAATAAATATTACAGAAAAATTAATACATAATCTGTATAAAAGACAGGACCTATCGATAGGCAAACAAAGCAAAGCTATAAAGACGTTCTTAAATCTAAACAAAACAAAGGAATAGAATACTCTAAGGATCAAGGGTAAAAGTTTGCTGTAACAAAGACTTGAACTGGTCTGAAGAAGACAATTTGTATATGGCTATGTTAATATCTAAATAAATAAATAATTATTACAAATAATAAGTACATATTGTAGCGAAAACTGTGAAAAAATGAGCAGTCCTTCCAGGACCTATCGATAGGCAAACAAAGCAAAGCTGTCAAATAACTTATTCCTCAAGACTGTAACCATTTCCGGTAGCTCTCTGTTACTTTGACGTTTCTTATTTAATTTATTTGCACTTTTTATGGACATCTTATAATATTTTAATATAAAATTACTGCCTCTATTTTTCGCAGTGCAGCGAAGACCCATGCCCATGCCCGTGGAGCCACCAATTCGAAGTCAAACCCGGAGCTGCCACATCAAACACTGCAAATATTTATGTCCCCCCAACTCTCCCTCCCTCTCTCTCTCAATCTCTCTCTCTCTCTCTCTCTCTTTCCACAGAGGCATCAAAATGCAAATGCCTAAACGTTTGGGGGCGGGAAAAGGGAGGATACTGAGGGGGGAAACTCGGAAAATGGAGGGGGACTTTGAGGAAACTGGCAACGTGAAACGCGAGGCCGCTGATTGCGCAACGCTCGAGCTCCGCTCAGCTCGAGTGTTGAATTGCAAATGTGTCAATTGTCAACTATGTGAGGCACCCTCCAAAGCCTACAGTCTCACATCTCCAGTCTCCCGTCTCCCATTCCTGGGAAATGGAAATGGAAATGAAACCAGGAAAATGGGTGGGGAAAAAGGGCCTTTTGTTACAATTTCTTGGGCACTTTTCTTGTTCTTTGTATGCAATTAACGCTGCAATTTGCAAGAGCAGATACTCTCAGCTTCAGTCTCCTGGGAACATGGCCATATATCACGCATAGCCGGTGGAGGGGTTGGACTACATTTTGGCAACAATTAAGCGATATTTTTGTCTCATGGGTAAAGGATAGAGGAGGAGGAATAGGAGCAGGAGGAGGAGCAGGAGGCCTACTGCCCATTCTTGGCATCCCTTTTGGTTGAGACTTTGCCGGGGTCATCATTTTATCCAACGATAGCTACAACTGGCGAGTGGAACTGCTGCCAAGTCTGGGTTTAGTTATTAAAGCTTCAGCCTGCGAAATGAACTGCCGCGACCTCGCTGCAGGACACACACATGTTGCATGTGATCCCGATTTCCGACTCCAAAACTCCTCCCGACTAACTTTTCCACTCAAAAAGGGCGCAAAAAAAGTAAAGAGAGGAAGTGAAGCAGAGACAGGCCATAAAAAGAGGAGATTTCCTTGTTGCTCCGCCAGCGGAATAAAGTATTCGTTAAATATTTACGTTCCATGGGTTTAATATGTGTGTGGTGGGGGGTTACTGTCCCTAAACATATTCATCTCCCATAACCCCAAACCCAAACCCATTCCCATTCTGGCGGCGCCTTGAGGCAACCGCACACGCATATGGCGGTGGAGCAGAGGAGGAGAAGGCCAATCAAAGGCCACTCAGGAGCGGCTTAGCCGGCGACTTTTGTGCCCCACACACACACACAGGGTCCACAGATTAGACTTGGCAACGAGACTGACCGGGATTGACTCCGGCCAACTCGTGGCCAACACAGCAAACAATATATATATATATATCAATATATATATATATGTGGAATGTGTAAGAGCCATACAAAAGTATTGTATGGACCCTGAAATACCCTTTAATGTCTAGCTGAGGTTTCTCAGTAAATATTCAAGAAAGAACTTAGGATATCAGTATAGGTTACTCAGCTTTACTAGTTATTTAATTAAGAACATAGGGTAACCTCTGGTCTGCTACAAGTATAGGATATTAAAAGTATACTGCTTACTGGGAAAAACAATAGAAAAGTTCGCGGTAACTGGTTAAAGAGGGGGCTAAGGGTGCATTATAACATTATGCAATCGATAAGTCACATTAACGAATGTCCTTTGGCTGCCTAGAATAGTTAAACAACTGCTACACACTGGCTAAATAAGGACTTTAAGGTTAAAGAATATATTAAGCTAAATAATTCTTTAAGCTACAACTAAAGTCAAGATCTTTAAGCTTGGTTTTATTAAAATTGTTTACCATAAACATATAAATATCATAAACATAAATTTAGGAGCAAGTGTAAGAGTATAATTTGGTATATACTTCCTTAGGGTACCCCTTAAACTCAATCTCTAGATCTTAAACCTACTTATTTGTAAAGTTTACACCTTAAACATATGCATATCCTTAACAAAAATTAAAAAATTCCCTGCTCTGAACTCTGTGAGAGCCTTCGTTTATCGGCACTTAATAACAATTTCCATCCAATTGATGGGATTCAATCTTTTGTTTGGCCCTTACCTTACGCTACCATGGAACTGATGCTCTTGTTACCATTATTTGCATTCACTATCGTTGTTGTTGTTGTTGCTCATTATACTGGTAATAATTGTAAAAAGATTAAAGGGCATTTTAATTAAAAATTATATTTATTTGATTTAATTTTTATTGGCGCTTTTTAAAAAGCCATTTAACGACTTGGGGACACAGACACAGAGCACAAAAGGGATGAGCAAGGAGGAGAAGGATGGATGGGATGGAAGAGGGAAGAGGAAAGAGGGATGTCCTGCCATGGGTGGGTAGGTGGGTGCCACATAAGTGTGAATTCAACAACGCAAGGAAATTAATCTTAAGCCGCAGACAGCGAAAAGCCAAAAATAAATCAACAATGCAATAATTTATCAGAAAATATGTGTCCGTTGCAGTCTCCCCCTGCTCTGTCTCTCTCTTTTGCTCTCTCTCTCTCTCTCTCTCTTTCTCTCTGTATCTGTCTGTCTCTCTTAAACGCTTGGCTTGTGCTGGTTTGCAGCGCGCAAAAGTATGCAACAGTGTTTGCGTTTGAATTTGGAGCGTCAGCAGAATGAGTCAGCTGCATATATCACACACTCACACACACTCACACACACACACATATACCTATACATATACATAGTGGATGCCCGGCACTTAAGTCTCTGTAAAATCCACTGTCATGGCAACGCAATGGACAAAACCCAGCAGCCAGCCGGCAGGTTCCACAGCCACATCCACATCCACTACAGCCTGGCCATGACCGAAACGAGACTGTGGGAAAACGAAATATGAGCATCTACCTAGGATCCTGGATCCAGGATGCAGTAGCACCAGCACCAGCACCAGCACCAGGACATGTGTGCGTGTGTCCGGCTCCAGCACAGGTTCAGGTTCAGGTTTTTCGGTCCCAGGCCCATTGCCAGTTCATGAATCAGTAGCAGGAACCAAGTCAGTTAGTCACTCGGCCTGCCAGGACGAAGAGGGGGTGCCACAAGGACAGACAGTCAGTTGGCAGGCGGCAATCAACACCAACTCACTCACGCTCAACTCCAACTCCTACTCCTCATCCTGCTCCTGCTCCTGCTCCTGCTCCTGCTCCCACTCCCACTCTCTACCCGGCCAGCTGGCTCAATGTGTTTGCGCATTTGCCTGGTTAAAATGTTGCTGCTTCATTATCTGGCCCAGGACTCGGACGCTGGCTCAGCTCCGCCGGCTGTTTGGCCAGTGACCGTGGCGTTGGCTTCTGGCCAGGTTGCATGTGTGGCGGCATCAGGTGTACACTTTAAATCGCAGGCAAGTAATTTTCAAACTAAAAAAAAATCCTAGCAAAGTATAGCTTGTAAGGGTTTTTAAATAAGCCTTTAAAAAAAAACAACCCAATTAAAGTTTTTAATTTTATAACCTATGCAACAAATTCTGAATTCCTTGAAAGGAATCATGTTTTTGTTTTGTTGGGTGTAATAATGTGGGGGCAGGCCAGTTGGGTCCATCATTTGCAGCACTGTCGCCCCAGTCATTGTCATTCCCCTCCCACCCAGGAACAGTGGAGTCCTTGCTCCTCTACCTACTCCTCCTCCTCCCCTCATTCGCATCCTGATCTGCATCATTCCCATGCCCTGCCCATGCCGCTTCCCTTTCCGCTGGCGTTGCACAAATTGCTTAAATTATGCAAAATATGCGCGCCACATCATTCGGGCTGCTGCTGAGCCGGCTCCTGGCCGTGGCCAATGGTCCTGCCCGGCGCTGATTCCCTTCGGTGCCCCCTCGTTGCCCCCTCGGTGCGCATATGGCGACAACAGCAACAATGGCAACACTTTCAAATTCATTTTCGAAATTGATGAAAGTTGCGTGTGAAGTGTTAGCGAGGAGTAGTAGTGTGCAGCGGGGCCTTACCGCAAAATCCATGACGAGATCTAGACTTTGAAGTTGTTAATGGGATCGATTGGGCACTCGCTTCATCTCTCTACCATCGTTGTGTCCTTGCTGCCCCACACACAGAGACCCCCACTTTGCCGCCACGCTTTGTATTCACAAATCCAATCCAATTTGAGAGTGTAATTACATCAATTAAACTTAATCAAACTGTTTCAAACTGAGAGTCAGAGAGAGAGAACGCCACGCAAATGAAAACGAAAAGGAAAGCGGTTTGTGGAGGCCAGGACCAGCTCCAGGACGATGGAACCGATTGGCTTTTATTGATTATAAAAAAAGGGAGTGGCTTAATGCATCAGTAATTCCTTCATTGCTGGTTCTTTAGAGATCAAAAGGGGATTTATAAATATATTAAAAGTAAGGTTTCTCGATCTTTGAAATACTAAAATCAATATCTAAAATATATTCCTTACTGGTAACCCTCAAAAAAAAAGGATAAACTATAAATATAAGAAATAAATTCAGTCAAAAACGAAATTATAAAAACAATATTAACCTATCTAAGCATTATCCTAGATCCGTGTTATATTATGGACCTTAAAAAGCTATCTCAACTTAAAGTATTCTTTACTTTTCCTAGAAATAAGTCAAGTTAGGTTCGAAAATAAATAAATCTTTTGTTGTCAAGGCGTAGAAATCTATTGACTTAGGACCTCGGCATGTCCTGGCCCGCTCAGTGTTTCCTGATGCTCCATTCCAATCCAATTAGTTGCGTTCAGTGCTGTCCCCCTTTTCCCCCTCGATGCCCGTTCCCTCTTTGCAGTTCGTCCTTTTACTATCACACGCTTATGAAAATTCACGTGCTCGAAATTCGCGCACACTAATTAAGCGCTGCCAACTAAGTGAAGTAAGTTGCCTCATGATGAGCGGGGCGGGGGACTGGGAAGCATATGATAGCCTGGTCTTGGTCCTGGTCCGTCGTCACCACCTCGTCCTCTTGTTGAAGTCCTCGTCCTCGTCCTGTGTCCTGCCTGAGGCAGCTTCTTCCTTCGCCTTTGCTTCATATAATTTATGTTACATTTGCTGGCTGGCATAACTTTGTCCCGACTCTGTCTTCGTCTTCGTCTGGGATACTCCACCATCTTCGTTCCCAGCTCCATCCCGCCATCCCGTCTCCATCTCCATCTCCATCTCCATCTCTAGCTATGTCAGTTAGTCAGTCAGTGGCGGGCAAGTCACTTTGAGTTCCAAATCAAGTCCCACACACCCTGCCCACCTGCTCGAGGTGATGCTGCTCCTGCTCCTGCTCCTGCTGGTGCTGGGAATATGGCACGTGACTTAAATAAATTGCAAAAATCTTTCTCGCCTCTGAGCCGGCATCCTTCGCATAGTTTTTCTTCCTTTTTTTTGGCAGCAGCCGTAGCTACTTGGCCTTTGTTGCTGCTCGCCAAACGGCGGCATTTATGTACCCTTACCCTTAGTGTGTTTTCATCACTTTATTAGCGAGCAGCTTGAAAAGTTCCCTCGGGCAGTTCACCCTCCCACCACCGACACACATAATCAACACCTAATCAAAGTAATAGAAACTTATTGGATTAATCGCTGTATGGAATTTCTATTTGCCGATGAAAGGCAGTGATTGTTTTGAGAAGGTAAGAGCTGAAGATGGAGCACTAATTATGCAGCTTTTTCTAGTTTCCTCTTCGATTCCATACAGATTCCGTAACGATTCCCGATTCAATTCAATTCGATTCAATTTCTCCTGTCTGCTAATCGTCAAAATTGGCAAATCTCTGGCCAACGATGACAGCTGTCAATGGCGGGGCTGACAATGCGATGCAATCTAGCCATCAATTTTGATTAGGCCCGCCATACAATGATGTTGGTGATTCCCCTCTCTAGTTGGGGGGGGGGACTTGATGATGAAGGCTTTCGCAGGATAATTGAAATTATGCATCTGCTGACAGTTATGATGATCAAGGATATAGCAAGCCTTAATAGACCAAGGATGAGACATAGTCAAGAAATCAACTCCTTGATAATCAGAGAATGCTTTATAAACCAGAAGAAGATAGCTAATTGGTCTAGTTTTGAATAATAATTGAACTGAGAGATTCTTACAGTTAACACGAAAATTATAGTTAAACTCAGAAACTTCTTAACATTTTCTTTCAGTGCTTGCTTAAGCACTGCCCTGTGAATCCTGCAAAACCAGGCAAGGCATTTTGTCAAGCAAAAAGCCAATTGCCAGTGGACCCTGGCCACCGGGGGATTCACAGAACGGAACCGGAGAGACAACCGAAAAGCCCGCCGGGCACCACAAAAGTGGGACGTGGGCTGGTGGATGGTGGGATGTGCTGCATCAGCAGCTGAGTCCATCTTTGGCTCCAACCATTCCCATCCCATCCATCTGGTTGGCGGTGTCTTCGCCTTTTCTGTGTGTGTGTGTGTCTTCTTCGTTATGAAGTAAATGAAAAATTTATTTAGACCAAGGCATAATTATACAAATTGGGAATGCAATTAAATTTAATTGTTCCAACGTTGTTCCGCCTGCCAACACTCGAGTGTGTGTGTTCGCTTTCAGCTGCATGTGCGAGTGTGCGAGTGTGCCAGTGTTCCTTTTTTGCCCCTTCCCCCCACAGTCGATGGCATGTAAAAACCGTTTTGAGCACGAACCTTATCTACCGGATCCCCTTTGCATCCTGGCTCCCTGCCCCAATAGCTCCAGGATTCCTGCTCCAGATCCTGAATACAAGTGCGCGTAAGTACCGTAAATAAAACAAGCAGAAATTATAACAGTCGAATGGAGGAGAGTGTAAGAAGTGCCGACGGTGAAGCCAAAAGAGGAACCCACTACTATACAAGCAGCTCCAGGAGGCCTTCGGTCTCCGCCTCCAGGAGTGAAACAAAAAACCCATTTTAATGATACATGGGTGCAGTGGGACACTGGCATACTAGGATACTTGGATGGATACCTGGAAGCTAGGCAGGTGCCTGTAATGAGGCACAAAATCTAAGAAAACAAATCACAAGATGTCGGCCACGTGCCGAAAGAAGGCGAGGATTGACTACATAATATCAATAACAAATGGAAGAAATAGCAGAATAACTATCAAATAATTTATAATATTGGAAATATACAAAAATTGTTTGACAAATTTTGTAGAATATTCGCTTTTAAAGCGGGAAACGGAAACATGCGAAAGGAAACGTCAGAATAGTGGAGGAAGAGAGCGAAAAAAGAGCGACACGCTGTCAGGAGAGAGAGAGAGCTATCTGACAAATAAAGGTAATTTATTATATACACTATCTTTTAATATACCCTCTAAAATCCTAAATACAACAAAGAATCCTACACTTTTCTCTAAAATCGAATAACTCAAGTTCATTTTCATTTCTTTAACGTGTAGACGGGCATCTTGTTGACCCAAGAAGTTGCCCACCTGCATCCACCAGCTGTGGCGTGTCCTTGCCCACTTCGTCCTTCTGCGGGTGCTAGGAACCCCTGCCTCATCCTTGCTGCATTTAGTGGCCTATTCAGAGTGACAGTTTGCCCTTATCGTGCTTGGTTTACGCGCTGCTGCACCGAACACCCGCTGTCCGCCAAAAGGATACAGTCTACACTGGGAGAAACCAGCAAGACAGCAAGGATATTCCGCAATGTCTTAAAGTTTTTGTAAGGTATGTGAAATAATCAATAACTAACTTTAGAAATCAGTTATTTTAACTGAGCTGTGAGTTTTTTAACTATGGTTTATCAAACAAATTGTCATATAAAAATATCGATAAATATCGATTCAAAGAATGCGAATATTTTAAGCTAAGAGTATAATCGATTGCCGATTCGATTATATATCTCAATTGGAAAGTGCAAGAATATATATGTACATGTACTTCTGTTTCCCTGTTTCCTTCCTGTTTCCTTGCTTGTGATAATATAATAATATAATACAATATATTAACATGTATTATAAATATTATTTAGAAATCTTTCTAGTCACTCCATTTCCCCCAGTGCATCTCCAAAAGGAAGCACCATCGTGTCGGAAGACATGGCGGTATTCCGAACATAGCGGCCGGGCAAAGGGTGGTACGTGGCATAATATCTTAATTATTTCTTTACATGTGTTTTAATTTTTAGTAAGCACTTGCTTTCCATCGCACTCCCCTCCTTCCTGCACCTGCTTGGAATTTCAGTCACGTGCTGCAACTAATCCTTGGCTCCTCCGTGCCCCCTGTCTCTCGTGTCACCCACCTGGCAGCTGGAAGCAGGACCCCAGGTCCAGGACCAGGACCAGAACCAGGACCAGGAAGATTCCAATGGCAACAGATGAGATGGGCACAAAGGCGAAGGCGACGGCATTGGGGATGGCAAAGGTAAATGCCAAAGTAACTAACTGTGCATGCACTCGAGCAGTCGAAGCTGGAGAGGATTGAAGAAGTTGGGGTAGGACTAGGGACCGGGAAAAGAAGTATGTAGTAGTGGCAATGGGGCAGGCAGCCCGCTAACCAGCTCATTTGCAGACTTGGTCGGGCTATGGAATGTTTATGCGGAGACCAAACGAAGGGTATATGAAGTTAGAGTAAGAAGACTTTCCCTATAAAAGATAATCACTCTTACTACATAGTAAAGAATAATCTCAGGATAACCCAAACCACCTTCCCAAGATCCTGTCTTCAGGATATTTTACCGCATAAACGAAGCCTGCTGTCGAGACCGACACTTGCGCTGAGTTTTCTCAATTACTCGGGCCGGGCTCAGAGTCCCGTGCTCTGCGTATGTTGATTAAACTCAAAAGGAGAATAGGACCAAGTGTGTGTGTGTGTGTGTGTGTGTGTGCCCTTGCCGGCGCCCTCTGTTTGTATTAATCCAACATAATTAAGAAATTTAATTAAAGTGCAGCACGCGCTGAATGTGGAATAGCTAGTTTCATCGCCGGCAAAGGCAAAGGCAAAGGCAAGGAACCAAAACTATATAGCAAGTCTCTGGATTTTGGTCTAGGCCCAAGCAGAATTAGATCATGGTCTTTAAGGATACCAAGAAAAATCAAAGAATGGTTATTTTAGAAACTCAAGAATATTAAAATTGATAAAGAACTACTCTAAAGTCCTAAAAATTAAGAACTTTTAATAGAAAAGTGTGAAAGGTCCAGCTTCTAAATTATAAAATAATACATAATGTTGTTACATTTGTTTGATTTTCAGGATTTTAATTAAAGATTGCTCTTGGTAAAATATAATAAAAGTAAATCTTTAAACATAAACAATCAAAACAACAAAGTGGAGGTATTTACAACTTAAGATGTAATTGAATTTTATGTGTTATGTTTCTTTGGTAAAGCGTGGAAAATTAAAATCAAAATATTGCTTAAAAAATAAAAATATATCTTCAATATATACAATATATACAATATATACAATATATATAATATATACAATATATACAATATATACAATATATACAATATATACAATATATACAATATATACAATATATACAATATATACAATATATACAATATATACAATATATACATTACAATAGATACATTTGTATACCCCCTTTAGATCTGTTTTAAGATAGTTACAAGTAGAATATATTTGAAATAATTAAAAAATAACCTTACAAATCTGACAAACTCCCAAACCGATTCCTTTAAAGCAATTTTGACATTTAAACTCAATAGTTGCCTGTTCGATTATTTCGATATATGAGCAGTACTGTCATTACCTTTGTTGGTAAGTTGGAAGTGGACGGAATGGACAGAGTTTCCGTTGACTGCAAAAATCCCCAAGTGATTTCGCGCACTCCAGCGGTCATCGGTGGCCAAAGGTCAGCGGCGGTATTAACGTGAGCCAGGACGAGTGGCTGAAAAGCAATCATCGAATCTCGAATCTCGGTACGAAAATGTGCGAAAATGTTGCCCGGCATTTCTGCACAAAATATGCATAAATACATACATAAATAAAAGTCTCTCCACACACACACACACAGACAATCGAGGCATAACTGTGTCGGTCACTGTCCCTCTGTCTGTCTGCCACCTGCCTCCTGCCTCCCATCCTGCCATCCTTCGTCCTTGCCAACACCGCGCACATCTCTCTGTTTGCTATGAAATTTTTGATTTTTGCGGTTGGTTTGGGCTTCCGATGATTTTTGCCTGCCACTCTCTGTTGGCCTCCTTTTAACCCCCAGCTTTTGCATGCTCTTTCCACTTTTCCCCACAGTGTTTGCTCCTCAAGTCTTCTATGCCATGCCAGTCCAGGTGTTTAGAAGCGTAATGCTTTCCATTCTCCCCTCTCTCACCTGGCCCGGTAAAGGTGTGGCATAAGCAGCCATTTCTATAAAATTCTCACATCCAAATGTAAATTTGAAATCTTTGAAAATGTTCTCAATTTCCTGAAAGTTGCTTATAGGAGAAAACAAGATAATGCCTTGCCATAGAGAAGATATTTTTGGAGTTTAATACTGAGTATGGAGGAGGATAACACTGCGTATGAACGATATCAATCATACGCACTGTTGCCATAGAAATAATATGGAGAATATTTGGATTTGTTTTCATCCAAATTGTTGGTGTTTTTTGTTAAGAGTTTTAAGACTAGTGAACTTTGTAAAATATACCTTTTAATTTACTTAAATATATAACTTCAAAATTTAGATAGAATACAAACTAATATAGTAAGTATGAGTTCACTTTTTGTATATTATTTAGTAGAAAAATATTAATTTTTAAATAATTTTGAGTTTAATAATGGAAATTGGGGATAACACTGCGTATGAACAATATCAATCATACGCACTGTTGCCATAAAAATAATATGGAGAATATTTGGATTTGTGTCTATTCAAATTGTAGGTGATTTTTTTAAAGAATTTTAAGGGAACTGTACTTGTTAAAATATATTTGTTACATGGAAATTGAGATTGAATAAAAAGAAATATAGTGTTTTTATTTTTAAGCATACTTTTTGTATATTATTTAAACGAAAAATACTGTTTTTAATTAATTTTGAGTTTAATACTACATTTGAGGGATAACACTGCGTATGAGCACTATCACTCATACGCACTGTTGCCTCAGAATTATTCGTAAAATATTCTGTTTTGTTTACATTTAATTTATAGGTATTTATTTAACAGAATTTTAAGTGAACTAAATTTTTTCAGGATCTAAATGTATACGTATTAAAGGGAAATATAAATATAATACAAAATAAATATAGTATTTACTTCAAAACGATGTAAAATTATATATTTTGCATATTAAAAATATGAAATTAGTATTCTACAAATTATTTTGAGTTTAAAACTGGAAATGAGGGATAACACTGCGTATGAGTAATCACACTGCGTATAAGCAATATCACTCATACGCACTGTTGCCTCAGAACAAATATAGAGAACACTACGATTTGTTTTCATTTAATTTGTAGATAATTTTTTGAGGAATTTTAAGTAAAGTGAACTTGTTAGGGATCGAAATGTACATATTTTATAGGGATATATATAGAATAAAATATATATGGTATTTTTATTTATAAACTTTGCAAAATTCTATATTTTGCATATTATAAAAAAGGAAATTCTTCTGATTCTAAAAATAATTTAGATTTTAAAACTGTTTCTGAGGGATAACACTGCGTATGAGTAATCACACTGCGAATGAACAATATCACTCATACGCACTGTTGACTAAGAAATAATTTATAGTTTCTTTTTTTTATTAATCTATTTGAAGGTATTTTTTTCAACGAATTTTAAATAAACTAAGCTTGTTAGGGTCTAAAATGAACATAAACTTCAAGGAAATATAGGAAAAGTTTTATAAGTTATAAATATCATCCCGAAGATATAGTATTTTGTATTTAAAACTAAAGCTAATTTATATCTTTTGCTTATAATAGAATATGAAATAATTATTTTTACTATTAAAAATGAAACCTGGTGGAAATTTCCTTAGAAGATACTTAATAAATTATTTTAAAGGGTATCTTCATAGCCTATTTACCATCCCAATCCTTGATTTTATTCGTATCCTTGTTGTTTGCATTAAAGTTGCGCATTTTACTCCCGCCTCCTGTGTGCGAATGTATGTGTGTCTGCGTGTGTGTCTGTGTGTGTGTGAAGTGTACAATAAACGCGGATTTCTCTGCCAATATTTGTCTGCAATCATTTTGGCTTGTCGGCAGTTCGCTTGTCTGTCTGTCTGTCTGCATGTCCTTCAGCCTTTCTGTCTGTCTGGCAATTCTGCCACAGCCCAGCCCGGCCCTGGCCTCGCCCCCTTAGGGGCTGTCTAGCGTTGTTGGCCTCTTCCTTTCAGGCTTTCAGCCAGACCAATAAACCGTCCAACAGCAGCAGCAGCAGTAACACCAACAACAACAACGTGAGCAACCTTCAGTGAAGCAGCAATAACAACGCATCAAACGCTGTTGACGTTGCCCGTTCACTCACACATATGTATATTCTCGTTGTCCTGTGTAATACGCGACTTCTGTTTGCCTTTTGCTGCCATTGTGTGCGTGTATGTTGGGAGAATACACAGCATGAAATGGGGGGTATACTATAAGTTATAATATAATAAATATATCACTAAGGTTTTTTTAAAGCCTTAATCTTTGGAAAACGAATGAGAAGAAAAGTCTAATCTCATTTTATATGAGAATACCTGCCTAGATCTACTCGGTTTTAGTATGAAAAATGAGCTCATACTTCAAATAAATTCCATTAAATTTTCTAAATACATATCTACAATTCATTTTAAAACTTTTAGCTCATATATCCCCACAATCATCATACATTTTTCTCTCACTGTTTGAGTATATTTTGCTTGACTGCATTGTGTGTGCGCGTCTCAATCGAGACAATTGGTCTCAGCGCCATAAGCGCTTCACACATTCCATTTATGACCCCGGCATAGTCCTGGCAGTCCTGTCAGTCCAGTCCTCCCCTGTCGCCCCTCGGTAACTGCCCCCCTTCGCGTTGTACATTCCATCATCGCGTGCTTCTTGATTTAACGCTTTCTGGTCCCGCCTTTCGTCCTTTTTGGCTCCTTTTGTCGTTGAGCCGTTGTGCGCCATTTCCTTCGGCTTTTTCCCGCGACCACAAGGACTTTCGGTGGGTCGGTCAAGGAGTGGTTGTAAGACAGGTTCGATTAAGCGCCTCAGTTGAAAATAATAAATTAATGAAAAGCGGCAGGAATTAGCTGAAAAGCCCACACTTTCAGCAAATAATTGTGTTTATCCGATGATGTTAATGAAGTCGTATTAAGTAGATGTGGAATTAAAACAGCTTAAGAGCAGGAAAATATGGATAATTATGTTGTTTTAAAACATAAATTAATAGTTGAGCTGTTAAGGGCCTCACGAATATTGGTTTTATATAATTAAATTCAAATATAAATGCATTAAGAGCCTTAAAAAGTAGCCTGGTTTCGATGGTTATTTTCCCATCATGTTTTAAATATATTATTAAAATAATAATACAAATAACTATTAAAATAAACATAAAATCTATAACTATCACTAGGAAACCTTTGCAATTAGGCTCAATTACAAGATCATTACGGTTCAGGGGCCTTCATCACTTCCGCAACAAAAGACAAAACACACACACAATATTGGCCGTGTTCGCCCACCCAATTTTCTTCGCTTTCCAAAGCTTTCCACCCCCACCCTCCCCCTCTTCTGACAGCCTGGCAAAAGCGATAACTAACTAAATAAATAACATAAATTAACTAAATTTGTAGACAATTTAGTCTGCTAAGTGTAAAAGTTTTTTGTTTTCCCTGTCGTTGTTGTCATTTCAGTTGCTACTCTTTTTGCCACTGTGTTTGTTAGTTGTTGGTGTTGGTGTGAGTGTTGGTGTTGTCCTGGCCAGGAGTCGTCCAAGCGGGAGGATTTTAGGGAGGGGACGTTATGTGGAGTGGAGAGCCAAGTTTTGGTAACGGTTTTGTGCATTTTCGGAGCTTTTGGCGCAAAAAAGGATACGCTTTGGATCGGACTACGGTTGGAAAGGACTCCGGTCGTGGTCCTCTGGCCGTTCTTATGTTACGCCTGTTCAAGGATGCGCCCATATCCACACACATACACACACACACTCGGAGAGAGTGAGAGAGAGAGATAGAGGCAGGCAGTGTTGTGACATCAAATGTTCATGTTAACAACTTTTCCAAAACTCAATGAGCTGTTGTTTGTGTTGTGTTTGGCGCCCCAGTGTGCGATAGAGATGGTACTACGTCCCCATAACAGGCACAGACAAGGATAGCACGAGCATTGGGGAATGGAGTTGAAGGCAGGCGCAAACACGAGTCGAGTGTTTTGTAGCAAATAATTTTGCACAAAGTTCTCGCCTTAACGATTTGAACACATGTTAACATGAAGAGTAACAACACAGTGCACACAGGCAACCGGTCTCCTGTCCCAAGTGCTTCATCCTGCCTCCTGCCTCTTGCCTCCTGACTCCTTGCATCTCCTCAATCCAATGGCTGAGGCAAAGGATAACACTTCGACATGATAATAAATATGCTTGAGGCCCCAAAAGGATGAACCCAGGAGGGAAGCTATCTCTAAAGCTATAATTACTATAATAATAATATAGAAAAAATATGGAATTTATTACTTAAATTGTACTATTCAAGAGCACTAACTTAATCAATATATGGCATTAGATTTATTTTCACAAGAGACTTTCATAGGAGTTTCAGAAAGAAAGTGCAAGGAAGTGATCAACCCACATGATTTGTTGTGACAATCTCGGAAGAGCATCATCAAGCCAATTAACTTCTCTGTAATTTATTTATTTAGTCAACAAATTAAGCTTAGCATACAGTGTTAAACTTAATAATAAATTACAAAGCACTGCCTGTGATGGCCTTCGACCCTCTGTAACTTATTTTTAACGAATACGAATACAAAAAGTATTTTAAGTATTCTTAAACTTGGCTTTATTTACTCATTCTTCTACTCTACTTCTATTTCCTTCAAGACATTCTTTAAAATATTCTAAAAAAATGTACAAAGAATCGATCTTGATGTGCGTTGGCACACATGATTTGTTGATAATTTTCTCTTTCCCTCTCGAATAAAACTTATGTTCAAACTCAAATGTTATTGATTCCTTGAAGTATCTCTAGTATATGTTAGTAGAAATATCTGCCATATGAAAACGAACTGTATGTTCCAACATTACTTTAACCACAAATACTAGTTCCCAAAACTATTCCTAGCTAAAGGTGTGTGTGTGGAGAGGTGTGTGTGGAATGAAACGACAGCGTTATAACATGTTTATATGATGTCTAATAAAATGAAGCGCGAAAAATGTTACATTCGTATTCCGAGCAGCTACAGATGCGCCTCTTGGCCCCACTCCCCTACTCTATCTCTGAGGAGTGCGTCTTGCCAGGATTCCCCCCGCCAATGCAAATTCGGATACCAAAATTCCAGCCAGCTCTCATCGAGTGGGTGGAAATTGCGTATTTGAAACACGTTTAAGCAGCTGCAGGAGCATAAAAAGGATAAGGCACTGGCTAGGGAGCGGGCAAGGGGCACGAAAAAAGCTGCTGCTTGCACATGCAGCTTTCCCAGGATCCCATTTTCACAACCCTTTTCACACGCCTGCCCAGGCCCTGTGTGTATCCCTTTCGTATCCTTTTCACCAATGCATTCCTTCCTTCCTTCCCCTCTGTCACCCAATCCAACCGCGATGCATAAAAATTGCAACGAAGACAAAGCGTGACACAAAATATGGCAAATTGTAAGCGAAATTATTTGAGAAGCAAAGGGACGGGCTCTGTCTGTCTCTGGTCCTGGTCCTGATTCTGTTCCTGGTCCCGGTTCTTTCTGTGCCTCTGCCATTCGATTGAATTACGCCCGCGGCCCAGTTGGCCGACAAGCGTCGGCTCAATCGCTGATTGGCAATGCCGCGATTGATCAGCAAGGCAATCAGAGATGCATTCTCGTTGCCGGGGGTTCCAAGGGGGTTTCAAAAAAGTGATATCAAAAGCAACAATATGGTAAAGTTCCACAATTTTTAACAAATTATAAAACCTTTTTTAAAATTTCCTACAATATAAAAAGATTAAACGAGAGCAAGTCCTTGGCTATTGTTACACAAATTTATTCTTCTGTATCCTATATGCTTCCCTATCCTTCCATCTTCAGCTTGAGGCTCCCAGGTTCACCCTGATCCTCTCACTCAGTGGCTTAGGCTGCACTTGCTTCTCCATTCACCAGAGCATCTTAAGTTAAGACGGTGCCAACAGCGCCTTAAAAATTTACCTGCACAGTGGGTCACAAAACTTGAATTTACAAGTAAACAAATAAGAAAGGCGGCAATTTTAAGGAACCCAAAATTTGGATATCCTTACAGTGAAAAATGATCATAACTAAGCTGAAAATGATTAAATTTCAATGCGTATAGCTTTTTTGTGCTAGTTTTTAGAGGTTTAACAAATCTGCATACTAAGTTTTAAAATTAAAAAAAAAAAAATCGATTTTTTTTTTAATTTTTGACAATTTTAACGATATACATTTATTAAATTTAGAAAAAAAAATTAAAGATATATTTTCCTACAAGATAAAGCTAGATCGACTCAGCTGTTGAAGCTGATCAGAAATATATGTGATTTATAGGGTCGGAAATGATTTCTGCATAGTGTTTTAAGCCTCAGAACTTAAAATATAGTACTCTACATCGATATTATAATGTAGCAAAAGTTGGATAAAAAATCAACATTCATGAATTAATTTTAATTAAGTACGAGTGTTAACTTTGAGTATACATTTTAAAATATTTTTAATACAAATTGCTGTATCACTTTCAATCAAAATTAAATAATAAGATCCATGGTAATAAGGGAATATAATATAATAATATAATATAATATAAAATAATATAAAATAATATAAAATAATATAATATAAAATAATATAATATAATTGTCATAGTAAAGACTTACCCCAGTAGAGGCCACGTCATCATTCGTCATTTCTTTATTCCTTTCCGTGTAGTTAAATAGTTATATTCCTTGTGCATTCATTGAAGTGTTCTTCTTCTTGCCGATCTGAATGCATTCCATTGGCCACGTCATCTTTTTGCCTGTTCAAGAGTTATCACGATCACTTTCACTACCGATGTAAACACTAGGTACCCCTAGGACTGACTGAGCTCGCGGCGATCGAAGTGCCTCTATTTATACTTCCCGAGGCAAGCTAACAGAGAAAGAGAGAACAGAGAAGTAGAGCGTAAGCGCCATCGCTGTAACAGTGGGAGGCAGTCATTCCAAATGTTATTGTGAGTAAGAAAGAGAGCGAGAGGCAGAGGCTTACAGAGGCATACAGAGCGAGAAGATGCTAAGCTATTCGATGCTATTGCAATGTTATAAAGTAAATGAACCGAAACTAACTTCCGCCAGCCGCTGTTAATATATTATTGCAAATTTCACTTAGATCATTAATAATTTATAGAATATATGTATATTATATATATTTATGTTACAAAAACAACAAAGTAATACCTACTTTTATTACATTCAGCCATCCGTACATATTAAATTTATAGATTTACACTCATAGCTTTGCATTTCCTCTACATTTAACGATCGGCTGTTTAGCACCTATAGAATATAGTTGTTGGATCAGACCCGTTGAGGGAGAGAGTATATAAAAGACTTAGTTCAAAGATTCATTTAAATAGCTTCCAGACTGAGAGGATGGTTTGCGGAGAAACGGACAGACGGAGGGATCAAGAACATATATTCTTTATATGACCGAAAATGACTCCTTCACTGCGTTGCAAGCTTCTGAACTAAAATTATAGTACCCAACAAAGATATTATAATGTAGCAAAAGTTGGATAAAAAATCAATATTCATGAATAATTTTTAATTAAGTACGGCTGTTAACTTTGAGTATACATTTTTAAAATATTTTCAATACAAATTGCTGTATCACTTTCAATCAAAATTAAAAAATAAGATCCATGGTAATAAGGTAATAAATAAATAAAAAATAATATAATAATATAATATAATATAAAATAATATAATATAATATAATTGTCATAGTAAAGACTTACCCCAGTAGAGGCCACGTCATCTTTCGTCATTTCTTTATTCCTTTCCGTGTAGTTATATTCCTTGTGCATTCATTGAAGTGTTCTTCTTCTTGCCGATCCGAATGCATTCCATTGGCCACGTCATCTTTTTGCTGTTGAAGAGTTATCACAATCACTTTCACTACCGATGTAAACACTAGGTACCCCTAGGACTGACTGAGCTCGCGGCGATCGAAGTGCCTCTATTTATACTTCCCGAGGCAAGCTAACAGGAAAGAGAGCGAGAGGGAAAGAGCGTAAGAGCCATCTCTACAGCGCTGTAACAGTGGGAGGCAGGCATTCCAAATGTTATTGTGAGTAAGAAAGAGAGCGAGGGGCAGAGGCTTACAGAGGCATAGGCGGGAGTAAGCTAATCACAGCTATTAGAATGTTATAATATTAAATGAACCGAAACTAACTTCCGCCAGCCAAAATGTATATACCATTGCAAATTGCAATTCGAACATTAAAATTAATATAAATTTATTATTAATAAATTAATTATTAATTTTTAAAAATTGAATCATTTCTTATTAATTTATATATATTTATGTTAAAGAATCAACAAAGTAATGCCTACTTTAATTACATTCATCGATACATATGGAATTAATAGTTTTGCAATCACAGTTTTGCATTTTTCGTTACATTTATTGATCGTGCCAATTGCAGCTATAGGATATAGTTGTTGGATCCGTTGAGAGGGAAAGTGTATAGAAGACTTACTACAAAGATTCATTAAAAACTGAGAGGCTAGTTTGCATAAAGACTGACAGACGGACAGACAGACGGGGATGGATAGATCGACTTGGTTTTTGATGCTGATCAAGAATATATATATACTTTATATGACCGGAAACGACTTCTTCACTGCTTTGCAAGCTTAAAAACTGAAATTATAATACCCTGCAAAGGTTTAATAATGTAGCAAAAGTTGGATAAAAAATCTATATTTTGGAGTAATTTTTAATCATTTTGGATATTAACTTGGAGTATACATTCGTATCTATCCTTAATACAAACTGATGTATCAATTTTAATTAAAATTAAGTAAATTAATGCGAAAATAAATAGCTTGCCAGCACATCTAATTCTGGAGCTAGGTCTGACCTCGCTTATATTATCTATATATGTATATGATATAATTGTAATGGATGTATTCCATTGGCCACGTCATAGTTTTGAGGTCGAAAGGCAATCACTATCACGATCACTATTTTCTTTATAATTTTTCCATTATTAAAACCTTA
Organism: Drosophila serrata; assembly: GCF_035046125.1. NCBI lineage: Eukaryota > Metazoa > Arthropoda > Insecta > Diptera > Drosophilidae > Drosophila > Drosophila serrata. The sequence continues at coordinate 1,281,349 of NW_028257260.1, read as the reverse complement.
ACAACATAATAATGAAAGTTTACCCATCTTACATGTTTGAAATTAACAGATATTTTTAGTATAAAGAAAGTAATGGATTTTTGTAGAGGAAAATTTAAGATTATAGATTATTCTTAGGGGGGAAAATTAAGTATTTCTCTAAAATTGCAATATTTATTTGCAATATAACCTAGAAGCCTTGAATTATTAAGATTGCCTAACTAAAATCTAATAAAAATAAGCTTTAGAATATATTATTTTTAATATTATATTCAATTGAATGATATCCTTTATAACCCACTGTGGGACAGGACGATGCCTTGACCGAGTAAGCCGCTAAGCTAACCTTGTTACACACGCCACATCCTCGATGGTGGCAATGGGTGTTGGTGGTTGGGAGAACCGATTTGCCATATGTCAGGTGGATGAAGCCCAGCAGCCAGAGAGCAGCGTTAACAAGTTGCCCACCTGGGCACGTGTGAAGAGATTTACGGCAAAGGAGCGGTGGCGCACTGCAGCATTGGGAAGTCTGGGAAGTCCCAACTGTCAGGCTTCTTCCCCATGGATGTGGATGTGGATGTGGATGCCAGCTGTCTGTCCCGGCTCCGGTCGCCTGCATCCTTTTGTCTTTGCATTCTAGCGGGTATGGAAGCGTAGGAGAATGGGGGTGGAAAACGAGGTGGCAACAACTGACAGCCAGTTTCGCGATGGGGGATTCCCCTCAGCTAGCACATCCAGCTTTTCCCCTGCCTTGCCACTTTACCGTGCGCTTTTATTATTATAAAATACGCATGAGTTAGTGTGCATATTTCATGGATTTTGTGTATAAAAGGGATAAAAATGCAATCAGTCGCAAAAACCAGCAAAGTGAAACGGACAACGGAGGATGGGAATAGTCTGGCATGGAGTCCACCCACAACTAAGTCCTCATCTGCCCCGGGGGGAGGGGATGGAGGACACCACCCTCTGGTCTCCCTCTCTCTCCCTCTGTCACCCGCGAAATCCCAGCCGAAATCTCACTTACAATGCGATTTGTCCACACAGGAGAGTCCTTGATCCGGGCTAATTTCGTAATGGGAAACTCTGCGTGGCAAGTGTGAAAAGGTCGCGGATGATAAACTGGAAGCCGATTATTACAATGAAAATAGGGTTAAGTCGGTGCTAGGAAACACCAAGTTATATAAAGTTAAATTAAATTTAAATTAACACAAAATATTAAACATAAAAGTAGCTTCAAGAGGTTGTTATACAATCAGTTTGAAGAGTTTCAGAGATATTGATAAGCAAATAAATATGAAAGTAATCAAGGATACCCCAAGACTATAGCTTAAAGTTAATTCCTGGCATTCTTTTCCACTAATTCTAATAGTTAGTGAAGTATAGAAATCACTTCTTAATCCATTTCTATATTCTTTGTTATAGAACCTACAAAGGTATATATCCATGTTAACCAATTAAGTAAGATACAAGTATCGATTACTGATGACAGGTGTGTGGCCACAATCTCTGTAATCTAGATACCAGAATCAGATGAAGATTATCATGAATCCAACACAATGCTCAGAAATTGAAGCACGAGCCGGCACGACTTATGATGTGCCAAAAAGGACACCAAAAAGGAAGCTGAAGAGAAAACCCAAGCCCGAGACAGGGTCAGCAACCAATCGATCGAATTAGCCATGTGTATAATCGAGCCCCGAACTGAAAGTCCTAGGTCCTGGCCAATTACTCAATATGATGAATGACCCACCGAATGCTTAAATGAGACCAGTAGGGATGGACACACACCACACACACACCCCTCACACCATACACCTTTCCACTACATACGTGCCGCACCGTAACAGGTAACCTCAAGCAGAGCAAATGAGCAATCTGTCGGATTGAGCAGAAGTTGTCCGTGGAAAGGTAAACAAAAGGAGGAGAAGGATGAGGCAGGCAGGATGCCCAAGATGGTCTAGTTCCAAAGAACATACACCAAACAAAATTGGGAATTATTTGAAGGAAAAAGAGGGTTAATATGTGCAAGGGTTTCGTTTGGCTGAAGTAGGAAATAATAATACTCTTAAGCATAAAATACCTCTATTTAATTTAATTAAGAAATCTCAAAGGACCTCCATTTCAACTCATCCTCTTGACATACTTTATTTAAAAAAAAAAGAAGAAAAGATTATTAAACAATTCGATAAACTGAACCAATGTCTAAATACATAAAAAGTCTCCACAATTAGATTTGGGCACAACTTAACATTTTGGGGATCAGTGTACAAGTTGGGCCAGGACATATGCAGTGTGTGTGTGTGTGTGTAAGCCGCCGGGTTAAGGACACAAAAGTCATGGCTGGCATGAGGATGAAACTCAAGTGCCATTGAGGAGGAGTGCTCATGTTCCCAGCCCTGCCTCCAGCTCTTCGACGACGCTCCTTCATCCTCATTTTCTTCCGTTTTTCGGCATCCTCAACAATCCACTTTCCACTTTCCACTCTCCTGCAGGCGCGGCGCAAGTGCGCGAGTAAATTCAAGAAACAATTTTCAGGAATGACTTAACTTTTGCGTTTATGTGAAAAGTTTTCGCCACGTGATGTTATGCGAGCGGCGAAAGGATATGCAATTCACTGCCATTGCAGCGTGGAGCGATTGTGTGTGTGTGTGTGTGTGTGTGTGTGTGTGTGTATATATGCGACCTGGCGGAGTGGCGGATGGAAAGTTGTCCTGCACCCATTTGCCCCACCACCAACACCAGCACCACCACCATCACCACCACTACTACACCTTAGCAGAATCGCAACGACAGGCACTGGTCGAGATCCAGGCCACGGGTTATATAGGCAAAGTCCTGGCCATCTAGATGTGTCTTCTCGGTGAGAAGCTGCTTGAGACGCCAACGCATTGCCCGGACCTCTCGTGGTGTGGCCGGCAGACAGGCAATTAGCTCCTGGCACTGCTCCATGCTCAACAATCCATCGCCATCCTCATCGTACAGGCTCACCATATAGTCCAGCTTCCGTTCCAGCGGCTCACTGCGCCGGAAATGGGCCAGGCCGCGTACAAAATGACGGAATCCCATCGATGGATTCAGCAATTCGTCCACAATTCGCTCGGCCAGCGGATGACCGGCCAGAAGGGGCATGCGCAGCATCTCACTACGCAGGATACGATTCTCATCATCGCGATCCAGCGACTGATACTGACCATACAGATAGTCGATCCTTGGCAATGAGAATCCACTCTCCGATTGGATGAGATGCAGCTCCTCGGTGGACAAATGACGTGAGGCGGTCGTTCCCATGACCCTCAGTTTCGGCTTAACTGATTCAACGTCCACAATATATATTAAAATATATCCAATCACGAGATATGCGCTGCAGCAATTCTACCCAATGTCGCTGATTATATAGTGTATTATTGTAATTTGGATATACTTTTCTTTTTTCTTTTCTTTTTTAGGCCGTGTGTGACATTGTTTCTTTGTGTGACAGTGTACGAAAAATAATCTTTTAATGGAATCCTGCCGGCATCTATGAGATTTTGGGACTGAAACTTTACAAAGTAAGTATCAGAAAATGCTAAGCTTATGTTGTTTTCTTTTACAGACGGAAAAGTGATTGTTCTAAATGTTTTTCTTTTTATTTATACTCGTTAGCAAAATATGTTTTAGTTTAGTAAGTATGTAGTTATATTTGTATATTATAGACTACAATTCCGTCTATCAGAAACAACAAATCTCTGAGATAATTACAAAGAAACTAAGAAACTAAAATGGTTGCTAAAAAATATTCGTTAAAACTTATTCCATCAATGTTGCCTTGACCCAACTTCAACTCTGAAAACTCATTCGTTTGGAGAAAGTTCAATTGAATCAGTCAGTATTATGAAGCGAACACAACCGGTAAGCTAGCAAAATTTATAGAAAAAACAAAATTTAAAGAAAATGCATATTCCTTTACTATATTATTATTTCCCTATAGGGAAACCCACATCGGCAAAGACAAATCAGCGGATACAGTATGACTTTCTGACAATGTGGAACAGTCTTTGAACCTTTTGAAAAAGAAGAAATACCGAGAAGCCTACACATAGCAAAAAGTAAGACCCTGAAATTTATAGCAATTCTTATTTGCGGTTGGTTAATGACCAGAGTATCCTTCTCCTTTCCTTTTTAGGTAAAAAGAGTTCGACAACCTATAGCCTGGAATCTTCAGTCAGCCAAGATTTTCGCATTCTTGTCCTGTTAACTAATCCTGTAGAACTACCTGGCCAACATTGAAATTTCCAAAAGCTATATATATTATATTTTATACAGTCACGTAGTAGGTTTTCTACTATCCAATGAGGAACTTATCCTGATCGAATATCTACTTTTAGCCACACAGCAAAGCAGATGATGTAACGTCCATCAACGATCATATCTTTAAAATTACTTCAAGAAGAATGAAAAGAATATGATATATGGAAAAGATAGAAGATAATGGTATGAGACTCTCGTATCGTGGCAGCAGATCAAGGCAAGACATTTCTACCCACACGAAATACCTATGGCTTCGGATTTGTGAAACAGCCCAAGATTCCAGGACGAATGCAGCACCAGTCGGCCAATGGGAAAAATAAGAACTGAGCAGATTTGTTCATAGCAAACCGACAAAAAGAAAGAACAACTTGCTCACCCAAGATTATGGGAGATATCCAGAAGAGCCAATACAAAAAGAGAAGGACTGCTGCTACAATGGGAATAAAAATATTAGGAAAGCCAAGCTTGAGCTACGGGAGACAAAGGATCACATACCATTGCTATCTTTGATTCCGAGTATCTGGAACCAGGATTCAATAAACCACACAACTCTTTGGTCATCTCGATCAATGAATGCATGCTCTTATGGTTACTTCCTGGAACAAATAACTGCTTTCGTCCTATTTATGTATGAGAAGTGGATTTAGAACTTTCAGAATTTCCTAAGTTCCTAAGATCCCAGGTCCCTGGTGAAGTCCAACTATGTTGCCTGTGGCTGCGCCAAGTTATAGGTAAGCTCTGCTAAAAAATCGTATAAAGATCGAGCTTCTTCTAATGCATCCAGCTAAAAAACAATCCTTGAAAAACTGGAAGTATTTAGTTTTAGATAGAGTCTGGCGAATATTGATATTATATCATATAATTAATATAATTAATAATGTCTTGACTCTATTAAAAACTATAGTAAATCTTTTAATTTATCTATGATTGTTTTTTATTGGCTGAAATTTGCTCTGGATGCAATAGATTCTCGTTCAGTAAACGACTTTTGAGATGGGTTTAACTATAACTAGGCGCGGTTCCAGGCAACATGGTTGGGCCTGGCCAGGGATGAGGGATCCAAGGACCAGGAAAATTCTGTTAGATGGAAGTCCATATTTTAAATACCTAAATGCTGGATTACGAAAAGAACAAGGTCAAGTTTCAAGTTTCAATATAAAATACTTTTAAAGTAACATTTAAGCGGATTAAATTAAACATTATTTCTAGGTTTAAAATGTTAACAACTTAGAGTAAAATTTAAGCACATTAAAATGTCCTTTTTTTGGAAAACCCTAAAACTGACTGATTTAATTAAACATTTTTTGGTAACATGATAATTAGATAAAGTAAAAGACTTTTAAATGGAGGACCTGGCATTATTCACAAAATGAGCTCGCAAATATATATATAGTGATGGAGCTTGGATCTCAGGTGAGGGGGATAACATATAATTTAGACACCGAGCGTGGCGACTGTGACAGGTGGCCGTCGCCTCCCCTTTTTGCCCGCCGGCCACTTACCCCTTGCCCGGGCTGTGTGTGTGAGCCTTCACTCATTGTGGCATATGTCAAAATTAATTTCGTAGGCAATATTTTGACGTGCTTTCATGCTAAGCCGAATCGAGTTGAGTCCCTTTTCCTCCAGCCCCTCCAAAATGCAGCCATAAAGTGGAAGGATATATGTTAATGCTAAGCGAGCAGTGATGAGAAGGATAAGCATATCCTTTATAAGGTACGACTCAAAGTAAATTAAGAAAGCAGGATAAATCAGGAGTGAGCAAGAGCAACACTTGTTCAGAGATAGTGCATATATTAAGGATATTTTTAAACATAAATACATAAAATTTCCAATCAAATTTAAATCCGAAAGTTAGGTACTTTTTTGTACTTTAGAAAAAAAGGATATACCTTCGCCGGTACAATATCCTGACAAGTGTTGCCCAACGCTGTATGTGAGTGACAGGCCAAGATAACTTTGCCCTCCAGATTTGAATTTCTCGGTTTGGTTTGTTTGGGTATCGTTCCGTTACGTTTTTGTTTAGATTTGGTAGCTTCTTTTTGCTTGCCAGTCATTGCCCCAAATTCCAGATAGAATGGCATTTTTCCACATCATCGAAATGGTACTTGGGGGTGAGATGGAGGAGATGGAGGAGGAGGATGCCCTCACCTGATGGCATCACTCCCACAATATGCAAATCTCATTGCCGGAGACGCATTGAAGAGACCACAAACCGGAGGCTGATGGCCTGATAGCTGACATTAAAACCATTACACCGATGCCACCACCTTCCATGTCCATTGATCCTGCTCCTGCTCCTGCTGCTCCTGCTCCTGCTGCTCCTCCTCTCACAGCAAGACAACAAATTACAAAAATTAAGAGAACATTTTTGTGGATGAAAGACATCGCCGAAGGAGGAGCAGCTAATGGGCGGTCCCTGTCCAGGAGGTGTGTGCAAATTAATGAAATTAAATCGTCTTTATTTGATGGCTCCAAGAGGCGGTGAGAAAAAAAAGAAAAGAATATTCACTCCTTGTCACCACGGGTTCCTAATGGAAGCGAGACAGACGCAGATAAGGGAGGACACAGGACAGGAAGGACACTGACACTGAGGGGGGCGGCGGATCCTTTTCTGCAGGTGAACTTGAATGTTGGCAACAACATTGTTCAAAAACAGCAATGAACAGTAATAAACTTAAAGGACCAAGGCCACAAGGATGCAGGAATGTAACCAAAAGAATTTGAAAGATTTGAAGAAAGTAAACACAAATTCAAAAGTAAAAGTAATCAAATCGAAATTAAACATACAATATATGGAAAAAGAGAGTCAAGATAATTGGGAAAAATGACTTAAAGATGGTTGGAAAAAGATATATAGAATGTATATAAAAAGCAAAGAACTTAAAGTTGAAAAATGATAATAAGTAAAACAATTAAATATTATATAAAAAACGATGAAAGGGAGTTTGGCTTAAATGAAAATTATACAAGATTTAGAATATTGTTTTCAAGGCTATGACAATTTTTTCTTAAGCTTAATAGATACAAAATCAAATAACTTTAATTATTAACGTCCTTCACTTATATTTGATTTATTTCTTTCTTTCTGCACATTAGAAATTCACAACAATTATGCAACAAAGTCAAATTCCATAATTAAACCCAAGAAACTGATACTCCTACAGGCTTCCCCTCTACATTTACCTTTTATAATATTTTTCTTAAAGCCAACAAAATTTTTGGCTAAGGAATTCCTGTCCTGCAGGGCATTCCCACTTCGAATCCCGCCGAATCACTTCCTCACCGGATAGATGGATGAATGAGTGGCTGTGGGGGGTGGAGAATGGGTAAGGGGAATCGGAACGGAGATTGTGTTTTCACTTTCGACATTGCATTTAATACGTATGAAATTGTTTGGTGATGGGATCCGGAACGTGATGCGAATACCCAGAATTAATTGCAATCGGAGCGGCGACGGCAGCCAAGGAATCAAGCCGATTCTGTCGATTCCGAGGGAGTCAGCAGGCAACCAGCGCTCATAATACTATTGGATGCTCTACTGAGTCCTTGTCTACTGTGCTTGGTCCTCGGCCCTCGTCCCTCGTCCCTTTTTTCGTTCTCGTCCTGGTCCCCCGTCCGTTTCCCCTGTCCTTGTCCTCGTCCTCGTCCCCGTTCTCATCCTTTGCCTCTGTCCTTTATTTGGATGCTGGGTGTTGTTACACTGACCAAAAACCTGAACTTTAAGGGGCTAAATTAAGAAGTATTTAAGGAATCAAGTGGTCTATATATAGGTTTGTTTTTTCCTTAAAGAATTATTTAATATTCTTTAAATTCTAATATTTGCTAGAGAAGAGCCCAGTTATTTAGTGTTAGCCTTACCTTATGCCTCATCTCAAAAGGACTGCCTTTAATCCATAAGGAGTTCTTTAGAATCTCAAAAGATATCTAGAAGGAGTCTAAAGCGACTTTAGAAGAATCCTAGAAGAACTCTCGAAGAACTCTAGAAGAACTCTAAAATAACTCTAACAAGAACTCTAACAAGAACTCTAACAAGAACTCTAAAAAGAACTCTAAAAAGAACTCTAACAAGAACTCTAACAAGAACTCTAAAAATAACTCTAAAAAGAACTCTAAGAAGAACTCTAAGAAGAACTCTAAGAAGAACTCTAAGAAGAACTCTAAAAATAACTCTAACAAGAACTCTAACAAGAACTCTAAAAAGAACTCTAAAAAGAACTCTAACAAGAACTCTAACAAGAACTCTAAAAAGAACTCTAAGAAGAACTCTAAGAAGAACTCTAAGAAGAACTCTAAGAAGAACTCTAACAAGAACTCTAACAAGAACTCTAAAAAGAACTCTAACAAGAACTCTAACAAGAAATCTAAAAATAACTCTAAAAAGAACTCTAAGAAGAACTCTAAGAAGAACTCTAAGAAGAACTCTAAGAAGAACTCTAACAAGAACTCTAACAAGAACTCTAAAAAGAACTCTAAGAAGAACTCTAAGAAGAACTCTAAGAAGAACTCTAAGAAGAACTCTAAGAAGAACTCTAAGAAGAACTCTAACAAGAACTCTAAAAAGAACTCTAACAAGAAATCTAACAAGAACTCTAACAAGAAATCTAAAAATAACTGTAAAAAGAACTCTAACAAGAACTCTAACAAGAACTCTAAAAATAACTCTAAAAAGAACTCTAAGAAGAACTCTAAGAAGAACTCTAAGAAGAACTCTAACAAGAACTCTAACAAGAACTCTAAAAAGAACTCTAACAAGAACTCTAACAAGAAATCTAAAAATAACTCTAAAAAGAACTCTAAGAAGAACTCTAAGCAGAACTCTAAGCAGAACTCAAAGAAGAACTCTAAGAAGAACTCTAGAAGAACTCTGGAAAAACTCTAGATGGACTCCAGATAAAATCTACAACCTTTTCTCATATATTTTAGATATCATAAGATTTTCCCTTTTTAATTTCTCAAAAATCTTTTATAGATAACCCTTTACTTTTTCTATCAGTGTACCAGCTTGATGCCATTGGTAGCTCTGGTGGTAGCTGTTGTTGCCAGTGGCTTTCTTTTGTCGCCTGCCACACAAAAGCAGCGGGGACGAAGGACACCACAACAACACAATACAACACCTTTTGGCCAAACTACCCTGGACCCCATCCTGAACGACCCACCGCCGTGTGGGAAGCACCCGCTGATCTTTTGCAAAAGGTGCCCAGCGGCCGGTGTTGGTACCCGGTGCCCGGTGCCCGGTGCCCAGTGCCCAAATCCCCCTCATCCGGCCCAGCCCAGCGAATCCAATGGACAACAGAAATTAGCAACTGGAATCAACGGACAAACGACAATTAACGGATGGGAATGAGCATAAGGGTGGAGAGACAGAGACAGTGGAGTGGAGCAGAATGGAGCGGGGTCAGAGGGCAGAAATGAATGAGTAAGTGAGCTGCCGTTTGGGGTGCAGGTGATGGGTTAGGTGGCATCGCAAATTGTTTGGAACAAACACGGCAAAAAACGAGAAGGGATAGATGAAAAGAAGGCCGGAGGACACTGGACAGAGGTGTAACCAACACCTGGCCATTTGGTATTTAGGGTATTCCCCCCATCCATTGTGGTCGTCACAAAGAGAAGGTGGAATGGGTTATATACATATATTGGTTGGACTCCTGGTTGCCCTCTTTTCTATGCCTGCGGGTGTCACTTAAACCTTTAAGTGGAGACCACAATAGCGGTTAAAATTTTAGTACCAATATGATTTTAGGAGGCGTCAAAAAGCGATACACTTTAGAAAACCATATAATTTTCAATGACAAACTTGAACGTGAACTGTACACTCAGATGTCCTGGCATGTGAGTGGGTGTCACTCCAATGCAAGATGATGGTGGATGCAGCTGCAATGCTCCCTGCAGCGGCATAACCACTCAAGCAATCATCGGTGGGGGGCAGGCGGATATGACTCAAAAAAAAAAAAAAAAAAATCCATCAAGGGATTGTAGTAGTATTTCTCCAAGGGCAGCTAAATGGGAATGGGACTAGTAGATGTATATAACTGCAGACAGCATTTACAAAACAGTTCCGTAACGACAAACTTGCGCTGACAAATCCATCGCAAGGATACACATATAGACGATGCCATGCCATGCAGCAAGGGTATGCCAAGCGGAACCCAGTCCTTCGTCCTATGTCCTACGTCCATTGTCCTTTGTTTGCGTTATGCAGCAGCAACAACAGCAGCATCAGCAAGCAACAACAACAACTTTTGGCCGGGAATAGTCAATTTCCGTGTTGAACTGGGTTATAGTGCCGAATGAAATTTATGGCTGCACATAAATGCAAGCGAAAAGACTTTAAATTGTGGCTCCTTAAAGTGTCCTATTTACCTTGGAAAAGAAAGAGAGCGAGAAATAGAGAGGGAGCCCACGCGGCGTATGAGGAATGCAAGATTGCTCATACCACCCGTGGTCCCTCAACTGGGGTGACAGTTGATTTGCCTGCCAGCAAATGCAGTCACTGTTTTGGGGCACCACCGTTGCCACCGCCACCACCGCCACTGCAGTCAGCAATTACGGCAACTAGAGATTTTTCTTAGAAAACCGCACGACGGAGACCCGGACGACTAGGACGTGGAGAGGACTATGGCGCCAGCATTCCAAAGTAAATTACAAACAAAAATGTTGCAACGAAAACGAAAAGCGGAAACCGCAACGGCAGCAGCGAAAATGTAAACAAAAAAAAACGAAACCGGGTTCCGAGGGGGCGGCCAAGGACTTATAAAAAAAATATATATAAAAAATAAACAAAACAAGAAAGGAAGCTTACTTCGAGAAGCTGAAGTGTATATACCCTTGCAGTTAGCCATAGGATCCTTAAGTTCGAAATGTTTTATTTATTATTGATAAAGATTGTGATTGCAATTTAAAATATATATAGCTCTTGGCAATCTTTGGCTATTTAAGCCTTCATAAACCTACAAGAAATTCTGAAATATCTGATTCTAGGTATATTAAATCTATATTTTTATATGCTAATTTTTTAGCCAAAATGCAGTTTGTCACATCTCATAACTAAGCCAAAAATGCATTAATTTCAATTCGGACAACATTTCTGTGCTAGTTACTATAGGATTAACAAATCTGCATACTAATTTTTAAAGTTTACAAAATGTTGATTTTATGACAATTTTAACAATGTAACCCTTTAAAAAAATGTTGAAATTTTGAAAAAAAAATGAAAAATGTATTTTTGTCCAGACATGACCAGATCGATGCAGCTGCTCTTGCTGATCCAGAATATATATAATTTATAGGGTCGGAAATGACTCCTTAACTGCTTTGCAAGTTGTTGAACTGAAATTATAATATTGTATCCCTAATAAAAATTTCTATATCGCTTTCAATAAAAATTAAATAATAAGATCAATGGCAATAATCGTATTAATTGGAATATAAATGCTTAGCTAGCACTTCTAAACCATATCTTAATGTATTTAATATAATAACATAATATAAAACCATAATATAATAATATAATATAATAATATAATGTAAAATAATATAATTGTCATAGTAAAGACTTACCCCAGTAAAGGACACGTCATCTTTCGTCATTTATTTATTCCTTTCCGTGTAGAGTTATTTTTCTTGTAAGTTAATTAAGTATCATCTTCTTCTTCTTGCCGATCCGAATGCATTCCATTGGCCACGTCATCTTTTTGCTGTTGAAGAATTATCACAATCACTTTCACCACCGATGTAAACACTAGGTACCCCTAGGACTGACTGAGCTCGCGGCGATCGAAGTGCCTCTATTTATACTTCCCCAGGCAAGCTAACAGGGAAAGAGAGCGAGAGGGAAAGAGCTACCTCTGTAGAGCGTAAGCGGCATCTCTACAGCGCTGTAACAGTGGGAGGCAGGTATACCATATGTTATTGTGAGTAAGAAAGAGAGCGAGAGGCAGAGGCTTACAGAGGCATAGGCGGGAGTAAGCTAATCACTGCTATTAAAATGTTATAATGTTATATGAACCGAAACTAACTTCCGCCAGCCGCTGTTTATATATTATTGCAAATTTCACTTCGATCACTAATAATTTATAGAATATATGTATATTATATATATTTATGTTACAAAAACAACAAGGTAATACCTACTTTTATTATATTCAGCCATACATATTAAATTTATAGTTTTACACTCACAGTTTTGCATTTCCTCTATATTTAACGATCGTTTTTTTTTTTGGCAGCTATAGGATATAGTCGTGCGATCTGACCCATTCCGACTTATAACATATAGATTAGTAACTCCAAAGTTTCATTTAGATTGCTTAAAAACTAGATCGACTCCGCTTTTGATGCTGATCAATAATATAAACATACTTTATATGATAGGAAATGACTGGCAAACTTCTAACTAAAATTATAATACCCCGTGCTAGGATATATAAAAAGTAAGAAACTAAAGCGAAAACGAAAGAGAAGAAAAAATCCAAATTGAAAATGAAATGCTGGGATGGAGGGTTCGGCTGTCGGCCAAGTGACTGACGCCGTCTTTCAGTCGCCAAGTAGCGAACATCCATCCCCGCGTAGCTTCCCAGTAGCCCATTCCCAGGACTCGGGGACTAGGACCTAACCATTCCTCCTCCTTGGTGGCCTGGCTGGCCTTGCTTATGCAATTTGGTGTGTGTTTCCCAAGAAACCTTTGTTGCATTATTGCCGCAATTTGCAGAAGTGGTGACGTGAGAGCCATCAGAGTGCTGCGTCCACGAATATTGCCCTTGCCTCCTTACCCCATCTGCCTCCTTGTGCCTCCTAGTGCCTCCTTGTGCCTCCTTGTGCCTCCTTATGCCCTTCTGGCCTCGTCCTTCGTACTGCGGTCCGCGTCCCTCTTAGCCAGACAGCCAACAAATAACAACTAAGTTGGCAATTTGAAGTCGCGCGAGTCCCGGCAAGAAAAATGCCAAGCTAAAAGAAACATTTCGATACAGAAAATACTCTTTTTGAGAGAGTTTAATAGTTTAATTTAAATTTAATTTAAAATTAATGGAGAAATGGGGATAGATTTATAAAAATCTTTGGTATTTCTTATCAAATAAATAATATATTTCAAGGGCTAGAAGTCAACCCAGTATTAAATGACTTAAATAATATCTATATAAGCAGTGTTAAAGAGGAAAAGCTTCTGACTAATATTAAATCAATATATTTGAAAACAATAACACAGTTTATGAATAAGTAAATTTGGAAAACATTTCAAAGCTTTAACTCCTTCTTAACTTATATATTTAATACGTTTATTATTGCTTAATTCCAACCCTCAAAAGAGCTGAAATTTCCCAAGACATTTCAGTTTAATTTTTTAATTACCAAAAACATAGTTCTCATTTTATTAATCACTACATAGTTCAAATAAAATAATTGTATATTTTTATATTATAGATTTCCCATAAATTCTCATTGTTTATCATACGCACCTACCTTTGTCCAGTTTAGAGTATCCTTAGGAGGATATCGGTATAGCGCACAAACAACAAGTGGAATGTAGAGCAAAGTAATGGTACAACAACCACAAAACAGGAATAATAATAACAAAAAACAATGGCTAAGGGGTCGGCAGCTCATCTCTAAAGTGGTTAGCGTTGGCCACTTGAGTTCCGGATTGAGCCGGAGATTGGCCAAACCGGCAAACCGGGCTAAGGCTAGGGATAGGGATGACTTACATATACTTCCCGTACCGATTTCTGCGCAACCAAAAAAGGACATTGGTCATAACACCTGCACACAGTTCATAAATAACCAAAGGCTTGATTAAATTTTGATCCAACTCCCCTGCTACCTGGGAGGGTCCTCTTCCATTCGGATAAAACTGCCAAGTGCCAATTACAAAAATAACAAGTTAGCCCGAAAAACTTGTGTTGGCTTCTTCTGCCGTTCGTGCTTTTGCTTTTACTTTTCCTGCTTGTGCTTTTTACTTTTGCTTTGTTTGCTTGCTGTCCCGGTGCATTATTAAGTTTGTACCAAGAAATCCGCAGGACTGCATCGAGTGTGAGTGTGTGTGTGTGCTGTGGCATTTAGCTGGCAAGGACATTTACATGGTTCCGTTCCGGCAGCAACTTTTTCGTAGCACACTTTTGCGGGCGCATTGATTGGACGCAACTCTCCTCCTACTCCTGCTCCTCCTGCTACTCCTCCTTCTAATCCTCCTTATCCAGGACCATCAGGAGTCAACTAGCAGCTAACTGCAGGCCAGGAGCCGTAGGGTTTTTGGAGGTTTGCTGCTCAACACAAATTGACTGCAGCTGAGGCCACCATCAAACACGCAGGAGAAGTTTTGCCCCCCAAAAAAACAATGCCAAGTAGTGCCAACTTGGATTGCAGGCAAAATCGTAGGAAAATTCGGGAGGAAAAGCGCCAGGGCCAGGGCACGACAATAATATGAAATAAATTCCAATAGGACTTGACGAGGAATGGGAAGTTGAGTGGGCTCAAGAGCCGAGGCGCATTGGGTATTGGCCAAGATGAGTGGCAAGCTGGTCGAAAAGGACGAGCAGGATGGAAAGGACCAGGAGGATGAGGAGCTAGAAAAGGTGGAGGGTTATAGCCCCGAACCGAACGTAAAAGGGCCAGCGTACAAGAAATCCGTACAAATTGAATAAGAACTCAATCTTGGCTACTGTCAAAACAACTTTTTTTTCGGGAACAGGACGAAAGATCCTGTGGCCAAGGCGGAATGATAAAAACACAAGCGCACACATACTAATACACACACGCACACAGGATGCGAAAAAAACAAAAAAAAGGACAACAGCGGTTGTAAAAATAATACGAGAATGGGTCATAGGACTGCAAAGTTACCCAGTGAGTGAAGAGATTGTTTTGTTGTTTAATAAATAATATGAATAATATTAATAATAATACTATTAATATGAATGTTAAAAAAAAATAGAATTCTTATATTATTTTTAAAAATAATAATTAGTATTTGAAACAAAAATCAAAGGCAGAATCCATGTGATTCCGTGAGGAGAAAGCAAAATTTAAAGCCCTCTTCAAGAGCAGCTTAAAATAAATTCTCTCGTTAACGAATTACTTGAAAATTGTAAGCTAATCTTTAAGCTTAACTTATACATTGCAGGCAAAGCTTTAAAGAAAGAGAGAGATACTGAAAACTGGTTGTAAATAAAAGTGATGTTTTATTTTTCTAAATGGGATAAAACCGTTTCCCCGACTTTTGCTACTGATAAAGAGTATTGATTTCCCTTTAAAACAACTCTAAAGTTAAGACTTCCCTTGACTTGAATCAATAGCTATGCATACCTTTCATGACCCATCCCGTCCAGGGTATGAAAAAGAATTGAATTGAAATTCCTTGGCAATTGTTTGTGTATCATTATGGTCATCATCAGTGTCCACGGCTTTGTGTGGCTGTGTGGCTCCATGGCTGTTATTATTATGGCTATCGATGGATGCAGTAGCAGGAGCAGCATGCTCCGATGGATGGCCAGGAAGGGTTTCATTTCGTTTTGGTTGGGCTTTAAAGCCGCGATTACTTGGTATCACGAGCACGTAGTCATAACCCAAACCCAAGAGCCTGGACAAGATCGGGGAGAGCTTTAAGGGGGAATTCACATCTTCCTGGCCATCGATTGATTTAGCTTCGACTCCGGTGAGAGCGGCGGGGAGAGGCGGCCCGTCGACGCACGCGGCACTATTAATTATCATGTTAAAATGTAATTAATTAAAGATGTCGTCAACGTGCGTTTGCACATAACTTTCAATGAAAAGTTAATAAATTACATAATGCCGAAAATGAAATTACAAACGCCATCAACCAGCCACGACAGCCGCAGCAAACAATAATGCCATATATATATATACACACTATGCCTCTATGATAACAAATCAAACGAAAATGTTTAACCTGCACAAGTCGACAGACGTATCTGGCTCCTGTTCCTGATCCTGCCGGACAGGTGGGGCGGGGGGCAAAAAAATCATGACAAAAACCACAGCAAAACAAATTAATAAATACATAATAAATATGCGTAATAATAATGACTAAAGAAAAATCAGAAACAATAAATATTATTTGAGCAGTGCGGCGGCCCGTCATCCCTTTTGCACCACTCCGAAAACCAAAGGCAAACAGCGGAATTAAAGGGCAACCGCAGTTATATACAGTCGTGTTCGCAACAATAGGATTTGAGTACTTAATAATTCAAGAAAATCTTCTTTAGTTACTGTTTCACATGAAAATATTCAAAATAGTTTAACTTAACGCTTAGATATTATTTTATTTTAACAAAGAAACTTTTTTAAAGGTTGTTTATCCATTGCATTGGAAGAATCCATATTTTATTTAAAATCTTTACATAAACTAATCTTAATAGTTTAATATTAATAAGTTTAAATAACATAGTATGTTCACAAACATATACATTTATCTCATAAATGAAATGATTCTTCTTATATTTTATTTTATTTTTTTTTATAATTTATGTATAATCATTTATATTATTTTATTTATTTATTTATATGTATTATTTCATATTATTTATTATTTATTTATTTGTACTCTTATTATAATGTATTATTTTTATTTTTATGTAATATTTTTTTTTTTCAATAGTAATATAAAGTTATTAAATATCTTTATATTACTATTGAAAAATAATATATATATTATTATAATAAGAGTACAAATAAACTAATACTTTTAATGTTCACATACATGAACATTATATCCCACAAATGAAATGACTCTTTTTATATGTTATTTATTTATAATTTATATATAATTTTTTTTTTATATTTTTAGTATTTATCAATTTGATAGGTCAAAATTTATCACACCTTCAATTTGTAGATTTTTCTCGCATTACAAAACTATGTTTATTTAACTTAAAAAAATATTATAACTTTAGCGTTACTATTATTGCGGCCCCAGCTGTATTTATGATGGCCAAAGGAGCGAGGACAGAGACAAAAAAAAAGAAGTGGGGAGACAAACAATGCTTGACATGTCATAAACGTTTATAAATTTCCATGCGCGTAAATAAAATCGTAACAATATTAAAACTGATGCGTTGCGCTATATTAAATAGATGGCTGCAGGGGGGAGGGGTGCTGGTGCGCTTTAAAATAATTTATCGCATGCAATATTCACACATACACCCCATATCCTTGAACACCACACACACACACATACACATGCCGGGGATACGTGAGCAAGGACTCAAGTGCGTGACGCCGGTGCTTCGCTTTCAAATCCACATTTTTGTTTTTTTGGAGGGTGGCACCACGGGGCGTATGGGCGATATTCGGCCGGCGCCTTGAGTCAGGCAATCGCTTGCCCAATTAAGTGCGATGAAGCACCACCAAAACAGCCCATGCAACACGGGGCAGGGAGGGGCAGGGGCAGGAAAGGATGGGGGAGTGTGCCACCGCCCCCCCCCCGGAGCAGGCACATAAATGTTATCACAATGGCTAATTCGACAAAGTCAAAACACTCGGAATCCGTCTAACAGCCAAATAAACAGCGTGGTTCCGCCCTCACCTTTGATCCTTGGTCCTTGCTCCTTGCTCCTGCTTCTTCCTCGCATCTCAATTAAAAGCGGGTAGCACTCAGTCACCCATCCCCTCAACTTGTACACACATTCTGGTAAAATAAAATAAAAAATAACACACCCTTAATTCACAAAACAAAACAACGCAAAACGATTTTGACTTTGATTTGGCATGGCAAGTACTTTAAAGAAGGTTTCCCATGAATATAGGGATAAACAAGGGTTTGATTTTTATTTAAATAGATAGAGTGAAATATAACTATTAACTAAATATAAATAATAACTAAATTAAGCACTTCATAAATTAAGATTTATTTTCTGAATATGTCAAGTGCTCTTTGGAAGTTGTTCATTAAACTTATAAAGGATTTCAGGTTAGAAAATAGAGGATATTAAACATAACTAAAGAAGAAACAAAGCTTTTGATTGATTTTAAATAAATTAAAATAAATGGTTCTCTTCAGACCCAATTCCAATTCATAAATGTAATTTAAGTTCAAGTAATTTCAAGTAATTCAAGTTAAATTTGTCATCCTTTTATTGTAGTTAATTTTATTTAAAAGGTTTTTGGTTTAATGTTTCGACATAAGATAACAATTACCTACATGATAAGTTTTTCTTATACCGTGCTTTTAAAAAATAAACTAAACTACATATTTTAAAAGCATACAAATGCTATTGAACCCTTTCTAGCACCTAGAATTCACTCCACTCTACTCCAGCAGGTGTACACTTTTTGTATGGATTCAAAATCGAAGTTAAGAATCGTATCCATATTTTTTTACCTGTTTAATTCTTTTTCTTTTCCATGAAAGCTCTTCTTGAGAAATCGTCTGACTTGTCAATGTCACAACGCAGCATTGTCGAAATGCGAATGGCGAACTGTGAACCCTTTCAGCGAAATGCACAAATTCAGGCAGGACACTGGAAAAAAAGGACATACAAGAAATTGAAGAACTTTAAATAAAGAAAGTGTTAAGAAAAAAAATCAAATGCTGCTACTTTCGTGGTATTTGCGTTATAATAAAAATAAACCAAGATATGATAAGGTCTATAATAAAAATAACTTTTACTATAAGTTATACCTTCAAAAAAACATAAAATATGTTTATTCAAGGTATATTAAGTATATATTTTAATATGCTACTTTTAGGGTTAATTATAGTTTTTCAAATATCATAACTAAGCCAAAAATGCATTAATTTTATGTCGGAAAGCTATTCTATGCTAGTTTTTATAAGGCTAACAAAACTGCATACTTAGTTTTAAAATTAAAAAAAAATCAATTTTGTTGTAAAATTTTGACAATTTTAATGATGTAACCCCTTATAAAATTTAAAAAAAAAATCAAAAAAAAATATTTTTCTCCCAGACATGCCTAGATCGATTCGCATTTTAATTCTGATCAAGAATATATATGATTTATAGGGTCGGAAATGGCTCCTTCACTGATTAAAATTATATTTTCCTCTGTAAGATTCTTGAAATCGAAATTTTTTTATGTATATTGTTATTAATAATATTAGTATAAATATTATTAAAAATATTAATATTAATATTAATTATAATTAATTATATTTATATTAATTATAATTAATAATATTAATATTTATACTAATATCATAATATTGTCGCCCTCTCTTTCTGTATGCCTCTGTAAGCCCCTGTCTCTCGCTCTCTTTCTTACTCACAGTAACATTTGGTACGCCTGCCTCCCACTGTTACAGCGCTGTAAAGATGGCGCTTACGCTCTACAGAGATAGCTCTTTCCCTCTCGCTCTCTTTCTCTGTTAGCTTGCCTCGGGAAGTATAAATAGAGGCACTTCGATCGCCGCGGCTTCAGTCAGTCCTAGGGGTACCTAGTGTTTACATCGGTGGTGATAGTGATTGTGATAACTCTTGAACAGGCAAAAAGATGACGTGGCGAATGGAATGCACCCGGATCAGCAAGAAGAAGCACACTTCGATGAATACTTAATTAACTCACCAGGAATTAACTCTTCACCGAAAGGAATTTAATAATGAAGAAAGATGACGTGTCCTATACTGGGGTAAGTCTTTACTATGACAATTATATTATATTATTATATTATATACATTAAGAGATGCTATAGGACTGATCAGGGCTAGGTCTAGAATAAGTTGTTCTATCTATACATTCATTTTCCATTTTCCATTATTTTCCATTCCATGGACCCCATTTCTTAATGCTAATCAAGAATATACAGGAATATATAGGAACAGTCAAAGTTTAAAAATCGCATAACTTTGTCAGAAATGCATTAATTTCAATTCGGAAACCGTTCCTGCGTTACTTGTTTGGCGCTTAACAAATCTGCATACTATATTTAACTTTTTAGGAAATCTAATTTTTTTTTAGATTTTTCACAATTTTAATGATGTAAACCCTTACAATTTTTTGAAAAAATTAGAAATGTCTGTTTTGCTACCTAAGATGCCCAGAAAGATTCGCCTGTTAATGCTGATCGAGAATATATATGATTTATAAGATCGGAAATTGCTCCTATACAGAATTACAAGATTCTGAATACACTGTAAGGATAAAAATATTTGGAACTTAAGAATAAGTTACAATTAAGCTGCTTTAATTAGATTATTAATTATTAACAATTATTAAAGACAAAAAAGTTATAGGAAGTAAGCTTAAGTTAATGATGATGAAGTTATTAATTAATAGCAACCTTTCTATTACTCAATTCCCTTTTATTTTGAGTCAAATTGTTAGTACCTCTTTAATAACCGATAAAGAATCAATCTTATATGGTATATTTTTTATTTATATTTATTAATATATTTATATATATAATATAATAATAATTTCTTTACCGTGCACCATCAAGGAGCAAAACTGATGGCGGCGGGAGTGGAGATATCCTGCGAAGCGTCGCCGTTTATCAAATGCTTTGGAATGTTATACGATGTGTGTAGATGTGTGTGTGTAGCTGTTACTGTGCCTGCTCCTTGTGCCCCTCTTTGCATTTATCTCGCTCTCTACTCCTTGGGCCCCCTTTCCCCCTTTTTCGCCACCCCTGACCATCGCTTTGCGGCAGAGAAAAAAGCGCAAATCAGCCACAATTGCCGCTGACAGACGCAAGCATCCTGCTTTGGCTTTTGTGTGTCTCCTGTCACAGGACGAACTTAGTGTGTGACTCTGTATGTGTGTGTGGGAGAGCGTCACTTTGTGGCTGCTCCTTGTGTGTGTGAGCTTGGCTTTGACATTATTTGTGCTGCAAGCTGACAGATTTTCGTTACGGCAGCATTAAATTGAATTTTGACATTTCTTTGCATGCATATCGAAATAGGCGTCCCCCCCTTTCCCTTCCCTTCCCCTTCCCCAGCCCCATGTCCTTGGTTCACCCTCGGAATCCTGCCAAAAGTCGTGGACAAATCTCAGGTCAAGTCTGACACAAAATAAATTATAAACTGGATTTTTGTGTTGGAAGAAGATAAACGATTAGTTTGTTGCCTATTATTATCATTTTGAATAGCGTTTTTTTTTTTTGTGGCTTGTAGCTGGTTTGAAACCCATCAATAATCCTTTATTTCTTAAAAAGTTATCTTAATTAATTAAATTTGCTTGACTTAACTTTAACGTTTTTAGTAGGGAAACTCTGTTAGTTTATAACACGAAATTGTACTGGAAATAATTGCATTATTTGATATTTATACTAGAATAAGCAAAAAAATATTTTTAAATAGATAATGTAATAAAATTTCATGCCAAATTTAAATAAGAAATCTATAATTTAATGTGGCTATATACCATTGAGCTATAATTTAATATTCTGTTTCGCCATATAATTGTAAAACAGGCAAATAGAATAAATAATAAAATAATTATGCTAATAGCAAGGGTTATTATTATATAATATTTAATGTGAAATAATTATAAAATATGAAAATAAATATTTATTTATAATATTATACAATATTTATTTATTTAATAACAACTTTCCATGTATATATTCCATATATATTTCCACTTATATTTATTCCAACTCTAATAACAGTTCCCGGAGTTGTTGTTGCCACTTCAAGGGTATATAAACTTCGATTTCTTATTCTTTCGAATTCGTATTTGATTGCCTTTGACTAATTATTATTGTTTAGGGAAAAAAACCAACTTATTCAGGGTATTGGACTTCACTTCACTCCACTTCACCTTGAAAATTAATTTCTCACGTTTCACGTACAATTTGTATGGCCGGAAGTGTTTTCAATCCGTTGTGGTGATGCTCTCTCCTCCTGCCCACCGCGCCTCTCGCTAATGAAGGTCTCATATTGCTCCAAGGACCTGGTGTTGCTTTAGTTTCTTCCTGGTTCGTCCTGGTTCTTCCTGGTTTGGCTGTTGTTCCTGGCGGCAGGCGGGAGAATAGTTTGTTGTGGCCCAACATAATGCCAACAACACACAAATCGCCGCACGTAGCAGCAGCTCAACTTCTCTTCCTTGATGCTGTTGCTGCAGTCCAGGACTCGGGAGGAACTCGGGACCAGGACTAGGGACCAGGACTTGGAACCAGGACTCGAACAGGAGAGAGAGACACTCCAGGGGCAAAGGTGGATAATTGTTTTACTTTTTTTGGGGTGTACCACTTTTATTTTTTGAGAAGGCTTCATTGGTTAAAGTTAGTTTTTTAGGATAATTTACTTATATAAACTATATACTTGTATATTTTAAATACCTTTATAAACTAAATAACTTTTTTAAATGTCTCAAAAATCATCTAAAAAAGATAATGCAAGTTTAATTTATAATTAATATATTATAAATACCTATTTGTTTTAAATACCTTTCTTAAATGTCTTAAAAACCTTCTTATAAAGATAATGCAAGATCATTTAATAAGCTCCACAAAATATATCAATGAAATATCTGCTTAAATCAAAAATTTCTTTGTTTTTCAGAGTAGAACTCACATTTCTTTCAGAGTTTGGGATTCTGGAACCCCTAAGGCCCCTTTTGGCACTTGCCCCTGGCACAAGCACACATTCGTTTTGTATTTGAAGCTAGTACCCTTTATGTAGCAAGGGTATATATGCTATATGTCATAAAAGCCAAATCAAATATTTAAAAACTATATTTTAAACTTAGTAAAAAGAAGAAAGGATTATACAACTATATATTATACTTAATGATAATAAGAAAAATATTAACTTCTTACAGCCTTTTTGTAATGCAGCTTTCTTTTACAAGTAAAAGAAATCTAGGGTATCTATTAATCGGTGATTTCGCTCCTATTCTTTTCTTTCTTTTTGCTTTTTTTTAGGAATATATTTTAAACTAAAAAAAGAGAGGGAAGGATATTAAAATTATATTTTATACCTAATGATAAGTATAACTGATTTTAACTTCTCATCCGATTTTTTTTATGCAGCTTCCTTCACAAATAAAAAACAGGGTATCTATTAATCGGAGCTTTCTTTCAAACTCTTCCCTTCTTTCTTTTTGCTTTTTTTAAGAATATGTTTTAAACTTAATTAAGGGAAAAAATTATTTTAAAACTATATTTTTAACTTAATGAGCTTTCCTTATGCAGCTTCCTTTCACAAGTAAAAAAAATATGTAAGTAAAAAGAATATGTTTTAAACTTAGTAAAGGGAAAAAATGATTTTAAAACTATATTTTTAACTAATGAGCTTCCCTTATGCAGCTTCCTTTCACAAGTAAAAAAAAACAGGGTATATATTAATCGAAGCCTTCTCTTGAACTAACCTCTTCCCTTTTTTCTTTTTGTTTTTTTTTTTTCTGTGTGCTAAAGCTTTCGTTGTTGTTTTCCCCGTTGCTTTGCTTTGCTTTCGGTTTGGTTTGCCTTGGTTATTATTAGCTTCCACTGGGCTTCGTGCCCTTCATTCCAGTTCACTTTCCCCCCGCATCCTTCCACTGCCTTTCCTTTCCTTTCCATTCCCTTCCGGTTGCGTGTATGTATGTGTATGTGTGTGTGTGTGTGTGTTTGTCCAAATTGCACGGGATTATGGGTCTTAATTTTATGATTGCTTCTTTAATCAGCCTCCGTAACTGCACGCCAATTATGTCCTGGTCCGTGCTAATTGTTTCTGTTTCTGCTGCTATTTCTGTTGCCTCCCCATATCCTTCCATCCATGCTTCCTGCTTCTCCTTACTTGATATCCTTTGCCTCTGCTCCTCCGCCATGCCGTGTAATCGATGTGTGTTATTTGCGATTAGTCGGGCACCAAATGAGTTGGACGAGTCTCGCTCGTCACGTCCTCCACGCCCAATTGAAGCCAAAGACCTACTCACTCCCTGGACTCCTTGGGAGCATGTCCTGCAGGATGAAGACAGGAGGGGGTTGTTGCGAAAAGGTAATCGGAATTTTAACTCAAGATCAAGGATTACGGAGATCGTAAAATGATGGAAAACAGCGATTTTTATTGCTTTAAAAATCCAAATTTATATTTCTTTAAATTATATATAGATATAAGATATGCAATATACAAAGTTATAACTTTAAATAAGAAATAGATCTGAAAAAAACTTTAAGTTCAAGTTAATTCATATAAGAACTACGAATTCATTTAATTAAATTACCTTTGTAACAGTTTCTTCTTTCCTTACAAAGAAATGTCATCTTTCAAACAATAGAATAAGTAATTACATAAAAAGGGAATTACATTAAATTGGTATTTCTTTCTTTGCAAGTAGGGCACATTTAATTAAATTAGTATTACTATTTTTGGAGCACGTACCTGGGACTGTGACATAATGAATGCATGCTTAACCATAATAAAATGTTGCGGCATTTCGTACAAGTTGCATACAACATGTAACCGATTCTGAGATCCGGAGATGAACCTGTGATGAGATGAAACCCTTCCCCCTTTCCCCCTTTCCCCCTGCCCCCCCTTTCGCTCTCCGCCACTGGTAAGCCACAACAAACTACATGCAAGTGGTTACTCCATCTCCATTTCCTGTCCAACGCACAGTGGCATTCAAAGCGACATTTATCAATCAAAATTGGTCATTCATTTCGACAAGTAATTGAAAGTAATCACTCATTTTCAGTACAAGGCGATGGCTTTAAGGATATTTTTTCCATAATAAATGACTGATGGGGATTCTTAGATAAATTTAAACTAAACTAAAGATGTAACAAAGTCATAGCTAGTCGTGGTCCTTTGGGACTATTTATGTTTGAAACATAAAGATTCCTTAATGATACGTCCTTGAAGTCTCTTGGTATTCATTTATTGATTAAATAACACATTATAGGCAATTTCCTTTGTACTTAATATATTAAATTTCTAGAGTCCCTTTGCCCACTGTTCCTCTTTTGAGACTTCAACTGGTGGCTTTGCTCCTGCTTCTTTTGCTTCCTTCGAAGGCTGCCGCCATCACCTCAATCTCGGCGAACTACAGGGCAATAAAATATTTTACATTCGTCCCTCATACCGCAATAATTTCGCACAGTTCTCTGTAGCTGCAGGACATGAAAAACGAACGCCCGGAAAACATGGAATGTCCTGGGAGCAACATGAGACACACACACACAAAAGGGCGGCACATGCACCAAATCAAAATAATCCGCAAAATGAGTACCCTTTATTAATACAAGGAGGAACGGGAGCAGGAGTGGGGACAGGAGGAGGAGCAGGATCAGGAGAAGGAGCAGCAGCCTCCGAAGCCAAATGAGAGCGGAAGGGGCAGCAAAAGCGGTTTTTTTTGGGAAAAATCAGCGGAAGCGGAAGAAAATAAGCTGGACTGGTCAGCGGTTAATCTGATTATCCTTGCACACAGAGGACATGCCATGCGTATTATGCACTGCAAATAAAATCCAAGTGCAAACAACAAAGCAGATGGATACTTTCATCATATATAAATTAATTCTCTATAGAAGAACCTTCAATCGAAATATTTTATATGTTATATATGTTTCATTATGTTATATGTGTTATATATGTTATATATGTTATATATGTTATATATGTTATATATGTTATATATGTTATATATGTTATATATGTTATATATGTTATATATGTTATATATGTTATATATGTTATATATGTTATATATGTTATATATGTTATATATGTTATATATGTTATATATGTTATATATGTTATATATGTTATATATGTTATATATGTTATATATGTTATATATGTTATATATGTTATATATGTTATATATGTTATATATGTCATATATTATCTCCAATTCTATTTAAAATAAATTTAATAAATATTAATAATATAATTCATTTAGCACAGTGTGACCCCCGAGGTTCAGTCAACCGAATATGTTAGCTTTTGAGGTCCCCGGCTCTTCAATTTTAGCCTCAAGTAATTATAACTTTGATGCAGTTGATCCAAAACCTTTGAAGCGCTTACGCGTGTATTTCGCGATTTCATTCATTTCATTTCAGGACGACGGCTGCCAAGGACAACGCCGCTGTCAAAGGAACACGCAGCCGGAGGAACTAGGAGCAGGCGGAGGATGTGGCAAGTGGCAAGTGGAAAGTGGAAACTGGCAAAACTGGAGCGCTTTTAGGCCATTTACCGAGCTGCAAAATCTTGCGCGCAGCCAAAGGCTTCGAGAGTCATTAAGTTTATTAAGTGGCCAAGCAGATAACCCAAATGAGTGCATGCCAAATGGAAGCCATCGCAATTTGCACTCATATCGGACTATCCCTAGGACCCACCACAAACACCAAGCGATCTATCTGCACTGGAAAAAAAAACTAAGCTAGTTTTCTTAAAAAGTCCCACAGGCTTAGTTACATTTTTTAGCTATGGTGTGTTAATTATTTAATTTTGTAGTAATCTGTATTTAAATGAGATTCTTATGAGTGTTTATAGAAGACTTCTGATTTTTTCAAAACAACAAGGATAAGAAATTATTAAGAAATCATAATGTTTTACTATAAAATCAATTTTTAAATTAAGAAACTTAAGCTTTATAAGCTTTTTATAATAACTAGAACTAAAAAAGATTAAAATATGTTTACTTGCAATTAAAATATATTATAATTTTTTATGTAAACCAACTCCGGTGTAACTTTTCTCCAGTGCGCTTATGCAAATAGCTCATACTCGGGAAAAATGTTTTTCCACAAGAGCCTGAATAAGGGCGAAGAGGGAAGACGGCAACGGTGGCGGAGATAACAAACAAATTGCCAGTGCAATTGCAAACTTGAGATTATCGTACTTAACTTTACTTAACGCCCCACCACCACCAGCCCCCGTCGCCCGCTCCTGGCCAACTTTACTTAACTCTACTTAACTTTACGTTCAAGAGCAGCAGGGCATTCCTTTATCGCTGGGAATGATGCAAAAATAATATCCATTGTTGGCAAAGAAACTTTTAACTGCCATAGGAATCTAAAAAAAAGGCCGGTCGACCTAGGGTGACCACAATTAATCTAGCAACTTTTCACACGCCTGCTTATCAGTTGAAAATATGAGTTTATTAAAACAAAAACGTATTCTTTTATGCACTTATAAAGCGAAAACATATTCAATTGCCCGCCTATTCGATTAGCATGCACCGATAACGACAGGCAGAGCCACAGCTAAAAGATGCCAGCTATGAAACTCGATAGATTAAAAACTAGTGTTGTAATTAATACTTATAGTATTTGTTAAATTTGAGTTAAGTTCAATTTTTTAAATGACACAGTTGTTCCTAAACACAATTTAAAATACTGACTTTGTTTTCTATACAAGGGCAAATGTTAATGATTTTAAATTACTTATTGCATATAAAAATAAAATTACAATAAATAATAAATAATTATCAGAAAAAATTGTTACTTGCTGTGGAGATCGCTAGATAATATCCGTTAAAAATAATTTAACTATTTAATTTTAATGCAATTTACTTTATTTAAAATAACAGAACAAAACGGCCATGACACGCTCTAGTATTTTTTGGTATATTTAAACACACTTAAAATACATTATCTTGGTATATTTCGGCGGCACGGACGGTATTATTAATCGTTATCGACGCGGTCACACTGGAAACACAGCGCAATCGACGTTAACATTAAACAATTGGCAATTAAACAATTAGAAATTCCGGCAGGAGATCGCGCTGCCGCCTCCATACCGCCCCCGCCACGCCCTCAGCCACGGCCGCAGCCACCGCCACGCCCCCACCTTGCCAGAGAAACCGTGTGTGTGCGTGTGTGCGAGAGTGTGTGAAGAAAAAGCGGAGCAAGAGGAAAGAAAAAAAAAACAGGGAGCGAAAAGAGAGATAAGAAATCCGAGAGGCGGACACACTGAGAAAAAGAAAACTCGGTGAGCGAGTGATCCAAACCGAGAACGGAGGAGCTAGAGGAAGCGGCAACGCTCTGCGGGATGGACTAGCGCCGGCCGAGATTAGCAGCCACTTGCAGCAGCAGCAGCAGGACCACCAACAGAAACCACCACCATGTCGTCCGCCGTCAACATACAGATCGTCTCCATGCCGAACCTGGCCAAGATCGAGAGCTTCCTGAAGGACGTCAGCTACCGGGAGACGATCGAGTACAGCGCCAACTTTAACACCCGGCTGTGCATCGAGCGGCGGCTGCGTCTACCCTTTCTCGATCCGCAAACGGGCGTTGCGCAGAGCCACTCGCAGCTGTTTCTGGACAAGCGCCAGCGAATGCCCGGCTTTCGTCAGGGTCAGATCTATACGTATCCGGCGGCCCGGTGGCGCAAGAGTCGCCGCCAGTACTTGAGCAAGATGTACAGGTGAGAATGGAGTCAAGGTTGCTGTACGGAATGTCACAGTTGAGGTTTTCCTGAGTATTTAGACTTTTGCAAATGTTTAGAAACCAGACATTACCTGGAAATGAGCTTAGGATTTATAGAAAATAGAGTAATTAGCTTGGTTTTGGAAGGAATCCATGATATGTATGTATATCCATAGACATATTTCCTCGTAAATGAGGTATAAGTATAGCTTGACCGTTTTATGTATCAGGTTTTATATAAACTAGCCGCTTTATAAAGCTTTAAAGCAGAATATTAGCAAAAATATGATCCTATTAATGCGCAGGTGCTGAATTCCAGGGAACACTGTCCCTATACTTGAAGAATAATCTAGTTTTATGTTAGATTTACATTGTTTTATCCAACAAATCCAACTCAACCGGATGTTAATATGTATGTTCTTCGACTACCAAGTTCTTTTTGTGTTACTGATATCATATTGTATATCTCTGGGCATATGTTTCCTTACTTGGAATCGAGTGTATTTACGTACATATGTATTTATATAAAATTGAGACGACTTAGACCTCGATTTAGGTAGAACCCTTTAGTGTTTACTTTCTTCTAACAATGTGTATTAAATTTCATCCTTTTGTATGCGTTAGAAATCGGGGAAATCTTTCAAAAGCATGGTTCGTCAACGACCCTGTGCTTGTTTGTACTTGCAAAGCTGTTTTTCTTTATAGAATCCATAAAAGCAAAGACTTTGAGAGTTTTTTAAAAGAATTAAGTTGCTTCCTTCCATTGCAATAAGTTAATACCAAGATTTAACACCTATTTTATCCTACATTTGTATAATATAGTTAACCAATTAATAATCCTAATTTATCTTTCTTCCATGACTTTCAGTCGCTTTCCGGAACGACCATTTCAGGCGCTGCGTAAAGAGCACGAAGCTCTGGTGGCCAGCGGCGTCAATCTGGGTCTGAGCAACCTAACCAGCGCCGGAGGAGGATCCATGCCCAATAGCAACAGCCTTGGCATGAGCTCTTCGCTGACGCTCAATATGCTAACGGGCGGCGGAGCAGCGCCGGCGGTTCTCGGTTCATTGCACAGCGACACTGCCCACGACTTTAATGGGGCCTTTAGCCTGGAGGAGTCCAGCTCACTGGGCGCCGCCGGCGGTGATACCTCCGACAGCAAGGACAGTCAACAGCAACAGCATCATCAGCAGCAGCAGCAACAGCATCAGTCTGTCAAGGAGGAGCATCTGCCCAAGGAGTGGTTCTACGATGATATGGATATGAACGATGTGGACTCTCTGGAGGAGCCGAAGTCACCGGCGGATGATGAATACGACTATGATCCGCGGTATGGCAACAAGAAGCGACGCAAGCGGCGGCCGGGAAAACGTGGAGGCGACTCTGGCGGCGGTGGCGGTGCCGGTGGTGGTGGTGCAGGCGGTGGCGGCGGCGGAGGTGGTGGTTCCAGCTCACGCAGACGCAGTGCCGCGGCCAGGTCGCGCATCACAACGACAGATGCGGCGCTGGACGCCTCGCTGGAGGCCATCGAGTCCGGCGAGAGTGTGCCGGGCAGCAATGGAGCTTCGCTCACTAGCAGTGGTGGCATCCTTAGCAGCAGCTTGGGCCCCGGAGGAGCAGGGGCAGGAAATTCGGGATCATCAGGCGTGGGAGGAGGAGGAGGAGCTGGCGGAGCAGGATCAGCAGGCGGAGGAACTGCCGGATCTTCGGCCAGCAATCGACGATCCCGGGGTGCGGGAACACGCGGCCGACGGCGGGCCAAGGGAGCTGCAGGCGGTGATCCGCCCAGTCCCGGCATGGTCATTGAGCCGCCATCCTTTGAGAGTGCCGCTGCCGCGGTGGGTGTGGTCGAGGACGCGAACGCCCATCTGCGCAACTATCGGAAGTATCTGTAACCGGTCGGGCGAACAGCAACCTTATTGGACCCCGGAATATACCCACAAAAAACCCCTTTGTTTTCGCATTGTTTTCTCGCCTCTGTACGTTTCGCGTCTTATTTAAAGCTAGTTTCTAAGCTTTAGTTGATTACTGTTGGCCTTACGACCCTTCTTCCCTCTTAAAAAAACATAACGAAAAGTGTGAAAACGATATACATTGTGGACCAGAGGCGTAGAAACTAGGACTAGGCCTTAGCAAAGATCTTGTAATAATAAGATTCATAACAACCATACATTTCGAGAGAGCCTAAAAGCCAGCTCTAGAACTATTAAGAATAATTTAAAAAGCAACAAAATCGTATGACGTTATACATCTTGTTATTATAGGGTCTTTGGCCTTAGTCCCTGCACATTTTCCATGTTTTTGTCACTCTTAACTTTACGCTCCCATAGCCAATTGATTGTTGTTTTTTTTTTTTTATAACCATATTAGATGAACGCTAGATTTTCTAAAGTGAACTGTTTTCATATTTAAGGCTTGCAAAGGCAATGCATAATTTTATATACAGATTATATAGAAATTCTACTTCAATTTATATACTATAATATTTTACATCCAAAGTATGACGATTTTTTAAACAATTTTCATGAAAATCAACCATGATTTCCAAATTATTACAAAGATTATATTGAAAATCTGTAAAAATGTATTGCAAAAGTTCACTTTAGAAAAGCCCAGCGTTGGCCTATAACATAACACTTATATAATATATATATATGAGTGTACAGACATATATATATACATATTTATATGCATTATATTAGCGACTCTACTTAAAAGCCAGTCCCTCATACGGATCATGGCATTCCACCTAATCGCAATCTCTCGGTTTCTGTCTGACGCTGCGCAAGAAAAAACAAGAAGAAAAAAGAAATGCCCCCCTTCCCCCTTTATAATCAATTATATTATTTTTTTATGATTATATATGTGTATCCAAATTTTAGTTAAAAACGAAACGAAACAATTCAACAAATTGTAATCTAATTTAGGCAAGTGCGTGGTAGGGTATTTCTAGCATATAGAAGAAGCTAACAAAACACTTTCGTAAAACCAAAATTTTTTCTCTAGGATCGTAATAATTCATAAGTTAAGCTGAGCTGAAAAAAAACAAACAAATTTTAACAACCAAAATGAAAAAAAAAGAGCGAAAAGCTTATAATAAAATCAAGATCAAAGCAAAACAATGTGTACATTTCGTGAAATCAAAGTCCACAAAATTTTAATAAAAGCAAAACAAACAGAAAAAATTAGAATGAAACGAAATTTAGCCAGAAAACAAAACGGAATAGGTTTCTAAGATGTTTTAATATATTTTGTAATAACAATTGGTTTGTGTTTGTATTTCGCAAAAGGTTAACCCAGCCAGCAAAGGCAGAAAAGAGGGGTTTTCACAACGATCAGTTCCTTGAGGGGATTTGCCGATCATCGATCATGGGGCTCTATTGCTGGCGGGTGTCGTCTTTATCTGGAAAAACAATTACCTCTTTCCGCGCTTGGCGGACACCTCCGTGGATTTGGCGGAACGCTTGCGTTTCTGGCTGCCCTGAGGCTTTTCCTGGGGCTCTGGCTGCTCCTGAAGTCCATTTTGGGGTTTATCATCAGTGGCTTCTTTCTGTGGCTGCTCCTTGGAAGATTTATTCTTTGGTTAGTTACTTTTCTTGGGTTTACTTTGGCATTTACCTACCTTGTTCTTCTTGAGTTCAGGCACTGAGGTTTTCTCCGCGGACTCCTTGGACTCCTCACCGCCCAGAAGCCTCACTATCTCCGCGTACACCTCCTCTACATTGGGAAACTTGAGAGCACGCGGTGGACCACGCTTTAGACCAGACCAAAGAAGCACCGGCTTGTCTTCCTCCTTCTCTTTCCTTGCCCCGACCAGACTCAATTCGAAAGCACCGCGGCGTGGAGCTCCGGTTGCGTTCAGCCGGAGTTGGAGCTGCTGGAGCCCTCTCTCCTGGAGAGCGGCATGCAGCTCCTCTGCCCGGCGACGAAAGACGCGTCAGGATTTGCAATGCTCCACGAACAGCGCCGGCTGCGAGGGATCGAGCTCTTCAGCTGGATCATCCCTGGCCGCTGGCACCTGCAAGATGTGAACTATAATATAAACAAGTAAAACACAAACACTTTGGACTTACTGCTGTTTTTTTTGTGCGTTTCGGCGGCATTTTGCGTATTTATATTATTTTTTAACTTTTTATTGAAAAAATTGCGCGAAAAGTGCAGTGTGCTCGTATTTGTTCTAGACGACAGCTGGGCAGACTTTTTTTTAATCGATATATCGATATTTTAAATGTTTGTGCTTAGCGAATTTATAATTTATTTATTCTAGTAGTGACAATATATTATTTATAAATGCATTAAAAGGTATTGAGAAATAACACAAATAATGCATTCCATATTGGTATTTTTATATATTTTTAAAAACCACCACCCAACAAGAGTAAGTTCTGTCAACTAACTTCTGTTAATTTACGCTGTTAATGAACTTTACTTTCTGCCGAATTCTACATGTATCTGTAAACGGTTCAAATGCTATCTAGTCGTGTAAAAATTAAAGTAACAGCTTCAAAAATCAGAGCCCCATGTATTTGTAAGCGTGTAAAATCGCACTGTTTTACTGTAAAATGTAAAATGTAAGTCTAACAGGGGCAAACTGTTGCCGTTTCGGTGTGACCAGCTGCGGTGGTTGGGAAAATCCCCCTCCCCTGTGCCAAAGTTTTCAGTTTCACGAAGGGAAACCCGCACATGCACACTTATTAAATAAAATTTTTTCGACGAAAGCGGGTGTGTTGCGGACCGACGTTAAAATTTCGAGCCAAAAACTACTTAATGTATTTTCTGCCGCGTTGAATTAAAAGTGGTTGTGTGCTTCGTGTTGGTATATCCTCTTTTTTTGACACCGCGCGTTCTGGCGCCCGTTCGCCGCTGTGTGTTCTTGTGTGCCTGAATTTTTTGGCGAGCCGGGCGAAGAAGAATCAGAATTAAAAGAAGAAATGCAAGAAGAGCTGAACTAACGGCGTGTTAAAAATTGTCTTATTTACTCGTTATTTACTTGGCCGTTGCTATTTTTTTCTTGTGGCTATTTGCGTGCGTTCGGGTGTGTGTTTGAAATTGGCAGCTGTCACACAGACATAAATAAAAATAATAGAGAAAAAGAAAAACAAAACAAAATTGCCTCACTTTCGTTAGCGTTCTCGTATTTTTGTTGTTTGTATTTTGTTTGCATTTGCATTGAGTGCGGCCGAAGTTAATTGTTTGAAATGCAATGAAAAATGGCTTAGAGTGCGAATCTGACGATGACAACAAAAAGGGAAGAGCGAAAGCATAGGACGCCAACGAAATAAAATATATATCGAGAAAACCGAAGAAGCGGCAGGCAACAAAATTAACTGCACAACCAATAGGACCGAAGGAGCGCTCAAAAACTCAAATCCGAATTAAAGCCACCTTTTTTTTTTTGTTATTCTTCATGTATGTGTGTGTGTATTTGTGCGTGTCTGTGTTTGTCTCTGTGTGTGTGTGTGTGTATTTACCACGAAGCCAAAACTTCGTAATCGAGTTTTCTTCTCCCTCTCTCTCTCTGTCTCTCTAACTGGCTCTCTGTGTCGCATCGCGGCTCTCTCTTTTACCTGAGTTTTGAGTTTTTGAGCGCTTTTTGCCAGAATCTGGCTTGTTATTGGCATCGCCAGCACCGTTACAGTAACATTTAAAAGGTAAGTTTATTAATTGAAATAGTTTCTGTAAGATTTATAATTGTAGAATTTGAAATATTGAGAGTAAATTAAAGTCACACACACAATTTATTTTAGAGGCTTGAAAACAGGTTTTCTAGCTGGCCGAAGAAGAAGAAGAAGAGCGGCATCAGACAATGAGCGCGAATTACGTTTGTATCATTGTGTGTGTGTGTGTGTGTGTGTGAGTGTGTGCTCACTAAGGTGGGGCAGATTCAAGAGATCAGCTTGAATTCTCCTCTCTTTGCATCTCTTGCCCCCGCACACACCTTTCCCGCGCTCTCTCTAAAATTTTCAACATTAAAATGTATGAACTAAAGTTATTCAATGCGATTTCCCTTAGGGCTAGTAGGAAAATATTTAAATTTATTTTAAAAAAATAATGAAATACGAATAAATTGGGTAGTATCTTCGTAAAAAGTCAATAAAACTTTATTTTATATGGCTTTTTCAGAGAACTTATTAATTGAATCAAGCCTTATTTTACTTGTAATACATAAAAGCGGGGAATAATATATTTAGTTTGTTCGAAAAATTATATCTATTGATATTAATTTATAAATAATCAAATAAAAACACCTCCTAACAAGTTGAGGTAAAAGTAACGATGGCATTTTTATCATATTTCTTCTGAATATTATAGTATTAGCTTAAAAATATTTTAAAAAATCGTTAAAATTACTTCTGACAATAATTTAAATAATTTTGATCGGACTATTGTAGGGGATTTTTAATTCTACGACTCTATATAGTAAAATCCTTGAGGTAACAAGCTCCTATTGCTCTTCGTTACTATGCAGACTGGCTTCCACAAAGATATTGTTGCAATTTCTGACTAAATTATAATATTTTTAAAGCAAAACAAAACATACTTTAAAGACAAAGGTATCTCAAGTCTCATAATGATAATCCTGGCTTAAAAATCCTCGCAAATATGACCATATATGCCCAGAACGAGCTTTTCTTCAAATGTTCGTCTTTCTGAAGCTTGACTGTAGTTTCTATGCTTTTCGGTGTGGTTGTTTATATATTGACCATGCGGTCATCGCAGCGCCTACGTCATCATATTGTTAATACAAGGCACCCGTTACGGCCCAGCAACAACGTCGACTGCGACGACGATGCCTCCGCCCAGTCGACCCAAAAAAAAAGAGAAAAAAATAAATAAATAACAACGGCTACAACAGTAACAGAAGCAGTGGCAGCAAATACAAAAAATTAGCCTGCCAGTTTGTTAATGAATGCCGTTTGTTGTTGGCCCACAAAAGGGGGGTTGGAAAATTAAGGGGGGAAGTGGGGCGGCTATGAAAGTAGCATAACTTGACCAAAAGCCCAGATTGTTGCTTAATTATTAAGATTAAGCGATCAACCTTTTTTGTAACTGTCTTGGAAATAAAGGAAGGCAAGGAAATTCGTATTTATTATAAAATAAAACTTAAATTTTTAAACATTTATATATTTATCTATAATAAAATAGAAAAATATATATAATATATAAACAATAAGATGTTTTAAAGTAAATTTACTTTATAAATATTTAAAACTTCTTTCAAATTTATCATTTTTGTAGTTCTGTTAATAATTTTGGTAGTATTCTCAAATAGATCTCTTATTTAGCTCTCGAATTAGATATTTAGGAATTATAGCTTCACAAAATTATGCGGTAATTCTTATATTATTTCAAGTCCGATTTCTGCTTACTTTTTTATATTATCTGCTTAGCAAACTTATACTGTTCAAACAAAAAAACAACAAACAAACACAAAGCATTTACAAAAACGAATTTAAAAAAAAAGCCCATTTGAATATATTAAACAAGGCAAAGTTGCGCTGATATGCAATCGCAGTCGTTGACGCAAAGGTTGCAACCTAATAATGATGACGATGATGTCATTGTATAATAATTTAATTTAAATTTTTGAAATTTTAGATTTACTGAGCAAGTAATTCCAAAACTCTATATTAATAATATTGCAAAATGATCATTTATTTCCTTTCGCAGTAGCAATAGGATGACCCCCATAACCGGGGATCGTTTTCATTGAGAAAACCTTCAATTGAATGTGGCGATAAGCTAAAGAACTTGAACGATCTCATTCAACATTGAGGTTTTGTTTTATTTTATCGATGGGGAAGCCAGACCCAACCCCTATATCTTTTCTAATTTAGGTGACGAACGAGGGGGGGGGGGGTAACGTCAAGCATAATTAAAGCAGTTCATTAAATTGAAGAGAGAATGAAACGGAGAATCACACTCAGGGGCAAAAGCTAATGGCAGAGTTGCTTTTTTTGGTCATGCTTCACCTATTTGTTATTGTCACTTTACCAGCTATGCTCTCTCTCTTTTTATTTCTATCTTTCTCTCAATGTGTGGGAAAATTATAAAACAAGACTTGCATTTTTGTCATCGATAACATGGCTGGAAATGTTGATCAGAAAGTATGATCTCTAATAGATGGAGGGGAAATCATAGTGTATTGGAACTTGATTTAGTTTTGATAAATATATCGAATATTATAGAGGATTTTATATCCCAAAAGCTTAGAAATTAGATACTTTCAAGTGTGTTTATTTCAAAACTTGCCATTTTGGCATTTTTCGATATATTTTAAGTATCTTTTACCTTATTTGTAAGTTCGTTACCGATTGACATTGATCTTGTGTGATTCTCCGTTTGTAATTCAATTGTTCTTGAATTCAATCAGCGGAGAACTTTCGTTTATCAAATTTTCTTTGTAATTTTGCTGATATCAACTCTTGATTCACACTTTTTTCTCTGTTTCACAAACCTACGAATATATTTACCATCCAAGGCGTTTGTCGTATCTTTTTTTCGATGGCTGCTGCCTGAATATTATGATATCATCGATATCTTTTGACCCCCTTTTCTCTCTCTCTCCATCTAAGAGATTTATGTATGTTGTTATTTCTTTCTTTTGGCTCTTGGCTTGGCTTGCAATTGCCTACATTTGTTATAATTAAAATGGAACGCCCAAAAAAACTTGAAGAATTAAAAATACGCAACGCAGACGAAGCAGATATTTGTGTATTCCAATTGGGTAAATATATATATTTGTATATATATACCTATAAGTTTATGCGTGTGCGTGTGCTTATGTATATTGATATCATCGTGGTCTGTATCTTTTTTTTTTTTTGGAAACTTTACCATGTGGATTTTCGGATCACATTTTGTAGTCGTTTTTTTTCATCTCTCAAACAGCTGGCGATTGCGTCATTTTCTCTCTTCTTCTCTTTAGTTACTTTGGTCGCTCTTTTGTGCGATTTTTAATCCAATTTTGTTGGCCACGAAGAAAAATCCTTTTATGATGTCATTTTTGATATTGCATGTCACACAGGCCAAAATCCTTTTGCCGGCAAGCCAAAAAGGAGCAAGAAAAATCAATAGTTAGGCCAGGAAATATTCAGTATTTTATTTTCTGCTCCACAAACAAACAAAAACACACGCAGAAAAACAAAAACAAAAAATAACCAAAAACAAGGCCCGCTGATGTCATCATTCATTGCCTTCAATTTGGTTCGTTCGTTCCTTTATTCCGTTCTCTCTTATCCATAATATTCACATTCTGCACGCTGCCACTCTACTTCCTTCGTTTCGTTTTTCATAGTTTCAAAATTTATTTACTTATGCATTTATTTATTAATTTATTACCTTTTTTAATAATTTATTAAATTCCTTATTGGAAAGAGTAGGAGTAGGAATTTTTATAGATCCAAAAAGTAGAGGGCCAGAAAGTCTAGATTTCCCCCAATGGAACTAAATATATTATATGTATATAAAAGCTGAATAGTCAAACCGCAACATAATTTATAATTTGATAAAGTTTATTCCCAAACGAATTATTTGCCAAAAAAAAATAACACCGGGGAACTATACCGATAAAAGTAATTACAATTTCCTAGAAAAACATATATTTTATTGTACAATATTATTTCTAAAGGAAACTACAACTTAAAATAATGGAAAATTAAAAAATTAAAGTGACATGACTAGATTGATTCGGCTGTTGATTATCTAGATATGATCTAGAATATATATCAATTATAGATTGGGAAACAACTGTAGACAAAACTCTTTAATACCCTATAAGAATATAAAAATTTAATTTTTTAAGCAAATTTAAATCTAAAAGTAAAAATATTACTTGTAAAAATACATTTATTTTTTTATATTATTTTAAAAGTATTTGTTGATTTATTTAAAATATTATTTAAGTCTTACAAACACTTATACTTCCTTTTAACCTTTTTTTATAATTTTTTTTGTGCTCCTCATAACTGTCACAATATGTGCCTTATACAGTGCCGGCAAAAAGTGTATGCATGCTAAGGGTTAAGGGGAAGTGGAGGAGGTTTTGTTGTGGGTTAAGGGGACTCGATGCCGGTTCGCGGTTTTCGCGGTTGCCGCGCTTAGATGTTTTGTTGTTTTTATTATATTTATCTTTTTTTGCTGAGTTGCAGGAAACTGAAAAAAATTAACTGAACTTTATTAAAATTTAATTTAATTTAAATTAAATCAAAGAATCTGGTAGAACATTTGTCAAGTAAATAATTAAACTAGGATTTGTAATTTAATATATCATAATTAAAACATAATTATTGTGATTAATCTAGCAAAATTAATCTAAAAATTAAAATAGAAGAAGCTTTAATCAAATTTATTTATTTAAACCAGTGTTAACCAAACATTTTCTAGTAACATTTTTTATTAAAATCATAGAAATTCATAGTTATGTTATTTAAATAATGCTACAAACTATCAACTGAAAAGGCTATCATTTTACCAATAAACTTTTTGAGTTTATAGTTTAATACCGAAATTAGTTTATTTTCCTAACACTTTATTAATTGTTTAAGAACTTTTTGCTTTGTGTATTTGTTAGTTTCGCTTGTTTTATCATCCGTTTTGCGGCGAGGTTCCTAGGTGCGAGTACCGTTGAGTGCAATGCACTTTTAAGTGTTTTCGGGTTGGGAAATCAAGGGGGGTGGGGGGTTAGAGGGAAATAGGAAAAACCGGCGGGGGTTAGACGCCAGAGAAAACCCCATGTGGCACAGTTGCCAACAGACAAAAAAATAAAATAAAAGAAAAAGCTGACTGGAGGCACAGACACAGGAGTGGCGACCGACTGCAATTTGCATTCCTCCCTCTATATATATTTTAGTTCTTCAGCAGCTCTAAACTTCTTTTTTCCATTTTCCATTTTCCGTTTTCCCCTGCCCAATGGGGCTACTTGGGCACTCTTGTCATTTGGGTTAAATGTGTGCGAAAGCAAAACCAAAACTAAAACAAAAACTAAAAACTTCAAGCCAACGAAGTTGTCAATACCCTTGACTTAAAGATACAGTGATAATTTCTTGGAATTATATTGTATAAAATGATTAAACCCTATGTTACCCTCTGTGTTTATTTTAATTGATCAATCAAAATATAAAAATAAATGAAATAAAAATTGCACAATGTGTATTTTTACTTATTTCTGTTTATGCAAAGTTCTCTTAAGATCACTGAAACCGATCGAGTGTCATATTACTCGATCCTTTATCAGTATTTATTTGTTTCCAAGTCACAAATTTGATTGTTTCTCCGATAAACAAAAACAAATAAAGCTTTGTCGGTGCTCAAAGCTTTTTTTTCTCCACAGATGGATGGATGACTCAAAAAACCAATGCGAGCTTATATCTGATTCTCCATGAGGTTGGTTTTTTGTCAGGTATAATATGAGGGCATTATCGGACACACCCAGTGAGAAAAAATATATAATAAGTGTGTGATGACTTAGGTTTTGTAGTTTGGAGACTCTCTTCAGGGGTCTCTCTTCTTATTTATTCTTTAAATTTTTGTTTGTTACTGGGAAATTTTGGTGGGACAATTATTTAATTTTAAAATTCTGGTCTAGGGTGTGTCTACAGGGTTTTTCTGGAGCTTTCTACTTATTTATACTTATGTGAAACCGGGTCTTCTGATTTTCTTTAGCTTTCTAATCTAGGTTTGCTTGGATTTTTATAAATTTCTTTTATATAAGTATCATTTTTTATACTCTATTTCAAGCTGTCTATGCTTTTGCTATAAATTAAACCTTGGTTTTATATGTTTCACTGTTCAACCTTTGGGGAATATATGTATAAAGACACCCATTGGGTTGATGAATATTTTTTGCTGAAGCTTCATTCTGCTTAAAAAATGAACCAGTTTTTGTGTCATAGTGATTTTTTTTCCCCCATAACACACTAACTAGTTAAAACTTCCGTTTAGTGCGTTAGTTGGTTTTGCTTTAAATGTGGTAATATTACGAGGAGGTCTGTCTGTCTGTCTGTCGGTTGGATAGTTGAGCTCCCGTTTCATAAATTGCATTATGTTGCCGGTGAATGGTGTTGGAGTTGAAGTTGGAGTTGCCACCGTCAGAGGAGCATTGAACTTCTCGTCGTCTGTGGTCCGGAAACCTGACAGCTACCTCCCAGTGGAAAAACTCGGCAACAATTTTCCCCCCTTCAATTTTCTGGTTAAAAAGTTTTGCGCCTGCCTGCCTGACTTCACTTCCTTTGAGTTTTTCCTCCTTGAACCTTTGGAGTGGGGGAAAATGTTTGATGTTTGATTGATTGATTGTGGTAAAGTTTACATATTTTTTAGTGGGTTACAAGTTGTCCTTTATTTTGAGCGTTTTTTACTTGGAAAAATTGGAGTATATAAGGTTAGTCATTTAATTTATAAACAAACATTGTTGAAAGACATTTACACGACAAATAAACTTCAAGATACCAAACTACTCATGATATTTTGTAAACTAATAATTTTTAAATTTATTTAAGTACTTTAAATAAATCCTAAAACTTTTATTAATAACCAAGTCTTAACCTCTTCAATTTTAAATAAATTTTGAATATTATTTTACATAAATCTATCAGGTATATCAGAGACTTTCCCTTCCAATTGATTCATATTTAAGCCCCGACATTTGGTCAGTCGTTAGTCACTCATTCGTTTAATCCATTTCCCAGGCTGACCACACACACTCCAAGGATATACAGAAAGGAAAAAACAAATAGCAGGGAAAAATAATAAAAGAAGGAAAAGGAATTCATTTCATTCGCATCGATTGGGGTGGATTTTTTTTCTTTTTGGATCACATCCAAAGGGGGTGTTTGCAACACTGTAGATACTTTTGGTCGCGTGTCAAATAACTGTGCTTGCAGCTGTTTTTCCAATGGAGGGGTGAAAAACTGGATATATGTATATATAGGATCCTTTTGCCGGATTTTCCTGTTTTTGGCCCAGCTACCTAAACATCAATTTTGCACTTATTTACTTTTGTTGGACTCTGAAGGCTCCCGAGGAACTTCCGCTTTTAATTGCCCAACGAAAGTTAATAGTTTCCGAAATTAAATGAAATTACTGCTGGTAGCAATAAGTAATACCCCCTGATGATATATATATTTATTTCCCCAGCAATTTACAAAATTTATTGGCATTTAATGCGTTAGCATGAGGGCGAGGAGAAGTTGTTAGGAAAGCAGCTAGAAAAGTGCGATAAAAAAGAGAGTGAGGAGAGACTTTTCCGTAAAGTGAAGGAAAATTAGTCACCACAAGCAAAGTTTAATTAATCAAATGATACGGGAGAGGGGGAGGGAGAGAGGCACATTGTATGTGCTTATTAATTTGCTCTGATTAAAGGCCCTGCAATGACCCCACAAGAGTCATTCAATCACTCACTTACTTCTCTTTTTTTCCTCTCTTTTTGAAATGTAAGGGAAAGTGGGAAATGGAAAATGGGAAGTGCAAAAGGCAAGAGGAAGAGCTTTCTAAGCCGCCTAATGAATCAGCAGCAGCAGGAAAATGACTAAGCTTCAGGCAGCACATATACATATATATATGTATATATATCAGGGTTCTAGGACTGCAATGCAGTGAAAATTCAAGGGCCAAGGACAAGGATAATCAAACTTAAATAGCAAACAGACAGGAAAAACTTCAAGTGGGAAAACTGTGAAAACTTACGTTAAGGTTAAAGTCTAGCGTGGCAAACAGATGTTATTTCAAGTATATATTTCCCTGATCTTTTCCATTTTACGGTTATCAAATAAAAAGGACCATGCTGCATTATCCTTATAGACGCCATATGTTGCCTGCGCCTCTATGCATTTCCATCCCTTGACTTAAATTAATTAATTAGCATAAATTATCAATTAAAATGCGCTCAGTCAGCGATTCGACGATAGGGGAAGTATATACATATATATATTTTTTGGGTTCGGTTTGGCAGGATCGTTGCAACCACCGATATACCTCATAGATTTCATATGGTGGTGTCAGCTGGCATCTAATACTATCCGACTTTCCATCCCCCGATGCACTTTGGCACCATTAATCAACTTCCTGGCTCTAAAAACCCCAGGAACCAACTCGTGCTGGACATGATCTTCCCCTAAAT
The DNA here is from genome assembly GCF_035046125.1 of Drosophila serrata. Classification (NCBI taxonomy): domain Eukaryota; kingdom Metazoa; phylum Arthropoda; class Insecta; order Diptera; family Drosophilidae; genus Drosophila; species Drosophila serrata. The sequence goes on along the minus strand of NW_028257260.1, from coordinate 1,238,702 downwards.
TGCATTTCTTTAACGTTAAATAATTTTGTTTTTTACTAATTAAAGGGCAGCTAAGGTCTGTTGTTTTATATGCACGATAATTATATCGCTATTTTATTCAGTTGTACTTTATTTGTTAAATAACAGCTTAGGCTAGAAAAAAAAAAGAAAATGTGTTTGCTCTTTAGAATTAATTTTAGGTATTTTTGTATAACACCGATTTTATTATTATTTTTATACCCTTGCAGATAATTATAATTTTAACCTGGAGCTTAAAAAGTGAAGGTGTTATTTGCGACCCTATAAATCATATATATTTTTGATCAACTCAAAAAGCCGAGTCGATCTAGCCATGTCCAGCAGAAAAAAAAATGTATACAAATTTAAAAATTTTATTAGGGGTAACATTGTTAAATTTTTGAACATTTTGAAGAAAAAATTTACATTTTTAAATTAAGTATGCAGATTTGTTAACGTAATAAAAACAGACATGGGAATTTTTTTTAAATTAAAATTAATGCATTTTTGGCTAAGTTATGAGTTTTCAAAACTTTGATTTTTGCATATAAAAATATCGATAAATGAACGACAATAAGCTTAGGTTCGATCGATTTCCGATACGATCCAATAAATAAATATCAAACTGCAAGGGTATTTTTTTTTTGTTTATGTATTAATTTTGAAAGTGCAATGTTCGTATATAAATCACACATATTTCGATTATTAAAACGACTTTATTTTTTCTTATATAACTAATTTTGTTTCTTTTTTTTAACATTTTATAATTTATTTATTTATTTATTACGATTTTTGGTAGTTTTTCAATTATTCAAGTTGTTTCTAAATTATTTAAGTATTTATATGGATTTTTTTATATTTCAAATATTAATACCGTTCAATTACACGAAATTGCAGAGTTTAATTTTATTTTTATGATAGTAATATACGATCTTTCTTTAATAAAATGTATTTTTCATCCCAAACCTGAATATGGTCTAATTTTTGTTGCATTTAAAGTTGACAAACAAAAAAAAAATATTGCTTTTAGCTGGAATTTAGTTTTGAAAAATTAAAGATCGCACATTTTTAACAAAACTTATGCAGGCCTGTGTTTTTTTTGTGTTAAAAGTACACTAGTTTTTGGGACTTATTTCTAGTTTTTCGATTATATCTCCACCACATAGCGACTGCTTCCCGAGGGACTTATAGAGTAGTAGCTGTTCTCTGTGGAAATATAGAAAATGATAAATTATTATTATGAGAATTATAATAAAGATACTAATAAATATATAGTACTATATTAAAACTCAAGTTAAATATCAATATAAACTAGTTAAATCGATCTTAAAGATCCTTAAAACTCACCTTCGTCGCTATCGAAGCTATAGAAATTGTCATCATCGCGGGTCATCGATCTGCGGCTGCGTCGCTGCTGTTGCAGTATCTGGACAGGATTTTGAATTGGATTAGCATTGGGATTAAGTATGGGATGTGGATTTGGATTGGAACTCAGATTCGTGGGCGTAGAACTTCGCCGGCTGCTTGGAAAGGATAATGGCGATCCGTATTCCGATCGGCTGCAATTCGAGTTCTGGCGATCCAACGATAGTTCCAAGGATTCCCTTTTCTTTTTTCGACTCTTAGTTATGTCATCCTCCTCCGTTTCCACTTCTTCAGTTGACTTTTCGTTACTGTTATTATTATTGTTATTGACTGTGATTTGTGGTATTATCACACCTCGATTTGTGGGTGTCACCGATTCGACAGCTCTTTTCTGAAAGTCCTTTAGCTCCAACAGTGGCTCTGCATCCTCCTCCTCGGCTTCATCATCTTCTCGCCCCCGTTCATACTCCTCACTGTGCATCCTTCGGGGACAGAGGCGTGGTCTGCCGCCTTCGAAGCGTGAGATTAACTTATTGACCTTGCCAACATCACCTGGTCGCACCTGTTCGTTGTAGGTGAGTCTCAGGGAACTGGTTTTGACCAGAGGCTTGGCGGGTCGTGACATTGAGGCGCTCCTTTGTGGGATGCCCCGACCAAGTGGAGGATTTTCTTTGCTAACCGGGGGAACTTCCTTTGTCATTGTTGGGGAAGGACTCTTAATACCAGGTGCAGTAGTTGGAGCCTTGTCTGGTATTGGAGGTTTGCTCACGGGCAATGGTGGCGGGACTGCATCATAAATGGGTGGCGTTGCAGGAATCTTGGGTGGCGGTGGACGTCTCTGTGGCAAAGGTGGTGGTGGTGGTGATGCCGAAGGCGGTCGCTCTGAGGAGTCCCTCTCTAGATCTAGATCTAGATCCAGGTCTAGAACTCCCTCCATTTCCAATTCCATATCCACATCGGCATCAGCTTCTGCATCTTCTTCATCCTCCTCCTCCTGGGCCATTAGGCTCTCCCTGCTGTTGCCTATCTGAGGACTCTGTACGCGTATCTTTGTGACACGGGAAGTGCTATCATCTGCCTCCTCGCCACTGGTATCGCAACTGCTGCCGGCACTAATCCTCAGAACAGGAGCGTTTCGAAGGGCTTCATCGAAATCAGCAAAGGCCGCAGATCCTCCGCTTGCTGCCTCAAAAATATCAATGGATTTGGGTTTATACAGAGCAGGAGCTGGCCAGGAGGCGTTGGTTTGATCCTTAAAACCAGCAATGATCTGCTCATTGGGTAACCAGGCACTGGCATCAGGAGTCTGGGCAGCAGGAGTTTTGAACTCGGGCGATGGTGAATCCTTAACTCCAGGTGATCTACTGGGAGCACCTCCAGTTGCAGTTTGCTCAAAACCAGAAGAACTGTATTTGACTACAGGATAGGTTTGGGAACCCGTGTTCCTGACACCCGGCGAAACGGAAACGGAACCCTTGGAGGCCACTGCTATAATCAGCGTGGACTCAAAGGCATCGGAGTGCTCCTGGTGGATGAGTACACGTGGATAGTCCTCGTCGGCAATCTCCTCCAGTGATTCACTGCTCCAGGCTGCTGCTCCGCTTTTCGACGCCGCCTGAATCTCAGCCAGCTTTGCCATCTGGCGAGCAGCGTGGGCGGGCGCAGTTCCTGATAGGGATGATGAGCCCCTCCTCGAATTATCCTGTGAATTCTGATAGCGATCCTCTTCTTCTTGGATCTTGCCAAAGGCCTCCTCAGCGGATATATCCTCGCCGCTGTCCCCGTCCGCATCCTCATCTTCGTCCTCATCGCTATCGCTGTGATGGTAGGTGGCCGCCAGTTCCTCATCGTCATCGATCTCAACGGGCTCGTGGCCCACCGTATTGGGTTTGGGTTGCGTTGGCTCTTGGTTTCGATTGGAGTAGCGCTGAAAAAACTTGAGTTGATGCATCTTTTCGTTGAGCTTGGCCAGGGTTTTCTCTAGTTGAGAGCCTAGGAGGAGGCCTCCAAGAACTCCAGTTGTGGCAGCTGCTCCTGGAGTGGAATCGGTATTATCTACCTTTTCATTTGCCTCGCGGTTTACCTTGGAGCTGCTGCTCTTGAAGCTCTTTCTCCAACGTTGCTGAAGTTGCTCTGTGGAAGCAAAGCGACTGATACGAGCTCGGAGATTTGCAGATGAACTTTTGGCTGGTGGATCACTGGATTTGTCCTTGTCCCTGTCCGTTTCCGCGGTTTCCTCTTCTTCATCCGAATCAGCTTTGGCTTTGGGCTTAATCTTGGCTGGACGCTTAATGGACTTTCTAAGTCTTTTGATGTTTTGCCTTAGGCCACTCTTGGAGGCTGAAGCATTCTCCTGATTGCTGGATCGCTCTTCTTTGGTCTTTGAAAGCTGTGAGAGATTGGGTAGACTAGGCAGATTGGGGAGCTTGTTGAGCAGTTGCTGTTTGTAGCTGCTGGGACGTGGCGGAGGTGGTGGTGGAGGTGTCTCCTGTTGGTTCTCCTCATCCTTACCAACCGACTGCTCTTCCATTTCCAAGGGAGGCTTGCGTACTTTGGCAAATCTGGTGGCTGCTATGCCTGGTTTTCTACGAGTTGGTAGAGGTGGTGTGGCCTCCATGCCACTTTCATCGGTTTCATGACTGATTTTGCTCTTCTCGAACTGTTCCCGCTCCACTTCATCGTCTTCGAAGGTGTTTTGTCGGGTGGCTGCCAGGGTTTGCACCTTGATGTCATAGTTCTCGGCTATTTCCCGATCTCGACGTGCCTGCGCCCGCTTCTCCGACTTGAGTTCCCGCTCATATTGCTCCACATAGCGATCCACCTCGATGTTGTCCCTACGCACTGTGGTCTGCTTGGCAAAGATGTGCTTCAGCCGAAGTTCACTGAGGCTCTTGTAGCCCCTCTGCAATCGCTGGGTTAAAGTGGCTTGTCCTGTTCCAGAGGGAGAAGCTTCAGCTCCCGCGGCTGTTGGTATCTTAATGGGACTAATGGGTCGAGAGGCTCTATCCCCGGTGCTGGGAGCATAGTAATCATCATCCAGGCTGCCAGCACTGCGATATGTTCCTCCTGGCTGCTGGGAATGTCTCACCTCTTCGTGATCGGCCTCGTACATCAGAGAACTAATGGTGGATATCCTTTGCGGTGTCCTGTTGATAAATTGCTGTGACTGTGCTGCCACCTGCAGCATTTGCTGCGGCTGTCCACCATCCTTGCTAGATCCTCCTGCAGCAGTTCCTGCTCCTGGTCCATTTTCACCTGCAGCAACTCCACTTTTTGAGCTACGGAAAATCTTGCGACCCCGTAACTTGGGCAAGGATTTGGGCAACTTCAATTGGGGCAAGGAGGGTAATTTGGCTAGGGAAGAAAAATAATTATTAAAGTGAAGAAATGAAGAGTATCAGGACTTTTGTGTGGTTTTAAGTCCAGGGCTGGACTCACCTCTTAAGCTATCCACATCAATGCGCTGGCACAGATTCCTCAAATCCATGGAGACACCTCCAGCACCACGTTCTGTATTCCTATTGCGATTCTGAGGATCCCCCCGATTTCTTTCCAAATCCAAATCCGAACTTCGACGATCCATTTGCATTTCCGATTGCACTTGCTGATGGACTTGATGATGATGGTAATGAAGAAATTGCTGCTGCTGATGGCTCATTGCATTCCCAATGATATTATCCCGGGAATACTAATCAAACTCGAAAATGATGGCAAATCCGTAACCGTAACCGATAGATGCAATTCGGGGGAACGTCCGTTGCAGTTCAGCATTTTAGCCAATTTGAAAGGTGCTCCCACGGAGAATAGAAGTGAAAAACATGGACTATGCCAACGGCACTGGCACCTGTCAATGGAAAAACGCTAATTCAATTAGCACACAGGGGCTTTTCCAACCCTTTTCTTTCATTGTTTTGGTTCGAAATTCGAATTTAAAGGGTATTTTATGGGTATTCTATACGGGATTTCTATAAAATTAAACTGAAAATATAGTGTTGTTTTAACTGAATGATTCAATAATGTTTGTATATAGGAAAATACTAACTTTATAACCAGATTTTCCTATAAATATCATTATATTTATTTAGCTAAATGTGTGATTAATCACAATATAGTAAGAAATGCTTGAAAAATAGGAATACTTCTTATTTAAAAGCAAGGAAACATTACAAAAATCGTATAACAAATATTTAATTAACTAAATTTATAGTTATATAGGGTACTTCGTAAATAGAACCCTAGAAACCTTTTACAAATGGATTTCCCTTTTGTTTTTCCATCTTTAGCTTCCTCTTCCCAACGCTAACTGCCCTGGCACATTTTCTAACCAGGTCTATGACGTTACGGCCATTCTATATATGGTTGTTTATATTGATTCATTGACGCTTTCTGTGTTTTGTCTTCTCTATGTTGCATTCATTCTATTGTTTTTTACACTGTCCCAAGGCGAAAAAGTAATAAATTTACAATAATCGATTCTCCCGGTTTGTCCGTGTTTGCTGCTTCTTTTTTTGTAGTGTTTTTTCTTTATTTTTTCGCTTTTCTGTGTGGTTTTGGATTCGAAATGTAAAGGCAAAACATTCGATATCGAATTTGTGAGGGTCTTTGGTCAAGGTAAACAAAAAAGGTGGGTTTCTTTTTGTGTGGAAAATTGCCTAAGCAGGTGGAAAATGGTGCATGTTTGTGGTCTTATCTTGGCTTAAAAAAGGGTGACTTAATATGCGGTTTTTGCATTTAGATGACAAAGTTATAGAATTGTTAGGTTTCATTATACCCAATAAAATCAATACATTCACCTTATAAAATTAGTAAAATCATTAAAAAGTATTCCTAACATTCCGTTTAATAGAAACACATTATGTGAGCTTTAAATAAATAATAACAAGAAAGGAAGTTTGTATACCCTTACAGATTGAAATTCGATCACTAGGAATTAATACGATATAAATTATATTTATTTATGTTAAAAAACAATAAAGTAATACCCGCTTTCATTTCATTCACCGTTTCCTATATTTTTAACGATCGTTTGTGAGGCAGCTATATGATATAGTAGTCCGATTTCCATACAATTTTACAGAAAATTCTAGATTAATATATAATGGCTATATATCAAATTTGATGAAAATCTGTTGAGAATTGGTAAAGTTATATTTTTTCTTTAAATTTTCCGATTGTTCCTATAGCAGCTATATATATATATATATATAGTCCACCGATTCGCCGTGGTCCGATTAATATACCAGTAAAATTATATAGAAGAATAACTCCATAGTTTCGTTCAAATAGCTTAAACTTGTTCCAAAACAAATCTCGCACATCTGTGCTTATGATTCCCAACATGTTCTAACATCCCCGGAACGAAGTGACTGCTACCAGTCAAGTCTCAGATATGTGTTGTGTTACAAAAGTTGCAAGTCATTGTTTATCAGTGTTTAAAGTTAATTACTGATCATACATACTTACTGGTCATAGATACTTACTGATAATAGATACTTACTCTTTAGAGTTAATTACTGCTCATAGTTACTTAATATTCATTGATACTTATTGATCATAGTTACTCACTGGTCATAGGTACTTATTGTCCAGAGTTACTTACTGCTCATAGATACTTACTGTTTAGAGTTATTTACTGATCATAGTTAGTTAATGTTCCTAGATACTTACTGTTGAAAGATACTTACTGATCCTCACTTAACAACCTTTTCTCTGGCAGTTATATTATACAGTGTTCCGATTATCCTTAAACTAAAAACGAAATTGTATAATAATAAAAATAGCTATGAATTAAATTAGATAAAAATATGTTATAATACCCTGCAAAGGTATAAAAATTGGCACATTAACATAATTTTAACGTGCTGCAGCTGCTGTTGTTGCTATAATAAAATTAGTATAAAGAAACATTTCAAATAGCTTCTTTCGTAGACAAAGAATCGCATTTAATGAGACATCTGGTAGTCATTAAGGGAATACTTTTCTCTCTCTTTCCCTGTCTTGTTTGAAATCATGTTAAATAATCGCATTACTCACCAACTCTATTTTTCTCCACCATTTTCATTGCAGACAAGAGAACGTGCTAAACTTTTACTGTCGTCGTCATTGCAATTGAAAAGTGTAAACTTCCAGACGCCATTATCATCGTTGTAATAATCTTATTTGCAGTGCAACGGCGGAAAGTAATAAAAGCTCGGCTCGCATGCAATTTTCATTAGTGGGAAAATTGTTTGATATTTAAGAGTCACCAACCGAGGAACGGTAGAAGGACACACAGACAGACAGACACACAAACATTCCACATTCCTAATAATATATAAATATATATATATAAAGATATATATATATATAAGTAGAATCGAAACAAGGAGCAAAACGACCAAAATGTGGCGGCAGTCAACGATGCTGGCCGCGTTACTAGTGGCTGCCATTTTGGGCAGTGCATGTGCAACGACAAGACGTGAGTGTATTTTCATTTAACAATATATTTAACATTAAACAATAAATTATACTACTTTGGATAGGGACAGAAATGTTGACAAATTGAATAGCAAAACAAAATTAAAGTCAAATTATATTTGAAAAAGAGATATAGATTTCATATAAAGAAAAATATATATTTACATAAATATTAACCATAATTTGTGTGCTTAAAAGTGTGTACTCTTATTAATGAAAGCTTAAAATGAAACCTATAAAATTAACCTTTAATAAAACCTCTATAAATATAGCCTTCATAAGCTCTTTATAAAAATATCCAAATAAAATTATTTATTGACAGAAAATTAACCCAGAACTTATGTGTTATAATTAATGAAGACTTAAAATAAGACTTATACAATTTACTTTAAATAAAAAACCCCTATAAATATAGCTTTTTGTACAAAATTCCTTGATAATCTCTAAGCCAATAAATACAAGAGACTTCATTTCCATAACTCACTTGGGATTACTTCATAGCCCTGCAGCTCTTCTCAGGTGCACATTTGCCTCAAATAGAATTTGAAAGAAACTCATTTCAAATTGATCATAGATCACTTGAGATTTTTCCAAAAAGGAAAATCCCATTGAGTATATAAATTTGGGAGAACACTTTTCCACTTTTTTTTGTTGCTGCTTTGAAATTAGTCAACAATTTTTGTTAAGAATCTAAAAATAATCAAGACTTAATTTATGCCATCAATTAGTGTGTGGTGCAAGGGAACCAGTGCTCATCGATCTCTATATATCTCCCCTGATTCTATATCTTTTTTTTTTTTCCTATATCTTTAGCCAACTCCCCACCAAGAATCACCAAACAACCGGCACCCGGGGAGCTGCTCTTCAAAGTGGCACAACAAAGTAAGGAGAGTGACAATCCATTCATTATTGAATGTGAAGCCGATGGACAACCAGAGCCAGAGTAAGTTAAAGATCTAATAAATATATATATTATATATAGAAATGAGAAGAAAACTGAAGAAATTGTAGCTACTAGATATCTTTTTTGATATCTATATAACACACATTTATGTGCGCCCTCTCTTTTAATTCCTATAAATCAAATTTAAGCAGTCTCTGAAAAGAAAAAAAAACACACAGTTTTTTGTTTATTTTTTTTTCGGCCTTGTTGACTTGGTCTAGTTGTTTTTTTCAGTTTTTTACGAAATATTTCGGGTGATTACAAGTATTTTTAATTTATTAGCAAACAGCAGGCAGCCCATTTAAAGGGAATTTGATATTGTTTGCCCTTTGTTTTGGTATTTTAAAAAGCTTAACTAATTGGTTCATCGTAAAGTCTTACCTGGTTTAGCATTTAATTTATGCTTTAATATAAAAAGTACTTAATCATTTCAACTATAAAACTCATGGCTTAAAAAAGCTCTAAAACCCACATAATCACCTTTTATTAGCTTAGTTTTCACCCCAAAGAGTATTTAGTTTTCGGTCTAGCAAAAATAGAGCAATGTTTTTTCCTGTTTTACTCTTTTTTGTTGATCTATTTTTGTCACCGAATTTACCAAAAATATATTTCGAAATTTATTTTGAAATATGATTTGTCTGTCGTTACTCCCTTCCCTTGAATTTCTTGCATATATTTCGTGTTTTTTTATTTTTGTGCTGATGCAGAACTCATTGAGGAAGTCATGTCATCGTCTTCATATGAGTAATTCTGTTCTTTTTTTAAGACCCATTTGAACCTGTTTCCTAAACACGTATAAAACACGTTTCGTTTCGTTTGTTTTATGAACAATTTGATTACCTTTTGATGTAGAGCGTGTACTTGGGTCCATTGCATTTTGATTGAGTCATAATTCTGATTCAGTCGAAAAAATGCGGAATTTTAAATTGAAAAAGAACAACAAAATAATAATAAAATGTATGGACTTAGTGAGGGCTGTCTGTCTGTCTGTCTCTCTGTCTGGTTGGTGGAAGTGATGACCTCATTGGTGAGGAATCGGTGAGGAGTCGGTGATGGGGCGGGCTAAAAGAGCAAAAAAGCGTGACGTGCCGTCAGAAAAAAAGCATAAAACATTTCTAAATTCCTAAACGTTTGTAAAAATATTGCTGTACTGAAAACTAGTTTTATATATTAGAAGAAGAAATTTCCTTTGCATTTTTATTTCAACAAAGTTAGTAAAGAAATTTAGTAGGTTTATAAATAATAAAAGTTGGGTCTCTATTCAAACACACTTAATTAAATAATTTAGTAGGTTTATTAAGAATAAATATATTATAAATGTTTACAAAATATTTGTATATTTTTAATATACATATTTAACTTATCAATTTTATTGTATAGATGTTTTTTGTGACTAGTTTTATGATATTTTGAAAGAGAATATAAAAATTCTTAGGCATACTTGTAAGTATACAAAAAAATTTAAAAAATATTCTAGAATTTTTCAAAAATAGTAATGAGGAATATCAGAAACCTTACAGTTTAAAATTTGTATAAATAATACAAAAATAAGGAATATATTAAAATTAATTATTATTAAATTAGTAGTTCTAAAATTCCTAAATTCCCAAAATTCCCTACTGCATTTACAGTAAAATTTACTATGCAATAACAAATTGGCAAGAACAACAACATTAAGAACATGTGCAGGCAGCAGCGCCGCCAACAGAATAGCAACAGATGGCCAAATGCCAGACAATAAAAAAATAGTAAAAAAAATAAAGAAATAGAAAATACCCACACATACACAGGAATGAGAAAATTGTGTGTTGTTTATTTTTACACGTACCAAAACTAAAATGGGTTAATAGTGGGAAATGTGTGCGCTTTTCTTTCGGCCCCACTCTTCCTATCTCCCTCTGTCTCTTCCTGTCTCTGTTACTCGCCATAGCCATCTCTTTCACTCACCCAGCAAGTGGGTACATTTGTACGAACAGGTACAGTGTTAGAAAAATAAAGAGGTAATATCTAAAAAACCAGTTTGACCGGATGGTCAAGCACGTTGAGAATATTTTAGAAAAAAAAAAATGAAGAGAAAAATTGTTGGAGGGGAAAAGAAAAAAAAGGAGAACAGAAGAACTATGTTTGCCAGCTAAATGTGCATTACGTAATATTACGGAACAGTTTTTTAGTTACCAAACATCCATCAAGTTTTAAGCCCAAGTCCCAAGAGAATTATAAGTCGTTTTTTCTGAACTGGGCTTGAGACCATCTGGCAGGCAGATTTTAATATAACATTTAACATTTATTGATTTTAAAAATATTTGATAATATACAGGCTAAAACTTGACCAGCTGAAAGAAAATGAGTGAAGAAAATCACTTAGTTTGAGTAAACTAAATAGATTACAAACTATGACACATAATAGTTGGTACTGTAAAGTTTCCTCTTTAATCATACAACAAAGTCTATGTAGATTTTGCAATTTAATACAAATTTAATGGTAAATAATTGCACCTTTTTTTATGCACATAAATATGTCACAACGAATGGAAATTGCTGTGCAATTTTCATATTTTATCATAGTCAGTTAATAAGCTAAATTACTGACATTTCTTTCTATATAATTTTGTATTCATAACCATTTGATTATGCTCACCGTTGGACTGGGTGGGTTTCAATTACACTGTTACAAAATGAAAGATAAATATTTTTGAGTATTAATATATATTCATATATATTTTTATGATTTCTAATTGAAAGTGTCACAAAAGTTCAAGTTTATTATTCAAGTGTTTGACTTGTATTTGGGTCATTGCCTAAATTTGAATCATATTTTGCATTACATGAGACGCCTTTAAATTCTCTTCTATTTATATTTACTTTGTATTCAATTTTTGTGTGACGTGTTCTCTCTGTGTGCATTCTATCTATATCCATCTATACGGCTCTGTGATTCAGAGTGACATACTTTTATTGTTGTCATTGACTGACGTCGCTGCTCTTTTTCTGTCTCTGATGATACTTTTGTGCTAAAGCACTGAAATAAAATCTATGATTTGGGTTTAGTGCTATGAATATTATTTAATTATATAATTAATACCAAGAAAATGCTAACTTTGTGCATATTAATGCTTAATGTAAACTTTAATCAAACTTTACAGAATGCACAAGAAAATGTTTCGATACAAATGTTGTTGGCAAATGTTGCTAATCAAAAGATGCTAGACAAATGTTCCTTGGAACTTAACTTTAATAAATGAATAATTTCAAGTTTAATTACTTATCTTGCAACTAAACTTATTTCCATCTGAGTTCTGACTGTATAACCTCGCCTTTTGATGTAGATCAAGAATATATATATTTAAGGGAGCCAGAAGATCCCTTCTTCTGCCTGTTAAATACATTTTCGGTTGACTATAATTTATAATACCCTTGTTTCCTCTGGTCGACAGATTAATAGCTGCGACTAATTTGTTTTCAGTGTTCCTAATTTTCTTGTATTTTTTTTCTGACTGTGTTGCGTTGGTGTGGCTCTTTTTTGTTGTTGCAAATGCATAACGCAATGCGTTCGCTGTTATTTTTAGATCCAGTGATTATGATGATTATGATAATAATGAAGAAAGATGCTGTTGGGCTTTATTTTCCTGCCTATTTTTTCTTTCATTTTCTTTCTAGCACATTGATGTTAATGACAATCTTTGTCGTTGGTTGCTCTAGATTTTTATTTTCTTTCTGTTTTTTCTTCTTATTTTTTTTTTTTTTTTGTGGGTGTGGTTGCAATTTGTCTGTTGCTAGTAATATTCAAAATATTAAGAAAAATGAATGGAAACATAGATTCATGGTCGTAAGGGTATTACAATTTTAGTCAGAAGCTCAAAACTATGTGAAGGAATCATTTCCGACCTTATAAATCATATATATTCTTGATCAGCATGATTAGCCGAATCAAATTAGACATCTCTTGAAGAAAAAAAATTTTGAAAATTTTTTCAAAATTTTATAAGGGGTTACATCGTTAAAATCTTCAAAAAATGGGAAAAATTTCAATTTTTTTTAAGTGTTAAATTTAGTATGCAGATTTATTAACCTGGTAAAAACTAACATGAAACAGCTTTCCGATTTGAAATTAATGCTTTTTTGGCTTAGTTATGAGTTTTTAAACTTTGATTTGCTTGTATGTTACATTGCGAGCAAGTCCCTGAAGCCAGAGCGAGAAGGAGATTGAATCACATGCATTCATAATTAATTTCACTATTTGCAATCTTCAAAAATTAGTCAACACTTCCAAGAACCTTCTCAAGTGCTTAATGAAATAAAAAGTCTATTAAAATATTGATTTTATAATCATCTGGCTATTGTCCATTAACAAAATCAACTGACGCATCCAAACAAAATATGATTAATTCAAAGCGGGAAATAATGAAAACAAAAGCCAAAATGAAATCAAAAACACGTCTAGTAATTTATCATTCTTTTCTGTGTTACATATTTTCTCCCTGGGGGAAATACACGATTATAGCTTAGTATTACTTTCCCTTTTTTCTTTGTCTGTTTTCCTTTCCCCCAAAACGAAACTATTTTCATATTCTCTTTTTGGCCACGCCTCTTTTGTAAATGAAGCACAGTCAGCAGGGGTTAAGTTCAATTGAATTGGGTTAAAGTTCAGCTAAATCAACAGCTATGACCCGAAATTGTAAAATTCCTCAGGCTGCTGAACTGCCTGCCCTTGAGTTTTAAATTTTTTGGTTGTGAGTTTTAGGCTTTGCTTTCAAAGTGAAAAATTAAAAGCTGAACTCTGTCTGGTATTTTCTGCATTTGATTTCTATGGGTTTTTTTTTTTTTTTTTTTTTGAAAAAGTTGTTTGCTTGAACTTTGAAGAAAAACTAGTTTGTCTTTAGCTTTTATTTTTTGTGGGTTTATATGTTGTGTATGTGTGTGTGGGAGCCATGACAATCATAATAGCAACAATAAAAGCATGCTTTTTGCTTTTGTTTAAACCTTTTGAAAAATGATACAAACCCAAATCCAACTTGACGAGAAATGTTAAACATATATCTAAGGTCTTTTGGGATATTAAATCTCCACATTTTCCTCTGGTTTTTCTCTCTTTAATAAGTGTAAATTACTTCCTTATTTTTGGCTGTGGTTTTCTCTCCTTTTTTTATTGGGTCCTTGTAACCCAGAATTTTCCTTATACGCAGTTTAAATGGAGAGCAAGAGCAGGATATATAGGGGTAGGAGTGAGCCAAAGGAGTGTCGAGTTGAAGGCCCATTGATTTTTCACACCGCATTACCCCCCAGAGTCCTTCAAACACGGAAGCTGCGCTAGTTGCTGCTCCTGATGTGATGTCCTTGGTTGCTATTTTACTCCGCTCCACATTTATTCCTAGCCTTCGCCCCCTTGTCATTAATTTTTGCTATTTTAGCTTCATGTTTCTTTAATGATTACGTCTCGCCAGTTTGGCGCCAATTTTGTAACTTGATGACGTCTCCGGACTGCTCACCCTCCCAGAAAATTAGGGGGAGAAAATGACCAAGGAAGGAAATGCTATAATAAAAAGTGCAACTGAACTGAAAGTTCCATTGTTAAGTAGTCCGATTAAAATCTGAAATTTGCAACCCCCCAAATAAGATAGAGACGTCATTTTATTGAGTGGAAGTACAGTAAAGCTTCACTGAGTTGATTTGACAATACTAATTTTCGAAAATGTACAAACGACCTTTGTTTTGGAAATAAGTTACAAATTGTTTAACGTTTTTTGTCTTAAAAATATTGTTTTAAATGGAAAGTTTATTTAAAGTAAAGGAGTTGTTTCCCTCAAAATGATTTAATATTTCACAGTTACTTCATGCAGGATTCTGCATGTCATCATTAATACAAGCCAGGTTAGACTGTACTTCCTTTTTGGGTCTGTCTCCGCTTTGAGAACATGATTCATGCGAATCAATCAAACTTTTGGCTACAACGCAAAAAGGGGAGGCCTTTTTTTGGGGGGTGAAAGGTCAGGGGGAGAATCATGTGAGTGTAGGAGGAGGGAAAGGAGGTTAACTGTCTCGTCATTTATTCGGCTTCTATGCCCGTCTCGCTTCCGCTTGCATTCCATCTCTTTTCGGCTTATGCGCATATAATATATAGGATATATATATATGGAAAAACAACCTACACGACAAAGGGAAACGAGGGGTTTAAAAGAACTCGTCGGCGGGAGTGTCTGGAGTATCTTTTGGCATATTTAATGCAACCAAATTGAAGAAAATCGATCAACTGCGACAGAAAAAAAAATAAAGGGAAAGAAAGCATTACGAGTACTCAGACTAAGGCTTCCCTATGTCATTTGTATTATTACTTGTATTTACCCAACCCAAAAATTAGTCATTTCTTAGGTTGATTGTCGTTTAATAAATAAAGTACTTTTAATGGAATTAGAAGTTAAGAAGTTAAGGAGTTTATAAGAAGCTTAAGCTGAATTAAGCTTTAAATTGAGGGGGGAAAGTATTTAAAGTGTGAATTGAAGGCTTTAAATTTTAATGAAATAAAAAATCTTGTGCGTAGATAGATTATAAATCTGGAATATACTCTTGTCATATAGTATAATCTAGGTTTTAACAATAAAACCCTGAAGCATAAAGAATATTATCTCTGAATCTGTTCTATTTTCCTGATTTTTGTGCCTCGAAAATTCCCCTCACGATGAAATAAATCATAAAAATCAGACTCTGAGATCCCCAGCAAAAGATTAAAGACAAGTAAAACCTGTGTTAAATAATCCAAAGAAAGAGGGTTAGCTTAAAAGTTTTTCTCACGTTGTGATCATGATTCCCCAAAGTTGGTTTCTTTGTTAATTTACCGACAACTTCTAACGGTTACTCGGGCGCTCTTTAACCCCTTTTATGGGTTAAAACAAAAAAAAAAAAAAAAAACATTACGCACATAACAATTACAATTCTGGCTTCCTCTTTTAGTTGTTCTCTTCGTCGTCTTTGTCGGAGCTTCGTGACTCTAATGACGTTGCACAACAAAATGCCTGGGAATTTAAATATGGAAGTGAGGTAGAAGCAGAAAAAAAAACAGACACACACACACTCATACGGAATGATATCAAAATATTTTTAGAGCTCGCCACTTCCTGTGCACAGGTGTCCACAGGTGTCTGCTTCCACCCAAAACATTCCCCGGTTTTCTTTTCCTTCCGTTAAAGCATCGAAATGTTTACCTTTATTGATTTCGCTGTCAAAAACAGAAGCAGGAGTCTAAAATGCTATCAAAACAAATCCCGAGACACTGGAAAAATTAGTATTTATATTTGTATGTAAACATATATTTTATAAATATTGATATTAGTAATTAATAGCAAAAGTAATAGAAATTTTTGGGCATTAGGAACAGCGTTACCAAAGGCATAGCCTACTTTTCTGCACTTAAGCACAGGGAAAATCTTATGAAGTATTTTACTTTCTTCATCTAAAGATTATGTATTAATATATCCCAAAAATATTTAAACTATATATACTTAATTTTAACAATAAACACAAGTTTACTACCGGTGCAAAGGGAAATAAGTACCCTTTTGCCCACGAAAATGTATCCATCGATTTGTGTGCAAAAGGGACAGCCAGTGTGTGTGTGTGTGTGTGTGTGTTTGTGTTTTTTGGGGGATGCCCCTTGGGCGGAAAACTCTCTGTTGCTGTTGTCCAAAATTGGGCAGCCAAAAATGACTAGCAATTTTGTGGCTAGAATGTGTGTAAACAGGGCAATATACATAGATATTAAGCAATAAGAAATGACATTCAATATAGGAATATTAAGACATTTCCTATAAGCAGTTCCCTTTAAGTTTGAAACCTGCTGGTAATGGTTAATATTAGAAACCAGGCTTAAAACTAATGCACACTTACATTATTAACAATATTTTTTTTAAAAGCTATTCAACTTCCCACTGGGACAACTCCCAAACCCTTCAAAAGTCTTAACGTTTAAGCCTCTCTCTCTGTGTCTTCTAAATTCCCACACAATCCACATCATCATCATCATGTCCTCTCGTTGCACATAGCTTGTAAAACCAAAAACTGCTTTTTAAATATGTACAACATACAGACAATATTTGCAAGTCGTTAACGTCCACTGAAACCCAAAGTCATACTAGATGCTCCGGCATCCTGCAATGCAACATAAAAAAAAAGAACTCCAACTCCATTCATTCGATTCATTCACACACCCCCAGAGCTCAGAGCTCGTAATGTGAGTGTATGTTTGTGTGCATTGGAATGCGGGTGCAAGCCTTCAAGGGGATTCCCCATCTCATTTATACTGCCCTCCTTTCGCACAGTGGAATTCATCATTCAATTTCGAAACAAATAATTCGTAAACAGCAAGAAAACAGTACAATTTTAATAGAACTCAAGGAAAAGCATAAGAATATGTTGCTAAGAACATGTTGCTAGAAACATGCTGCTGGTGCCTTTGTCAACACATTGATGTTGCATAGCTTCAGTTATTTATTTATTATATTATTTATTAATTAATCTTCTTTAGAAAATTAATAATATCTTCTCAAACGTGCTCCACTGTATCCAGATATATAACTCCCATAGCTTCTCGCTTCAAGTCTCGTCTCGTTTTTCATGTCAGATGTTAAGTACAAACCCGTTCCCTTTGTTTTTGGTCCTTTGGTGGCTGCGTTTTCATTCAATTCACTCGCTGGCGTTATGCCTGGATGGATGAGTCATCGTCCTGGTGCCTCGTCCTTTGCCTGAAACCAAAACCGAAGCCAGGAGTCTCCCCCCCTGTACGGATACCCTTTATGAGGTCCTGGCACGTGGCAACTCTTTTGCTGTTTGTTTTAGTTAAAAGCGTTTGTTGCTCCCATCTAATCCAGTTTTTTTCTCTCTCTCTCTCATAAGGGAATTTTTTCTGTAACAAAAAAGCCAAAAAGATTACTTTAATTAATTCGTGAATATGCATTAAATATTAAAACTTCTAAAAAGAATTAGATACAATCTTAAAATTGCCGGTACTTTCATTATAAGATTTCAAAATCGGTTCTTTCTTTAAAAATGTACACTACTTGTTTACATTTCTTTAAGAACTGATACCAAAATTCATATTATTAAGAACAGTTTTAGTACTTACCTTAATTTATTTTTAATTAATTAATTAACATATATCTGTTGATAATCAGTTTCAATTCCACTTAAATTTGGCATCAGAGAGACGACAAAAATGCTTCAAGGGTTGTTGAGGTTTCAACAACAAATCAACAATCATCATCAACATGTATATCCTTTTCTTTTATCCTGTGATATTTGGTTTCTAAACTTTTCTTTATAAACTTTTACCATTTTCTGCAGTTTTTCTCTCTGCATTCATAAACCCTTTTCAGCAATTGCAATTGAAAACATATTGAAATCGTACACATAACTGACATTTGACATCTCATGGTAACGATGGGAGAAAGGCAAACTGTCAGTAAGTAGAAAAGTAAGTGAAATTACAAATATATTTTGAGGGGAAATGAGAGGAGACCACTTGAACTTGAGCAACCTCAACGAAATGACACGAAAATTGCCACCGATCGCTTTCAGCTACATAATTTCATCTGATTCCAAGTCAGACTCTGACTTGACTTGATGATTGCTTCAGTGAATCAGTTCCTCAATGTTGCTGCTGCGTGTCTGGTCGTAATTTTACTTAATTTTGTTTAACGAGAGATTGGGAAACCTACAGAAGGGCACGACAATGTCAATTACTTCTTGTTTTGTTTAATGCTTTAAGCTTGATAAAAAGAACAGCAAAAAAGCAGAAATTACATGATTCTTACAGGGAAACGATCAAATTAATGTGTACAAGTAATTAAAGAAATTGAGCTACACTTGAAGTTTACCATTTTTTAGGGCCTTAATTAGATTATGAAGCACGTAAATAAATAACTGACAATTAAAGCGGTTGATTAATTGACATCAAATAAATGTGATGTCTCTATTTAAGTTATTTCAAAGACAAGACAATCTTTTTAAACTTTGAAATATATTGAGCCATTTTTAACCAAACCCCTCCCACTCTTTAACAACAATATTAATTACAATTCTGTGAAATGTTCTGTAAATTAAATTAAGTCACGTTGTGTCCCATATTTTGCATGCAGGAAGTTTATTATTTTTCCACGAATTGCCTAATTTGTCACACAAAGGACACTCACACTCTGAGGGTTTGAGTTAGCCTTATTAGAGTGGACACTAAACGTGTGTGGGTGAACCTTGGTTTCCCAGTTGGGTTACCTGTGTGTGTTGTCCCCTTGGGCTCGGGTTGTCACACCTAATTTTCGGTGAGCTCTCAACTCTGTAGAACCGTACCATCAAACTGTTGCCATGCCAAGGGGTCACGTCCTGTCCCTCGTATCCACTCACTCTCTTCTGGGATTCCCCGTTCCATCGAACTATATAGAGAGGGGAAAAAAAAAACGCTGTTTGCATGTTTGCCGACCGTTAATGGTCCTCCCTTTACAGTTTGTCCCATTTTCGTGTTTCGTTTTTGTTGTCATAGTGTGTTGATACCTTGGAGACGCTTCCGCTATCCCCACTTCCGTGCTTTGTCCTGCTCTTTTTTTTTTGTACAAGGAAGTACAGGGGATCCTTCGAAAATGGTACTAAGAGTTGTGTTGGGGAATACATGACTACGTAAACTATAACTTGAACATAAAATATAGTTATTAAACTCTTAACAATTGTCTGATTTATGATTGTTTACATTATGTTTTTAAGGACCTGAAACACCACTGACTTATAGGGTTTAATAAAATTTGGAGAAGTTTGAACACACTTTGAAAGTTTATTATTAACTAATACATACTTTTGAGGGAGTAGAAAATTGTACCAAAAATTAAATTATAAAGCTAATTATATCTTCTTAACAAAGGAATACTTGTTTCTTATATATTTTTATGTATTTATTTCAACAATTGAAAGAAGTTCCCACTGTAAATGATTTGTGTTTGGTGTCATTGCACGTTTGACATGCACAAAATGTCAACAAAGAGGCCGATGACGTTGATGGAGAAAAACACGCCCAGTTTCTTACGTATTCCAATTCCATTTCCCAAACATTTCCACATTTCCCCGTCATTCCCTTCACTGGATTTCCTTTTTTTTTGTATTAGCCGAGAGAGCTTTTCGCTGTTTTGCCAGCGGTTACAAAACGGGGACTCCCTTGGTCCTGGGTCCAACCCTCGTCTGGAGTTTCCTTTAGTTTCACTCCCTAAAAAAAATAAAAAGAAATAAAAAAAGTCCAACCCGGTGGCCATTTAAAGTTTTTTGGCATATTATGGAATTAATTTTGGAAGAAGTCCAAGCCAAAAGGCAATGTACCCTAAAGTCTCAGGGGAAAAGCGGGAAACGTGACTAATTTTGAAAAGGAAAAAATAACTAATTAATTGAAGGAAATAGGAGAGAAGTTATATCTTAAAAATGTATTTATAATAATAATAATCAAGGTAAAAAAGATAGCAGCAGCTTAAGAAAATAGGAAACATAAAATCTATCAAGAAATAATGCTTTATTTATTAAACCATAAATCGGTGAATAAATTTCTTTCCTTTCATTAAATATTTCTGGAGTGTTCGGAGTGTGGTGTTGTGCATTTTGTTAAATCAATATTATTTGATGGCTAATAAAAAGGCTAAAACCCAAAACCTGTTGCATAGAGTATAATTACTTGTGGCTAAGTACAGGAAATGACTTTCTTGAATCTAATACACATTTTCTTTCCCTTATTGTTGCTCCTTTTTGTTTAACTTAAGTCTGTCTTTCTTCTTTTATTATTTTTTTGTTTGTTTTTCTTTTCTTTAGCCAAAATGCGGTTTTGGCTCTGCTTTATTTTCCTTTTGAATGTTCCACTGCGGTTAAAAATATAGTTACGAGCAGGGAAATAGGTTTCGTTATTAGAAAATTATAACAAAATTAATAAACTTGTAGAAAATAAATAAATATAGAAAGAAATTAATACAAAAGGGGATAATTGTTGAGAGAGCGAAATATAGAAACAAATAAATAAAAGGAAAGAAATAAAAAAATAACACAATGCTCAATATATTTAATATTTTATTTTCACAAAAGTTTATTTTGAGAGTTAAAATAATGGTATTTAAAATGTTATAACCCAAAAAATATACATTTCAAGTAAAGTTTCCCTTTTTCTATTTTATATAATTAAACATATTTTTGTTTTATAAATTTTTCCTAAATTTACAAGCCCCAACTATGTGCCTTTAGGTGTAGGTCTGCATGTATATATGTACGCATAACTGTATATATAACTGGGTTAGGGCAGACGCCGGCCGGTGGGCGTGGTCCTCGTCCTAAGTACACCGCCCCACCTCCCTTTTAAGCCTCCTTCCGCCCGCCATTTATCCTTGTTTTTCCATCTTCAGTAAGCGCGCAAAAAAGTATGCTATGGCATTTTGTTATTTTGCAACCCCAAACGAGAATGCAGAAAAAGGGAGCCCAACTCCACAACAACCCCTCTCCCTCACTCCCTCCCACAATTATGCAAAGCAGGGAGCTTCTATGTGTGTGTGTATGTGTGTTTTTGTATGTGTATGTGTGTGTGTGTGTGTGTGCCCACTGATGACTCATCAGCGGGCAGAGCCAGGCACTACTTGGCGCATTTTCTATACAGATTTCTATCGCTGAAAGCCACACTGTAGCTGGGCATAAGCTGGGCAAAAGAAAAGCCAAAGGGGGGAAAATGTGGAAAAAGAGCCGGGAAAAGGAAGAGCAAAGAAAGGAGTACGGGAAAGTTAAGTGAAGCCAAGTCAACCCTAAAACTATCAGTGCACTTTGGGGTTAAGTGGCGGCGGGCGAGCCAGAAAAAAGAAGGGGCTGCCAAAAGCTGAAAAGGCAACAGGAGCAGCTGCTTTTAAAGCCAAGTAAACACAAAAAGGCAGCCACTAATAACACAGAGAGAATATATATCATAACTAACCCTTTTAATGTGTTATATTAGTAATTTTTAAATTTAAAAAAGAATATTTAATTAGTTAATATTTACATGTAATATTTTAACCTTAAACCAAAGCCTAAACAGCCTTCCAAAAATCTTTTTAAATAGAAATTTCCTAAATATATAGTTCTTATTGAATCATTTTTATTTTCCACAAATTTTTCTCACTTCCTGAAATTTGTCTTTAAAATACAATTCCCTTTTAATAACAATTTTAATGTATAGGATATTAACAAAGCTAAAAGTTTATGCAAATAAATGCACAAATCGTTCGGCTTACAAATAGACAATCTTCCTTGAGGGGGAGGCGTGTCCAAGCAGCTGTTATCTGTTGTTGTTTTTGGTATTTTTATTATTATTTTTATGACTTGTATTGGGTAGTTTTTTTTTTTTTTTTTTTGTTGTCTTGGGCAACCGTTTCAGGTGACCGCACGACCAAGTTTGGCGGCAAAGTGATGGTGTCGAGCGATGGCGATGGCAGCCGCCGTTGTCCTGCTTTGCCGCTTGACTGCCTTCTAAGGATCCCCTGTGTCCTGTTCCATGTTCCACTATCCTGTCGTTCCTGGCTGCCATTTGGTTGATAATTTATTGACCCGACCAGAAAAGGACTGGGTATGGCCTAATGTGTCGCTGGCAACTGTTTCCCCAGACTGCCTTGCCTCTTGCCGCGTCGATGCACGTGTCCTGATAGGGAAATCCTCGTATTTTGCTGTCTCACAAGTTGACTTTTTGACCCCTGACGGGAGACAGCCCAGGAAAAAAGGGGTTGACCGAAAAAAAGGGGTAAATTACTGTTGGTGAACTAATTTTTAATTCACTTTTCGTTGGCACAAATTAATGAGAAATGAGATTTTGCGATAACCTTATCCTTAATCTTATTCCTTGTAAACTTTTGCTTATTTTTACTCATTAAATTAAACTTTAAGGCAACAAATATTATTAGATCTATAACAAAATCAGTTGAGTCACTCGAACTGCAGTTCAACAAACTCACCAGTCCCACCAGAGTTCTCTTCACAGTTCAACTTACAACACTTAAAGACAATTCAAATGATTGACCTATTGCCTGACCCGTAGTCAAGACTGAACCCCAAAAGATCCAATGAAAAAAATACTGAATAATACACTGCTCTGCTCAAGTCACAAGTAATAAATAAATAAAAAAAGAGAGAAAAAGTAAGACGACAACGCTTACTTAACAAGCTCAAGCTGTGCGACTTGTCCACATAATTGACTCGAGCTTTTGAGTGTTGTATACACAAAAGTGGACAGCTATTTACAATTGTGGTAAAATGAATAATATCGCAGATAATGTCGAAGAAATCTGAATTTTTAAAATGATTTTAAGATATTAACGATATATTATAATATATAATATAATTATAGTTACTTTTCCTAATAAAAACAATCCTTTAAGTGGGTGCTTTCAACCTGAACTGTACCTAAAATTCCTTGAAACCTATACCTATAAATTGTTTATATCTTCTATACACTTTCCATATACAAAAGTCTATCATAGTTACAAGAAACACGACAAACTCTTCATCTACAAACATAAATAAATACCAGCAATGAAAAAAAACCGAGCTCGGCTCGTTGACTTCCTTTTGCCGCTTAATTGCAATTACTTGAGACATGAAACAAGCAAAAAAAAAAGGAAAAAAAATATATAAAACAAAGTATAAAAACAAAACGAGAGCAAAAACCCCTCCTCCGGAATGCTGTCATAATTTGTGCATAAAAAAAAAAATGTCTTAATTTTCTTCTTTTGCTTGCCGGCTGGAGACTTTGTTGATTAACTGAAATTAAATGTGGAAATTAAGTTATTAGAGAGTCAGTCGGCCTGAATGATGATGAGGAAATGCGAGAATACTGTCTTGTGACTAATAGAAAAATTAGTCTAAATAATATTAAATAAAACAATTAAGTAAATTATTATGCAGAGTATTCGATAATCGGTCATTTTACATTCCCCAAGCTAAAGTGTTGAAGAAATGGAAACGGTGTGTCGTAAATTGAAAGCAAATTATAGACAATTGAATGATCAGTTTAAAAAGTATGCCTTACAATGTCTGTGTAACATATACATATATGTTTATAGTCTCCTATAATACCTTTCAATATTTCCACATTTAAAGAACTCTTCGATATAGAAAACAAAGATATAACCCTTCTAACAACCTCTCCTTCTTTCTATCCCTTTACAGATACAACTGGATCAAGAACGGCAAGAAATTCGACTGGCAGGCGTATGACAATCGTATGCTCCGGCAACCTGGTCGAGGTACTCTGGTGATCACCTCGCCAAAGGATGAGGATCGGGGTCACTACCAGTGCTTTGCATCTAATGAATTTGGCACAGCCACCTCGAACTCGGTGTATGTGCGTAAGGCAGAGCTAAATGCTTTCAAGGATGAGCAGCCCAAGACACTGGAGGCCACCGAGGGTGAGCCCTTTATGCTGAAGTGTGCGGCACCCGATGGTTTCCCCAATCCCACAGTCAACTGGATGATCCAGGAGTCGGTGGATGCTAGCATCAAGTCGATTAACAATTCCCGCATGACCCTAGATCCCGAGGGTAACCTGTGGTTCTCCAATGTGACCCGTGAGGATGCCAGTGCTGATTTCTACTATGCCTGTTCGGCCACCTCTGTCTTCAGGAGTGAATACAAGATCGGCAACAAGGTCCTGCTCGATGTGAAGCAAATGGGCGTGAGTGCGTCCCAGAATAAGCATGCCCCGGTGCGTCAATATGTGTCCCGTCGTCAGTCCTTGGCCCTGCGTGGCAAGCGAATGGAATTGTTCTGTATCTATGGTGGAACACCTCTGCCCCAGACTGTGTGGAGCAAGAATGGTCAGCGGATACAGTGGAGCGATCGGATAACCCAGGGACACTATGGCAAATCTTTGATCATTCGTCAGACGAACTTTGATGATGCTGGCACCTACACTTGCGATGTGTCCAATGGTGTCGGCAATGCCCAATCCTTCTCCATTATTCTGGATGTCAACTCTGTCCCATATTTCACCAAGGAACCGGAATTCAACACAGCCGCTGAGGATGAGGAGGTGACCTTTGAGTGTCGTGCCGCTGGTGTACCCGAGCCCAAGATCAGTTGGATTCACAACGGCAAACCCATTGAACAGAGTCCTCCGAATCCCAGGAGAACAGTCACGGATAATACCATCAGGATCATTAATTTGGTGAAGGGAGATACTGGCAACTACGGTTGTAACGCCACCAATTCTTTGGGTTATGTCTACAAGGATGTCTACCTCAATGTCCAGGCCCTGCCGCCAACAATCACGGATCCGCCAACGGCAATGTCTAGCGTGGATGGTCGTAACATCACTATGAAGTGTCGCGTTGAGGGTGCTCCCAAGCCCCTGGTCAAGTGGCTGAGGAACACGAATTGGCTGACCGGTGGTCGGTACAATGTCCAGGCTAATGGTGATTTGGAAATCCAGGATGTAACCTTCTCAGATGCCGGCGAATACACTTGTTATGCGGAGAATAAGTTTGGTAATAAATCGGCCCAGGGTTCGCTGGTGGTCAAGGAGCGCACTCGAATCACGCAGGAGCCACAGAACTATGAGGTAGCCGCCGGACAGTCGGCCACATTCCGTTGTAACGAGGCTCACGATGACACACTGGAGATCGAGATCGATTGGTGGAAGGATGGCCAGCCCATTGACTTTGAAGCTCAGCCCAGGTTCGTGAAGACCAATGACAATTCCCTGACCATTGCCAAGACCATGGAGTTGGATTCTGGAGAATATACGTGCGTGGCCAGGACTAGGCTGGATGAGGCAACGGCCAAGGCTAATCTGATTGTACAGGACGTTCCCAATGCCCCCAAACTGATGGGCATCACCTGCCAGGCCGACAAAGCAGAGATCCTGTGGGAGCCCCAGGGAGACAACCGTTCGCCCATCCTCCATTACACCATTCAGTTTAATACTTCGTTTACGCCCGCCTCCTGGGACTCTGCCTATGAGAAGGTGCCCAACACGGACTTCTCGTTCGTTGTCCAAATGTCACCCTGGGCGAACTATACCTTCCGCGTGATTGCCTTCAACAAGATTGGAGCCTCGCCTCCATCGGCGCACAGCGAGAGCTGTACCACCCAGCCGGATGTGCCCTTCAAGAACCCCGAGAATGTCGTTGGCCAGGGCAGTGAGCCTACCAACCTGGTAATCTCCTGGACCCCAATGCCGGAAATTGAGCATAATGCACCCAATTTCCACTATCGTGTCAGCTGGAAGCGTGATATTCCAGCAGCGCCATGGGAGAACAATAACATCTATGACTGGCGACAGAACAACATTGTCATTGCCGACCAGCCCACGTTTGTAAAGTATCTGATCAAGGTGGTGGCCATCAACGACAAGGGTGAGTCCAATGTGGCCGCCGAGGAGGTTATTGGTTATTCCGGCGAAGATCGTCCCCTGGATGCTCCCACCAACTTCACAATGAGGCAAATTACATCGGCAACCAGCGGCTATATGGCCTGGACACCTGTGAGCGAGGAATCGGTGAGAGGACACTTCAAGGGCTACAAGATCCAGACATGGACGGAAAACGAGGGAGAGGAGGGCCTGCGTGAGATTCATGTCAAGGGTGATACCCACAATGCCCTGGTCACACAATTCAAACCCGATGCCAAGAACTTTGCTCGTATTTTGGCCTACAACGGACGCTTCAATGGACCACCGAGTGCTGTCATCGACTTTGACACGCCCGAAGGTGTACCGTCGCCGGTTCAGAGTCTGGATGCCTATCCCATTGGCTCCTCCGCCTTCTGGCTCACCTGGAAGAAACCCCTCTATCCGAATGGCAAGCTCACCGGTTACAAGATCTACTACGAGGAGGTACGCTCCAGCTATGTGGGCGAGCGACGTGAATACGATCCACACATCACCGATCCCAGGATCACACGAATGAAGATGGCCGGCCTGAAGCCTGAGACTAACTACCGAATCTCCATCACGGCCACCACGAAAATGGGCGAAGGATCAGAGTGAGTATATATTTACTGGACAACATTATTCTATATATTAATGGCATCTCTTTCTGCTTTCCGCAGGCACTATATCGAGAAGAAAACGCTGGCGGATATGTCGAGTGTGGCTCCCGGCACGCCCACATTCTCCTGGGAACAGGTTCCATCTGAGAACGGGTTGGCCAAGTTCCGCATCAATTGGCAACCAAGCACTGAAGGTCATACCGGTACCCACTTCTTCACCAAATACAGGTATGATTAAATATATAATATACTTGAACCACTAATCTAATCTAATCTTATTTATTTCCACCGACAGGATCAAGGGTGAAACGCAATGGGTGCGAACGCCAGAGGAGAAGAACAACGACTACCAGGAGGTGAAGGGTTTGGATCCGGAGACCGCCTACGAATTCCGTGTAGTCTCCGTCGATGGTCATTTCAACACTGAGAGTGCCACACAGGAGGTGGACACGAACACTGTGGAGGGACCAATAATGGTGCCCAATGAGACGGTGGCCAATGCTGGTTGGTTCATTGGCATGATGCTGGCCCTGGCCTTCATCATCCTGCTGTTCATCATCATTTGCATTGTCCGACGCAATCGGGGCGGCAAGTACGACGTCCACGATCGGGAGCTGGCCAACGGTCGGCGAGATTATCCCGATGAGGGCGGTTTCCACGAGTACTCGCAACCGTAAGTGCTATCGATAATTATGTCCTGCATTTCGATAACAAATCGATTAATGTATTTCTTGTTCAATTACAGCTTGGATAACAAGAGCGCTGGTCGCCAATCCGTGAGTTCAGCGAACAAGCCCGGCGTGGAAAGTGACACCGATTCGATGGCCGAATACGGCGATGGTGACACAGGTAAGAGTCCTTCCTATATCCTTTCCAAGTAACCCTTGCTATCGATATACCATGTGAGACATTTGAGTGTGTCTAGTGCTCTTCGTCGATAATAATCACACGATTGTGCCCAGAAACGATAGTGCTATGCTTAATTAAAATTTATCGAAGATTTGCAATACAAACTTTGGATTATAATTTGTTTAATAAGTAATTATTTAAATTTAATGAAGTAATTTGTTTCGTTTGAAGTCTAATTACGCTCTGGAAAGTAGTTTTGAACAATCATTCAAGTCATTTATTTACATATTTTGTATTATTATTAGAATCAAATTAGTTTATCAATTTATTATGATTTGAAAACATTCCTATTGCATGGTATTATCGTTCCTAGGGTTAATTCCGTATCTGGTACAGTCAGCTCTATGGGGTTAAGTTGAGCACATCTCCTTGTATCCTTTATCCTGATTACTTTCCGTTGTCTCTCTTTGGTTGTTTTCACTCTCTTAATTTCTTTTGTAACATTTGTTTCTTTTGGTTTGTCGCATTGATCACCATTGTGTGTATATTGTGTGTGTGTGTGTGGATTAACGGTACGGTCCAGCAGCAGTGGCCGCTGCAGCTGCACGCGTTGCAGCCGCTGCCCGCAGCAAATCAACGTCAACGTCACAAACTCATCCCCAGTCGCCGTCAACATCGGCGTCAATCTCACCGTCACCGCTCTCCTCCACACCCTCTCCAGCCCCACCGTCCTACGAACTTTGCATGTCGGATCCTGCCGGCCGCAAGGTGTAAGGAAGAGCGGGAGGGGAGGCCGGCTTCTCTTCCGCCCACACTCTCCCACGAGCGTTGTTGTTGCTGCAGCCATCTTTACACACACATACAACCCACTAGCGCACACACACGTAGAATCTAATCAGTCAAAGGTAGCTCTTCCAATGTGATTCTCTTTGTTTATTGGCTGAAATACTTTGCGGCTAGTTCATGTTCGATGCCCTGCGCTTCAAAGAGAAAGTATGCGATCACAACATTGTGGTCACTTTAATGGCACTGCCAAATTCTTAATTATCCATCTTAATATTTCTTAATATTACAAAAATTAAAATAAAAAAGGCAGTGCCATTTCGTGACCACTTCTGTAATTACCGCAATTTCCCTCTGCTCTGCCCTTCGCTCTGCCGCTGCATGAAGTTCTTGGCTGCTCGCCTCTTTCTCTTGCACTCTTGCACTCCTTCAAGCCAACCGAAGAGAGCCCTTTTGCTGTTACCAAGCTGCGCTGCGCTCTTCTGCGCTTTTGCTTTCTCTTCACCTGAGTCAATGATTGATTGACTTGATCTCTGCACGATGATTTTATAGTTTTTTTCAAGTTTTGTTAATTGTTCGTTATCCTTTTTTACTAACAAAAAATTGCTGCTCTCTTATTTATCCTGAATTTCAAGCTTTTCTTTGAGGGGAAAGAGAAAGGAAGCTAAGTTCGGCCAAAAAAATAAAATAAATTAATTATAGCACAGCGGCTCGTTATACATTCAGTAAAATATAGCAACTAACTTCGGCATGACGAAGTTTTTATACCCTTGCAGATTGATCAATCACTAGGAATTAATACAATATAAATTATATTTATTTATGTTAAAAAACTATAAAGTAATGCCTTTATTTCATTCACCGCTTTGCATTTTCCTCTACTTTTAACGATCGTTTGTTGGCACCTATATAGCTATATATAGTCCGATTCTCATAAAATTCTACACAAAATTCTAGATTAATATATAATGACCATATATCAAATTTAATGAAAATCGGTTGAAAATTGGAAAAGTTATATTTTATTCTTAAAGCTTTCCGATTGTTTCTATGGCAGATATATATGTATATATATATAATCCACCGATTCGGCATGCTCCGATTTATATACCAGTAAAATTATATAGGAGAATAACACCTTAGTTTCGTTTAAATAGCTTATATTTGTTCCAAAACAGATCTCGCACATCTGTGCTTATGATTCCCAACTTGTTCTAACCTCTCCGGAACGAAGTGACTTCTACCAGCCACGTCTCAGATATGTGTTGTGTTACAAAAGTTGCAAGTCATTGTTTATTAGTGTTCAAAATTAATTACTGATCATACATATTTAGTGATCATAGATACTTTATGATCATAGTTACTTACTGTTCATTGATACTTACAGATCATAGTTATTCACTGGTCATAGATATTTATTGTTCAGAGTTACTTACTGATCATAGATACTTACTGGTCATAGATTCTTAGTGATCATAGATACTTACTGGTCATAGATACTTAGTGTTCATGGATAATGACTGATCATAGATACTTACTGGTCAAATATACTTACAGTTCAGAGTTAATAACTGATCATAAATACTTATTGGTCATATATACTTCCAGATCATAGTTAATTACTTATCATAGATATTTACTGGCCATATATACTTAGTGTTCAGAGTTACTCACTGCTCATAGTTAATTACTGATCATACTGACAGAAATTATAATACCCTGCAAGGGTATAAAAGAGATTGTAATCATATAGTTAGAATATCGTCCGATCGATGCAAGTTTTTAAGCGAAATTTGTTCGTAGGTTTCGAAAATACATATTATCTTATGTTGGTTAGTCCTTAAATACCTTTCTTAATTTTGTTATATAGCTAAAGTAAACATTTCAGCATTTTCACCCCCCTTTTGTGTTCCTTGTTTTGTGTTCTATGTTCCATATTTATACATATTTATATTTATACTTTATGTTTTCTTTTAATTTACCTAATTGCACTATATTTAATTTATTATTATATTTGTATAATTTGTTTCTTCCTTCAAAAACACGCACGAAAATCACACAAAAAATATAATATTGTTAACGATATATAAAAACGACAACGACAACCAATATCCAGGCATGAACGAAGATGGATCCTTTATTGGCCAATATGGACGCAAAGGACTCTGATTTAATTTGTAAGCAACGCGGCGCCGCACCAACAACATCAACATAAACTCAAAATATCGAAACCGAGCCCATAAAAAAGAAATCAACAGCAATAAAAATAAAAAACCACAAAAACCCATCACAGAAGAACGGGAAATAATAATACAAGATAAAGTACCAAGCGAACAATTGGTAAACCGATAATCAAGTGCAAACCGACCTTAAAATTGACCAAATATATAACAGGACGGTTTATACAATATGACTATTAAAATTAACAAATGTATGTGTAAAAACAGAAGAGAAAACAAAAACAGAAGCAAATGACAACTGCCAAAACAAAATGAACAACAACGATGATGCAGCAAAAAGGCTATTAACAAATGCGAAGAAATGAAGAGAGAGAAGAGAAAGCAAATCGAGAAAAGAATGAAGAAAATGCATGCGAATTAGAAGAATGCAAAAAATATTACTACTTTTATATGAAAAATTTCGAGCAGCTGCGTCTAATTTTATGTTTTTTTAATGTCAAAACTAAGTAATTGAGACAATTTTTGTGGAAAACGAAGCTCGCTTTTAAAATCTCCCATTTGTATACCTGTCCCATTCTATCTCATGCACTGTATATCTCTGTCCCGCTCTCTTGCTCTCTACCTTTTTTTTTAAATGTAATGCATATATATCTATTAATATAAAGCCTAAATAAGTTATATAATTTAATCATTTTTGTATGAAACAAATGAAACTCGAATGTAAAATCTCCGTTTTGTTTCGCCGAAAATCGAAAATCAACAAATGTATTTTTTTTATCCTACATGTTTTCTATTTTTATTTAAAAATGTACTATGCATATTTTGTTTTTTAATATTTTATGTTTTCCCTTTATAGTTTGTGTAATGACCCCTTACATTATTAGTTTTAATTTTAATATTTTTTCGAAAAAAAATTGATTTTGGACAGCGAAACAGTGTTGTAAAATGTAAAAAAAAAATAATGTTTCCTTTGCGATTGTTTTCTGAGAAATTAAACAACAAATGAAGTTGATTTATTTTTTCTTATGTAGTAGAGCTATTTAATATTAAAGAATGAATGAAAAAATCTGCTTAATTATATGAAAATATAATTTTTTTATATATGTATATTAAATTAGAAAGAAAACAAACAAAATAAAGAAAACCGAATAATAAACAAGACCTCGTAGACTTTTTAAATTATGTAATTGTAATGTTTATTTCATCGTAATGTAACTATTTCTTTTACTATTCTTAATTTTAAGCTGATGTATTTCCAAGGTAATGTTGAGTATATATTTTCAAGCATGATTATTTGTAGTTTGTATTTTTTAGTTTTCGTAGAAATCCTTCCCTACCCAAAGTAGTTTTAGTTTAATGATCCTGTACCCCTAAAAATACCCCACAAAATCAGAGATGAAAATGATAACAAAACTAACTGAACTACACAAAATTAAATAATAATAATAATAATAATAATAAATAATAACATGATATCGCGACTAATTCGAAACTAATCAAAAGGAAATTGCACTGGTGTTGGTTGTGGTTAACATGAGTATTAATTATGCAGAGAAAAGAATGCCTAAATATTTGAATAACTAAACTAAATTATAATATATAATTATTAAATTTTAAAGTTGCTTCTTTTCTCTGCAAATAACATTTTAAAGAGATTTCTAAAAAAGAAAACCGTTCCTTTGACTTTATAATTAATTTATTCATCTTTTCGTTTCGCCAGGACAATTCACCGAGGATGGTTCCTTCATTGGCCAATATGTTCCTGGCAAGCTGCAGCCACCGGTTAGTCCACAGCCGCTTAACAATTCCGCCTCGGCGCATCAACAGCCCCCATCAGCTGCCGGTGGATCTGGAGCAACAGTGGCTGCCGCATCGGGTGCAGCTGGACCATCCGGATCCGGTTCGAGCGGCACAGGAGGAGCTGGCGGAGGAGCATCGGCTAGCAACGGTGGAGCTGGAGCCGTGGCCACCTACGTCTAAGAGGCGTGGTTGGAATTATTTCGTCCCCCTGATTTCTTGATATCCTTTTTGATTTACTTCTTCGAACGATTCAAAACGAACCTTAAACCAAAAACTTTTGTGTAATCGTAATTGTGTAAAACGAAAAACTGCTTTAAGTGTCTGCAAAAAATGGAAAAAAATAATTATAATTAATGAAAACAAAAAATGAAAGCATATAAAAGAAGGGAAATGAAAACAATTGTAAAGTGAAGAAACTCGCATGAATTTAAAGCATATAATTTTGCTTCTTTTGGCTTATAAAATTATTCTAGCAAACAGTTACACGCCTTTTCAAAAAAAACCAAAAAGAAGAACTTTTTGTATAAGCATAGGAAACAAAAAACAAAAAAAAAACTTAAGTAAACGTTAAAAAATGAGTAATGAGAAAGCGGAAAACAACTAATAATGATGCCTGTTTGTGTAATCCTTTATTCCTTTTATTTGTTTACCGATATCTCATTAAGTTATTAGTGGCACAAGGATTTATATATTTAAATCTGTGGTCCGCACAATATATATTGTAATTTTGTAACTGAATCTCAATTTAATTAATTTAACCTTAAAATATTTCTGTAATTTCTCGTAAAGTGCGGACCATCGATTTAAATGGAGTTTTTCAGTCGAGTAGGAAAACTGGTCGATCGAGTGGGAAAGAATGCAATAATTGAGGGTTGAGTGCATCATCATCATTATCATTATCATCAGCAACCATAATAAATGTAAACTACTCCCCAGTTAAAACTAAGATTCGTACAAAGATCAGACAGGCAGGCAGCTTCGATCAATTGGGTGACTGAATTGCATAGATAATGCCAAACACTCAGGATTCAGGTCAACAGTCCGGGCTTACGCCTTGTCCCTAGCCTGCAATCAATTATAAAGTACTGCTCTTTAATGACTAATGACTAACCAAAAATAAAACAATGTGTTCAAGTCAGCGGCTCTTCGACCTTTTTGCCACAATATATATACAAAGTTCAAGAGCTAAGAGGAATTCAATCGCCAGTTTTTTCAAAAGATCAAGAGTTATATGCTACCAATCCATTTTTGGCAGCCATTCGTATATATCGTATATAAGATTCTGATTTTCGTCCATAGTGTAATGCAATTCGTCATAGTGCTTAAAAAGAATACCTTTCATTTTTGTCCATTAAACGTTTAAGTAAAGCAAATTAGTTAATTAACAAATTAGTTGTACACACCTATAATATAATATGCAGTAAACAAAGATTCTCTGATTGTTCCATATACTCGTAGTGTCGCCCACTTATTCTTAGTTCAAATGTCAAGACCCTCAAAGATGCAATCCATCGAGATGCTTCTCTGGTTTCCGCTTAATCCATATATATCTGTAATAAGAACTACTTATTCATATATATATACATATATAATTTTTTTTTCTAAACTAAAAACACAAAGTGGCATTAGAATCTAATACGTAAAGAACAAATAAATAAATAAAAGAAGAAACAAAGAAATTTCACATTTGTCTTTTAAAAAGTCTTCTCTGCCGCTTTGAGAGAATCCAAAAGAATGCTTTGAAAACTAATAAATACACACAGAAAGAAAAAACCCAGAACGGATTCAGTTTTTTATGGAGACTTAACTCGTATTCTGCTTTCCTTTGCTAATTAGGCAGTATGATTAGATTATTATTAGGTGGATATATAAGCTTATGATTATTTGGTCCTTAACAAACATACAGGGTTGCTTAGTCAAATTTTTGCATTAGATTTTATAATATAAAAAAACGAAAATGAAAATGGAAATGGATATGAAAATGTGTAATTTGATGACTCATATTTTGTGCACAGCGTTCTGTTTGTTGTTATTTAAATTAATTAAAAGCTATGTATATGTAATGAACTATAATCCCCCGGCTTCTAACATAGTTTCCAATCGTAATCGAATCGAATCGAATTAATGATCCTTCAGTATGAAAATCCCACACAACCGAACGATCCACACACACATTTCACCTGCACCACGCATATCCCAACGATTGATGACGACGACGAAGCAGATATACGAGAAGGAGGAATTAGTGAGGGAGGTTAAGGACTAGATCAGAGGATGGACTAACACAAGGACGAAGGACGAAAAACACTGCATAAAACAATACAAAACTTGCTATACAAAAACAAACACGTATATATATATTATGGATATATGAATATATGATATATGATATATATTTACAGTATAGAGGACAACGATCTAAATCTAATGTTCACAACAAAGGCGATATATATACAAAAAACATATAGAGAGATTTATAAGATTTTGCATAGATATTGTGATTCCCCAAAAATAAAAAATAAAAAACTCAAAATAGTCAATAACTAAAGTGGAATACGAAGAAAGTGGAAAAAGAAAACCGTGTAACCGAAAGCCCAAAAAATAAAACTACTCTTATGTATATTTCCTTCTTTGTCGTATAAAAAAAACCAAACAAACTAAAGTGTTCATCGGTGGCGTTATCGAAAACTATCGTTCGCTTTCGATAACCGAGCAAAAATAACCAAAGAGAGCCACAACAACTGCACTGCCCGTGTCTGGTTCTATTTAACATTAACATTTACGTAGACATTTATACATTATACTATATATATTGTATGAGCTACTTGAAGAATTCAGAGAACCGAGTTAGAGCAAGGCAAGCCAACATCCAATGCAAAACATTTTTGAATCTAATAAGGGTAATTTGCACAATACTGTGATTCCTAACAAGAAACCAAGAAGACACGATGAACAATTATTGATTAACGATAAATGATCGATAACTGATCGACTTTTGTGTGTTTGTGTGGTTCGGCAATTGATGTGTTTTTTGTATCGTATATATATATATTTTCACTGCATATTAAACAAGTTTACAACAAGAACTACTTATCTAACCACTCAGTAATATCCAACTCGAACAATTTACTTGCGTATGATTATTACAATTATTATTATTATTGCTAACCAATGGCCTAAACAACAAATTACATATATGCAGAACCAAAAACAAAAAGCAAACAAAATGATAACAAATAAATAAAATTAAAAAAAAAGAAAATGCAAAAATACAAAATACTTTTTTAAAATGAGTTTTTAGCGAATCAAATATAATCTTAAGATTACAAAAAATTCATATACAACACAGAAGCAAAAACAATAGCAGAACAAAAAAAAAACATCAAGAGCAGCAGAAAAATCTTTGCTAAGATTAATAAATTCGTGCTGTAATACCTAAAATGAGAAATAAACTATAGAAACTATATGAAAAACAATTTCTTTTTTAATATTTCGCTGTATTATTCTTTGTTTTTGGGGGATTAACTCCAAAATTATATTTTCTTTTATCTCAATTTCAAAAATGCCTCTTTTCAAAAAATATTAAAATGGAATTTTCACAATCAAGCCACCTGGTAATATAAAATCAAATTATATTAACAACTTAGTTCACATTTTTTAAATTTTGTCAGTTTCTTTACACAATACAAGGTAGCAACAATTGCACATTAATTCTCTGTCGTACTGAAAATCTTTTTTTAAATTATATTTCTGGAAATTCCGAAAAACGCAGCTCACAAATATTCTTCCATAATTCAATGTACTTGCTGCGCCGGCAGCCTAGGCTGCATCAAAAAGGATTTCAATTAATACTGTGCCTCCAGGATGTGTCCAAATCCTTTTCCTATCTTACGACGGCTATGTCCACAGAACCGATTCCCGGATCAAGGATGGTTGCCACCATATCCACCGCCATATCCATGGTACCCCAATCATTATCCTGGATGGGAGGATCAAGAAAACAAGAAGAATCGGGCACAGGTGGGTGTAAAAGTATCTTTTTTTTAAGAATTATTTAATGTAGGAGTGTTTTTATGAATATGTATATGTATATAAAAATCTATTTTAAATTTATTGTAGGAGGAAAAGCCCGAAGAAGAGTCTACTCCACAGGACGAGGAGCAGAAGGAGGAGGAGCAGGAGGAGCAGAAGGAGGACCAAAAGGAGGAAGACCAGCCGGAACCTCAAAATCAGAACCAGGAGGAACTGCAGGTGGAACAGCCCCCCCAACAGGTGCAGGAAGAAAGGCAGGAGGAGCCGCCGCCGCCGCCGCCGCCCCCGCCGCCGCCGCCGCCGATTCAGGAAGAAAGGCAGGAGGAGCCTTCGCCGCCGCCGCCGATTCAGGAAGAAAGGCAGGAGGAGCCATCGCCGCCGCCGAATCAGGAGGACTAACTTCGGGAAAGCCACCTTCAGCAAACACTCCACCAAAACCCCCTTCAGAACCCACCAAGAAACCGCCACCACCTCCTCCCTCTGAGAAAAAACCACGAATGAAGAATTTCGACATATACCGCTGGAAGCCTGGTGATCAGCCACATACGCAGACCTTCTCCGTGGATATCGCACAATGTGGTCCCATGGTTTTGGATGCTTTAATCAAAATCAAGAACGAAATGGATCAAACCCTCACCTTTCGGAGATCATGTCGCGAGGGAATCTGTGGATCATGTGCGATGAACATCAATGGTACCAATTCACTTGCCTGCATCACTTCAATTGATACAAACGAGGGCGCTACCTGTCGCATCTATCCTTTGCCGCATCTGTATGTTGTTCGGGATCTGGTTCCTGACATGAGCCACTTCTATGCCCAGTACACCGCCATCCAGCCGTGGTTGCAGCGTAAAAACAAGAAGCACGAGCCTGGGACGGCACAGTTCCTGCAGTCAATCGATGATCGAACCACTCTGGACGGGCTCTATGAGTGCATCCTGTGCGCATGCTGCCAGACATCCTGTCCCTCATACTGGTGGAATAGTGACAAGTACCTGGGACCAGCGGTCCTTATGCAGGCCTACCGTTGGGTCATCGATTCCAGGTAGGAACTCTCTTTGTCATATAATTTGTTATAGATCTTACCTTACATATCCTTTTCCTTAGGGATGAAGCCACCGCAGAGCGCTTAAAATACTTATCTGATCCATGGAAGGTGTATCGCTGTCACACAATCCTGAACTGCACAAACACCTGTCCGAAGCACTTGAATCCAGCCAGGGCTATCGTCCAGCTAAAACAGCTCATGGCCGGAATGAAGAAGAAGGGGGAGTCACAGCTCAAAACCGACGCACTGCATCAGGGAAAGGCGTAGGGACACTCTAGGCTAAGCAATACAACAATTAAACGTTGAACTGATCTGATCTTGAACTTGAACACGACTTACACTACACCAAGAATGCTTAAGAAGAAGCCAAATAATGAAATTGATATGATAATTCATAATTCATAAAGTATTAACTAATAAAATACTTTTAAATGATGAAATACTTAAAATGACAAACAAAATGTTCTTCCAACAAATAATTTGAATCGAACGGACCGTTATTGCAACCCGGGCTATTTCGATGCTCGATTAGTTTGCCATTTTTAAACCAATCGATATGTGTTTTGCCCAACTACCACCACATATCGTAATTCTCGTGCAATAGTTGACAGAGGCAGCAAGTGGGCAGACCACGTAATCGACACATCGATTCAGAATTCTGTTAATCGATGAGAGCAGTTCTGTTAATCAATTTTACTTCCCACATGAGAATCCTACATGTATTTGTAAACGGGTAAAATGTTATCTAAACGTGTAAAATGTTAAAAAACAGGCAAAAAATAACAACCGTAAAATAATTCTGTTAATGAAAGCAGGTCTGTAATTGAATTTTAAATTCTACATGGGAATTCTACTATCTACATTAGAACTCGACCCCAAAAGTGAGAATTTGACCATATGTATCTGTAGGCGTGTAAAGTTGCTCTGTTGTACTGTAAAATGTAAATTTATCAGGGGCAAACTGTTGAATATTCGGTGTGACCAGCTGCGGTGGTTGAATAAGTCCCCCTCCCGCGTGCGTGAGACTTTAGCATTACAAACGAAAAACCACACAGCCACACTTAAAAAATTTTTTTCGTCGAAAGCGGTTGTGTTGCGGATCTCTGTTAAAATTTATTGCAAAATAAAACAACTTAATGTATCTTCTGACGCGTTGAATTAGCAGTGGTTGTGTTCTTCGTGACAACGAAGACAAGTTGCTCTTATTTTCCCGTGGAAGAGAGACATAAATCAGCCAAAACGGAGG